>NC_058087.1:156991263-158191263 GCF_014858855.1 Bufo gargarizans | reverse complement strand
GACTATTGTGTTCTGATCCATCACATAAAATTCAGATTAACGAAACATAGAAGTTAAGGCTGTAATGTAACAAAATACAAAAAAGTCAAGGGTGTGAATACTTTTGCAAGACACTGTGTAACTGCACTGCACTAGGGCAAATAAAATGTAGAAATATTTTCTTTGTAATGAACCCAGTTAATGCCTGTATCAAACAGCACTTGCACCCTAATAAGAACGGTTTGCTGGGATTACAGAGCTGTATAATGGCAATTTGTATCGCAAGCATTAAAGTATAATCTGATTGTTCCTATTTCCCAGGCTGTCACCTTCCCGACTGAACCCTGTTCAACAGAAATGCAGTGGAATAATTCCTCCCTATCCTTTCCCTACACCTTGAATTATCTTTCCCTGCACTTGTAAACCTTTTTTTTTTTTGCACAATGACGATTTTTCTATCAATGTCCCTAGCGCCTGCACGTCTCTCCCTGCACTAAGTACGCTGGTGAATTGTAGAATCTAAGATGGCTGCCATATTTATACGGCTGTGACATTACAGGGCTGGCTGATAATTGGCTGCATGCATGTTAGTATGGGTGATCCCCCCCTTCCCAGACTTACTTTCTTTATGTCCTCACACGTGCAGCTGCCATTTTAGGAAAAATGCAATTCATTACTACAGAGCACGAGGAGATTCGCATTCATCTCTAGTGATGAGCTATAAGCCTCCTATGTAGCTCTTCAGTCTGCTTGTCTGTGTATTTCTCCTCGCTCCTCTCCATAGACTTGCATTGACATACGTAATTTGATATTCATGCAGAGATGATCCTGTGATGGACCGGATAAAGGCAACTTTTCAAAAAGCATTTATCAGGGGGGAGCTGGTAGACAGCTGATAACAGGAGAACTAGAGATTTCTCACTGATCACTTATACTATTGATTTATGTAGGAGTTATGAGTAGGAAGTATGAGATGGACATTAAAGGGGATTCCCGGGACTTAGATATTGGTGACCTATCCTCAGGATAGGTTAATATTAGGGTTGAGCGAATCGACTTTGGGTGAAACATCTGCAGTCGATTTGCATAAAACTTCATTTCAATACTGTATAGAACGAGCGCTCTGTACAGTATTAGAATGTATTGGCTCAGATGATCCAAAGTTATTACTTCAAGACTTCGCATAATAACTTAAGAAATTGATTTATACTGTAAAAAAACATTTCCCTAACTCGGGTTCAGTTCCAAGTAACTTCAGCTCATCGCTCGCTCCGTACAGTATTGAAATGAAGTTTTATGCAAATCAACTTTGGATGTTTCATCTGAAGTTGATTCGCTCATCCCTAGTCAATATCAATTTAGTGGGGGACTGACACCTCGCACCTCCACCGGTCAGCTATTTTAGACAGCCATTGGTGTCAGAAACACAAGGTTCCGTCCACTGTCCTGGAAGCTGCACAGTAGATTGAGCAAATCATGTAAATGTGCAAACAAAATGTATTAAAATCCTTCTGTTTTTGTGTATACAGATACTATGCACACTTATGTGTCTCTGTGGCAACAGACTACAAATAATCCCTCTGTAGTCTGAACCTGCAGTCATGGGTTATGCCATTCACTTTGCCCCCTCTCTTTGCTCCAGCAGAAGGGGGCAGAAGGAAGAGAGTAACACATGTAGGATCATACTGGAGAAACATATATCTTTATTTGTGATATATATACACAAAATACTGTTTGCAAAGTTGCTTTACCCTTTTATTTCAAATGGATAGTAGTGGTCCAATAACAGAGGACCCTCTGCCGGGAGCATTTTTTTAATCCACAAGACCAGAGGAGGACAGCAACTCAGCCGAAGTATTATGTAATAGATGGTGTAATATACAGCTGTCATTTTGTGATAAAGGCTTGGCTCATAGCAAATGTTTATAAATGATTTTCTACAGAAAATGAATTTGAAAGCTGAATTTGTTTTTATTTTATGATCTCCCAAATAAAATTAATCGGATAAACACCACAAAAAAGGGAAAATGACCTATTGTTTAAATCGGGTTTTAAGTTAAACAGATTTTCTTTAGTGTTGGAGTGTTAAGTTGAATTTTCCATGTTAGCTTCTCTATAGATGAGTTAAAGCTGCACCTATCATGAACCAAAAATAGAATTAAAAAAATCTACGCTCACACAATAGATTAGTAAAGGAACATGTTTTAGTTTATGGTTTTAATGAATAAAAACATGTCTATTCTAGGCCCTTAAAGTATTCTGTTGAAAGGAAAAATATCTAAGCCTCCACAAAAATAAAATCACGCAGCCTGGAGTAATTAAATGTTGAGAAACTTTTTTCCCTCAACTTAAGGCCTCTTGCACATGAACGTATTGGTTCCGTTCCGTAATTTGCGGTCCCCAATGCACAGGCAACGTCCGTGTGGCGGCCGGGACGGATCCAGACCTATTCAACTTGAATGGGTCCGTGATCCATCTGTTCCGCAAAAAGATAGAACAAGTTATATTTTTTTAGTGCTTCTGTTCCACACCGCATCTCCGGATTTGCGTACCCGTTCAAGTGAATACATGCTCTATGTATTGAGGAACCGCCGTATGTGGCTCGCAATAAGGCCACGGGAGCACTACAGCCGTGTGCAAGAGGCCTAACTAAGATAGTTTTCTCATGGAAACAGGAAGCACAAAAGCAAGCCAAGGAGCTGATTTGCATAATTGGAAGTCTAGGGGAAAATGTATTTGTCATCAGTGTTTAAAGCTAAAACCTGGCACCGCCCTTTGTTTTAACAGGAAGTTTCACTACAATAAAGAAAATGTTCTGTAAATAGCTGGTATGAGTTGCAGTGTTTGCTAGGCAACGTCGCAGGCAAAACTTCTTCCCTTTTCTTCTTTAATGAGGTTTCCCCCCACACAGGACATTTATCGCCTATCCACACGGTCCTAGAATGGGGGTCCTGAGCTTGCTTTGGATTTCTAATGTACGGCCGCAGTGAAAAATGATTTGAATGGAGCAGCAGTTAAGCGTGCACCCTGCAGCTTCATTCATTGTCTATGGGAACAGTCAAGCTCTGCCATCAGCTGGGATCCTGTTTTGGTATTGTTGGGGTTCCCAATGGTAGGGCGCACTCAAAAGCAGGCCTGTACAGCACTGGAGCATTAAGTTACATGTCAGCGTCTTCCGGTGGCCTCTTCTGCATAACTTTCTGCATTGCAGTGACTAAACATCAGCACCAAAGTAGCCATACCCTATGCTCCTTGCCTTCCCAAAGTTATTTCTGAGGCATGCTGATTGCTAGAGATGTGCTCTCTGACAAACTCATTTGAAAGGACAACCATATATTCAAAGTCAGTGGCGTAGCTAAAGGCTCATGGGCCCTGGTGCAAGAGTTCAGCTTGGGCCCCCTTTCCCTTAGTTCTTTGAGCCTTCCTGCTGCCTGAGGCAAAAATTGAAACAGCGTCCCAACCCCAATGCCAAATTCTTGACCTAACCCATTCCTTCAGCCGGAGAACTAACTTTCTGGGCCCCAGTGCAAAATCTATCACAGAGCCCTCCTAGCATGCACTTTCTATAATACCAGCGTCTTATGTGTCACAAGGGTCTTTGGGCCCATCAGGCCCCTGGGCCTGGTAGCGACTGCTACCTCTACAACCCCGATAGCTATCACCCTGTTCAATGTATCCTCTCTCACATTCAGCTATATACGGTAGTTCCCATCTGGATTGACAGCCCAGAAAAGCAGTTTAGTAGCAATAATACAGCATACTACACATCCTACAAAGTGCCCAGTGATGCATCTCACAATGCCTCCTGCTTGACCATTAGTAGCACTTATGCAGCTTCACTACCAATTATACAGAAAGCTATTGCAATCAAAGTACAACTTAATACATGTATATACTATTTAAAAGCAAAAAGGTTTACACCCATGTACCAGACCTTTTTTTGTGGTACATAGAGAAAAACCGATCTGGATCTGTCATTACAGAAAAGGAACACATAAGGCATCAAATAAAATGGATATTGTGGTGTAGCTAAAGCATAAGCAATGTGAACAGAGGCATATGAATCTGGCAATAAATATTCAAAACATCTCATCTTGTATGAGCAAAATGACATGCACTTACACGCTTTGGCATGCTATCATTGAGGTTATTAATGGTTGTCTGAGAAATGTGCTGCCAAGTTGAATGCACTTGGGCACCTCATCAAGATCCCAACTCCCTTTGCAATTGCAATTGCCAACCAATGACATCCCAGATGTGCACAATGGCAGGCAAGTCCAGAGATTCCACAGGCCACAGTAGCACGTTTAAGCCAAGTGGCTGTTCACAGTGGCATAAGCAAATTTGGCCCAACGTTGCCCTGTTGAAAAACGGCTCCTGGAACACTTTGGAGAAATGACTATACCACTGGTTCCACGATCAAATAATGTAATGCCAAGCTGTTAGCCTACCTGAAATGAAGACTAGAGGAGTCCAGCTACCATATATCACACCATAATCCCAGAAGTAAGATCAGTGTGATGTTCTATCATGAAGTCTTCACACAGTGATATTTTGCACAAAATGTATGTGACACCTGTATGGTTATATAGAAAAGGATTCCGGGCCTCCTCTGACTGCCCACGCTGTGGCGATCCCGAGGCAGATCATTTACATCTGTTCTGGGACTGCCCAATGGTGAGCAGGTACTGGAGTTTGGTCCAAAAGAATTTGGCGCGCAAACTTAAAATTGTTGTTCCCCTGTCCCCCAGGATCTGGGTCCTGGGAGACTTATCTGAGGTTAACCATCAACCTATAAAAAGTCACTTGTTGGTTAAGGTGATGTTCTTGGCTAGGCTCCTGATTTCAAGATCGTGGCTCTGCTCTCCCGCCCCAGACTGTAATTGGCTGAGCCTGGTGGAAAAAGTGAAAAGCTATGAGAGGATCCTACATAGACAAAGAGGATCTTATTCAAAGTGGAATAGCTTATGGAAAGATTGGGACATGGCAACTAATTAGGACTTTTTCCCTTTTTTTTTGTTTTTGTTTTTTTTTTGTTTTGTTGTTTCCTGCAAGGTGGGGGATGGGTGGGAGGGGTGAGCTGGGGAAAATTCAATCTGTCCGGTGTTTCCTTATGTACTTTATTGATGAAGAATGTGAAGGTATATCCGAGCACGGGTGGGTCTCCAGGATGGTGGAGGGGGGACTTCCCGGCATTAAATGATGTTGGGAGCTCTCAGCTATTTAAAATACCGAGCGATATGTGGGTGTGGGGTCGCGGCTTGGAGTCCGGGGGTCCCCGGGTGCTGGGCGCGGCTCGGGGTACGGCTCTTCCCGTTGGATACGGAGTTCGAGCGCAGGCAGGGATGGATCATACGTGACGAGCACGCTATTGTGTGCCCTTTTAAGGAGACAGAGCTGATTTCAGGCTCTGTTCTCTGTTTATATTTCCTTTTTCAGCTGCCAGTATCTGACATTCGATTTGAGTTCCCTGCTGCATGAAATATCTATGTGAATGTACGTAAGGTATGGCGAACTATGGCTCTGATATGATTAATCATACGGGGATGAGGCAGTGAAATATGTGAGTGGGTTTTCGACCACTGTGGTGAGACTGCTGGACCCCCTCTTCTTGGTTTTTGCTTTATTAAAGGCTTGCGATTAAAGATCGCTGCAAGTTCGCCTACAGGTAGTATGGGAATATCAAGCGATTGGTCACACTGGTGCCAACCTCTTGGCTTGTATTTTTCTGTGTCTGGGTGAGGGTGTGCGCGAGTGGCGCTCATTGCTTGGTGGATGTCTGGACGTCGGACCTCTATCCCTATAGCCACATAGAACTTGGGCTGAGAGTTCATCTATTTCATTAAGCCATGGATGCTGGGTGGACCTGGTACCCTCCCCTCTAGGAGACCTCCCTTTGTTTTTTGTTTTTCTCTTTAATGTTAACACTGTTAGGGATATTTGTATGAAATTATTGTTAATTATGTTTAAGGATTGGAAATGGTGGACTCATGGAGTATGTAATAAGGATTTAGAAATTTGTATTGAAATAATAAAATATTCAAAAAAAAAAAAAAAAAGTCTTCACACAGTAGATCAATCATAGCTATAATTGTGTTCAAGACAAAAGCCGGACCCATTGCTGAAAATTATAGACCTCCACTCTCTCCTCCATTGCCATCATGCTACCTTATGCCCCTAGAGGAAGCGTGAAGCGAAACGATCGGGCGGCTGCTCCAGACCTGGGTCAGTAAGGAATTGATATTGCTGTATTATATGCACTAACCCTTTTTTATCTCTCCCCCCTGCAGTTTGGTTGTGTGGGGTGGCACACAGGCTCACATAGCCGCATTGGCTATTGTGTGTTGCTACATATGCTCTGTGTACACTTTATATGAGCCTCACTCAACTGGAATTGCTATTGCTGTGGGTGGGGGGGGGGGGGGGGGATACTAGTCCCTGTTGTGGGTCTGGAGCTCTCTCTGTTTTTATATATATGTTTGTAACACTTTTGTTCTACTAGAACTACTGTCTTCCTGTATGTGTTTTATGATATACCTTGATGGATGTCTAATAAAGAAATTATTGATTATAATAGTTCTTTGCGAGGGAGCTTTTTCTAAGCAATTTGTAGGTGGTATATAGTATGCATTATGATAGCCTTTGAGAGCGGTGGCGTAAGGTCAATAGAACACCTGTAACTGGACATCTGACTCATAGTCCAATGTCGTGCAAAACCTTCTGATGGTTTTATTTAGATACCGTTTGCCACCCTAAGCTTGGGATATGACATCGAATTGTATTTGCAGTTCAGAATGAATCACTACACGCCATTCTTCTAATCAGACTATGTGTCCGTGCAGAGGTTTTCCATTCCAGTTAATCATTGTTCTCCCATCCACTGGGACACAAAACATTAAACAGTGATGCCATCTCGGCCTAGGTGTGAAGTTATCTGCTAGAGTTGTAAACCAATGTCTCGAAATTCATGGATTTTCCTGATCCTAGTGTCACCTGTGGATACTTTGATTTGCATAATCTTATAATTTTTCCTTCTTGGCGTTGCAATTTCAATGTTAAGGAGTGGATTATGTCACTAGGCAGTTGTTGCAGTTATAACTAATGGAATGTCTGTATGGATGAGGAACAGCATTAGTGATTACAGAGTAGAAGCTTATGGGTCTTACAGGGGCACATTTACTAAGACCGTCTTTTCAGTTTCCTCCTCTGCGCTGCCGCTAGATACCTTTAAATTATGACAAGGCGTCTGTGCACCTGGACTAAAAACTACGCCTGTTTCCAGGTGTAAATGTAAGTCAATTTTACGGGGCTAAAATCCCAGCCCCAGCACAGCGCCGACACGCTCCCCCCTAACCCCTGTCACTTCCAACTGACTTTCAAGGCGCAAAACCGTCTGTGCGACACAAGGTACTTTTTACATCTAAAAGTGTTGCAAGTGCAAGAGTAAATGTGGCCCATGGTGTGCAGTTTTCCTGTTTTAGGGTATGTTCACACAATTGATTTTGAAATCCACTTACAAACTTCACTGTGGAATCTGCACATGTTTTTTTCAGCATCTGTACTGCGTTTTTAATGCAGTTTTTCAACCGATTATTTTTTTTTAACCAATGTGTGTTTACTTCAATGCAAAACTGAATTTTCAGATTAATTTCAATGGGAAAATCAGTGTGGATTCTGCGCTAAGATAGAGCATGATGCTTTTTTGCCACATAAAAAAAAAGCAAGTGCTGCTTCCCATTAAATTAAATGGGAGGCTGTTTAGAGGCGTTTTGGCGTGGAAAAGGGGCAAAAAACTGCACCAAAAACAGTGTGAATTGGCCCATATGGTGCTCTTGAGTAATGACAGCTCAATGGTGATTGGTTACTATGGGTAACATATGTCATAAATATCCTCCATCGCTTGTATTTGCCTAGATGGAAGAATAAATTATTGTACAGTGTCCCACATTTACTAATGTGAATGCACCTGGATTCTGGTGTAAATTGTGCCAAAATGTGGAACAATTTGGCACATCTAGGTTTAGAGACATTTTCTGTGCCTAATCTGTCAAGTGGGCATGGCCTCCTGGAAGGGGCTGTGCATGGCGTAATATGTAGTGCAAAAATGGTGCCATAATTTTGGTGTAAAATTCTATCTCAAACTAAACCCACCAATAGTTTGTGTAGAATCAGACAAAAATATTTGGCCATGCATGAAATGTATCATCCATCCTGAGCCACTCTGATAAATCAGGTGCACGTCCAAACAGTCTATGTGTATGTAACGCCCCAGAGGTGCATTACCACCTTTGCACCATGCTACTATCTTCTATGGTTAACCTAATGTCATTCTATGTATTAATTCCCAGGTCTCATACAATGTGTATTCATAATCTTGTTTTGTAACTGTTAAAGTGTAATATGCCTGGTTCACCAGCAGGTGGCAGCATAAATGGCAGAGCTACAGATACAGAGAATGGAGCTTTCTATTCCATTCGACACCCCCCTCTGTGGTGTGGTGGCTTGTCCCCCTTGCTGCAGGGAGGAATCTAGTTTAGCGTCAGTCTAGTATACCCCCTGCTAGGGGAAGGAAGCAGAAGCAGGTCCCTGTTGGACGAGCCCTGTACAGGCCAGCTGGAGCACCTTCAGCTCAGCTGGACCTGCAGGCCACAGCAAAGAGCCTCTGAAGCCAGGAGTAAAGTGTTCCCTGGACAAAGCTAGAGACAGACCAGACTACCAAGTGAATTACAGCCTAAAGAAGAGGCTGAGGTCTATAGTCAGCCTGTTAGCACTGCTGGGGGCTGGTGAGAGGTAATAGGGGCTGAAATAATGCTGCTGGGGGCTGGTCTGGTGAGAAACAATGGAGGCTGATAGGAGGCTGCTGGGGGCTGGGGAGAGGCAATGGGGCTGATAGGAGGCTGCTGGGGGCTGATGAGCGGCAATGGGGGCTAATATGAGGCATATGGCAATGGGGGATGATATGAGGCATATGGGATGGGGGCTGATGAGAAGCATGGGGCTCTTATCTGAAGTCTGAATGGGGGGTCATTCACATTGGGGTCTGAGCTGAGATCTGATTGGGGGTCTGATCTGAGGTCTTATTGTGGTCTTATTAACATCTAATGAGCTGAGATCTGATTGGGGGTCTGATTGGGGCTGTCAGCTGAGGTCTGATTAACATTGGGGGTCTGATTGGTGGTGTGACCAGAGGTCTAATGAATAATATTTTTTTCTTATTGTCCTCCTAAACCTAGGTGCGTCTTATGGGCTGGTGTGTCTTATAGGTCGAAAAAATACGGTAAATGAGCTTTGGGTTGCCTGTTTGGGCACTGTAAAAGGTTCGCCATCACTGGCCTAGGCAAAGCTGCGACTAAGCCGGAGTGCTACTGCGAGCGCCTGTACCTTCTCAAACAGCTGATTGGTGGGGGTCACGGGTGTCATATCCCCACCTATCAGATGCTGATGACCTATCCATAGGTCATGAAATAAAAGTCTTGAAATACCCCTTTAAAAATATAAATAAATTAAATGTGAAAAACAGGCAGTTTTTCCTCTTTTTCTCAAATTTTTCTGGTTATAAAAATAAAAATGTAATTCCTCAAAACTAGAGGGAGTTTGATTTAAATGATAAAATATAGCTTTTATTAGATATACAGGTACATTAAAAATATTGAAAAACCCCCACTAGTGTAGTACTTAAAAATATAAGATACAAGGGATCCACAAATAGGGAGTATCCCGGTACTGGTAGTGATAACAAAAACTTTTGTCCAAACAAAATGAAATATTTGAAAAATCTTACCAGATCCACTGTAGGTTTGTCTACTGAGATCCGGTTTTAGCGCAGGGGACCTAGTCCAATAACGATGTTTCAAATATGATCCGGATGAAGATACTTTGGAGAACTTCGACTCTGTGCAGCAATGGTATTGTTCATAGGGCCTGTCCCTGTAAAGAGGACCTTTCACCACTCCTGACATGCCTGTTTTAATAGCTTCATTCATTCCACGTGTAGAAACAATTCTAAAGCATCTATTCTTATGGCTCTATGTTGGGACATTCCTTTATTATTTATACCAGAAGTTCTGAATGAATTGCTATTAGCCTTCAGTAAGGGTACAGAGGGGAGGTAACCAGTTGGGGGCGTGTACCTGCTCAGACTTACTCTATCCAATCAGTGCTGCCATGTTCAGACTGTGCAGGTACACCCCCCCAACTGGTTACCTCCCCTCTGTACCCTTACTGAAGGCTAATAGCAATTCATTCATAACTTCTGGTAAAAATAATAAAGGAATATCCCAACATAGAGTCATAAGAATAGATGCTTTAGAATTGTTACTACACGTGGAATGAATGAAGCTATTAAAACAGGCATGTCAGGAGTGGTGAAAGGTCCTCTTTACATCTCGGAAAACCCCGTTAACCACTTCCAGACCAGGCAATTTACCCTCCTTCCTGGGCAGGCGCATTTTACATTCTTTCTATCAATGCGAATTTGAAAGTCATAACCTTTTTTGGTTATGTAAATCATTTTTGTGCCTTTCTTGGCTTTACTTTTGTCATTTTTATTTTATTATTTTTTTGTTTTTTATTTTTATAGAGGAGGAGGCAGACTGACTGGGGAGGCGCGCTCTTGAAAATGACATTAGTTGCAGTATGCGGTTGCTGGAAGAAGCACCCCCTAACCATATGGGGCGGAGGCTGAGCCAGAGGAGGGAGGTCCCGCTCCCGTGGCAGTACTGGCCGGACGTGGAGGAGAAGATGCGACTCGCAAGTGAGTGAGGTGGTGGCCTCCACTGCTCAGTGTCGATGGAACGTCACGTCAACCACTGACACTGGGAGGTGAAGATCATCTACCTGATAATTTACTAGCTTTGGGCTCTGAAACTAACGGCACCAATTGCGGGCAAACATAGGGGGGCAAAAATAGAGAATAAAGAAAGCACTGGAACCAGTGATGAGCTAGATCTGTAAAGGTTTACAGTTACAGTTCTGTGAGGACACGGCAGGTCCTCTTTATGTAAACTATTGTCTTACCATAAGACAGGGGCCAAAACACACCAGGAAAGATTCACCTCCGGAAAGTCATGCTCAAACATTGATGCTGCTGGATAGTGCAGCCATGTTTAATAGTAGGGCGGTGTGCCGCTCAAGCACGGAAGATATAGAAGTGTCCTCTCCTCTCATTATAAGGCCTCATGCACACAACTGTATGAACTTTGCAGTCCACAAAACGTGGATCTGCAAAATACGGATGACTTCAATGGGCCCGTGGTCCACATTTTGCAGCCAAGAATAGCCAATGTTCTATCTTTTGCAGACTGAACATACAGATGCACAAAGCACACAGATCATTGGTAAAAAAGATAGAACATGTCCTATACTTGGCTGCAAAATGTGGACCACAGGCCCATTGAAGTCAATGGGGCCACACAAAAAAAAAGATGCAACATGGACATCATTCGTATTTTGTGGATCGGCAATTTGCAGACCACAAATACATACAGTCGTTTGCATGAGGCCAGCTCAGAAGATGGAAGGAGGAGCCCAGCAGGGAAGATAGAAGGAGGGGTCCAACTGAGAAGATGGAAGAAATGGTCCAACTGAGAAGATGAAAGGAGGGGTCAAGCTGAGAAGATGGAAGGAGGGGTCCACATGAGAAGATGGAGGGAGGGGTCCAGCTGAGAAGATGGAAGAATGGGTTCAACTGAGAAGATGAAAGGAGGGGTCCAAATGAGAATATGGAAGGAGTCATCCGAATAAAAAGATGGAAGGAATGGTCCAACTGAAAAGATGGAAGGAGGGGTCCAACTGAGAAGATGGATGGAGGGTTCCAGCTGAGAAGATGGAAGGAGGGGTCCAACTGAGAAGATAAAAGCAGGGGTCCAATACAGTATAGAATCAGGGGCGTAGCTATAGGGGCTGCAGAGGTAGCAGTCGCTACCGGGCCTGAGGGGGCCCAAAGACCCTTGTGTCACATAAGAAGATACAGTATAATAGAAAGTGCATGCTGGTCAAAATACACCTCTGACTGGAGGGAAGGGGTTAGGTCAAGAATTAGGCATGGGGGGACCGTTTCAATTTTTGCCTTAGGCTACTTTCACCCTAGCGTTTTTACTGGATCCGGCAGGGTTCAGTAAAAACGCTTCCATTACTGATAATACAACCATCTGCACCCGTTCTGAACGGATCCGGTTGTATTATCTGTAACATAGCCAAGGCGGATCCATCATGAACTCCATTGAAAGTCAATGGGGGACGGATCCGTTTTCTATTGTGGCAGAGAAAACAGATCCGTACTCATTGACTTGCATTGGGGTTCATGCCGGATCCGTCTTGCTCCGCATCCCAGGACGGAAAGTAAACTACAACATGTTGCGGTTTCCTCTCCGGTATGGGAACGCAACTAAACGGAACGAAATGCATTTTGGAGCATTCCGTTCTGTTCAGTTCAGTTTTGTCCCCATTGACGATAAATGGGGACAAAACTGAAGCTTTTTTTTTCCGGTATTGAGCCCCTATGACGGATCTCCATACCGGAAAACTAAAACGCTAGCGTGAAAGTAGCCTTAGGCAGCACAAAGGCTATGTGCTTACCTGCCCCTGGCCAGAAAGCACTGAGGGAAGGGGGGCCCAAGCTGAACTCTTGCACCAGGGCCCATGAGCCTTTAGCTACGCCCCTGGCGGGCGGTCCGCGGCTCGGGCCTGGCTGGGGATTGGGAAACAAAGGAGTAGTCAGGTCATGTGCACCGCCTCCTTGTCTCAGACTCCCGGCGGCCGGCGTCGTAACGTCACTCACTCCGACGTCACGCGCCTGCTCCGCCTGCTTCTAAAGTGGGAGGAGCATGCGTGTGCGGCGTGACGGAGTGAGTGACGTCACGCTGCCGCCGGCTGCCTATTTTGAATGTGAAGAGTGGGAGCCTGCCTGCCCGCCCGTGCCCAGTGTGCCTAACTGCCCATGCCCAGTAGGCCAGAAGTGAATGGATTCTGATGATCTTCTTTTCTGCACTGCCAGCAGTCTGCCACAGTAAAAAGAAAAAGTCTGGAGTGGAGAGGAGTCCTGACTGTCCCCGACTCCCCAGTAAGTTAGTGAAGTGTCAAGTGATAGATAAGGATTATTAGATAGTAGTATACATACTAGTACATACTTTGCACAAGTTTATTATTTACAACTTAAAGGGAACCTGTCACCAAAGAAATCGCTTATTAAGCTGTTAATACTATTAACAGCTTAATAAGCGATTTTTTTGGTGACAGGTTCCCTTTAAGTTGTAAATAATAAACTTGTGCAAAGTATGTACTAGTATGTAGTACCTTATAGTGCTGCAGAGTAGTTTCCTAATGCACTTTTTCTTTGTTTAGCCGCATTTAGCCTCCTTGAGAAATCAATGTTTTATTCAGTCGCTGCCCCGTGCTTCAAGTCAGGTTTGAAGTCAAGGGGGCAGCGGCCTAGGTGTCTCCAATGCTGCTCTCCCCGCCTCCCGCCGCCTTTATTGACAAGCCGGATCTTAGTGCTGGGACCGTTCTCCCAGCCCGCATGCGCAGTAAAGGGCTGCTGTAGCCTGTAGCGTGATCCCGGCTCCAGCTCGTACACTCAGCCGGCTTCAGTTTCGCTACTGCGCATGTGCCCGGCATCTTCTGTAACTGCGCTAGTATGTAAGGCTGGCGGGCGCATGCGTAGTAGCGAAACTGAAGCCGGCTGAGTGTACGAGCCGGAGCCGGGATCGCGGTACAGGCTACAGCAGTCCTTTACTGCGCATGCGGGCTGGGAGCGCGGTCCCGGGACTGAGATCCAGTGTGTCAATAAAGGCGGCGGGAGGCGAGGAGAGCAGGATTGGAGACGCCTAGGCCGCTGCCCCCTTGACTTCAAACCTGACTTGAAGCACGGGGCAGCGGCTGAATAAAACATTGATTTCTCAAGGAGGCTAAATGCGGCTAAACGAAGAAAAAGTGCATTAGGAAACTACTATGCAACACTATAAGGTACTATTTACAGCTTAATAAGCGATTTTTTGGTGACAGATTCCCTTTAAGCTCACTTACATAAGGAACGCGGCGTCCGTCTTACAATAGTTGCCGGGGTCAGTCACTATCAGGGACACTGTTATTGGGGGGGGGGGGGGGGGGGCCATAATTTTTTTTTGCTATGGGGCCCATGCATTTCTAGCTACGCCCCTGGTCCCAGGTGTTGGACCCCCACCCATCAGATACTGATGACCTATCCAGAGGATAGGTCATGAGTATTTAAGTCTCGGAAAACCCTTTTAAGCACTGCCGCCCCTTCATAATTTTTCCTTGCACAGTGATGTTAACTGTTGTGGGACACTGCAGTACTAGGGCTCTTAGAGTATATTTAGACATTGCTGACATGTTGCAGTTTATTATTTACTACAAGTACAGCAAAACCTTGTAAAAACACTGTGGGGGAGATTTATCAAACTGGTGTAAAGGAGAATTGGCTTAGTTACCCATAGCAACCAATCAGATTCCACCTTTCATTTTCCAAGGGAGCTCTGGCTCTGATAAATAAAAGGTGGAATCTGATTGGTTGCTTTGGGCAACTAAGCCAATTCTCCTTTACACCAGTTTTCATAAATGTACCCCTGTGTCTTTGCAAAATCAGGTCAAAACAACAGCATTTAGCCCCGAACCAAGGTGTGACCCGAGTGAAGAAAGGGTGCGCCCTCCTTTATTTGTATGGCCTTAGGTAGCAGAGGTGTGAGGAAAGCCACTGTGATTGACTGTTTTGGCCAGTGCCACCACCACTCCTATCCTCTGCTCCAGCTCCTTAGTGACTTGCTGCACTCCCACTCCCTGAAGCTTAGCATTAGGGCTCACGCACACGACTGTTGACGGCCCATGCCCATATTGCGGCTAATATGTCTGCATTAAACGAGCACCCGCCGTTTCTACACCGCATCATGGATGCAGACCTATTCACTTGAATGTTTTCACAATCTTGAAGGTGCGCTTCTTTTTTGCGGTGCGGCCCGTCGGGTGCGAATCGCGGACCCCATTCAAGTGAAAAGGTCCTGCATCTGCATGCGGTGGCCCTACTATCGGGGCCTGTGCATTGCGGACTGCAAATTACCGTCAGCAGCAAGGGCCCGGCCGGCATGCGTTATTGTGCATGAGCCCTTATGCATTAATTGCCACTATGGCACCTTTCCCTAGCAAACATTTACCCATCTTCTCACTGGCACCCAAGGCAACTGCCTATTCTGCCTAGCCCCCATGCCTTACTTGCAGCATAGATACATTCACTTGTTTTCTGCACAGCAGATGGCCAGATATGCTGGTGGAAAGATAACTCAGTCAATTTGTTTCTAAAATAAGCAGGGTTCCTAGAAGTTCGACCTTCACCATTCATATTGTTATGGCATATCCTACCATTATGTCATAACATTACAAGATGAGACTACCCCTTTAATGGGATTGCAT
The DNA here is from genome assembly GCF_014858855.1 of Bufo gargarizans. Classification (NCBI taxonomy): domain Eukaryota; kingdom Metazoa; phylum Chordata; class Amphibia; order Anura; family Bufonidae; genus Bufo; species Bufo gargarizans. The sequence continues at coordinate 158,175,864 of NC_058087.1, read as the reverse complement.
GAACTAAAATGTTCTTGCTAGTGTAGAGAATCTTGAAGATGACAGCTCTATGTAAAAAAAGGTTAAATATAAGGGTACTTTCACACTAGCGTTTTTTTTTTCCGGCACCGAGTTCCGTCCTAGGGGCTCAATACCGGAAAAGAACTGATTAGTTTTATCCTAATGCATTCTGAAGGAAGAGCAATCCATTCAGGATGCATCAGGATGTCTTCAGTTCAGTCTTTTTGACTGTTCAGGATGGAGATAATACCGCAGCATGCTGAAACTGAACACTTTCCATAGGATTGTATTAGTGCCAGATCCGGCATTAAAAATACCGGAATGCCGGATCCACCCTACCGGTCTGCGCATGCGCAGGACTTTAAAAATGTGAAGAAAAAAAGTAAACTGATTCATTTGTTCGCATGACAAACGGACAGACGGATCCGTTCTTGCAATGTATTTGTGAGACGGATCCGCATCTGGATCCGTCTACAAATGCTGTCCGTTTGCATGCAGATTGCCGCATCCCGATCCTTCTACAAATGCTGTCCGTTTGCATGCAGATTGTCGGAACTGCTTGCCGGATCACTCTGCCGCAAGTGTGGAAGTACGCTAAGCCATTATATTTGTCTTTATTGTGTAGTCTCTTAATATGTTTACTTTTCATAATTTTCTGGTTCCTTAAAGGGGTTATCCCATCATAGACAATGGGGGCCTATCGCTAGGATACGCCCCCATTGTCTGATAGGTGCGGGTCCCACGGCTGGGACCCGCACCTACAAGCAGAACGAAGCGGAGAAACTTGAGGAGGGTGCACTGTGCATTCGCAGCCGCCCTCCATTCATTTCTATGGAGCCGCCGAAAATAACCCCTTTAAGAATACTGTCTTACTGTAAAATGGGTAAGAGTGAATGTCTGCTAAAAAAGATATATACAATATAATCGGACCATTGTTCTGGACATAGAGAAGAACTATATATAGACGTTCCAGAAACCACATCTACCCAACAGTAACCATTAATTATGCGGTCCGTCGTAGATAAATACAATTGTTCCCTTTTTAAATGAGGTTTTCTAGGCTTAAACTAAAACAGACTGGCTGTTGCATGTGGCATACAATAACAAAAAAGCACTCACCCTCTAAATTCCTTTGTAGCTCCAGTGACGCAAGTCCCATAGTCCCCACTGGTGTCTATTTACTTGACTGAAGCCCTAAACAAGCACTGCTCGACAAAAGAGCCCTCACATCGTGTCAGAGGTGTAGCTAGGCTTTCCTGCACATGGAGCAAGGATTCAGGATAGTGCCACTTTCCCCTGCACATGTGCCACTCAAATTTGCATAAAGAGGAAAAAGTTAAGTGGTGCGCGTTACAGCAAATTTCTTTTACACTAAGGCATTCCTCTAACTCCTATGGATAACTATACTCACCCAGTCCCACCTAATAAAATCTATCATAAATAAGGTACACGGCGGTACCAATACGTTGTGCAATAAGTGAAAGAACCAACTGGTCCTACCAGGGAGTCGCTGGCATGTCAGCATGATATCCGCTGGATCCGGAACAAGGTCACTGTTGTGACAGAGGATGAAGGATAATCACATAAGGAAGATATGGTAACTTACCATGTTAAATCCCCAGTAGGGGGTGCTGTGCTGGCCTGTAAGACCAAGCCATTCCAATGTATAACCTAGTTAATCTAGAGCCTTTCCCATTAGTGCTACCACACAATACTAATGCCCAGCTTTGTGTCCCTTCACAGTAGTTATGCCTACTTTGTGGCCCCTTCACAGTAGTTATGCCCGTCTTTGTGCCCCTTCACAGTAGTTATGCCCACATTTGTGCTCCTTCACAGTATTTATGCCCACCTTTGTGCCCCCTCACACTAGTTATGCCTACCTTTGTGCCCCCTTACAGCAGTTATGCCCACTTTTGTGCCCCTTCACAGTAGTTAAGCCTACTTTTATGTCTCTTCAGAGTGGTTATGTCCTCCCTGTGCCCCTCTCCCCCTTTGGCCTCTAGTGCCCTCTCCAGTTCCATGACAAAAAAATAAAAATACCTGTTCCCTGATGATCAACACATCCAGCTGGCTGTGCAGGAGGCTGATTCCTGGGCTTTCACCTGTCCTCCTATACAGCCAGCAGCACAATGTTCAGCCTGCAGGGTAGCGCTGATGATCAGCAGAAGGGTGAAGCAGGGAGTGGACGGACAGATGCAAATGAACCGACTGTGTGTTCTCCCCCTAGCCTCTGCACCAAGGGCACTTACCTTGGCTGCCCCCTCACTACACCCCTGCACCTAGTGATGGGGCATGATCGATTGTTAGAGTGATTGTTCATCCTAAATACATGTGTTATGTAGGCAGAATAAGCCCTGTTTGCCTGGGGAGATGTGCTGCCGACCAGCGAGCATTTTCCTGCGTGCATAATCAATTGAAGCGGCCAATTACTACCCTGCTTACACAGAGCAATGATTGGGAATGAGTCTCCGAATGTGCCCTTTTTTCGACGATCGGCTCTTGTACAAGGGCACTCTATACGGCTATACAAACCACTACATCTATGTAAAGATGTCAGGGAACAAAGAGATTTTAAAGGTGAGTATTGTAAGAGTCTTTTAATCATTTAGCTGCCGGTTAAAGGATATGTTCACATCTGCATCAGAAGCCCCTTCTGGAGCCTTTCTTGCAGATTTTGTCATATTCACTGGAATAAATAGCACAGCAGGTTGCGCAGTTTTTCCTGTTAAAGCAATGGGGTCCCAGTGGAGTACATCATGTGATGGATGCAGTAAGCATTTTGGATTCTATTATAAACAGAAATCAGAACACAAATGTGAACAGAATCTTAGTATACAGGAGAAGATGGCTGTCCAGAAGATGAACACAATAACTGAATTATCTTAAATTTATTTTATTGAGATTTTATGTGATAAGAGAACCCGAACTTAGGTTCGGTGTTCGGATGGTTTAGGGTAACGGAACATAACGGAATTCGTAGACAGAATGCAAAATGGAAGCCTTTAAGATGCATTCCATTTTGATCTGTCATAATAGAAGTCTATAGCTGTTAAAAACGCTTCTGTTTTGCATTCTGTGTACGAATTTCATTATATTTTGTTTCCCTAACCCACCCGGACACCAAACCCGATGAAGTTCAGGTTCGCTCATCCATAGTGATAGACCAACACAAAGTAACAAGTATGTGTGAAGTGAAAAGAAAATGATACATGGTTTTCAAAAGTGGTGTAGAGTTGTACTCCCCTGTGTTAAAGGGGTTTTCCTGGATTTTAATACTGAGGATAGGTCATCAGTATCTGATCGGCGGGGGTCTAACACCTGGTACCTCCACTGATCAGCTGGCACTGGAACCCACGGCCTTCTCCATGCATGACAAGCACAGCCCCATACATATTATACCAGCTGTGCTTGGTATTGAAGTGAATGAGGATAGGTAATCAGTATCAAAATCCCAGAAAACCACTTTAATATTACAGTTGCAAGTCTTTTGGGGTATGTCTCTAACAGCTTTGCAAATCTAGAGGCTGACATTTTTTGCAGTTGTTAAGATTGGATGAAGAGCATCTGTGAATAGCAATTTTCAAGTCTTGCCACAGATTCTCAATGGGATTTAGGTCTTGGCTGGGCCATTCTAACACATGAAAACCATTCCATTGCAGCTCTGGCTGTATGTTTAGGGTCCTTGTCCTGCTGGAAAGTGAACCTCGGCCCCAGTCTCATGTCTTTTCCAGCCTCTAACAGGTTTTTCTCCAGGATTGAAGTGTATTTAGCTTTATCTTTCATCCGATAAACTCCAACCAGCTTTTCTGTCACTGCTGAAGAAAATAATTCCCACAGCATGATGCCTGCCACCACCATGTTTCATGGTGGGGATAGTGCGTTCAGGTTGAGGTGCAGTGTTAGTTTTCCACCACACATAGCGTTTTTTCATTTAGGCCAAAAAGTCTCATCGGAACAGAGCACCTTCTTCCACATGTTAGCATTGTATACTACATGGTTTGTGGCAAACTGCAAATGGGACTTCTTATGGCTTGCTTTCAAAAATGAGTTTCTTCTTGCCACTCTTCCACAAAGGCCAGATTTGTGGAGTGCATAACTAATAGTTGTCCTGTGCATAGATTCTCCCACCTGAGCTGTGGATTTCTGCAGCTCCTCCAGAGTGACCATGGGCCTCTTGGCTGCTTCTCTAATTAGTGCTCTCCTTGTCTTGGCTGTCAGTTTAGGTGGACGGCTACTATATCTTGGTAGGTTTGCAGTTGTGCCATAAGCCTTCTTTTTTCCGATGATGGATTGAACAGTACTCCGTTAGATCTTCAGAGCTTGGGATATTTGTTTATAACCTAACCCTGCTTTACACTTCTTCACAACATTATCCCTGACCTGTCTGGTGTGTTCCTTGGTTTTCATGATGCTTTTTGATCACTAATGTTCTCTAACAAACCTCTGAGGCCTTCACAGAACAGCTGTAGTTATACAGACAATTAATTAAACACAGAAGGACTCTATTTACTAATTTGGTGACTTCTGATGGCAGTTACACTGGATTTTATTTAGGGGTATCAAAGTACAGGTGGCTGAATACAAATGCACACCACACTTTTCAGAATTTTTTTATAAAAAATTTTGAAAACCATGTATCATTTTCTTGTCACTTCACACATACTTGCTACTTTGTGTTGGGTGTAACGTGAAAAAAATGTGGAAATGTTCAAGGGGTATGAATACTTTTTCAAGGCACTGTACCTAGTACGGCCAAAAAATAAGCGTCTGTTCAGTTTCTTGCTCTGTTTCTACTTGTAAATATTTAATGCTCGGCTTCCACTTTATCACTGAGATGTGGGAAATTATTAAAAAGTGACGATTTACAGTAACTTTCCATTGTCATATTACAGGGGTTATCTGGGATAATGAGAAACTTGAGGAAATGCAGGAAATGGTATAAAATTAAGAAATGACCGTAGGCTTGTTCCACACTAGCGTTACAGAGATCCGGCAGGCTGTTTCGTAGTTAATGGGCTGGCAAGCATTCAGGTAGAACCTGGCAATGCCAGGGAATAGTGTGCCGGATCCTTTTAACGCTAGTGTGAAAATAGCATTACCTATATTCCTCATGTTAAATTCCCCACCCACACATGAGCTGCCACTTTGGTAGTTCGTGCCAGCCCTACAGAGATGACTTCATGTACCTTATTCATATGACTCTGCAGTCACATGAATTATGTTCATGGTCTCATGACTGCCCAACCAGCAACAAGGACCATTGGAGACAGCAAGCAATGATAATGTCTGTAAAGCAAATATATGAGTGCTATATGAGTAAAATCAATAAGTAAAATATATACTACCACTTAGGCTACTTTCACACTAGCGTTTTGGCTTTCCGTTTGTGAGATCCGTCATGGGCTCTCAAAAGAGATCCAAAATGGATCAGTTTTGACTTAATGCATTCTGAATGGAAAAGGATCTGCTGAGAATGCATCAGTTTGACTCCGTTCAGTCTCCATTCTGCTCTGGAGGCGGACAACAAAACGCTGCCTGCAGCGTTTTGCTGTCTGCCTGACGAAGCGGATCCAAACGGATCCGTTCTGACACACAATGTAAGTCATTGGGGACGGATCCGTTTTCTCTGTCACAATCTGGCACAATAGAAAACAGATCCGTCCTCTATTGACTTTCAAATGGTGTTCAAGACGGACCCGTCATGGCTATAGAAGACGTAATACAACCGGATCCGTTCATGACGGATGCATGCGGTTGTATTATTGTAATTGAAGCATTTTTGCAGATCCATGACGGATCCGCAAAAAACGCTAGTGTGAAAGTAGCCTTAAAGGGATTTTCCATGAGTTTTTTTACTTTTAAACTATACTCTGGAAAGGTCATCAGTGGGGGTCCAACACCTGGAATCCCAGCCGATCAGCTGGTTGAGAAGGCAGCGGCACTCGCAGTAGCATCACAACCAGTGATGGCCAGTTCGCAGAGTTCGCCGACGAACACATGCGATCTACCATCCTCACTCCCAAGTCCGGCGATGCAGAGGTAAGTCTTTACCTGTGCCTGCGCCGCGAGCTGCTCTGAAACACATGCGGTCACCGGGAGCAGGCAGTTCCGAGAACAGCCCGATGAAGGCTCCCGGTGACCGCATGTGTTTCAGAGCGGCTCGCGGCGCAGGCACAGGTAAAGACTTACCTCTGCATCGCCGGGCTTGGGAGTGAAGATGGTAGATCGCATGTGTTCGTCGGCGAACACTGCGAACTGGCCATCACTGATCACAACCTTCTCTCTGCACACCAAGCACAGCGAGTCCAATTACATTGTATAGCAGCCGTGCTTGGTATCACAGCTCAGTCCCATTCACTTCAATAGGGATAAGCTGCGCCTAGGATAGGTCGCCAGTAAAAAAATAAACTGTCCAAAAACCCCTTTAAAGTATCTTAAAATCCCGCACAACCCCTATAAAATAATTCTGTAATATTCCTTGTGCCGCCGGCCTAAGTGTTCCTCGACTTAGAACCCTTGTCAGGAATTTCCCAAAGACATCAGCAGCAAGTGAGGTTCAGGAGCGTCTGGTTGTAGTCGGATCGCTGCCCTAATATCGCTGCTTTTAGGTTTGCTACTTTGTATCAGTCACCTTTTCCATTCCTCTGGCCTGTTTCAACATCACAATTGTGAAAAAGAAGATATTTGTCAATAATTATATTATAACCGTATAAAAAGTCATACGTCATATTTTAATGTAATAGTTAGCCAATATCCGGCCTGCCATGACTCAAAGTTACAGAGTACATCGTGAGCAGTAATCCAATAAGTGACTTCACAATGAAAGTCCTGTAGATTATCCTCCCTCTCCATTCTTGATTAGCCAGTCCTCTGTGAGCTGCAGAGCCCGAAGAGTCTGCCGGTGAGTCTCTGTCTCTCTTTTTTCTGTAGATATTACCTCCATTTACATTAAATGATTTTCTTATTGGTCATCCATATTTAAAAAACAAAAAAGTAATTTTTGTCTTTCCTTGCCTTTCAGAGGTATGGACAGTTTGATTAGGTTTGTGTGTCTGGTAGTATGTAGTAAGCAGGTTTGTTACCTTGTAATTCTAGTAATACGAATGTAACCACTGGAAGGGTTATCCTGAACGGAACAAGCTTAAAGGGGATGTCCATGGCAGTAAGAAACAATGGCGAAATAGCCTTAAAGTACAGCGTGCATTAGGTTTGCCATGTCGACCTACAGAGCGCAGTTTATGGACACGTTTTACAATGATTCTACTGCACACCAAATATCTATACGGCACCATTTGCTTAGGGACTGAAAGAAAATGATATTCTTTACCCCTGAGCACCCCATGTAAAGGCTTATTCTGCGTATTTCCTTTTCATTTCAGCCCCACGCAGCTGGACCTGTAAAGGGGAGGCATACTTCACAGGTCCAACAGAATGGGACGGAATTTAAAAAAAACAAGTCTATCCTGGAATAACCCTTTAAGTTCAGAAACTTAATATATGCTATAAGTATATCAGCAATAAACGCGTTCTTAAATGACAGAAGGTGTACACCTGGCTTCTGCTTTGTTCTCCCTGAAATAAAAAGCTTTGTGGCCGCACCTACCTTATTATAGGAACAGAGTCATAGGAATATAGAAGAAGAAAAGACCGAAGAGACTCTCTGTATCCATAACCCACTTACTAGAGGTAGCGATCAGATGGATGACAGCTCTATAGTAGTGCGAGCAGTGTCTGAGGTCGTGGCGTCGTGTGGTGCCTCTGTGAGATGTGTCAGCGAACGTGCGGCTCAGTGGTTGGCACTGGTGCCTTGCAGCCCTGGGGTCCTGAGTCGTGTTTGCGCGGGTTTTCTTCTGGTTTACTCCAAAAATACACAAATAGGCATATGGGCTTCCTATGAAATTGGCCCTAGTATGCGTTGTGTGTTGGGGTTCAGTGCCTAAATGTCAGCCACTGACTTCCCTGCGCTTTGAGTCCCTGTGAGAAAAGCACATTACAGATGTTTGTCATGTCATTTACAGGGGCTATGTACTGTATATATTGCATGTATGCGTATATCTTAAAGGAGATGTCCAGAATTACATAAACATGGCCGCTTTCTGCCAGACACAGTGCCACTCCTGCCCAAAGGTTGTGAGTGGCATTGAAGCTCAGCTGTATTGAATTGGATGGGGATGAGTGGCATTACCATGTACATGTACAGCCTTCGGACTGCTAAGGTGCAGTTTTCTTCTCCTCCTGGACAACCCTTTTAAACTCTGCAGGTGCAGTTTCTGATATTAGTTACTGGCGATTTACATAGGGATTAATAGCATGGCTGGCGATTAGGTATTTATGGGGCCAACCAGAATGAATGTACATAACAGCAAATAGTTGGCTAACACATGGGTATTAACTACCATGGAGCTGTGGGAAGCAAGGACAATTAGAAGGAAGTGCTTTATGAAATTAGATAATAAGAGTAGATAACAAATAATTTCTTCTTTGCTGTTATATCCTATATAAGGAATTTATAGACATGGGTGTAGCTGGGGAGATGACGCCTCACTTGCTGGGTGTGGAGTGGGAATGGGCACCACTTTAACAGCAACAAGAATATGACACCTGCTGACTTTAACCAAATGCAAGTGGCAGTGCACATCTCCCCCCCCCCCCATGGCACATTTCTCCCCCTCCATGGCACAGTGGCACTTGGCAGCAGCACATCTCTCCCCCCCCCCCATGGCACATTTCTCCCCCTCCATGGCCCAGTGGCACTTGGCAGCAGCACATCTCTCCCCCCCCCCCCTTCATGGCACATTTCTCCCCCTCCATGGCCCAGTGGCACTTGGCAGCAGCACATCTCTCCTCCCCCCCATGGCACATTTCTCCCCCTCCATGGCCCAGTGGCACTTGGCAGCAGAACATCTCCCCCCCCCCCATGGCACATTTCTCCCCCTCCATGGCCCAGTGGCACTTGGCAGCAGCACATCTCTCCTTCTTTCCCTCCCCCCCATGGCACATTTCTCCCCCTCCATGGCCCAGTGGCACTTGGCAGCAGAACATCTCTCCCCCCCATGGCACATTTCTCCCCCTCCATGGCCCAGTGGCACTTGGCAGCAGCACATCTCTCCTTCTTTCTCCCCCCCCCCCATGGCACATTTCTCCACCAGCACATGCACATCTCTCAGACTCTCATCATGAGTCATTCTAATCACCCCCCCCCCCCCAAATGCACATGACATTTCTCCAGTCCATGGCTAGTACAGACTGCTCCCACTGCCACATGCCACTGGCACTGGGATGGGTGAGATGGGATCCAGTTGTTATTTGTACCTAACCTGCTACCTCCTGTTCTTCTGTTGCTGTTGGAACTTGGAACTTGGCTGTGTGGGGCGGCTGTGGGCCTTCCCTGGCAGAGTCTGTGGCAGGCTGGCGCACACTCCTTCTACGTCAGACGCAAAGATGTGCCTGTGCGGCAGCGGCGGGACGCTCCAGCAGCCACTGCTCTCTTAAAGAGCCAGGCAGGCAGCAGAGCGGGGCTCAGAGCGGCCGCAGGCCCCTCCTCAGCCTTTTCATTAGTCCGGACCGGGGGGACTCCATGCGCTTAGCGCTGTTAGCCTGCAGGGCCGCCACAACAACAGAATTATAGACTAGTCTATTTACAGGCTGGCGCAGGGGGCCCCTAAGGACTCGGGGGCCGGGGGCAATTGCCCTCTTTGCCTCTATGGAAGTGCCGGCCCTGCCCATACACCGTACATTATGTCAGCAGGACATTCCCTGTTTACTTGGGGGATATACTACTGACCAGCAAGCATTTTAATACTTTCATAAAAGTTTCATTCAGCCAGCAAATAAGCATTTTGCTCTTTTGTCGGCTGATTGTGGGGTATTTACTTGGTCGAATAATCAGCTCCTTCCCCATCATTGACCTGTCTAAAAAGCCCTTTATTCTGCAAGGGAGTGCCCCAAACTGAATGTGTGCCCCAGGTGAAAGATAGCCTGGTTTACAGTCTTACAGTAGAGGGATCCAAAAGGTGATCTCTGTTCCTTTACCAACTCCCCACTTGTTACTTTTAGGCACCAATAACTAAAACTGTTATTTTGTTCCGTAAAGTTTTAGGTTTGTTTTCTGAAATCTTTGACTATTATGTGTTGGGCAATATGGTGGGAACTGGTAAAGTGACAATCTTATCTGGTTTATGACGATGAGCTGATTAGGTCAGTTTACCATTAAATGCCTGCCATAAGTGGCCGGGAAAATGAGACTCTTCCCTGCTGACGGGTGGACATTCCAGAAGGGCTTAAATGCCACCCTTTGCTGGCTGGATTCATTTTTCCATCACATTATACACTGCTCCTTTTTAGGGGTTACAGACAACCTGCAATCCAGCGGCGATGGCCAAGGCTTTTTCCTATAGTGTGCAAGCACAGCCACCGATTGCAAGGTGGTTGTAACCATGGAAACAAGCAGTGTATAATGTGATGGAAAAATGAATCCAGCCAGCAAAGGAAGCAATATGAATAATACATTAGTAAGTGCCTTGCATTAACTTTCTTTACATGATAAATGCCATTTGCTGAAGCGAGACAACCCCTTTAATGAAGGTTAAAATGCCTGAAAAAACAACTTCCACTGTAACGAGGCTATAAACATGTCATGATGTGCAGTACTAGAGTTATGAAATATTGGAGTCTTTGTGGCCCATAAACATGTAATGGCTCATCTGAAGGCATCCACGCCCTGCAATATGTAGATCTATTAAAAGAGTATTCCAGGAATAGCAAAAGAATAAATGTAATGTTAAACTATTGCAATTAAAATGGAATCAATTCTCCCTTTAAATAGTAATAATTAGAGATGAGTGAATTTCCGCTTATGAAATTCGTTTGCGCTTCGTTTGTTGGTAAAAGGTGAATTGCGTTATAAATTCCGTTGCCACGGACCAGAACGCAATTCTATGACGCAATGCATAGTGGAATGCTTTTAGAGGTCTATGGGCTGCAAAACGGATCCGTCCCGTTTCCATTATGCAGGGGAGGAAACATATTTAAAGCCCTGCAGCAATTATTACTATTCAGGGGAGAATTGATTACAATTTAATTGCAATAGTTTTATATTACATTTATTCTTTTGCTATTCCTGGAGTTCTCTTTCAATAAATCTTAATATTTCTACATTATTATATGCATATATAGTATTAGTTCTCTAAAACAGGGATGCTCAACCTGCGGCCCTCCAGCTACTACAACTCCCACAATGCCCTCCTGTAGGATAGTAGCTGTAGGTTGTCAGGGAATGATGGGAGTTGTAGTTTTGCAACAGCTGGAGGGCCGCAGGTTGAGCATGCCTGCTCTAAAAGATATATTGTGGACGGGGTTAGTGGAACCAGCTTATTAGATTTTCTTTTCAAAACCAGCATGCCAAAGTGTGCTCTCTCCCTACGGAGAGTTAGTTCCCTCTGACCTGAAAGTGTAGCACTATTACGTAAAACATTACTTAGGCCACTTTCACATCTGCGTTTTTGCTGGATTTGTCATGGATCAGCAAAAACACTTCCGTTAGGACAATACAACCATCTGCATCCATTATGAACTTATCTGCTTGCCTTATCTCTAAAATAGCCATGAGGGATCCGTCACTAAAACCATTGTAAGTTAATGGGCGCTGGATCTGTTTTATTTTGTATCCGAGAAAACGCATCTGGCACCATTGACTTATATTGCGTTTCATGCCGGATCCGTCTTGCTCCGCATCCCATGACGCACTCAAAAACGCTGCTTGATTACTAGGAACTGAGGACTGGGGTATATTTTGGTAAATAAACTTGTCTACCATAAATGTAGGATTAAAGGGGTATTCCCCCATCACTAACTATGCCATCAGTGTCAGAAAGGTGTTGGTCCCATCTCTGGGACCTGCACCTAGCTCAAGAATAGGCCCCCCGAAGTGAAGGAAAGTACATCACGCAATTGCAGCCACCCTCCATTCACTGCTTCGGGGATTCCGGAAATAGCTGAGTGCTGGCTCGGCTATTTCCAGCCGTGCCATGCGTGCGCAGTGTGCTCTCCGTTCACCACTATGGGACTTCTGAAAATGGCCGACCATGGTCACTATTTTCAATACTCCAGTGAATGAAGAGCAGCCACGTGGTGTTCTCTCCTTTACTTCTGCGGGTGCGTTCTAGAGATAGGAGCAGGGCCTGCACCTATCTGATTCTGATAGCATAGCCTACTGATATCCCATCAATGTCTGAGATGTGCCAACCCCTTCAAGCAACTTATTGAATCATAAAATGTGAGGGTATAAAATGTGCATTACAATGAATAATGTATTAATATACATATGTATATATTATGACGTCAACAGGTCCCTGATTTACAGAAGCACATCACAAAAAGTACAATAGGCCTTCTATGCCTTATTTATCCAAAAATATAAAAATGGGGGGAAAAGATCCATGTATGACCTTATCTTAAAGCATCTTTAGATATAGGATAGTCACCAGCAGTGGCGTACCGCCCATAGAGGCAGACCACGCCACTGCTATGGGGCCCGCGGCACTGGGGGGCCCGTAGTGCAGAGAAGGCCCCGCCCACACTATTTGGCCCCGCCCACTCATGAATTGCAGCCGGCTATGCGGCTGCTTTTCTCCAGCCCCAATTCATCTTCCGCAATCGCCGCCAAGTCCCCCCCCCCGTTTGACCTGATCCTGACCTGACCCTGACAGTCTGCTGACGCGGAATCGGGATCAAGCCAGCCTGTAGTGCTCGAGCCGCTGGCCAATCAGCAGAAGGTAACTCTGTTGAGGCAGCTGCTGATTGGCCAGTGGCGCAAGGGGGCGGGAGAATCGGCTCGAACTTCGCCGTCGCCAGAGTGCCTGAGCTGAGGAGAAGATTCTGAAGCACCGGGCCCGGCTGTGTCCCTGGCTGGCTGGCCTGAAGTAAGTCACTCAGACTCAGAACAAGTACCGTTCGTTCGTCCTGCCGTGTCACTGCCGGCTGCACTCCCTGCAGCAGTGCCTGGCCCGGCCGACTCTGACTATATTATATATTATGCTGCCTGAGGCCCGTATTAGTTTACAAATCTCTGGGGGGCAGGGTGATATCTGTTACTTCTTTACAATGTGCCCCCGTTGCCTGTCACTGCAGGGAGCTCGGCCCATATGCTGCATGTAGTTGCAGCATATGGGCCGAGCTCCCTGCAGTGACAGGCAACGGGGGCACATTGTAAAGAAGTAACAGATACCTGCAGACCAAGAAATCCTTATATGATGTCCCGCCTTTCCTCTTACTCTTTCCTGTATGAGCCCCCCCCCCCTGAATCCTTTATGAGCCCCCCTAATGCCCCCATTACCCCAAAATGTCCAGGTTCGGGGAAGAGTAGGAGGAAAGCAGACTGTCCTCTATGAGCCCCTCAACCCCTAATGCCCCACAAAATGCCAGGGGGGAGAGGAGTAGAAGGAAAGCACTGTCCTGAGCATTTTGGGGGGCATTAAGGGTTTGGGGGGCTCATAGAGGACAGTCTGCTTTCCTCCTACTCTGTCCTGTATGAGCCTCCCCCCTGAATTCTCTATGAGCCCCCCTTATGCCCCCATTACCCCAAAATGCCCAGGGGGAAGAGAAGTAGAAGGATAGCACACTGTCCTGAGCATTTTGGGGGGCATTAAGGGTTTGGGGGGCTCATAGTGGACAGTGTGCTCTCCTACTCCTTCCCCCCGGGCATTTTGGGGGGCATTAGGGATTCTTTAATGGGGGTGTGGCATGGGAGGAGCCAGGACAGGAGGTGGGACGGGCCAGGGGTGGATAGTGGGTGGGGTTAGGGGGCCCAATTCAGATGCTTGCTATGGGGCCCAGTGATTTCTATGTACGCCCCTGGTCACCAGTACTGCAAGAAGAGTTTTTGGCTTTGGCCACCTACGCAGCAAGGTGAGCACATTAGTCATCATCCTGTCCTTATCTTATGTAAGAGACGGGCAAGGTTGAGGTGAACCAGTGCAGGGCCAGCCCTCCTGCTAGACAATCGTATGCAGCGGACAGCGCTCCCAGTAGTCAGAATGTGTGGGTGCTTGCCTCAAGCGGATTTGGGCCAACTCACCCCACTACAGATAGTCCAAAAGGAACAGGGATAGAGGCTGCACTCCAATTAGCTGAAAATAAACGCTACTCTTTAATCCCTAGATGCCACATTTTGGCCCTTTTTAACAAGCTTGAACCTGTGCTTGAAAAAGGCCTCGGAATTAAAGAGTAGGATTTATTTGCAAGAAATTGGAGTGCTGCCCCTTTCTCCTACCCTATGATGTGAGCCGGCAGCAGGAGAGAAGCCTGGTTGTAACTTCTGCTGGAGGGCTCACTATGTTCTTTATTTCAGACTAGTACCCTGAACACATCACGTCAACTGGTTTCAGGGCAAATAAAAGGAACCTGGTAAATACACAAACCTGCATCTCTTGCATTGGTTAATGTGCAGCAGTAAAATGAGCACACCCATGTAGTAAAAGTATTTAATATGTAATCTTTTAAGTTTCCTCTGTTTATTGAGCCATGCAAAGTGTCCTAGTCGGTTATAGGATAAGTATATTTTCATGTATAAGTAATAATAATAAGTAATTGCAATCATTTAGAAATGGTTGAAGAATTCATGTTTGACTATACACCAAATAAATATGCAGCTTCATTAAAGGGGTTTTTCGGGATTTTGATACTGATGACCTATCTTAAGCTGCCAGAAGGCCGCAGTGCTCACAGGAGTGCCAGTGTCTTCTCAAAACAGCTGAACGGCAGGGGTCCCTGACTATTTATTAAAAGTCGCACAGCCGTTGATGAATTAGACTAGGCGCACCTTTATTAGCATTTTTTAAGACTAAAAACAGACGCAAACACTTTAGTAAATGTGCCCCAATTGGTCACACTTATTAAGGGACTTGCAACTATTTTAGGTGTAAAATAGTCCACAAGTCCCCCTTTTTAACTGGTCGTGTGACAATATTTAGCCTGGAATAGCCTAGGCATAAATGTTAGCCAAAAAAAGACGCCAGCCAAGACCAGGCCATTTTCATATTTTTTATTTTTTTTACTTCTAGCCTTCCCAGTGCCATAACTATTTTTTCATTCACATAGCAACATGAGGGCTTGTTTATTGCGGGACAACTTGTACTTGCTAATGGCACCATTTAGGCCTCTTTCAGACGGGCGTTGCGGGAAAATGTGTGGGTGCGATGCGGGAACACCCGTGATTTTTCCGCGCGAGTGCTTGGGATCGGTGTTCTGTAGATTGTATTATTTTCCCTTATAACATGGTTATAAGGGAAAATAGTAGCATTCTGAATACAGAATGCATAGTACAATAGTGCTGGAGGGGTTAAAAAAATAAAATAAAAATTTAACTCACCTTAGTCCACTTGTTCGCGTAGCCGGCATCTCCTTCTGTCTTCATCTTAGCTTTGTGTAGCAACAGGACCTGTGGTGACATCACTCCGGTCATCACATGATCCATCATGTGATGACCGGAGTGACGTCACCAAAGGTCCTTGTTGCTACACACAGCTAAAATCAAGACAGAAGGAGATGCCGGGCTGCGCAAGCAAGTGGCTTAAGGTGAGTTAAATTATTTTTATTTATTTTTTAACCCCTCCAGCGCTATTGTACTATGCATTCTGTATTCAAAATGCTATTATTTTCCCTTATAACCATGTTATAAGGGGAAATAATAATGATCGGGTCTCCATCCCGATCGTCTCCTAGCAATTGTGCGTGAAAATCACACCGCATCCGCACTTGTCTGCGGATGCTTGCGATTTTCACGCAACCCCATTCACTTCTATGGGCCCTGCATTGCATAAAAAACGCACAAAGAGGAGCATGCTGCGATTTTCACGCAATGCACAAGTGATGCGTGAAAATCACCGCTCATGTGAACAGCCCCATAGAAATGAATGGGTCAGGATTCAGTGCGGGTGCAATGCGTTCACTTCACGCATTGCACCCGCGCGGAATACTCGCCCGTGTGAAAGGGGCCTTACTGTTACATACAATGTAGTGAAAAGCTGGACAAAAAAAATTGTAATGGGTTAAATTTTGAAAAAAATGCAATTCTGCCACAGTTTTATGGGTTTTGTTTCTACAGCGTTTCTTATGTGGTAAAACTGACCTGTTCCTTTGAGTCTCCAGGTCAGAACAATTACAATGATACCATTTATATAGTTTTTCTTGTGTTTTAATGCTGAAAAAAATAAAAACTTAGAAAAAAAAGTTTTCCTTTGCATTGCTATATTCTGAGCCCCATAATTTTTACATTTTTATGTCAACGCAAATGTATGAGTGTACCGGTGGTAACTTTCCCTTGATGCTCCCCTACTCACCACCGCAGTCTCGGGCTCTCTGTTCGGGTGAGCACTGTTCCAGTCAGATTGCATGGCATGTAGTGGCGATGGTCAGCCACCGGCATTCCCCTGTTCACCACTGCGGTCCTGGGCTCTATCCAAGCGAAAACTGTCCTACTCAGCTGCCTCCGCCGTGGCATGTCTCTCAACCTGCTTCCCGTAGGGCGCATTTTAAAGGGACAGTGCATGTCATGCACTAATAAATCTTTTGATGCATGTGTCTTTACAGAGGAAGAGGTTCTAAGTCAACTGTCTAAAATTAATACAAATAAGTCACAGGGGCCTGATGGGATGCACCCAAAGCTATTAAAAGAGCTCAGCGGTGAACTAGCAAAACCATTAACAGATTTATTTAACCAATCACTGGCAACAGGAGTCGTCCCAGAAGATTGGAAATTAGCAAATGTTGTGCCCATTCACAAGAAAGGTAGTAGGGAGGAATTGGGCAACTATAGGCCAGTAAGCCTGACATCAATAGTTGGGAAATTAATGGAAACCATACTTAAGGAGAGGATTGTGGAACATCTAAAATCCCATGGATTGAAAGATGAAAAACAGCATGGGTTTACTTCAGGGAGATCATGTCAAACTAATCCTATTGATTTTTTTGATTGGGTGACTAAAATAATAGATGGAGGAGGTGCAGTAGAGATCGCTTATCTAGACTTTTATTAGTAAGGCTTTTGATACTGTCCCACATAGAAGGCTGATCAATAAATTGCAGTCTTTGTGCGTGGACTCCCAGATTGTTGAATAGATTAGGCAGTGGCTGAGGGACAGACAACAGAGGGTTGTAGTCAATAATGTATATTCAGACCAAGGTCTTGTTACCAGTGGGGTACCTCAGGGATCTGTTCTGGGTCCCATATTGTTTAATATTTTTATCAGCGAAATTGCAGAAGGCCTCGATGGTAAGGTGTGTCTTTTTGCTGATGACACAAAGATTTGTAACAGGGTTGATGTTCCTGGAGGGATACACTAAATGGAAAAGGACTTAGAAAAACTAGAGGAATGGTCAAAAATCTGGCAACTAAAATGTAATGTTGATAAGTGCAAGATAATGCACCTGGGATGTAAAAACCCAAGAGCAGAATATAAAATCAGTGATACAGTCCTAACCTCAGTATCTGAGGAAAGGGATTTAGGGGTCATTATTTCAGAAGACTTAAAGGTAGGCAAACAATGTCACAGAGCAGCAGGAAATGCTAGCAGAATGCTTTGGTGTATAGGAAGAGGCATTACCAGTAGAAAGAGGGAGGTGCTCATGCCGCTCTACAGAGCACTAGTGAGACCTCATTTGGAGTATTGTGCTCAGTACTGGAGACCATATCTCCAGAAGGATATTGATACTTTGGAGAGAGTTCAGAGAAGAGCTACTAAACTAGTACATGGATTGCAGGATAAAACTTACCAGGAAAGATTAAAGGACCTTAACATGTATAGCTTGGAAGAAAGACGAGACAGAGGGGATATGATAGAAACTTTTAAATACATAAAGGGAATCAACAAGGTAAAAGAGGAGAGAATATTTAAAAGAAGAAAAACTGCTACAAGAGGACATAGTTTTAAATTAGAGGGGCAAAGGTTTAAAAGTAATATCAGAAGTATTACTTTACTGAGAGAGTAGTGGATGCATGGAATAGCCTTCCTGCAGAAGTGGTAGCTGCAAATACAGTGAAGGAGTTTAAGCATGCATGGGATAGGCATAAGGCCATCCTTCATATAAGATAGGGCCAGGGGCTATCCATAGTATTTAGTATATTGAGCAGACTAGATGGGCCAAATGGTTCTTATCTGCCGACACATTCTATGTTTCTATGTCATTTCCTGTAGTTTAAAGGGCCAGCACATGTGATCTGTTCTGACCAATCCCAGTCTTCCTGCACCTATATTAAGTGGTACAGCCCTCTTTCCAGTTGCCTGAGTGTTATAGGTCCATGTGCCCTACTAAGGTCTGCATTCATACATTCCAGTGTTCCTGAACTCTTGACTTGTGGCTGCCTTCTGGATTCCACTACCGGTCTGATACTTGCCTGTTTTGACTCTCCTGTTGCTGATCCGGATTGCCTGGCCTGTATGTATGCCGCCTCCCTTACCTTTTGCTTATACAACTTTTCCTCTGCCCAACCCTTCTGTCCTGCATTGTTGCTCCTGGTTATGATTTGCCCTGTTGATTACATGCATACCTCTGGTGCCTTGCACTGGTACCCCCTAGTCGGTATGGGCCAGCTGCTTCGTATATCAACCCCCTGCAAGAGTTAGTGACCTAATGCTCTCCTCGGGAAAGTCTTTCCCCACCATCTGGGGTACTGTTAAGAACAAAGGGTAGGTCACGTTGCTCAGTGGGTCAACACCGGCTTATTGTGACAATGAGGGCTTATTTTTTGTGTGACAATTTGTAGTTTTTACTAATATATTTTGGAGTGTGAATGACATTTTCATCAGTTTTTATTACATTTTTTGGGGGAATGAAGTGACAAAAGAATGGAGAATAGTCATTGTGATGTTTTTTTCCATTATACCATTTGCCTTATGGGATTATAATAGTACGTGCGATTTCGTAAGAGGCTATGCTTATGATGTGTTTTTAATTGTTTATTTTTATTGAAATTTTGGTGAAAGGGGGTGATTTGAATTTTTATATATTTAAAAACTTTTTTTTTCCCTTTTAAATTTTTTAAAAATTCCCCTAGGGCACTTGAACATGACCATCAGATCGCTTCTCTCTTAGACTAATGCATTACCACTGGAGTCTACGAGACTTCAGTGGTATAAGGCAGGGTCTCCATAGGATCATTGCTGTGGCATCCTTGGTTTCTTCAGGGAGACTGAGGCTGCTGCAGAGAATGAACAGCTTCCCAAGCGCTACATTTGACAACTGCATCTGCAGGGTTAAATGTCTGCGATCTGTATTATTGCCAGTTGAAGACATTAGCTCCAGGTGTCTGCTGTTTAAGACAGCAGGCAACCGGCTGCTATGGGGGGCACTGCACTTGCAAGCAAGTGCCATATTTAAATTCCCGACTTCTGCCATAAATTTATGGTGGGTGGTCAGGAAGGGGTTAAAGAGATTTTCCCATCTTAACATTAGTGGCTCATTGCTAGTGGCTCAATACACCAAAAATGTCAGATAGATGCAGGACCCAGAGCTGGGACATGCATCTATCTCCAGAACAGGGCACCCAAAGTGAAGGCAAGGCAGCCATGCATGTGGACAAGAATAGGACATGTTCTATTTTTTTCCGGAGCCGCGGATCTGAAGATTGGGGGCGCGCTCCAGAAATGCGGATGCGGACAGCACACTGTGTGCTGTCCGCATCCATTCCTGCCCCACAGAGAATGAATGGGTCCGCACCCGTTCCGCAATTTGCGGAACGGATGCGGACCCGTTCTACGGACGTGTGAATGGACCCATATTGTTATTATTATTATAGCTGCAACCAGAGACTCCTGTTCTCAAAACATATCCTCCTTCTTGTCATGTGAGTGATTGCTATTAAATGCCTGGGTTTGGACCAGCGGTTTTATAGGGGAAGTGGTGTTTAAGTTGTAATTTTTATGATCATGATCATTTTAGAGAATTGTTGTGTAGTTAGTAAATGTTGTAAAGTCCATATCAGCAATCACGTTCCTGAGTCACGGGAAGAAAAGTGTGTGTGGGGGTGGGGGGTATGTTCGCATTTGTGCAACTAAAGTCATGGATTATCTCCAGGACAAATCAATAACAATGTGCTGCCCAAGGATTACTGGTACAGATAGCCTAAAGATTATTAACCTCTCTTAACGGACCCCGACTGAAGGAGAGATTTCTCTTTTACAGAAAGGCTTGTCTTTTGTACCCTCCCATAAGTTTAAAACCTTCGAATGGGTTAAAGACATTAATCTATTCATCCGGAAGTTAAAATGGAAGAAATTCTTCCATAACCATGATCAACGGCAGTGAGCCAAAATAGCGATCTCTCTGGAGGATATGTCAGATGTACAAATATCGTCAGACTTCTGGACAGAGGGACAAAAGAATTTAGGAGAGGGTCTGTTTACCAACCTTAGGCTACCATCTACTCAAACCCCCCCCCCCCCCCACATAGGCGTGCGCTGTCTGTTGCATTAGGGTGTGCACCCTAAAGCACAAACACACACACCGCGCGTGTGTATGTATAGATGTGTATAGCCTATATGCCATTAGCCCCCATTATCAGCCCTTATGCCTCATTAGCCCTCATTAGGCCTCTCTTAGCCCCCATTATGCCCCCAGCAGCCTCATATTTTATAAAATAAAAAAACACTTACCTCTCTGCTCCTGGGCTCCGCCGCTCATTACCGCCCTGACTCACACAGCGCGACATCACAAAGCACCTCACGTTGTGAGCAGCCCTGCACAGCCAACGGCCGAGGACCAGGAAGTGGTAAGTACATAGCGTTCACCACTTCCTGGTTATCTGGTACTAATGAGCGCTTCCAAAATGGAAGTACTCTGTATTTGTCGGCCAGCAGGCTTGATTAGGGTGTGCCCAGGCACACCCGACACACCCCATGCGCAAGCCTATGCCCCCAGTCAGTGACAACTCACCTCTAGTCATGTTTCTGGAGGTGGTCACACAAGAGTTACATCATCTCGAGGGACAGATCCCATGCCACCCGAATATTGATAAACAGAAGTTAAAGGGACTTCTTTCACTGGAAAGGGATAAACCATCTGATAAAGGAGGGAACATAGTGATCCTTGACAGACAACAATACATAGCCATGTGCGAGAATATTTTATTGGATGGCCAATGCTACGAGATCTTACGTGAAAATCCTCTCGATCAGTATTGTAAATTTCTGGGGGCCATAGTTAAAGAAGCATATACCACTCATCTTGTCAATAAAGGTGAGATGGATTTTCGCATCATGGCCTGCTTTTACAGTCTGCCTAAAATACACACAGGGTGTAATTGCGTTTATCCATCTTAAAGGGAACCTGTCACCAGGATTTTGTGTATAGAGCTGAGGACATGGGTTGCTAGATGGCCGCTAGCACATCCGCAATATCCAGTCCCCATAGCTCTGTGTGCTTTTATTGTGTAAAAAAAAACTATTTGATACATATGCAAATTAACCTGAGATGAGTCCTGTATATGAGATGAGTCAGGGACAGGACTCATCTCAGGTTAATTTGCATATGCATCAAATAGTTTTTTTACACAATAAAAGCACACAGAGCTATGGGGACTGGGTACTGCAGATGTGCTAGCGGCCATCTAGCAACCCATGTCCTCAGCTCTATGCACAAAATCCCGGTGACAGGTTCCCTTTAAGTTTCAAAACTGATAGCACTATAACAGATCACTTTATCAAACTCTGTCCAGCTTGCCTTATATACAGTACAGACCAAAAGTTTGGACACACCTTCTCATTCAAAGAGTTTTCTTTATTTTCATGACTATGAAAATAGTAGATTCACACTGTAGGCATCAAAACTATGAATTAACACATGTGGAATTATATACATAACAAAAAAGTGTGAAACAACTGAAAATTTGTCATATTCTAGGTTCTTCAAAGTAGCCACCTTTTGCTTTGATTACTGCTTTGCACACTCTTGGCATTCTCTTGATGAGCTTCAAGAGGTAGTCACCTGAAATGGTCCCAGAGTTCCCAGAGATGCTTAGCACTTGTTGGCCCTTTTGCCTTCACTCTGCGGTCCAGCTCACCCCAAACCATCTCGATTGGGTTCAGGTCCGGTGACTGTGGAGGCCAGGTCATCTGGCGCAGCACCCCATCACTCTCCTTCATGGTCAAATAGCCCTTACACAGCCTGGAGGTGTGTTTGGGGTCATTGTCCTGTTGAAAAATAAATGATGGTCCAACTAAACGCAAACCGGATGGAATAGCATGCCGCTGCAAGATGCTGTGGTAGCCATGCTGGTTCAGTATGCCTTCAATTTTGAATAAATCCCCAACAGTGTCACCAGCAAAGCACCCCCACACCATCACACCTCCTCCTCCATGCTTCATGGTGGGAACCAGGCATGTAGAGTCCATCCGTTCACCTTTTCTGCGTTGCACAAAGACATGGTGGTTGGAACCAAAGATCTCAAATTTGGACTCATCAGACCAAAGCACAGATTTCCACTGGTCTAATGTCCATTCCTTGTGTTCTTTAGCCCAAACAAGTCTCTTCTGCTTGTTGCCTGCCCTTAGCAGTGGTTTCCTAGCAGATATTCTACCATGAGGGCCTGATTCACACAGTCTCCTCTAAACAGTTGTTCTAGAGATGTGTCTGCTGCTAGAACTCTGTGTGGCATTGACCTGGTCTCTAATCTGAGCTGCTGTTAACCTGCGATTTCTGAGGCTGGTGACTCGGATGAACTTATCCTCCGCAGCAGAGGTGACGGCTTTCCTGGGGCGGTCCGCATGTGAGCCAGTTTCTTTGTAGCGCTTGATGGTTTTTGTGACTGCACTTGGGGACACTTTCAACGTTTTCCCAATTTTTCGGACTGACTGACCTTCATTTCTTAAAGTAATGATGGCCACTCGTTTTTCTTTACTTAGGTGCTTTTTTCTTGCCATAATACAAATTCTAACAGTCTATTCAGTAGGACTATCAGCTGTGTATCCACCCTGACTTCTCCACAACGCAACTGATGGTCCCAACCCTATTTATAAGGCAAGAAATCCCACTTATTAAACCTGACAGGGCACACCTGTGAAGTGAAAGCCATTTCAGGTGACTATCTCTTGAAGCTCAACAAGAGAATGCCAAGAGTGTGCAAAGCAGTAATCAAAGCAAAAGGTGGCTACTTTGAAGAACCTAGAATATGACATATTTTCAGTTGTTTCACACTTTGTTGTTATGTATATAATTCCACATGTGTTAATTCATAGTTTTGATGCCTTCAGTGTGAATCTACTATTTTCATAGTCATGAAAATAAAGAAAACTTTTTGAATGAGAAGGTGTCTCCAAACTTTTGGTCTGTACTGTACTTACTGCTGACATCAGCCTGAGTGTGTCCGAACAGATCTGGACATGTCCATTGGATTATCTCCAGTATAATGCATTAATATTATAACTGAATAGGCTTTGCATGTATAACTTAACCCCTTTAATCCTTAACCCTTAAAGACCTACATTTACGGCGGAAGTCTGGTCCCCAAACATGGCCATAAGGTTGATCGCATAAATTTTTTTACCGCTTCCTATTACAAGGTATGCAACCGTAAATGGTGCCATTAGAAAGTACAACTTGTCCTGCAAACAATAAGCGCTTATAAGGCTATGTGAATGGAAAAATAAAAAAGTTAGGACTATGGGAAGGCAGGGAGTGAAAAACGAAAACGAAAAAATGGAAAATCCCAGGGTCCTCAAGGGGTTAAAATCTAGACATGTCAGGCAAATTCCAAGTTCATATTTGGAATCAGCGCGCCGATTTTAGTAAAAATCACATGTTTTTCTCTCAGTAGCAAAATCATTGTTGTGCGGTGTAATTATCTGTAATAAAGTTTGTTATTATTTTCTTCTTTTAAGGCTCCATTCACACGTCCGTGGTGTGTTGCAGACCCACAACACACCCGCTCGGCACCTCTATAGAAATGCCTATTCTTGTCCGCAGCTGCGGACAAGAATAGGACATGTTCTTTCTTTTGCGGAGCTGTGGACCCGAAGATCAGGGCCGCACTCCGCAAATGCGGATGCGGACAGCACACTGTGTGCTGTCCGCATCCATTCCGGCCCCTTTGAAAATGAATGGGTCCGCACCCGTTCCGCAAAATTGTGGAACGGATGCGGACCCATTTGCGGACGTGTGAATGGAGCCTAACCTGTAGAGGACCCACGCCGTACATGTACGCCGCTACTGGACGTGACTTAGTCGTATCTAGAGACCTGCGATGCGCCCATACATCATTTTTTGAGCACATATGGGGTGTTGGCGTATTCGGGAGGAAATGTGACATAGCTCCCAATTACCATTCCAGCTAAATCCTCCCTCCTAATGCCATATGGTGCTCCTTCCACTCTGAAGCCTGCCGTGCGCCCATACATCATTTTTTTAGCACACAGGGGGGTGTTTCTGTAAACTACAGATTCAGGGTAATAGATTTTGAGCTTTGTTTGTCTGTTAACCCTTGATGTGTTGCAGAAAAAAATTGATTAAAATTTAAAGTCTGCTAAATAAAGTGAAATTTTGAAATTTCATTCCCATTTTCATTTAATTCTCGTGGGGCACCTAAAGGGTTTGTAAAGTTTGTAAAAAGTTTTGAATAGCTTGAGGGGTGTAGTTTCTAAAATGGGTCAATTTATGGGTGGTTTCTATTATGTAAGCCCTAGAAAATGACTTCAAAACTGAACTGGTCCTGAAAAGATTGGGGTTTGGAAATGTTCTTAAAAATTTTAAGATTTGGTTCTTAGGCTACTTTTCACACTTTGCAAACGATGGTATCCGTTCAGAACGGATCCGTCTGCATTATATTTCAGAAAAAAAGTCTAAGTCTAATTGTTAGACGGATCCGTCCAGACTTTACATTGAAAGTCAATGGGGGACGGATCAGTTTGAAATTGCACCATCTTGTGTCAATGTCAAACGGATCCGTCTCCATTCACTTGCATTGTAATTCAGGACGGATCCTTTTGGCTCCGCATGGCCAGGCGGACACGAAAACGCTGCAAGCAGCGTTTCGGTGTCCGTCTGCTGAGCGGAACGGAGGCCAAACGGAGCCATACTGATGCGTTCGGGGCCGCTTGTGAGAGCCTTCAAACGGAACTCACAAGCGGAACCCCAAACGCAAGTGTGAAAGTAGCCTAAACTTCTAAGCCTTCTAACGTCCCCAAAAAATAAAATGTAATATACAAAATGATCCAAACATGAAGTAGACATATGGGGAATTTAAAGTAATAACTATTTTTGGAGGTATTACTATCTATTATAAAAGTGGAGAAATAGAAATTTGGAAATTTGCTAATTTTTCCATTTTTTGGGGTAAATTTTTTATTTTTTTATAAATAAAAATGACATTTTTTTTACTCAAATGTACCACTGTCATGAAGTACAATATGTAATGAGAAAACAGTCTCAGAATGGCCTGGATAATTAAAAGCATTTTAAAGTTATCACCACATAAAGTGACATGTCAGATTTGCTATAAATTGCCTGGTCCTTAAGGTGAAAAATGGCAGGGTCCTGAAGGGGTTAAACCGTCTTAGTAGGCAGTGAGCACCCTTTAATTCAGAGAGACAGAAAAAACACTAGTACTATTCTTCCTGTGAGAAGCTTAACTAAGGTCATGGGCAGAAAGAGAGGTGGAAACTTAAATAATGGCTTTTGTTCATATAGAGGTTTATATATGGAAGAGCAGATACGCCGCACCGGCATATACACGCATATACGTTATCCACCTGCTTCTCGTTCAAACCAAAAGAGGTTTGCAGGATTTCAATAGAAATGACATAAGGCTTACGTAATGAACAGCTCTGGAGATTTTAAAGAGTAGAAATAAAAAAAAGTGTCCGAGTTAAAGGGTCACTGAGTTTTCAGCAAACTTTTAATATGTCATAGAGACATCAAACGTTTTGATCAGTGGAGGTTTGAGGGCTGAGACCCCCAATAATGGTTAGAACGAGGAGAGAGAGGCGCTTCTACATCACGCGCTCTCTCCTCTCCACAGGAGATGAAGCAAGATGAACTCAACACAAAGTCTACGGGCCCGGCCCTGCAGCAAGGGGAGGGAGCTGCATATGTGGGCACTTCTCTCTCCTCATTCTAGCAATCGGCGGGAGTCTCAGCACTCAGACCCCCACTAATCCATACTTTTGATATGTCTCTATGACAAAAACTCACTGCTGACCCTATAAATACAAACTCAGCAACCCCTGTACATGTGCAAAAGAAAAAAGAAGCAATATTCATCACTTTTGAGTTTTGATTTAACTCAAGCAGCTGACGCAGAAATGTCCACTTTTTTAGGATTCTCTACCTTTAGGCTGGGATCACATGGTGACATTGCATCAATGTTGTTGCAGTGCAACACACGACATACTGCAACTGCGTGCCTCCCAAGTGTCCCTCTTTTGGAGGGACAGTGCCTCTTTTTCACCCAAGTCCCTCTTTGATCATTAAATGTCCCCCTTTTTGACCTGGGGAATTAATGCATAAATGTCTATTTATAAATTTACTGAATAGCTTCTTACTAAGCTATCTGTATGGTTTCTACCTGTATATTAGACCAGAACTTCATTATTGTGTGCAATTTCTAACTTAAAATATCTATAATCTGTATAATTCATGTGCTAATATTTAAATGGATATTGAAGCGCAAGAAAAAAAAAAAATTGTCCCAGAGGCTCCACATGCTGTAAAATATGAAGGAGCTTATACTCACCTTTCCGGTCCCCGGCTGCTGCAGTTGTGACTGGGGTTAGTAATTATGCTTTGGGCGTAGTTAGAGGCATGGCCTAGTATGAAAAAAACCCACAATGTATGCCGGTGTTCTGCCACTTTTCTATACCCGGACAAAATTCTGTACCCAAAAGTTCTGTAGCTGCATCGGAAGTCGCGTGGACGTGTTGGAATCAGCTGGAGGAGGGGGTGTGCGCGCTGCGCAAGCGCATTTGGCTAAAGTATGTTAATCTGGCAGAACGCCCCTGCATTTTCCCAGCCCTCCATTTCTTTACTATCCATCTCTTTCTTTACCATCCATTTCTTTCTTTAGTATCAATGGCGGCATAGAGCTAGCTTTAGCAAATGCCGAGCGCAGCGAGGCTGAGCCCGCGAGGGTACAAATTAATGTAGATTACAGGCTCGCAGCGGTCTGCCAGATTACTATACTTTACCCGAATGCGCTTGCGCAGCTCGCACACCCCCTCCTCCAGCTGATTCCAACACGTCCACAGTGACTTCCGGTGCAGCTACATCACTTCCGGGTATAGACTTTTGTCCGGGTATAGAAAAGTGGCAGAACACCGGCATATATTGTCCCTCTTTGCGATTTTTAAACGTTGGGAGGTATGCTGGATTTCTGGTTGCAGGGTGCAAGTTGCATGAGAGTTTGCTATCATAGACCACAATACTAGTTGCGTGCAATTGCAATTAAAACTGTGCGCCGCCCTCCCAGGGCCCCTATCGCTTCCCAGGTGTAGTAGGAAGTGTCGAGTGATGTAATAGTGTAGCCTAAATGTCTCTTATTGTGTGTCACGGTGCTCCTACCTGGAGACTGCTGGACCCCTGGGCTTTGGCTTCGAAGCAATAAAAAGGGGAATATAATTGAGGGATAAAAGAAAGATTGAGTCCAGACTTTGTATGTAGTTGAACAGCAGTTTTACTTGAGTAAAAGTTCATCCAAAACAATCTTTAAGCTTTATCTTGGTCCCAGCAGGTGTTAGCATAAACTGTCAGGCTTCTTCAATAACTCTGCTTGCTCCCTTTTTCTGCTGTACTGACAGGTTTGACCAAATACTTTGCTTTCTTTCTTTAAGCTGCACTAAATTCTGCTTAAAGGGAACCTGTCACCAGGATTTTGGATACAGAGCTGAGGACATGGGTTGCTAGATGGCCGCTAGCACATCCGCAATACCCAGTCCCCATAGCTCTGTGTGCTTTTATTGTGTAAAAAAAACGATTTGATACATATGCAAATTAACCTGAGATGAGTCCTGTCCCTGACTCATCTCACGTACAGGACTAAAGTTAATTTGCATATGTATCAAATCGTTTTTTTTTACACAATAAAAGCACACAGAGCTATTGGGACTGGGTATTGCGGATGTGCTAGCGGCCATCTAGCAACCCATGTCCTCAGTTCTATACACAAAATCCCGGTGACAGGTTCCCTTTAAATCTGGTTTCCGTACTTTAGGACCATCCTGGTATCTTTGAATGGGATACCGTCGACTGTTATTCCCCTCCTGACACTCAAACAACTTATTTTCAGCCGAAGAACTCTTCCTCTTGCTGATTTCTCTTATGGTTGCCAAATAACTATTCCTCTGACCCCTATGGCTTCCAGACATCTTTATTCATGGCCAGCAGAGCTAAGGGTGCTCTGCCTGGCGTTGGCACGCCTGAGTGTGTCCCTGCTCACACTCCTCTCCTGTCTAGAACTAGACTAACTCTAACTGGAAACTTCTGCCCTACCTTTCCGGCAGGAAGCAGAACTGGCCCACTTGTGCCCAAAGGGGGAAGAGTGGAATGGTGAGTTCCATTCTCTCTAACTATATCTCTGCCATTTGCACTGCCACCTGCTGGTGAACCAGGCACTTTACATGTAATAAAACAGTTGCATATCATAGATATTATCATTGCACCATGTAGATGACCTGGACAAAAATACATAAGATGGCATTTAGGTTAGACCATTAGACCAAGACAGTAGCATGGTGTAGGAGTGGTAACACCACTCCGGGGTGTTACACAATTACCTGCAACTTTTCTGCAATATGGTTGTGGGGGTTTTTAAGAGCCAAATTACCATTCTTAAATAGTCGCATGACAGCAGGTTGCAAAAAAGTCAAACAAATGCTATTTGTTGCTTAACTCTTTCTAACATTTGCTGTCATGCGGCACATCTCGCTGTGTACCCCAGTATTAATTTAAGAGCTGCCATCCAGCTCCTGAGACCACGATATTGCCCTGATGTGGTATGATATGATATGGTAAGCCCAGCAATCACATCCCTTTCCTGCTGTGTCAATAGAGTAGCAGGAAGTGAGGCGCAGTGGGTACCCCGCACAGTCACACCTGCAGTGGCGGGGAACCAGTAAGGTGGCTATAAATGTAGCTTAGATGACACTTAGAGGTCCAAATCATACTAAATAGTGAAAAGATATAAAAGATGAGGTAATATCCAGGAAGGAACCAGAGAGAGTTTCTGGAGCAGTATAGTAAGTCTATTAATGCAATTTTATTTCTACATTTAGGTAAAAAAAAGACAAAATAGAAACATTTAGGCTACCTGCACACTTTTCGGATTTCACATGGTCTTTCCATGCGGATTTTCATGCAGGAAAAATGCAGCATAAGGCCTCTTGCACACGACGTATGGTTTTGCGGTCCGTTTTAAATGGATACGTTTTTCAGTTTTTTATTTTAGTAGGGTTTCTGTTCCGCTTCAGTTCCGTTTTGCCGTTCCGTTTTTTTCCGGATCACAAACGGAAACATAAGCATACAATAATGTTTAAACAATAAGTACATTAATAAGTACATAAAAAAATTGGGCTGGGCATAACATTTTTAATAGATGGTTCAGCAAAAATGGAACGAATATGGAAGACATACGGTTGCATTCCGTTTTTCTTGCGGAACAATTGACTTGAATGGAACCACGGAACGTGATTTGCGGGCAATAATAGGACATGTTCTATCTTTGAACAGAACTGAAATACGTAAACGGAATGCATACTGGAGTACCTTCCGTTGTTTTTGCGGACCTATTGAAGTGAATTGTTCTACATATGGCCCGCAAATGGAATCCACAAAAATGGAATGGAAACGGAAAAGATAAACGTTCGTGTGCAAGAGGCCTAATACAGCACTAGCAGAACGAATAAGATTTAACACTTTGCGTAGGTCTTCTGTGCTGTAATTGACCTGCCGTGTGGATTTTTAAATCTGCAGCATGTCGACTCTTTCTGTGGATTTTCAGTGTGGATTTTATCCTTTGCAATGCAAAGGGTGAGATCGGGGAAAATCCACATAAAAATTTACAACAAAATCTGCAAGTGAACACATGTTAAATACGGTGTGGATTTGGTGCGAAACACAGAGAGATGTCCGCAGGTAGCTTAAAAGAGCATAGAGAGACTTGGGTCAAAAAGATGGACTGTCCTTCCAAAAGAGGGACCCTTGGGAGGCATGAATAAATGTACAAAATAAAATGGACCTAAAACCTTGTGTCAAATACATGCAGCCTCAACAACAACCCAATGTACAACATAAAAACAAATATAGAATACATATATAAAGTACTCAGCTGACATAAAGGATTAAAGGGGAACATATAAAGCAACATTTGCAGTGACCAGCTGGGGAAGCACAGGGCAGGCACAATGGGAGTGGTGGTTGTTGCTCTGAAAATCCTACTTCTGGTGCTCCCTGGGGCTGTGCAGTGAATGGAGGGCACACCCTTTTTTTTCCCTTGAGGCATTCCCTTGTATTGGGGCTCCTGCTTGGCGATAGTTGGGGTGCCTGTGGTGTTCGGTGGGTGTTTGGCTGGGTGCTAGGCATGAGTGCAGGTGTAGGGCTGACAGAAGTATGGAGGCAATGATTAGGCCCTTTCTTGTAATGAATAAAGTCTCTTTAATCAGTTGATGATGAGAGTAGTAGTACAGGTGTTAGCAAAGTTGTAGTTCAGAGGTATTTCCCAGAGAAGTAGTATCCCCAGTGTGGAGCCAACAACAATGGTAGTTGTAGTACTCCTAGTCTCTCTCTTCATCTTTACAATCTTTTCAATGCTATACTGGGCTTGGTAATCCTCCTTCTGCAGTTCCTGAACTGAGGGATGCAGATTAAGATTTAGGTGGCCAACCTGGATCCCAGTGTAGTAGGGACCTGAACTAGATTTACCTCCCATAGCAGTGAAGTTGTATGCCATGAACAGTCTGTACCTTAATAATATTATCTTTCACGCCCTTGCAGGTTCTCAAGAGGTCTGTTCTCCTTCTCTCTGGAGTACTTTGATATAGAAGTTGTTCTTTAACAGTTGAAGTCTCAGGAACAGCATTTCTCTGGAACTTGAGGCCTTGCATGTAGAGCTTTCTCACACACCTCTTTTCTCCTCTGCAAACACTCTCTGACTAATTGTTAGTGGACCTGGGTTCATCACCCTAGCAACCCAATAGGTAAACAAGGATTTAACCTTTCAGTTGCCTGTACACTTACCATTGGGCTTACATAACATGGGGGGAACAAACATTTTAACCATAAATAACAACATTTCACTAAGAAACTGTAATTTAACTGACTGTCTGCAGTGCCCCACTGGAGTACTGCACAAAGACAATGAAACAGATTTGTCCTGTGTGAGAGAAGATGATCTATCATGGTAAAGCAGCTTATCTCTCTTGAAAACAAAAAGGTCAGGTATATTGAAATCCAACAGTCCTGACCTTTCCTTCCCTAGGGGTAAATTGGCAGGTTCAGCTGACATTCATCTTTACATACGGCCACCTTTATACCTACACACAGGTGCAGTTTTACAGAGTACCTGCCTTTTGTTGACTTTGTTGACTCAAGTGTGCAGAATACTTAGTCAAACCAAAACTCTCAATGCCATTTCCTCTTTTGTTAATTTGTTATTTTCCACTAGGTCATTTAGAACATCACACCCAGCAATAAAGGTCACCAAGAATATAAATGTTTTCATTGTCAACCTATACACACAATATAAAGAACTACTATATAATATGAGATTATGTAATATGAAGTCCTCCAGCACTAAAGGTACCTATACACATTAGGTAAAGGTCAGCCAATGAGCTAAATGTCAACCTACCAATTTCATTTATCCAGTGTTTATGTGGGTCATAAGACTCTCCCTGGAACCATACATGAGGGTGAAAAGGGATCTGGCATGTTGGACTTCAACATGCTTAATCCTTTGTTGCACGAGAGATAAGCTACTACTAGAGGAGTTTGACAGCTATCTTAAAGTGTATGGGACAAAAAAGATCTACTCTACATCATACCTCCCTTGTGTAGGTAGCCAGACACCAGCAATCCATCACTGGTCATGGTCCCTTAGACCCTCAACACATCACAGAAATTGCAGCACTAGATGTCTAATTACACAAAACATCTGCAGAACATCAGTAGTAGTTTCCCACATATTATGCATTAAGATATATATCAGAAGTATAATTATATATATATGTTTGTTTTTTGTTTTTTACACATTTATAAGGCTACTTTCACACTAGCGTTCTGCTGTCCGCTCGTGAGCTCCGTTTGAAGGAGCTCACGAGCGGAGCAGAACGCTTCCGTCCAGCCCTGATGCAGTCTGAATGGATGCGGATCCGCTCAGACTGCATCAGTCTGGCGGCGTTCAGCCTCCGCTCCGCTCGCCTCCGCACGGCCAGGCGGACAGCTGTCCGCCTGACCGTGCGGAGGCGTGCGGATCCGTCCAGACTTACAATGTAAGTCAATGGGAACGGATCCGCTTGAAGATGACACCATATGGCTCAATCTTCAAGCGGATCCGTCCCCCATTGACTTTACATTGAAAGTCTGAACGGATCCGCTCAGGCTACTTTCGTACTTAGAAATTTTTCTAAGTTATTAATGCAGACGGATCCGTACTGAACGGAGCCTCCGTCTGCATTAATATGATCGGATCCGTTCAGAACGGATCCGATCAAACGCAAGTGTGAAAGTAGCCTAATACTAATAAACTTTAGAGAAGCTCAACCAGCAAACTGCTAGAGCTCAGCCTACCAGTTACCAGCTGGCTGTTATCATATAAAAAACAATATAATAAATGGCTGGCTCACAGTATTTTTGCATACAAATGCTATTTATTAATATAACAATTATACTAACACATTTAATAAAAAATAAAAGTCATGTATAATGTGATCATTAATCCGTTCCAGCAACAGTAAACATATAAAAAATGCGGAGCTCACGCATATGATTTAAAACTAAACTTGGAGTACTCCAATAGTGAACTATGACTTCTCACGGTAATGTATCCCCACAGTGGTGCAGATGTATCTGTATCTAATCTCCAGTAGTTTGCTGGTTGAGCTTCTCTAAAGTTTATTAGTATTATAAATGTGTAAAAAAAAAATATATATATATATATATATATATACATACACACACACACAGAATATATATATATATATATATTTATACTTCTGATATATATGAATGCATAATATGTGTGAAACTACTACTGATGTTTTTAGCCATAATATATTATATATTCTAAATATATAATATATGTGAATATATTATGGCTAAAAACTTGTATATAAGTATATGTTTAAATTTAATTTAGCCTCTATTTCTGAAAAGTTTCTGCCGGGATTTGATCCCACAACCTTCTACATTAGAGTAAGAACCTCGTCCACTACGCTATACAGCTACATGTTAACCTACAGTCAAACATGAAATGATACTTCTGCTGTATAGGAATACTTACTATATGACAAACTACTATGAGGTTTTTCTGACATAGTTTATCATTCAGCTTTATAGCTGTGTGGGTAAAAGTCCTTGCCTCTAATATAGAAGCTTGTGAGTTCAAATCCAAGGAGAAACTTTTCAAAAAAAGAGGCTAAATTAGATTTAAATACACTGGGTGTCCCCAAGCACTGGCTCCATATATTGACATAGCTATATATCGATTCAGAGCAAGGACGCCTAAGCCGTGGACTCGCACTGGGGATTCCCTCACTGTACAGCGATCTTCTGCATAGACCTCAGTGGGACCCAGCACTCTCCCCTCTTCAGAGCAGGGAGTGCCTGGTTTAATGCTAGGTGACTTCCATTGTGCTAGGGTTGTCAAATATTTTATATAAAAAATAAAATGTCAATAAAATATGGAAATCAGTCAGGAAATCCACTAGGCGGATATAAAACGCCTTTTCTTTTATCTTGAGACTCTAAATTTAATTTATGCAATTAATGAAAACAAAGGGGCAATTAATTATGCAAAATATAAGTAATAATTTATTTATAAATGAGTAAAAATCCAATATAAAACAGACATAAGATCAATGGATAGATAAATTGACGCAGTACCAACAAACCACCACTAGATGGTGGTGTAACCCACTATCACTTTCTCACCAGCACAGAATTATTTAAAGTTACATATGATAAGATATAAATGCTATATCCTTATCAAACAGACCAATAATTAACACATCAAGAAAAGCTCAGGATTTTCTGTTTACCAACAGGTTATAACATGACAAAATACAGATTAATACAAGAACAATAAATGTTGTCCCTTGACTCTGTCTCAGCCTATGACAATCAAAAATATAAATGATATTAATATGATATTATATCCTACTCGGCAATCAGACTATGGAAATATAATTTTCCAGAGTTTTTCCTCTACTCAGACAATGTCTAATCTCCCATTAGCAATATGCATCTTTGCTAAGAGGACAATTAGCATTTAGGGAGGTGTTTAACACAGCCCTACTTATCCTCCCTGATATCTTACATTACCTCCTCCTGGATTATGATCTCCCAATCAACTGACGAGGGTGTAACGTATTTTAATACTACTATGATGTAGTCTTAGCCCTTGATATGCTGGAGAAAACAAGTTATAAAATAATATAATATCATCCATCTACCTCTAGATGGCACTGTTGTACCACATAACAATTTCAACATTAATTCTAAATACCTAATAATACATTCACATTACCTTTTTAACCTCCCCAATATGCATCAGTATTAAGGGTTTCTTCCTGACACTTTTAATTACCCATAATCTAGACATGTTGGAGTCACCATCTTCTACTGTTTCTTCAGGGACAATGGACAATGGGCCCTTTTACTTGACATCCTGGTTCATTAACTTGCCCACATGGCTGGCTAATACATTCAGCTCTCCTCATGAAATCCATTTAGTAGGAAGACAACTTCAATACTTTCTAAACCTTAAAAAGTTTATATCCAGTCAGTGAAATATACATGGCATAAAATATATATTCTAAACGATATACAGTACAGACCAAAAGTTTAGACACACCTTCTCATTCAAAGAGTTTTCTTTATTTTCATGACTATGAAAATTGTAGATTCACACTGAAGGCATCAAAACTATGAATTAACACATGTGGAATTATATACATAACAAAAAAGTGTGAAACAACTGAAAATATGTCATATTCCAGGTTCTTCAAAGTAGCCACCTTTTGCTTTGATTACTGCTTTACACACTCTTGGCATTCTCTTGTTGAGCTTCAAGAGGTAGTCACCTGAAATGGTTTTCACTTCACAGGTGTGCCCTGTCAGGTTTAATAAGTGGGATTTCTGCCTTATAAATGGGGTTGGGACCATCAGTTGCGTTGTGGAGAAGTCAGGTGGATACACAGCTGATAGTCCTACTGAATAGACTGTTAGAAGTTGCAAAAAGGAGTGGCCATCATTACTTTAAGAAATAAAGGTCAGTCAGTCCGAAAAATTCGGAAAACTTAGAATGTGTCCCCAAGTGCAGTCACAAAAACCATCAAGCGCTACAAAGAAACTGGCTCACATGCGGACCGCCCCAGGAAAGGAAGACCAAGAGTCACCTCTGCTGCGGAGGATAAGTTCATCAGAGTTCTAGCAGCAGACACATCTCTAGACAAACTGTTAAGAGGAGACTGTGTGAATCAGGCCTTCATGGTAGAATATCTGCTAGGAAACCACTGCTAAGGACAGGCAACAAGCAGAAGAGACTTGTTTGGGCTAAAGAACACAAGGAATGGACATTAGACCAGTGGAAATCTGTGCTTTGGTCTGATGAGTCCAAATTTAAGATCTTTGGTTCCAACCACCGTGTCTTTGTGCGACACAGAAAAGGTGAACGGATGGACTCTACATGCCTGGTTCCCACCGTGAAGCATGGAGGAGGAGGTGTGATGGTGTGGGGGTGCTTTGCTGGTGACACTGTTGGGGATTTATTCAAAATTGAAGGCATACTGAACCAGCATGGCTACCACAGCATCTTGCAGCGGCATGCTATTCCATCCGGTTTGCGTTTAGTTGGACCATCATTTATTTTTCAACAGGACAATGACCCCAAACACACCTCCTGGCTGTATAAGGGCTATTTGACCATGAAGGAGAGTGATGGGGTGCTGCGCCAGATGACCTGGCCTCCACAGTCACCGGACCTGAACCCAATCGAGATGGTTTGGGGTGAGCTGGACCGCAGAGTGAAGGCAAAAGGGCCAACAAGTGCTAAGCATCTCTGGGAACTCCTTCAAGACTGTTGGAAGACCATTTCAGGTGACTACCTCTTGAAGCTCATCAAGAGAATGCCAAGAGTGTGCAAAGCAGTAATCAAAGCAAAACGTGGCTACTTTGAAGAACCTAGAATATGACATATTTTCAGTTGTTTCACACTTTTTTGTTATGTATATAATTCCACATGTGTTAATTCATAGTTTTGATGCCTTCAGTGTGAATCTACAATTTTCATAGTCATAAAAATAAAGAAAACTCTTTGAATGAGAAGGTGTGTCCAAACTTTTGGTCTGTACTGTATATATCAACACAACGTTACACATAGATGACGCATTATATAAACCATTGGTTAAGATATGTTGCAAATCTAAATACACCACACAGGAATATATAGAATATAATTATGAAGACATGAATGGGACATTCACACACCCAACGCTTTCCATAAAGTATGACCTCCTAAATTACTTTGTAATGAAGTAAAATAATACATTGCTATTCAAATGGTTATCTCTCACAGACACATGTCTGTAGGACTCATATTACCAACAGATACACTACATCTGCTCACAATAATTTTTAAGAAAATACACTCTATGTCCATTACAAACATGTTACCCAAATTGAAATCAGCATGAACTCATCTTTGCCTATTTCAATTCTATAGAGAAATATTAGACTCTGGTTCAGTCTGACTTTACTCTTAAAGGCAATGAGCATTAACATTCAAACTATAATATCTTCAGATAAGACTGTACACTTATGAAAATGCAATGCAGGGTGCACCCGAGCATCGCAAAGTGTTGTACTAATGTCTGTAATGTAGAAGGTTGTGAGTTCAAGTCCCAGCAGAAACTT
The DNA here is from genome assembly GCF_014858855.1 of Bufo gargarizans. Classification (NCBI taxonomy): domain Eukaryota; kingdom Metazoa; phylum Chordata; class Amphibia; order Anura; family Bufonidae; genus Bufo; species Bufo gargarizans. The sequence continues at coordinate 158,138,757 of NC_058087.1, read as the reverse complement.
TACAGTTCGAGCCCACGAGACATTCGGTTGAACACTGCGATGTGCCAAGCATCGCGATGCTTAAGCCGAACTGGTGTTCGGCCGAGCATGCTCGCTTAAGGCCTCATGCACACGACCGTTGTGTGCATCCGTGGCCGTTGTGCCGTTTTCAGTTTTTTTTCGCGGACCCATTGACTTTCAATGGGTCCGTGGAAAAATCGGAAAATGCACCGTTTTGCAGCCGAGACCGTGATCCGTGTATCCTGTCCGTCAAAAAAATATGACCTGTCCTATTTTTTTGACGGACAACGGTTCACGGACCCATTCAAGTCAAGGGGTCCGTGAAAGAACACGGATGCACACAAGATTGGCATCCGTGTCCGTGGCCGTAGGTTACTTTCATACAGACGGATCTGAAGATCCGTCTGCATAAAAGCTTTTTCATAGCTGAGTTTTCACTTAGTGAAAACTCAGATCCGACAGTATATTCTAACACAGAGGCGTTCCCATGGTGATGGGGACGCTTCTAGTTAGAATATACAACGAACTGTGTACAAGACTGCCCCCTGCTGCCTGGCAGCACCCGATCTCTTACAGGGGGCTGTGATCCGTACAATTAACCCCTCAGGTGCTGCACCTGAAGGGGTTAATTGTGCTATCATAGCCCCCAGTAAGAGATCCGGGGCTGCCAGGCAGCAGGGGGCAGACCCCCCTCCCTCCCCAGTTTAAATTTGATTGGTGGCCAGTGCGCCCCCCCTCCCTCCCTCTATTGTAATGATAACATTGGTGGCACAGTGTGCGGCCCCCCCTCCCTCCCTCTATTGCATTAACATTGGTAGCAGTGTGCGCCCCCCCCTCCTCCCTCTATTCTTTTAATACATTGGTGGCAGTGTGCGGCCTCCCCTCCCCCCCCCCCCCCCCCAGATCATTGGTGGCAGCGGAGTTCCGATCGGAGTCCCAGTTTAATCGCTGGGGCTCCGATCGGTAACCATGGCAACGAGGACGCTACTGCAGTCCTGGTTGCCATGGTTACTTAGCCTTAGCAATAGTAGAAGATTCATACTTACCTGCTGGCTGCTGCGATGTCTGCGTCCGGCCGGGAGCTCCTCCTACTGGTAAGTGACAGCAATGCGCCGCACAGACCTGTCACTTACCAGTAGGAGGAGCTCCCGGCCGGACACAGACATCGCAGCAGCCAGCAGCCAGGTAAGTATGATGCTTCTACTCCGCTGCCACCAATGATGGGGGGGGGGGGGGGAGGCCTCACACTGCTACCAATGCTATTATTACAATAGAGGGAGGGGGGGGGGGGTGCACACTGCCACCAATGTTATTATTACAATAGAGGGAGGGGGGGGCAGGGGGGGGGCACACACTGGCCACCAACGAGTTAACTACAGGGGAGGGAGGGGGGGCCCACTGGCCACCAATGAGTTAAAAACAGGGGGGGGTCTGCCCCCTGCTGCCTGGCAGCACCTGCCAGGCAGCAGGGGGCAGTCATGTACACAGTTTTTTTGTATATTCTAACCTGAAGCGTCCCCATCACCATGGGAACGCCTCTGTGTTAGAATATACTGTCGGATCTGAGTTTCACGATGTAGCTCATATCCGACAGTATATTCAAACATAGAGGCGTTACCATGGTGATGGGGACGCTTCAAGTTAAAATATACCATCGGATTGGAGAAAACTCCAATCCGATGGTATAAAAGAACTCCAGACTTTACATTGAAAGTCAATGGGGACGGATCCGTTTGAAATGGCACCATATTGTGTCAACGTCAAACGGATCCGTCCCCATTGACTTGCATTGTAATTCAGGACGGATCCGTTTGGCTCCGCACGGCCAGGCGGACACCAAAACAACTTTTTTTTTCATGTCCGTGGATCCTCCAAAAATCAAGGAAGACCCACGGACGAAAAAACGGTCACGGATCACGGACCTACGGACCCCGTTTTTGCGGACCGTGAAAAAATACTGTCGTGTGCATGAGGCCTTACACTAATTTAAACCTATTTCAACTTTCTCAAGTTTGGGAAAGACCTAGTTGGGTCAAAACATTATAATCATATATGGAGTTATAGGATTTATTCTGTATTAAAGGGGTCGTCTGACTTCAGCAAATAGCATTCATCATGTAGAGAAAGTTAATACAAAGCACTTACTAATGTATTGTGATTGTACATATTGCATCCTTTGCTGGCTTGATACATTTGTCCATCATATTATAGGCTGCTTGTTTCCAAGGGTTAAGACCACCCTACAGTCCAGCAGCATTGACCATGCTTGTACATTATAGGAAAAAGTGCCGACCTCTCTGGTGGCAGGAACCATGGGGTGCCCATAGGCACGGATACACAGCAGCTCCAGTTCTGGCCTCCGTGTATCTGTGCTGCAGTGGTTGTTGTAACATCTGGATATGAGCAGATATTGCTATGGAAAAATGAATCCAGCCAGCAAAGGTAACAATATGGATAATAACAATACATTAATACATGATAAATGCCATTTGCTGAGGCGTTTTTTAGCCGCTGGATATAAACCAAAATGTTATTTTTTGACTGACAGCAGAGATCTTAAAAAGTACAAGGAATTAAAACACAGGGATATATTTACTAAGCCAGACGTTTCATGTGCCAGTCTTAGTAATTAGTTACCAAAATATTAAGCGTTTAAAAAAATAAAAATAAAAAGCCTACGTGTCCAAACACCGTAAAGCCAAATTCACACGTCAGTGATTCATGGACATGTGCTGTACGTGTTCTCCATGTACCCATTCATTTTAATGTGTGTATTCAGACATCAGTGTTTTTGTATGGTTTGTGGTTTTGGCACAAAAGCATGCTCTATTTTGTCTGTGTTCATAGATCCATAACGCCTATTATAGGCTATGAGTCTGGGAAAAACACGGATGCAACATGGATGGCACCCATGTGTCACGGACCATTAAGAGGAGATGCTATGAACATTTATTTTCAGCTGTACAGTGTCTGTGAAACACGGATGACACCCTGAGAGCCGACACACTAACCAAACATATATCCTTCACGGACATCTTCACTAATGAATCACTGACCATCCTATCACGGATTTCATCACAGACATGGATGTGTGAATGAGGCTCGACGCAACCAAGGTCAATCACAACCCAATATCAATCAACCACAAAATAGCAGATTTGGAGCTCATTTTGTTGTCCATCTGTCACTAGTAAGTGCAGTTTTGTAATGAACAATGGAATGCGTTCTCAATGCAAACAAACAGCATTAATATTGTGCTTGGTTGCCATAGAAGGACAGTTGTGCTTCCTGCCTATCAGACCTTGTGAAATTTGGAAAATTAACACTTAAAGGCATTGTGCAGCAAAACATATTGATGTACTATCCTTAGAATAGGTCATCAATACAAAACCCCTGCACAACCCCTTTAAGTACAATCAGGTCAGCTAGGAGGCAAATAAACATTTTAGGGCTCACCCTGCACACAGAAAAGTCTGTATAGCAGCACATAGAGCCCCTACATGTCAGCATTTTATGCCTCCACAATGCCCATGGTTTACACTGTATGCAGGGATGTCTTAAAAGCATAAATCTGCCTTTGACCCACCCTGAAGAAAAAGGTTTTATTTTGTATACAGTTGTATTAAAGGGATTTTCTGGGGTTTACCTAAATCTCTTTCAGCTAACCTGTGCAAATAAGAGAGTTGCAGTGTATTTACCCTTCCATCATGTCACAGATTCTGCAATCTCAGTTATGATCAGGAGGCCACCCGAATGGCTGCAGGCTCTTCCACCGGATGTGCTCCTGTGGGGCTGCACCGCCAATTAGGCAAGGTAAGGCAATTGCCTCAGGCGGTGTGGCCCTGTAGATAAGTGGAGGGCAGCAGCAGGGCCGAGGGAAATGAGCCCTTCCATTGTGGAAGCGCTCATCTCTCTATATTCAGCTGTATCGGCGTCCTCAGGACAGTGATACAGCAGAATGCTGTAGTAGGGCGCGGAAGCGATATCTCCCTGCCCGCGTTGCCTCTGATGGGCTTCAGGCCTAGTGCCGGTAGGCTATCATAGGCCAGAGCAAGCGGCGCGATGACATCATAATCATCACACCGCCTGAGCCAGGCAGCCTATACACGGTGATCTGCACTGAAGGAGATGAGGAAAGAGAATATCTACATCGGAGGAGACTCACTGGATGTAAGAGGTATAGGGCAACATTGCCCTGTATGTTTGGTAGTGCTGTATATAATTTTAGGAGGGAAAAGGTTAGGTCGTGAATTTGGCATGCGGATGGGTGGGGGGGCGCCATTTCAATTTTTTCCTCAGTCAGCAGAAAGGCTAGGTGCACCCCTGTTCAGGTGTATGTGCATTATGTAACTGAACAGGAAGAAACAGGAGCACATCCGGTCGGGACCTCAGTGGAAGAGTCTGCAGCCAGTCGAGCAGTCACCTGATTACAGCCAAGATTGAGAAATCAATGGTGCAACAGAAAGGTAAGTACTGCGGAAACCCTCTTCCTTCCACGGGTTAGCTGAAAGAGACAATTTAGGTAATGACCCAGAGAACCCCTTTAAAGAGCACTGTTCACTATGTTTTCCATTACAGTGTGACTCATTGTGAATGATAATGATAGTCTATGGGCATGTCTTCTTCAGGAGAATGTTCCCAGTACACAATGTACACTGAATGTGGTGTGAACCCAGCCTATTATAGCATGTAGCTGTGTAAAGTCGGAGGCCACAGAGGTACAGGCAGGGCCAAGGCAATAGGAAATGCAGAAGTGGCGGTTGAGCCAGTAATGAAATAGCAGAATTATATAAGGCACACAGAAGGGGGAGCTTTGTTACAGTTGAGTTCTGCATTTGGTTTTTGGCCACCAAATGTGATTTGGCACGTAAGCACTATTGTCAATGTAACAAAAAACATGTATCGTATCTCTTGAGTAGAATGGCTGATGTAGTTACATACTTGATAGGGTTGAAAAAAAGGAAGCAAGTTAAATAATCCTGCAGAGTTGATCTGGAGGAAATAAAAAATAACGTGCAATATTATGTCTTTGGAGAAAGTCATCCGAGCCCCTCCTGATCTACTTCAAAAATCACCAGAACATTGTGTGGCAGAGAGATTCATAATCTTAATGCTCTTACAGTAAAGAACCCTGGTGAAGGATAGAGGATGGGGCTTGTCTTGGTTATAGGCCTAGCTATAAAAAGGTCATTAGAGAGATCTCTACACTACAGTCATATATTTGTACCTGGTAATTACATCTCCTCTAAGCCTTATGTCTTCCATTCCGAATATTCCTGAATTTGTTACTCACTGTTACCCACCCATTTGGGTACTCAAAATTGTACACAAGTCCCTTAGTAAATGCGCCACAATATACCATATGAGGTCTGACAGGTGATTTGTATACTTCTTCCGCTCTGTACTTGCGGCATGCCCAGGCGTGAGCTCGTTGAGCAATCCCGCGAGACCCGTGAACTCCCGCGGCAGGTCTCGTGGGAGCACGCGCCGACGGGATTGCGCAATGAACTCACGCCTGGGAAGCCGCGAGTACGGAGCGGAAGAAGTAGTTAGAAGTAGTTAAGCAGATAGGGGGGGGAACGACTTGTGACATATCGCTGATCCTTACTGCTGCAATTGTGTTCCCTCAAAGGGTTAATCCAGCAAAAAATATAAATAAATAGTAAATCAAGTCCCCGACCAGTCAGGTCTGATGAAACAAATTTACACCAGTGGTAAATGCTGTTACAGTAACATATTATCAATCGCTAATGATCGCCATCTCCCCTCGTTTCGTCCCATTATATGTGTGACCGGCTGGACAGGGGACGCAGAGGACGGGAGCAATAATAATCCTAATTATAATGGATGTAACCCCCCTCCTCCAGGGCTGTGTGCCTACAACACATCCCTCCCCCGCTGCACACAACACACACTTCCTGCCTCTTGTTATATTCACAGCTCCTCTCAATGGGACAGGAGGAAAGTGTGAAATGACAGGTTACACATGGAAGGGGGGGGGCGTTTCAGGAGGAATGTGCGATATGACAAATGGATGAGTAAGGGATTAGAAAGCAGGGGTGCCGCAGCAATGAACATGACCTGAAATTACACCTTTTTCAAGTGACAAAGTGGAAGTTCTCTGCATCTCGCCTACTGTATTACAGCTCTGTCCCATTCACTTTACACTGCAATACCAGACACCACCCATGGACAGGTGTGGCGCTGTTTTTCTCATCCTGTGTAACTCATTGAATAATACTGAACCAATGCACCACAATCCTGTCCTATAAGTACACAGTCCACACGGTGTATGTGGGCAGAATATTCCTGATTTCCGCTCTGATCAATTTCCGATCTTCTGAATCATGAGAGATAAGGCTGTTTGTGCAGGGAGGGAATCAGCGCCGGAGACCAAATACTACGGTCCAAACTGTAAAACATCACCTGTGCAACTATCGGAGGAATGGGAAGTCGCACCCATGACAAGGGTTTCCTAAAGAGAGCACAGCGCACCTGTATGGACTGTGTGAACTGTTAAACTTGTTTGGGGGCCCAGGCACATTCTTTGCACAGGGCCCCTCTGCTGTCTGTGTCCGCCCCTGAGTGTAAAAGTGAGTGTTAAAAAAAAAATTTGCATGAAGTTTTGCATTTTATTTGCTGTGTTACAGGCTTCTTGAGTGATGTCAGTCCTAGAAGGATTTGTTGCCAGTAACTGGGTGGGAAGGTCATTGATAGCCTAGGTGAGTCTAGGTGTGACTGAGCGGCTGGGAGCAGTGTGCTGTGTGGCTGCGCTGTGGGAGCTCTACATATACCTGACATATTATCATCCTTTGAAGTGTTTGAATTGAACCTGCAGTGTTGGTAAGAATTGACCATTATTTGTCCAGATTTAAAAGCCTAATGGGCTTCATTATAAACCACCCTTCATCAGCGTGGTTTTGCTTTTTTTACGCCAATTTAGGGCATAAAAATGTCACAAAACCCCATTTTGGGACTTTTTAAATGCCTGGGCGTCAAACGCCTGATCTTTGTAAATGATCCCCAATGACTGTTGTATTATCTACTTGTATCGGTTGATGAATACGTTTTCATGTCTACTTATGCCTTTGTAGCCCTATTTGGGGTGGGTGTGAGTAATATTCCTCAGCAGCATGTTGTATGTGTAGAACTACAAGTCCCAGCTGTATAAAGACACTGCTAAGGGAGTGAATACAAGAGCTACCCTGAGTGACATGTCTGCCTGCTGGGAGACTCAGCAGCATGTTGTATGTGTAGAACTACAAGTCCCAGCTGTATAAAGACACTGCTAAGGGAGTGAATACAAGAGCTGCCCTGAGTGACATGTCTGCCTGCTGGGAGACTCAGCAGCATGTTGTATGTGTAGAACTACAAGTCCCAGCTGTATAAAGACACTGCTAAGGGAGTGAATACAAGAGCTGCCCTGAGTGACATGTCTGCCTGCTGCGAGACTCTGCAGCATGTTGTATGTGTAGAACTACAAGTCCCAGCTGTATAATGACACTGCTAAGGGAGTGAATACAAGAGCTGCCCTGAGTGACATGTCTGCCTGCTGGGAGACTCTGCAGCATGTTGTATGTGTAGAACTACAAGTCCCAGCTGTATAAAGACACTGCTAAGGGAGTGAATACAAGAGCTGCCCTGAGTGACATGTCTGCGTGCTGGGAGACTCTGCAGCATGTTGTATGTGTAGAACTACAAGTCCCAGCTGTATAAAGACACTGCTAAGGGAGTGAATACAAGAGCTGCCCTGAGTGACATGTCTGCCTGCTGGGAGACTCTGCAGCATGTTGTATGTGTAGAACTACAAGTCCCAGCTGTATAATGACACTGCTAAGGGAGTGAACAGAAGTGCTGCCCTGAGTGACACAGGCAGAGACTCAGCAGCATGTTGCATGTATAGAAGTCCCAGCTTCCCCCTACCTGCAATGCTCTGCAGAACTTCTCTTTCTGCTCCTGTGCCCAGCATTTGTCTCCTCACTGCCTGCAGCTACACAGTAAACACTTCAGCCCTGAGTCTGTGCAGCTGAAGGGGTTAAGAATCCTGGGAAAGAACAATAAGCAGCAGCAAGCAGTGCAGGGGGGCGTGGTCAGCCACTGGAGATAAAGTGAGTTAATTGGAAAGCTGTTACATTTACCTAGTTAGAAACATAGAATAAAAAAATAATTTGGGCAACCACTTTAAGCATATAGATACTCAAAGCCTTGCTTATCTATTCCTCCTAGCTAGGCTACATGCACACGACCGTATGTGCTTTGCGGTCCACAAATTGCGGATCCGCAAAAAAACGGATGATGTTACGTATGGCATCCGTTTTTTTTTTTTGCGGATCCGGTTTTTTTACGGATCCATTGTAATAATGCCTATCCTTGTCCGCAAACTAGAAAAAAATAGGACATGCACAATTTTTTTAGTGGAGCAACGGAACGGACATACTGATGCGGACAGCACACTGTGTGCTGTCCTTGTTTTTTGCGGACCCATTGAAATGAATGGGTCCGCATCCTATCCGCAAAAAAAACGCATCGGACACTGAAACAATATATAAATAAAAAGAAAGAGACAGGAGGCAGCGCCTCGTGTGTAGAACCGCATGAAAATATTAAAAACAAACAAGCACTGATTGCACTTACCGTATTGGGTTGTGATGAGTCACAACTCCTATGAATCGCTTGTGCTGGTATAAGCCCGTCCAGCTTGCGGGGAAGACTGCTGCTGCTGCCCAGGTTCTTACCCGTTGCCGTGGAGCACGGTATCCGGGGTATAGAGAATATTCAATAGGTTTAAAAGAAAGGTGAACCTTGTATAAAGCGGCGCTGCTGCAGAAAACAGGACTCAGGTAGGTAAAATAAAGTGGGTCTTTATTTGTATTAGCCTACGCGTTTCAAGGGCGGACTGCCCCCTTCATCAGGACAATATGTCAGTACCATTCGTCTACTCCACTCTGGGGCTGGCATACTTTTCTTCGTCAGTTTTAAGTGGTGAAGTGCGACTTTTTTGTGCATTAGAAGTGTCACTTTCCCTTTTCTCCGCAAAGATGAGAGTTTTTTCATGCGCAAGTAAATTAAACCAGTGTAAGTGAATATGAATCTGTCTAAGGGCTCATGTGCACAAATATATTTTAGGTCCGCATTTTTTGCAGGTCGGATGTGGAGCTATTCACTTCAATGGGGCTGCAAAAGATGCGGACAGCACTCCTGTGAACCTTCCCTTTATGACCAATAGCCCTATAATGTATACAGCTCATTGAGCTCTATATATTGTATATGTGTTTTAGGGTTCACTCACATGACCGTATGTATTTTGCTGTTCGCAAAGCTTAATTCTGCAAATAATACGGATAATGTTCATGTTGTATCTGTTTTTTTTTTTTTATGCTGACGCATTGTAACATCGCCTATTCTTGTCTGCAAAATGCAATCCACACAGTAGTTATGCCAGCATTGTGCCCCCTTCACAGATTATGCCCAGATATGTGCCACCTGACACTAGTTATGTCTAGATATTTGCTCCCTCACAGTAGCGATGCCCAGATATGTGCCCCCTCACAGTAATATGCCCAAGATTGTGCCCCCTCACAATAGTGATGCCCAGATTTGTCCCCTCACAGTAATATGCCCAGTTATATGCCCCCACACAGTAGTTATGCCCATTTATGTGCCACCTCCCAGTAGTGATGTTCAGTTATGTGCCACCTCACAGTAGTTATGCTCAGTTATGTGTTTTAGGGTTCACTCACATGACCGTATGTATTTTGCGGTTCGCAAAACTTAATTCTGCAAAAAATACGGATAATGTTTATGTTGCATCTGTTTTTTTTTTTATGCTGACGCATTGTAACATTGCCTATTCTTGTCTGCAAAATGGATACAAATAGGACGTTCTATCTTTTTTGCTGGACTACGGAATGGACATAGGGATGCGGACAGCACACAGTATGCTCTCCGCATTTTTAACAGCCGATTGAAATAAATGGGTCTGTGTGCAATCCTCACAAAATGCCAACCCAAAAATACAATAATGTCAATGGGGCCTTACTGGGACTGTCCATAACTGGATGCTTGTGGCGCCATCCGGCTCCTATGGACAGGTAGCACAGTCTAAATGCTGGGAACAACAGCGCTGTTAGGTTGCTGTTTTGACCTGCAACTATTTTAGGGGAAAACTAAGATGTTGGTCTTAGATTTCCACTCTGCGCTGCCTTAAAATCTGCCTGTGGCAGCCCGTGCGCCTGTAGCCCCTGGCTGGCGTAATTTTTAGCTTCTATTTGCGCCTGTAAATAGATTTACCGCGGCAGGAGACTGTCAAGTTCAGAGGCTTTCTTTACTGTAACAGATCATATTACAGAACAGTTGTTCTTTTGAGACCGTTTCTTTGTCTTGTTGGCAAATCAGACTGAAGTCTTCCATGCTAAGAAAGTGCTGGTCACACACATACAATTGGAAGAAACTCCTGTTGTCTTTTATCAATGTCAATAGGGGAGATTTATCAAAACTGGTGTGAAGGAAAATTGAACCTGTTGCCCCTAGCAACCAATCAGATTCCACCTCTCATTTTTCAGAGCTCCTTTTGAAAATGAAAGGTGGAATCTGATTGGTTGCTGTGGGCAACTAAGTCAGTTTTCTTTCATACCAGTTTTGATAAATCTCTCCCAATACTCATTTTGGTTCCTAATACAGATGCTCTAACCGGAAGGCCTCTTTCACACGTCAGTAAACTGTATTCCTACAGACAGTCCACGCACTGATTGATTTTAATGGAGGAGATTTAGTGAAAAGGAAAACTGGTGTAAAGGAAAACTGACTTAGTTGCCCATAGCAACCAATCAGATTCCACCTTTCATTTTTCAGAACTCCTTTGGAAAATTAAAGGTGGAATCCTTCGGGGAAACAAAGAAACACCAGTTTTTGTAAATGCATACCTCCCAACTTTAGAAAAGGAGGAAGAGGGACAATTTTTTCTGCATTAGGCCACACCTCTAACTCCACCCAAAACATAACTAAACACCTAATCCCACCCAGTCCTCTAAATGCCTCCACATAGTAATTATTCCCCCTTTATGCCACCACACAGTAGTTATGCCAGCATTGTGCCCCCTTCACAGATTATGCCCAGATATGTGCCACCTGACACTAGTTATGTCCAGATATTTGCTCCCTCACAGTAGCGATGCCCAGATATGTGCCCCCTCACAGTAATATGCCCAAGATTGTGCCCCCTCACAATAGTGATGCCCAGATTTGTCCCCTCACAGTAATATGCCCAGTTATATGCCCCCACACAGTAGTTATGCCCATTTGTTCACGTTCACAGTAGTTATGCCCATTTATGTGCCACCTCCCAGTAGTTATGCCCAGATATGTGCCCCCTCACAATAGCGATGCCCAGTTATTTGCCCCCTCACAGTAATATGCCCAGTTATGTGTCCCCTCATGGTAATATGCCCAGCGGTGCCACCTCACAGTAGTTATGCCCAGCTGTGCCACCTCACAGTAGTTATGCCCAGTTATGTGCCCCCTCATAGTAATATGCCCAGTAAAGTGCCCCCTTCACAGGCAGTAAAAAAAACTAAAGAATAAACTCCACATACTCACCTTGTTCCCCAGCTGCAGCAGGCAGAATGCACGGAGCTCCCGGCCAGCCCCACCACCTGCCCAGACCTGCAGTGTGGAGCGCTGACAGGGGGAGGAATGATGGAGCAGAGAGCGGATGGATGCCCCTCTGCTTCATCATTACAGACAGCTGTCTCTACTTCCCATGGAAGACAGCTGCCAGAGAGCGGGACATACCTCCACGGTACCGGGACCCCGGGACAGCCACTGAAATCCGTGACAGTTCTGCCGGATCCGGGACAGTTGGGAGGTATGTAAATGTGCCACTAAGGGTCTGTGAAAACTTTGACATAACAAGGATGGCACCTGTGTTCTGTCAGTGATTTTTGCAGACTATCGATAGGAAATGCTCTATAAATTAATTTATAGCCTAGTAGTGTTCGTGGAACACAGATGACACATGGAGGGAAAAAAAACACGCCAAACATGGATCCTTCGTGGACATCTTTATGGATCAACTACAGAAACGGACGTGTGAAAGAGGCCTAAACCTATATGCCTTGTAAATATGTTTATTGCAACCACCATTCTTCATGTGCCTCAGAACTAAGAATTGTATAAATTTTGTCTGAACGTTGGCTCCTGGCACCCCACCAAACACAGCGCCATACAATATACAGTGGCTGTGCTTGGCATTGCAACTCGGCCCCATTCACTTGGGGCTGCTACTAGGCCACGTGACTGATTTATGGTGACATCATATGGCCTAAGAAGAGGCAGTGGCCTTCACGGAGCACTCGGCTTCTCCTAATAGCTGATCAGTGGGGGTCCCGCTTGTTGGACCTCTGCCGATCTGATATTGATGGTCTTATCAATGTTATTTCCAGGATAACCCCATTTAACACAAGGTGCTTTTGATATTGTTTTGATTTAAATCCATTGACCCACTGCTGCAGTTTTTGTCCGGCTGCCTCTCAGCATGAATGGGTCCGGAGCAGACCGGCGGCACACATGGGCTAGCGTTAGTACGGATCTAGCAGGCTGTTCACCTGCCACCCAGCTAGCGTAAGTGTGAAAGTAGCCTAAGACCAGCGCAAAAAGTGGGTTTTAGTAAATCATCCCACCCCCATGTCTTCTTGCCATTTATTTTGCACTAGCCAAAGACTTTCTTCACAACTGCACTGGAAGATGCATCAGGAGCATATCCCTTTATATATAGACACCTCAGAGGACCCTGCTGAACTTCATTATAAGTCAGTGGGGTCTATTGAGTACCATTGCTATCCATAGTTGTGTGTCATGGTTTTTGTTATAAATGGGAACCATGGTGCATATAGAGGACAGCTCCACATACTGGGTTGTGGAAGTAGATGGTACTGCGTAAAAATAGAACATGTTCTATTCTTGTCCGCAAAACTGTTCTATTATGGGCTGGACATTCTGCGAAATGCAGAATGCACACGGTCGGTATCCGTGTTTTGCGGACCATAAAACAAGCAACAGTTGAGTGCATGAGCCTCAGGAAGAGGCAGGCCCAGTTCAATTAAATGTAGCTTGTGTCCCAAAAAACATTTACCCTCCCCTGCTACCACTGTGCTGTTTTACCTGTGTATTACATGTAGTGGCAAATAAATATTTAGTTTTAAAGGGGTTGTCCTATCGATAGGATATGCCATCAATGTCACATAGGTGTGGGTCCCACCTCTGGGACCTGCACCAATCTAAAGAACTGGGCCCTTAATTGAGAGTATGCAGCACATGAACATTGTGCTCTCCATTCATCGCTGTGGGAGTCCCGAAAATAGCCGAGTGAGCAAGCTCAGCTATTATTAGGAGGCCCAAGCAGTGAACGGAGGGTGGTTGCGCATATGCTGCTGCTCTTTGCTCACTTCAGGAAGTTGAAATAAAACCACATGAACAGCACTCCTACAATATGGGTGACGGGTGCACGTCTCCTGGCGAAGTGGTAGGTTTCCTAATAAAATTAGGATACTCTGCAAAGCAAAAAATAAAAAAGATGGACCCAGGAAGGACAGGATTTCTAGCCACATTTCTCAAAAATGTTCTCACAATTTTTAATAAAGACCAAATAAAAAAAAAGATTTTTAGTCCAAGGTGACCATAGCCTTTAAAATCATTTGTTTATTTAAAGGGGTATTCCCATCTAGATTCTAGGATATGCCATCAATGTCAGATAGGAGCGGTTCCCAGACATGGAACCCACACCTAGCTCCAGAAAAAGACCTCTGAAGTTAACAAGCAAAGCAAAAAATAAAAAAGATGGAGACAGCACGTCCATTGTATGGAAATGCATTCCATATGCAACGTTTCGGCTGGAGAGCCTTGACAAAGGCTCTCCAGCCGAAATGTTGCATCAGTAATAAATTTCTACATATTGGACGTGCTGTCTCCATCTTTTTTATTTTTTGCTTTGCTTGTTAACTTCAGAGGTCTTTTTCTGGAGCTAGGTGTGGGTTCCATGTCTGGGAACCGCTCCTATCTGACATTGATGGCATATCCTAGAATCTAGATGGGAATACCCCTTTAAATAAACAAATGATTTTAAAGGCTATGGTCACCTTGGACTAAAAATCTTTTTTTTTATTTGGTCTTTATTAAAAATTGTGAGAACATTTTTGAGAAATGTGGCTAGAAATCCTGTCCTTCCTGGGTTCAATCAGCTGACAGCTCATGTGACACTGATCTCTAGACCTCATAAACACTCAATTACGCCATATCCTTATCAGTTTTATAACAGTTTAGCTATGAGGAGTATTTTTGAGGTCAGGAGATAAGAGCTGTATGTCAGCTGTAGGGACTGAGAAGTGAATACTCTGCAAACAGACAGATTTGTAACCCCTGTATCTCAAAAGGGGCTGAACATTTTAATAAAGACCAATTGAAATAGTGATTTCTAGCCCGAAATGAGTAAAATTCTAATCATAAAAAAAGATTTCCCTACAGGTGTCCAATGTCAATAGCCTTTAACAATAAAGTAATTATCTGTCTTTCCAATGCATAAAGTGATGGCATATTCTAGCAATATGCCATCACTTTGTGATTAGCGGAGGTCCCACTTCTGGGTCTACCACCAATCCTGAGTATGAAAGGCCTGTTAGATGATAGTCGCAGCTCCTTCATTCTAAGAATTGGTGGGGGTCCTAGAGAGACCCATACTTATCAGATAGTATTGATCTATCCGAGCTATATATGACCTTTTAATGAGATGGGAAAACCATGGAATAATTTTTCAAATTCTGATCTTTCTTTCCTTTTCTTTTCTGATGCAGGTGAAAATTAAATCATGTATAATCCAGATAAGGGGTACCCAACTGCCACTCCAGCTTATTCACAACCAGGTGGGTTTACCAATGTTTCATCAAGTGATTATTTAAAGGGGCTTGGCCTCTTATTTTTACTGCTATATTGAGAAATGTTGATATAAACGTATTACCAGTTCAGCGATAATCTTTTGTCACTAAAGCCTTCTGCACTGTCTGAACAGTGCTCCCATTCCTCACATGGCTGCTGAGAGAAGGACACGTGACCAGACTCGTTCCTTAGCTTTCTCACGCTGCACAGGCGCTAGTTTCCCATGCGCAGTGGTTTTCAATGGAGGAGGCTGGTGGACAGGTCTTCTCCATCAGCAGCCATGTTGAGAATGGACGCATCATGCAGACAGTGCAGAAGACTTTCATAACAATGAGCAATTGCCACTTATCTGGTAATAAGCTTATCGTAGTAAATTCGATTTGTTTGAATTTCCTACTGAATATGTATAAATAAATTGACAACTCTGCGTTTCCTTCAGCTTGTCAGTGGGGGTCATCTGTCCACACTGTAATACAGTCAGCATTGATTGTACGGTTTTAGAATGAGTAGGAACAAGACCAATTGACAGTGGTCATTCTCAATTTCTACATGCTCCTCCAGAAGGAATAACAGAGGAATGGCACAGTGTAGAGTTATATGAAAAGATTCTCCGTCAGTATTATTTTATGGAGTGTTGGTGAGAACTGTCTACCCCCATCTTGCCTGGTGAACCGGGGAGTTAATGGAGAGGCGGCTGTGAATGTGCGTCTCCACTCCCTTTTATGGGAGACGAGGAAACAGCTGCGCATGCTTGCTCATATTTTTCTGTAATTCCTGTAGTAGTGAATGCAGAAAGCCAGAAACCTGCATGACCACTTCTCCACTCCTACTCTGCTTGGGTGCAATGGCTTAAGACTGGCTCACCAGCCAGGATGGAGGAATGTGCGGGTCCGAGAGGTAGGACCCCATCCAAACCAACATTGCAGTTGGTAAAATTTGGACATATAAGCGCCAAGCCCCCAGAAACACCCAGTCCCACAGGGACTACCCATATACTGGTGGGGCTTACATACGGCCCACCTTTTTTGGCCCTAGGACAGCCCAAAATGGTCAGAACTGGCTCTGAGAATTAGGGACAGTCTCAGCAAATTCAGGACTGTTGGCAACTATTGTACCTGTATCTATCAGACATTTATAACTAATTTGGAAATCCTCCTTTAACCCCTTTATATCTTTCACACCTATGAAAAACGTTACTCCACCTGGTCTCCTCTTCCTGGTCCACTCATACAGTCACTGACCGAAGTAGGCCACCACTGTGGCTAGTGATTGGCTGAGTGGTCATTTTCTGGGAGTGTTATCGGTGAAATGAGTAGTGATGGACGAACATCTGCTGGGACGGTTTGCTAACGCGATCAAATGTTCGCGAACCGCAAGTTCGCGACGGGTCCCATTCCTTTTAATATCATGCAAACCTGAAAAACCTTCAGCTCATATTTGCAGCCAAGAAATAATTACTAGAAGTGCACAAATAGTCCCACAACATGGACAGTGACATACCAGATGTATTATTCGAAGTAGCGATCTCCCTAAAAAAAAAAAAAATTATGCAAAATATCGGCAATATCATTTTCGTGTACGCACATGCGCAAATGCACTATACAGTACCAAAATGCACTATAAAGAAAGTATATTGGTATATAACACCCCGCTTCAATCAGTTTTTTGGGGAGACGACGGGTATATCACACCAGTAGAAATTATTTGTTCCAATAACGCTTGTCACTCTATATACCTGCAGTATCGCAGCAGAACCGCACACAACTGCCGCACAATACAAATGCACTATAATATACTTTCTGACATAGAAAGTATATTATCACATTGTACAAGGAAGGCAATCCATTAGAATACACATAAAGATAAAACGTAACCTTTAATAATGTTACTATGAGGGTCCATTCACACGTCCGTAAGTGTTTTGCGGATCCGCAAAACACGGACACAGGCAATGTGCATTCCGCAATTTGTGGACAGAAAATAGACGGCACTAGAATAGAAAATGCCTAATCTTGTCTGCAATTGCGAACAAGAATAGGACATGTTCTATTTTTTGGCGGAAACGGAAGCACAGACGCGGATGTGGATCCGCAATTGCGGATGCGGACAGCACATTATGGCTCCATAAAAAATTAATGGGTCGGCACCCGTTCCGCAAAATTGCGGAACGGATGCGGACCCATTTTGCAGACGTGTGAATGGAAAAGATATCCCTCAAAATGAAAATAAATAAAAATATTAAAGTTAAGCAAAAAGCATAGATGTGGTCGCAATAACAAGTGCTCGGCGGCACCAAATCAGAAACCATATGTCCTACCACAATCCGGGGGGTTCCAGTGCACATCGATGAATCCAGGAGGGAAAGCAAAAAACATCTATCCCTGGGCTAAATGATTATGTGGTATTGAAGGACAGGGTGGGCAAAGAACCGCCCCTGATATTGCCCTACAGGGGGGGGGTGCTATTCTGGCCCTGATAGCCTAACCACAGACCACCTGCCCTGATAAGAGCGACCCCATCCGGAACTTTACCCTATATATAAATGGCCCTAGTAAGCCTCTAGACCACAGGCCCCTGACTTCCAGGTGATCACTATATAGATCTATGTGTTTTTGACTCATTATAAAAGTATATTATAAGTATATCGCACCCCTCTGTGTATCACACCTATCGATAGCACACCTATACCAGTCCTTAAAAGGACTTTTGTGGCCCTATTAGCTAGCATTTGGTGTCCCTAACAGCCTGTCCCTGCTCCACACAGCAACCTCTCCCTACACTGGCAAAACACTAAATGCAAAATGGCGGCCAGGTCAGGTTTATTTATAAGGTAGGGGGTTTGTCCATGTGCTGAAATGTCTCAATTGGCTGTCCTGTACCACCTGCTGGATGTGTCATGGGTCAAAGTTCTTCACAATGTAAAAGAATATGGCGGGCGCAAATTTCTCCATATGTTCGCATGTTCGGCGAAAAGAGAAAAAAGAGACAAATATTCCCAGCCAGGTGACACCTTTATCATGTTATGGAAATATTAAAATGTCATTGTTACATTTAGACAATGCTGTTTCATAGAACATTTTTCCATATCTCAGTGTGAGTATCTCTCGTTTTGTTTTTCATATAGGTGTTGGCGGAGCTTATCCACCCCCCCCACCTTATGGAGCTGGAGGACCACAACCCACAGGTAGAGTGCAATACTCACACTAAATCAGTTTTTATTTAGCAAATATACTAAACAGAATAACTTTGCAATAAGTTTCCAATAGCAGAATTGGTGGTCTGAAAGAAAAGCAGAGGGAGAGCAGCAATTAGTAGTCCAGCATGTCCGCTATAATGCATTATATTATAGAATGGTGCAAAATTCCATTGGTGACACAGAAGATGTCTAGGCGGTAGTTCAGTTCTGCCAGACACGTTCCAGTATATCCTTGGATATGGAAAGCAGTTTTTTAGTAAAACATCATCCAGATTCTGTGGCTGGGGGAAGGGGGACTGAGTTCTTGATGTAGCCCCACAGTAAGGCCCCTTTCACACGGGCGAGTTTTCCGTGCGGGTGCGATGCGTGCGGTGAACGCATTGCACCCGCACTGAATCCTGACCCATTCATTTCTATGGGACTGTGCACACGAGCGGTGATTTTCACGCATCACTTGTGCGTTGCATGAAAATCGCAGCATGCTCCTCTTTGTGCGTTTTTCACGTAACGCAGGCTCTATAGAAATGAATGGGGTTGCGTGAAAATCGCATGCATCCGCAAGCAAGTGCGGATGCGGTGCGATTTTCACGCATGGGTTCTAGGTGACAGTCTATTCACTGTATTATTTTCCCTTATAACATGGTTATAAGGGAAAATAATAGCATTCTGAATACAGAATGCTTAGTATAATAGTGCTGGAAGGGTTAAAAATAATAAAAAAGTTAACTCACCTTCTCCTCTTGTTCGCGTAGATGCCGGTCTGTTCTTTAGCTGTGGGCTGAAGGACCTGATGGTGATGTCAGATCACATGCTCCATCACCATTGTGATGGACCATGTGATTGGAGCATGTGATCTGACATCACCACAGGTCCTTCAGCCCACAGCTAAAGAACAGACCGGGATCTACAGCGAACAAGAGGAGAAGGTGAGTTAACTTTTTTATTATTTTTACCCCTTCCAGCACTATTATACTAAGCATTCTGTATTCAGAATGCTATTATTTTCCCTTATAACCATGTTATAAGGGAAAATAATACAATCTTCAGAACATCAATCCCAAGCCCGAACTTCTGTGAAGAAGTTCGGGTTTGGGTACCAAACATGCGCGATTTTTCTCACGCGAG
Organism: Bufo gargarizans; assembly: GCF_014858855.1. Taxonomy (NCBI): domain Eukaryota; kingdom Metazoa; phylum Chordata; class Amphibia; order Anura; family Bufonidae; genus Bufo; species Bufo gargarizans. Next base: position 158,119,511 of record NC_058087.1, on the reverse strand, counting down.
TGCAAAACGCATGACAATGTTTTGCACTCGCAGCGGAAAAATCGCGCATTTTCCCGCAACGCACCCGCCTCTTATCCGGGCAAAAAACATGATGCCCGTGTGAAAGAGGCCTAAGAAGGTGCAGGGTGTTAGATCTGGTGATCATGGAGGCCAGAGCAACATTGGTTAATCGTTTACTACAGCGCGGCTGATCCAAAGTTCCGGTAAACTTTCATTCAGGTATCGATAAACATCGATCTGGAAAGGAGAAGCACCGTCCTGTTTATAGCCTAGGTTTGGCAGATCTTCCATCTTCCTATATCTGTGACAGGACACGTTCACTTTACGTGAGTCCCTTATGTGCTCTAAAAGGACACATGGGTTGCTGAGCCCCAGATTCTTAAAGGGGTCGTCTCACTTCAGCAAGTGGCATTTATCATGTAGAGAAAGTACATACAAGGCACTTACTAATGTATTGTGATTGTCCATATTGCCTTCTTTGATGGCATGATTCACATTATACACTGGTCATTTCCATGGTTACGACCGCCCTGCAATCCATCAGTGGTGGTCGTGCTTGCACACTATAGGAAAAAGCGTCGGCCTTTCTGGTGGCCGGGATTACAAGAGTGCTTTTTCCTATAGTGTGCAAGCACGGCCACTGCTGATGGATTGCAGGGTGGTCGTAACCATGGAAACAAGCAGTGTATAATATGAGCCAGCAAAGGATGCAATATGGATAACAATACATTAGTAAGTGTCTTGTATTAACTTTCTCTACATGACAAATGCCACTGGCTGAAGTGAGACGACCTCTGTAATGTTGCAGCGATTGATCTTCCCAGCCTCATCTCTGAAGGTGAGTTTGTCAGCAACTTTACATGTCTCAAACAGCTCACAACGCTTTGTGGACACATATACAGGAAACAACTGGTACCTTTCTTTGGCTTTTCTGTGTCTTTAAAGCTCCAAAAAAATGAACTTTGAAGGTATATGCAAATGAGGATCACAAGTGCCCAGGGGAGGTGCCCATTGCTGCAAGTACTCAGGCCGCCTGGCGTTACTTGTGGATAACTCCTCCCCTGCTTAGCTTTCAGCCAGCCCAGTATCTTCCTGATGTCACTCTCTTCTACATCTGAAATCCCACGCCTGTGCACATCACTGCTGAGGCCAGTGAGTGGCTGCAGTGATCATGTGTTGATGATATGACATCACGGCTGTAGCCTGGTAAATAAAGCCTGGCTGGGAGAACTGGAGAGGCAGTGCAGGATCTGTCAGGTACACACGTACCGGTTCTTTATTTCCAGGGGATGCCGGGGATTGTCTACTTTTCTCCGGAAGCCAGACAACCCCTTTAACAATCAAGACTGAAGAAACAATGTAGTTGCAATTAGTTAATAGGCTCCAGCTGTGTCTCTTATGGCCACACATATACATACATGGATATTTCACAGCATGAATGAAGGGGTTGTCCCATTAAGACAATTAAGATTATTTTTTCCATTTGGCCTTTATTCAAAAATTTCAACAGTTTTCCTCTATAGCATTTACTTTCAATGCATTTATAGACTATCTTTACACTAACTTGTCAGATAACTACTGTCAGCTGGATCTGTAGCCATTACCTATGTTTTCCTAATAGCTAATAAACACCCATTATAACTAAATTCTTAAACTCATAAGAATTTAGCTTAAAAAGGTGTTTATGAGCAGTCAGAAGTTAAAGGGGTTGTCCCATGAAAAGTATTCTACAGTTTTCAAAACAGCCCCTGGATCTGAACACTTTTGTAATTTCATGTAATAAAAATTTTAGCACAACCGCTGAGTTATTCAATAACATGTACCTGTATAGCGCCACCTGTTTGCTTTTTCTTATTTCTATATCCTGCTCACTGAAATGGTCGCACATGCTCAGTGTCATCCTTCAACTGCCTCCTGAGCTGTGATAGGGAGAGCTGAGACACGCCCCCTGAGCTGTGATAGGGAGAGCTGAGACACGCCCCCTGAGCTGCAGCAGAAAAGACACACCCTCTGAGCAGCCAGCTTGATATAAATCTAGCAGAGAAATGAATGGGGAGATCTCTGGATCCATGTGAGGTACAGGGCTGGTTCTGGCTTTGTTAGAAAGAGATTGTTGTGTACTATATGATGTCTGATTTTCATTGTTTACATTAGTCATGGTATAACCCCTTTCAGGTATAAGGATTACAGATTGAGCCATCAGTGCGGTTCTCTGATGGATTCAGTGTGAGCAGAGAGCCTGCTAGCTTGCACATGCACTGAAATTGAAAGCTGTAGAGGAAAACTTATAGACCACTTGAAAAAATAATTTTAGCTTAAAATGAGTAGAATGCAATAATACAAAAAATTGCACCAAAATGTGTCCATACCATAACCTTTAAATTTATGACCTGCTTTAATAAATCTACTATCATTGCGTACGCTGCAGTTTTGCTGCCTAAGGATATGTTCACACTTGTCTGATTTAGTGCATAATATACTGCAGTGCCTAGATAGGTTATTGTAGTAAAAATGTAAGTTATGTAAACCTGTTTTTCCTATGTGTTGTTTTACTTGTATATGTGAGACGGCGGTGTGTTTTTTCTTGAGTGGCTTCTTTAATGTTGGTATGCTGGACCCAGCTCTGTTGCCTCTGCTATAACTCTACATTTATATATTTTTTTTAATCTTCTCTCTCACAGTGGTTATGGCCCCTGTAACCACAACAGTGATCATGGGAACATCATTCACGGACACGCCAGCATCATGCACCTGTCCTGTTTGTCGGCAGAACATAGTGACGCGTATAGAATATAACACTGGACTCCTTGTCTGGCTGATCTTTGGCATCCTCTGTCTGCTTGGGTAAGCACTCTAATGAAAGAGAATATTAACATATGGCTGCACGCAGCGTAAATGCTATAGATTCTCCACCGTGGAAGTTCATGTGGAAAGTCTGCAGCATTTACAGTACCAGCGATGTGGATGAGATTGCAGTAACTGATCCATGCACTGCTGAGAAGTCCTGGGTTATCGATCCGCAGTATGTCAACTTATGCTTTGCGTTTTTCCCACCGCCTTCAGACTTTGCAATGCCAATGTTGAATGCAGCCGAAGACCCGCTGTGATCCTGGCAGAATTGCCACTGCAGCAACAGCCTGTTTCAGTGCAACTCACTACCTTTGGCTGTACCCTAGTAAATCCTTAAAAAAAAAAAATGGAAAAAATAAAGCATCTAAAGCATTTAAAGGGGTTGTCCGGTTTTAGAAAGAAACAAGACAACACTTAGGATGTGCCTGCAATAAAGAATAGATGAATACTTACCTATAAAATCCCACCCTGGGCTCTGTTTACCCAGCTGCAGTGGTGACATCACATCGACAACATGTGACCTCGGTAGCCAATAAATGGCCTTATTGTTCCACCATCAGTGATTGGCTGCAGTGGTCATATGTTGTCAATGTGATGTCACTGCTGCAGTTGGGCTAAAAGCCTGGCCCAGGGAGGAAGCGTGGGATCTGCAGGTAAGTGATCATCTATACTTTATTGCAGGGGCATCCCAAGTGCTGTGTGTTACTCCCAAAAACGGACAACCCTTTCAATGCTTTATAGAAACTGGGCAGGTTTGGTGCAATAAAAAAAAAAATGCAAAGCAGAGCTAAATTCAGGGCTGATTGAAAACAAAAAAGTCATACCCAAATGTATGACGTATTTCACGTACTTGCCAACATTTCTATTGGTAACTTCAAGGCATTTAAGCCCTGCCTTGGGCATGGGCAAACCAGACAGGGCTGCCTATTTATCGGGGAGGTTTTATATAAGCCGTACTTAAAGCCTGGACAAGCCAAATTTTCTGGAATCCAATCAAACCATACACATCCCAAAATGTTATTTCTGTTGGTAGATTGAGCTCAGATCCAGTTCCCAAATGTAAAATCTTTTATAAGACCTCTGACTAATACAAATGGGAGTAGAAGAACCTCTGGACCTCCTCAAGGACCAGGGCCTGGCAGCGACTGCTACCTCTGCACCCCGTATAGCAACTCCTCAGAATTAGCCTTGCTACATTTACTAGTGTTGAGCGAATCGAAGTCCACAAAGTGGACTTAGACCCGAATTTCATAGAAAATTGGATTCACCCCAAAGTTGAATTATTCCCTGAATGGCGGTAAAAAAGAAATAAATCATACTTGCCTCATCCACTTGATCGCGAAGAGCTGTCCGCTTCCGCTGCCATCTTGAAGATCTCTCATGAAATTCTGTGCGTGATGACTTATGATGTCACCATGCTGGCTGACGTGATGATGTCATCACAGGCCAAAAGAGATTTCCCGCTAGATCTTCAATCAAGATATGGGTGGCTGGCTCGTCGCAATCAAATGGATGATTTTCTTTTTTAATTTCACACTCTATTACTGTCAGATGCTGCGATCAGCTATGAACACGGCATCTGAGGGGCACAAGGTCAAGGAGCTGATCAATCGCAATCATTGCAACTACTCCTTACAAAGAGATGCTCTTTCTTTTGTAAAATTTGGCGAAGCAGCCGACTCGAATTTTTAAATACTTCACTCATGACATTATTGCAAATTATCTGATCAACAATAAGTGACATACATTCAAACCCGTCATGAATCCCATCCAGGATTGGGGCGGCTTGTTTTCTGTGAACTCTTGATTTATTTCTTATCTAATTGTCTCTTCTTCTATAGTTGCTGGTTAGGATGCTGCCTGATTCCTTTCTGCTTGGACAGCTGTAAGGATGTCGACCACTATTGCCCCAACTGCAATCATCACCTATCAAAATATAAAAGGCTCTGAATGAAATTCCTTGGCTATGCAGGAAATAAAAAGAATGCACTATAATGTGAAGATTTTACACCAACATATTCAGTATATAAATGATTACCTTGTCTGAGCTCCTTAAATATATGATCTGGCTTAATAATCATATGTGTAGTGGATCATGTATTAAAGAAGCACTTTTAGTCCTTTTGTAATGCACATCAGGTAGATAGTGCTCTTTATCAGCCTGTGTTCTGCTCCTCCATTGTACCATGTGGCCCGCACTTCAGTGTGGATCAGGACTCAGTCTCTGGATGCATTTCTAGGAAACTCGCATTGAGTGAAACTGACTACTAGTCCAGACTAAAGAGCTGTGGATTTGGAGAGCCAGGCTGTTGGTCATGGAATTTAACAGAGGCTGATTAATTTAGAAATAAAGCACTGAAGAGAAAATTACAGTTGAAACAAAAGATAACACTTTTGTCTGAGTGCATCTTTATATGTTAAAGTGTACTTTTCAGTTTTCGTTGTTTATATCTCTTTACATGTTCTTTTATAAAAAAATTCAAGCTTTTATAAAGTATTATCTCTAACTCTGCTGTCAGATTTGAATTTATTATTAAAGGCATATGCTGCTTATAATTATTACACTGTGACGTAATTTGCAATTAGGAAAAAATAACCATGTTACATATATAGTTTATAACTACTGTGGGGATTCGCTCTGGTAGTTAGGACTAGCGGATGCAGTATACAGGCAAAGTACACAGTTCTTGAATCAAACAGCGGTGTTTATTCACACATTGGTGTATAACAAAATGCAGATAAGGTGTATCACAAAACGCAGTTAACTTGGTGTTTGTTCACACACAAGGAAAGTCCATAAACAATAAAAGCGACCTTTTCTCCTGGGTGTTAAAACACACCCTGTTAGCAGTTCAGCCTTATCAAGTCCATAGGTGGACTGTTCGCCTTTAGAGGAGCCTGAGTCCTCCAGCCCGGCTCAAACCTTCAAATCCAAGCACAGCCCTCAGTTCACAGCACACAGACTCCTGAGCTCCACTGTCAGAGGGAGGTAAATCCATCCACCTGGCAGTGCTGGCTGGTATTTATGCCTGGCAAAACCCGGCCTGGAACATGGTGAGTAGTCAACCATCCAGCACTTTGACTACTCCCAGTAAGAGCCATCCAGGATCAGCTATGACAGCCATGCTAAATCTCAAGGTGTCAATTAGCAATAGCTGCTGCTGACACATAAAATACTGGCTCTTGCTTCACCAAGGCCAGGATCCTCGGTGACACATACCTTACATCCTTGATGATTCCAGGTACCTTCTTATATACCCCCCTCTTTGTTAAACCCTGAGGGGGTCAACACCTGCCATACAGTATACCCCGGACAGGGCATCCGCGTTTCCGTGCAACTGGCCTGCCCTATGTTCCACAGAGAACTTCAAGTTCTGTAAGGACAGGAACCACCTGGTGACTCGGACATTTCTCTCATTGGCCTGGCTTGTCCACTTGAGAGGGGAGTGGTCAGTCACCAGGTGGAACTTTCTCCCCAAGAAATAGTAGCTGAGAGACTTAAGTTCCCACTTGATAGCCAGGCACTCTGTCTTCACTATACTATACCTGGTTTCAGCTGGGATGCTCCTCCCAGTTGACTTCCTGAGAGAGTACAGCACCGATGTCTACTTCGAAGGCATCTGTCTGTACCACGAACTCCCTATTGAAGTCGGGCGTCACCAAAACCGGTGAGCCTGCACAGGACCAACTTCAAAGTGGAAAAAGCCTCTTCCGCCCGCTCATCCCAGCGAACCATCACTGATTTTCGTACATTCAAGAGATCTGTCAAGGACACGGCTAAAGTGGCAAAGTGGGGAACAAATCTCATGTAATAGCCTATCATTTTTAGGAACGACTTTACTTGTTTAGTGGTAACAGGTCGGGGCCAATTTCTTATCGCCTCCGGTGTGATGAAGGCCGTTTTCTCTTTGGCAGCCTCCGTTAAGGTCTACCTGTCAGTACCCTTTGGTGAGCTCCAAAACAGAAAAATACCAAGCTTGTCCTAACCTCTCAATCAGCTCGTCTACCTGGGGCATATGCGTCAAACTTCGAAAATCGGTTTGGGTATCTGTTCTATAGGGCTGGCCCACTCACTTCTAGAGCCCTCGATGACGTCTAGTTGCACTTCCTCAGAGATGGCCTGTCGCCGAGCCTCGGGTACCTGGTATGGTTTCAACTGGATTTTGGTCGGAGGCTCAGTGACAATGTCATGCTGGATTATGGAAGTGCGTCCAGGGAGGTCTGAGAACACATCTGTGTTCCTGCTGATGAACTCCCTGGCCTCCTGAGTCTGTTTAGAGGAGAGACTGTCAACAATCTTTGCTGTGGCAACTGCTTCCCTTACATCAGACTTAGGGTCCGGAACCTCTCACTCTAGAAAACTAGGCCGTGGGCTATCGTCAGTAATGGTCTCCCTATCCTTCCACAGTTTGAGTAAATTCACATGGTACACTTGCTCCAGCTTCCACCACCCTGGCTGGTGTACCTTGTAGTTTACTTCTCCAAGCTTTTCGAGTACCTCGTAGGGTCCCTGCCACCTAGCCAGTAACTTGCTGTCCACTGTCGGTACCAGAACCAAAACCCGATCTCCCGGGTTAAAGATCCGGACCAGAGCCTGCCGATTATACACACAACATTGAGCTTGCTGAGCTGCCTCCATATGTTCCTTTACTAGTGGCAAGGCAGTTTCCATACATTCCTGCATCTGGGTGACGCATTCAACAACACTTTTATATGGTGTGGGTTGTTGCTCCCAGGCATTTTTGGCTATGTCTAAGAGACCACATGGATGTCTGCTATATTGTAGTTCGAAGGGCAAGAACCCAGTAGAGGCCTGGGGCACTTCTCGCAATGCGAACATAAGATAGGGCAGAAGGAGGTCCCTTCCATCCTTAGCTACTACTTGTTTTAACATAGTTTTTAACGTTTGATTAAATCTTTCTACTAGGCCGTCAGTTTGCAGGTGATAGATGGATATCCGTATCTGTTTGATATTCAGCAACTTACAGAGCTCCCGCATGACCTTGGACATAAAAGGAGTCCCCTGGTCAGTCAGAACCTCTTTGGGTATCCCCTCTTGGGAAAACATCTCAATTAACTCTTTTGCTTTTAGTTTGGCCAATGTATGTCGCAGTGGCACTACCTCCAGGTACCGAGTGGCGTAGTCCAAGATGACCAAGATGTGTTGGTGCCCCCTAGCGGACTTCGGTACTGGGCCTACGAGATCCATAGCGATTCTCTCAAATAGTAGCTCGATAATCGATAGGCGGCTTGTTCGTCTTTAGAGGGGCCTGAGTCCTCCAGCCCAGCTCAAGCCTCAAATCCTAGCATAGCCCTCAGTTCAGAGCACACAGACTCCTGAGCTCCACTGTCAGAGGGAGGTAAATCCACCCACCTGGCAGTGCTGGCTGTTTTTTATGCCTGGCAAAACCCAGCCTGGAACATGAGGAGTAGTCACCCACCCAGCACTTTGACTACTTCCAGTAAGAGCCGTCCAGGATCAGCTATGACAGCCATGCTAAATCTCAAGGTGTCAATTAGCTATAGCTGCTGTTGACACATAAAATACCGGCTCTTGCTTCACGGAGGCCAGCAACCTCAGTGACACATACCTTCCACCCACGATGATTCCAGGTACCTTCTTACACTACATACCTCCCAACTTTTGAAAATTGCAAAGAGAAACAATATGTGCAGCACGCAATACCAGGCCACGCTTCTAACTCCACCCAAAGCATAATTACTGACTCCGCACCTTTACTCAGCACTGGTGCACCAAGCTTTAATGCTGCCCGAGGCAAAAACTGAAATGCCCCCCCCCCCCCCATCCATGCCAAATTCTCAACCTCAACTCCTTCCCTCCAGTCCTACTGTTAAAGAGGGTTGTCCTCTATTTACTACAGATGACCTTTTCTCAAGATAGGTCATCAATATTAGATTGGCAGGGTCCCCCAGCACCCCTGCCAATCAGCTGTTTGAAGAGAGGGCAACGCTCATATGAGAGCTGCTTCTCTGTTCTGTTCACCTGCTCGCTGTAGCATTTGCAGTGGTAAGCAGGTAAACAGAGCAGAGAAGGCAGCGCTCGTACGGAAAAAAAAGCAGACAACCCCTTTAAAGACATACATGGAAAACATTACATACAGCGCTACAGAACATACAGGGTCATACAGCCCCACATATGTACCTCTTCCATCCAGTGACTTCTCTTCTCTGATGTAGCTATTCACTTTTCTCTTCTTCTGCTCTCAGACCAGACCGTCATAGTGACTTCTTTCAGCCTCGTGTTGTCTCTGCAGAGTTTAATAAACAGACATTACTTTCATACTTTTCCATCCTCCTCCTCGCCTTTTCAACACCCCATTCTGCCACCCCCAATACTGTGTCCACTGTGTCCCCAATGTTATCCTGCAGAAACAGTCCACCTGAAAATACTGGTACCACACAGATGTCAGACCCCAGTTTTAGACCTCATATCAGACCCACCCATTAGACCTCCATCTAAGACCCCAACCCAATATCAGACCTCATATAAGACCCCCATTAGACCTCTTCAGTCCCCCAATCAGACATCTATACACCCATTAGACCTCTCCAGACCACCTAGACAGACTTTCAGACCCCGGCAGACCTCCCATTAGACCTCTCCGGACCCCAGTAAGACTTCCAGACCCCCATTAGACCTCTCCAGAACCCCAATCAGACATATATACACCAATTAGACCTCTCCAGACCCCCAATCAGATGTCTATAACCCCATTATAGACAGCTATAGCTGCTGTTGACACATAAAATACCGGCTCTTGCTTCACGGAGGCCAGCAACCTCAGTGACACATACCTTCCACCCACGATGATTCCAGGTACCTTCTTACACTACATACCTCCCAACTTTTGAAAATTGCAAAGAGAAACAATATGTGCAGCACGCAATACCAGGCCACGCTTCTAACTCCACCCAAAGCATAATTACTGACTCCGCACCTTTACTCAGCACTGGTGCACCAAGCTTTAATGCTGCCCGAGGCAAAAACTGAAATGCCCCCCCCCCCATCCATGCCAAATTCTCAACCTCAACTCCTTCCCTCCAGTCCTACTGTTAAAGAGGGTTGTCCTCTATTTACTACAGATGACCTTTTCTCAAGATAGGTCATCAATATTAGATTGGCAGGGTCCCCCAGCACCCCTGCCAATCAGCTGTTTGAAGAGAGGGCAACGCTCATATGAGAGCTGCTTCTCTGTTCTGTTCACCTGCTCGCTGTAGCATTTGCAGTGGTAAGCAGGTAAACAGAGCAGAGAAGGCAGCGCTCGTACGGAAAAAAAAGCAGACAACCCCTTTAAAGACATACATGGAAAACATTACATACAGCGCTACAGAACATACAGGGTCATACAGCCCCACATATGTACCTCTTCCATCCAGTGACTTCTCTTCTCTGATGTAGCTATTCACTTTTCTCTTCTTCTGCTCTCAGACCAGACCGTCATAGTGACTTCTTTCAGCCTCGTGTTGTCTCTGCAGAGTTTAATAAACAGACATTACTTTCATACTTTTCCATCCTCCTCCTCGCCTTTTCAACACCCCATTCTGCCACCCCCAATACTGTGTCCACTGTGTCCCCAATGTTATCCTGCAGAAACAGTCCACCTGAAAATACTGGTACCACACAGATGTCAGACCCCAGTTTTAGACCTCATATCAGACCCACCCATTAGACCTCCATCTAAGACCCCAACCCAATATCAGACCTCATATAAGACCCCCATTAGACCTCTTCAGTCCCCCAATCAGACATCTATACACCCATTAGACCTCTCCAGACCACCTAGACAGACTTTCAGACCCCGGCAGACCTCCCATTAGACCTCTCCGGACCCCAGTAAGACTTCCAGACCCCCATTAGACCTCTCCAGAACCCCAATCAGACATATATACACCAATTAGACCTCTCCAGACCCCCAATCAGATGTCTATAACCCCATTAGACCTCTTCAGATCCCCAGTCAGACCTCCAGACCCCCCATTAGACCTCTCCAAACCCCCAGTCCGACCTACAGACCCCCCAGTCAGACCACTCCAGACCCCCCAAGTGAGACCACTCCAGATCCCCAATGAGACCTCTAGAACCCCCATTAGACCTCTCCAGACCACTTCAGACCCCCAGTAAGACCTTCAGACTCCCCATTAAACCTCTCCAGACCCCCAATAAGACCTCCATATCAGACCTCAGATCAGACTGTAAAATAATAAAATAACTTACCTCTCCTATCTCCTGCCACCACTCTCGCTGTCCTGGTTCTCTTCTCAGGTCCCTCACTGCAGTCACCTGACCTCCTGCAGCATCAGGTCAGAGTGCGCTCTGTACGTTCTGACGCTGCAGGCAGCCAGGATACAGCAGCATGGGACCTGAGAAGAGTGAGCAGGAGGAGGGGTGAGTACAGCGCTTCACCCCCACCTCCTCCTCCTGCATACTAGTGAGCGCTTCGATTATGGAAGCGCTCACTAGTATTTTCTTTATAAGATACACTGCATCTTATAAAGGGAAAAGTACAGTACTACTGGCAAGGGGGGCCCTGTCGCAACTTCTTCGCAGCCTTCACTCCTGTGGCTAGTCAGACGGCCGTCCGTTTCCTACAGTGTCACTGTATATAATGTCATTGTATAATACTGTTGAGGGACCCTTACAAAATCTTTTAGTCCTCATCCTAGAAGGGCCCCAAAGCAGCCACCTCCTCTGATTCCTCTTTAGCTACCCCCCTGCCTAGGACCAGGACTGTGCTTGGAGCCTTTTTCTAACACAGAATTCAAAAACAGCACTGTTACCCTGTTTATAGGCCCATAATATGCCTCTGGCCTTTCAGAAGGCACACATGCTGGAGTTTCAAGAGTTTGTGCTAGAAAAAAATCATTATGGAAACGGTGCCACATGGAGGCACAAAACATTGGTGCATGTGGTGCCTAATGTGTGTATTACCACTCCACATACTGTTTGTAAAGGCATTCTGGGCAAATATGGTTGCCAATTTCTACAACCCTCCCCATTACCATGTGTGTATGTGAATATATTCATCCCTATGAAATAGTAGTGGTTGTGACCTCGTGTCTTGCCTACAGTATGTATCTGAAGGAGGGTCTGGCAGTGCCTGTACCTGTTGCAAAGAGAGGCATCTACAAGCTGCTTTGCCGTGGTATTTAGAGACAGGGCTATTGTTATATTAGGTTTAGGGTCCAGCTACAGGGTGACATTTCATGTGATGCATTTCAATGGTGTCGCAATGCGAAATGCCACACGTTGTGACGCAACAGTCGCAAAAATCTACCCAAGTTGCAACACGTCATAGATTCTATCAAATGTTATGTGACACATTGTGCCATGTAGCCATACCCCTTTTTTGTTGTGCAACTTGCTGTGGCCGTGTACCGGGACCCTTAGATGCAGAGTATGATGCTTGGAAATTAGAAGTGAGGATTTATTGATAATGTTTCCTAATTCTGTTCCTGAAACCAATAAATCCACTCAGAGTGGCCTGCTTAGAGGACCCATCTACCCTACACTCCATTAACATATTCCGCACCCACAGGAGAGAGCGCAAAGACATACGGTGTATAAGGTATTCTGGCACTATTCCGTTCAGTCCATGGACATCTCCTTTTGATACCAGACAGTTGGGGCGGGTGGTCATTTTTTTTTACACTGGTCTTTAATTCCTGGTATACACTGGTATTTAAGAGCTGCCAAAGGATGTGCATGAATTTAGGAAATGGTGTGAATTAGGCCTCATGCACACGTTTTTTTTAAGGTCCGCAAAAACGGGGTCCGTAGGTTTGTGATCCGTGACCGTTTTTTCGTCCGTGGGTCTTCCTTGATTTTTGGAGGTTCCACAGACATGAAAAAAAAGTCGTTTTGGTGTCCGCCTGGCCGCACGGAGCCAAACGGATCCGTCCTGAATTACAATGCAAGTCAATGGGGACGGATCCGTTTGACGTTGACACAATATGGTGCTATTGCAAACGGATCCGTCCCCATTAACTTTCAATGTAAAGTCAGGAGTCCCTTTTATACCATCGGATCAGAGTTTTCGCCAATCCGATGGTATATTTTAACTTGAAGCGTCCCCATCACCATGGGAACGCCTGTATGTTAGAATATACCATCGGATTTGAGTTAGATCGTGAAACTCAGATCCGACAGTATATTCTAACACAGAGGCGTTCCCATGGTGACGGGGACGCTTCAGGTTAGAATATACTAAAAGAACTGTGTACATGACTGCCCCCTGCTGTAGTTAACTCATTGGTGGCCAGTGCGGCCGGCTCCCCCTCCCTCCCCTGTAGTTAACTCATTGGTGGCCAGTGCAGTGGGGCCCCCCCTCCCTCCCCTGTAGTTAACTCATTGGTGGCCAGTGCGGCCGGCCCCCCCTCCCTCCCCTGTAGTTAACTCATTGGTGGCCAGTGGGTCCCCCTCCCTCCCCCTTCCTAATTAAAATCTCCCCCCCTATCATTGGTGGCAGCGGAGAGTACCGATCGGAGTCCCAGTTTAATCACTGGGGCTCCGATCGGTAACCATGGCAACCAGGACGCTACTGCAGCCCGGTTGCCATTTGTAGAAGCATCATACTTACCTGCGAGCTGCGATGTCTGTGTCCGGCCGGGCGCTCCTCCTACTGGTAAGTGACAGGTCTGTGCGGCGCATTGCTTAATGATCTGTCACTTACCAGTAGGAGGAGCTCCCGGCCAGACACAGACATCGCAGCTCGCAGGTAAGTATAATGCTTCTACAAATTGCTAAGTAACCATGGCAACCAGGACTACAGTAGCATCCTGGTTGCCATGGTTACCGATCGGAGCCCCAGCGATTAAACTGGGACTCCGATCGGTACTCTCCGCTGCCACCAATGATAGGGGGGGATATTTTAATAAGGAGGGGGAGGGAGGGGGGGCCCACTGGCCACCAATGAGTTAACTACAGGGGAGGGAGGGGGGGCCGGCCGCACTGGCCACCAATGAGTTAACTACAGGGGCGGGAGGGGGCGCCGGCTGCACTGGCCACCAATGAGTTAACTACAGGGGAGGGAGGGGGGGCCCCGCCGCACTGGCCACCAATGAGTTAACTACAGGGGAGGGAGGGGGGCCGGCCGCACTGGCCACCAATGAGTTAACTACAGGGGAGGGAGGGGGGCCGGCCGCACTGGCCACCAATGAGTTAACTACAGGGGGGGAGGGGGGGTCTGCCCCCTGCTGCCAGGCAGCAGGGGGCAGTTATGTACACAGTTCGTAGTATATTCTAACCTGAAGCATCCCCATCACCATGGGAACGCCTCTGTGTTAGAATATACTGTCGGATCTGAGTTTTCACAAAGTGAAAACTCAGCTCTGAAAAAGCTTTTATGCAGACGGATCTGTGGATCCATCTGTGTAAAAGTAGCCTACGGCCACGGACCACGGGCGCGGATGCCAATTTTGTGTGCATCCGTGTTTTTTCACGGACCCATTGACTTGAATGGGTCCGTGAACCGTTGTCCGTCCATAAAATAGGACAGGTCATATTTTTTTGACGGATAGGAAACACGGATCATGGATGCGGCTGCAAAACGGTGCATTTTCCGATTTTTCCACGGACCCATTGAAAGTCAATGGGTCCGCGAAAAAAAACGTAAAACGGCATATTGGCCACGGATGCACACAACGGTCGTGTGCATGAGGCCTTAGGCGCATCTACCCTTGAGTTGATTTGTTATTCGCCCACATTTAGGCTACTTTCACACTAGCGTTCGATCGGATCCGTTCTGAACGGATCCGATCATAATAATGCAGACGGAGGCTCCGTTCAGAACGGATCCGTCTGCATTATTTTTAGCATATAACAGCTAAGTGTGAAAATAGCCTCGTACGGATCCGTCCAGACTTTCAATGTAAAGTCAATGGGGGACGGATCCGCCTGAAGATTGAGCCATATTGTGGCATCTTCAAACGGATCCGTCCCTATTGACTTACATTGTAAGTCTGGACGGATCCGCACGGATCCGCACGCCTCCGCACGGCCAGGCGGACACCCGAACGCTGCAAGCAGCGTTCAGCTGTCCGCCTGTCCGTGCGGAGGCGAGCTGGGCCGATGTTCTCGCCCCTGTTACTCCTAAGTGGCGAGGACAGTGGAAAAACACAGGTTAGACCAAATATAGTCATATGGGGATTTAAAAGTTGCAAAAAAGGGGTCTTATGACTTTTTATGCCAAAAACTGGTGTAAAAATATTCGTAAATGACCCCCATTGAGTTTCTTTTCATCTCTTCAGGCAACATCATGGTAGAGTGATGCTGCAGATCAGGAGCACAATAGTTCAATCAGGAATGGACCCTACACCATAGGAATCTGAACTGTATTAATGCATTAACAGCATAAGTACTTTTATTGTAGCTAAGCATGGTAGTAGTGTCACATAAAAGATGTGATGTTATTTCCAAGGAACAAAAAGGTCTGTACCAGAGTATAGCATCATCTGTCCCCAGGTCCCATCAGAGCTCAGGATAGGTCATCAATATCAGACCGGCGGGGGTCCAACTTTAAGCACCTCTGACAATCAGCTGATTACAGTTGAATGAGAAAAATTGTAACTACAGTCAGGTCCATAAATATTGGGACATCAACACAATTCTAAGACTTTTGGCTCTATACACCACCACAATGGATTTGAAATGAAACAAACAAGATGTGCTTGAACTGCAGACTGTCAGCTTTAATTTGAGGGTATTTACATCCAAATCAGGTGAACGGTGTAGGAATTACAACAGTTTGCATATGTGCCTCCCACTTGTTAAGGGACCAAAGGTAATTGGACAATTGGCTTCTCAGCTGTTCCAAAGCCAGGTGTGTGTTATTCCCTCATGATCCCAATTACAATGAGCAGATAAAAGGTCCAGAGTTCATTTCAAGTGTGCTATTTGCATTTGGAATCTGTTGCTGTCAACTCTCAAGATGAGATTCAAAGATCTGTCACTATCAGTGAAGCATAAACAAAAACATTAGGCGTGTCCAAAACAACTGTTTGGAACATTCTTAAAAAGAAGGAACGCACCGGTGAGCCTAGCAACAACATAAGACCCAGAAGACCACAGAAAACGACTGTGGTGGATGACTGAAGAATTCTTGGCCAGATCAAGAACACTCTCCAGGAGGTAGGTGTATGTGTGTCAAAACAATCAAGAGAAGACTTCACCAGAGTGAATACGGAGGGTTCACCACAAGATGTAAACCATTGGTGAGACTCAAAAACAGGAAGGCCAGATTAGAGTTTGTCAAACGACATCTAAAAAAGCCTTCACAGTTCTGGAACAACATCCTATGAACAGATGAGACCAAGATCAACTTGTACCAGAGTGATGAGAAGAGAAGAGTATGGAGAAGGAAAGGAACTGCTCATGATCCTAAGCATACCACCTCATCAGTGAAGCATTGTGGTGGTAGTGTCATGGCGTGGGCATGTATGGCTGCCAATGGAACTGGTTCTCTTGTATTTATTGATAATGTGACTGCTGACAAAAAGCAGCAGGATAAATTCTGAAGTGTTTCGGGCAATATTATCTGCTCATATTCAGCCAAATGCTTCAGAACTCATTGGATGGTGCTTCACAGTGCAGATGGACAATGACCCGAAGCATACTGCAAAAGCAACCAAAGAGATTTTTAAAGGAAAGAAGTGGAATGTTATGCAATGGCCAAGTCAATCACCTGACCTGAATCCGATTGAGCATGCATTTCACTTGCTGAAGACAAAACTGAAGGGAAAATGCCCCAAGAACAAGCAGGAACTGAAGACAGTTGCAATAGAGGCCTGGCAGAGCAGTTAAAGCACATCTTGTTTGTTTCATTTCTAATCCATTGTGGTGGTGTATAGAGCCCAAAATGTTAAAATTGTGTCACTGTCACAATATTTATGGACCTGACTGTATACTGCTCCACTGATACAATCTAGATGATGTGCAGATAATCATAGAGGGGGATGTAGCCTTTGCACAAGTGTCACAACCCATTTAAACAGCTGATTGGCGGGGTGCAAGGAGTTGGACCCCTGCCGATCTGATATTTTTAAACTATCCTGAGGATAAGTCGTCAATATCATTGCAGCACACGACCCACAAATCATGCAGAATATTTTCAGTGACTCCAAACACTAACAATATTGTTCCTCCAATGTCCCACTGAGGAATCACAACATTTACATTGTCCAGTAAAAAGCCTGAGAATAGGATATTTCGGGTCACACATAGTAAATCCGCCCAAAAAAACACCACCAACAGCTTCTCATTGACTTTAATAGAAAAAACTGCCATCATGTGTACAAGGGGGTGCTTTTTTCCCATAGCTGGTTTCAAATCCGATTCAAAAGTGACATGTTAGATCTTTGAAGCAGATTTGATAGTGGACTTCCATAGAAGTCAATGTGGAAACAGAAAACCTCCCTCAAAAACTCTTCTTAAACACTTGTAAAAACTCCTCTGAAAAGGCCACCAAATTACTAAAACACAACCAAAAATGACCTGTTTTGAGCTACTGATCTACTACATATTTTTCTGCCGTGAATTTGAACCTTATAAACGTACCTTTAGACCTCTTTCACGCAAGCGATTCCGTCTGGATGCAATGCGTGTTGTGAACGCTTAGCATCTGGACTGAATGCTGACCCATTAATTTCAATTAGTTTGTGTACGTGTGTAATTTTTCACTTATCATCTCTGCGTTCAGGAAAAAAGTGTTTGTTCACTTAGCCCTGGCCCCATAAAAGTGAATGGGGCTTGAGTGAAAAATGGAATCTGGATGTAATGTGTTTTGCACTGATGGTTGCTAAGAGATGTAGATTGTTTTTATTATGCATTTTATTTTTCAGTATTTCTTTACGTGTACGAAAAACGCATGCAATCCAGATACAATCCGGACAGAAAAAAATGCAATTGCAGAAAAAACTTATTCAACTTGCATGCAAAACCATCAGTTATTTCCTGAATAGATCCTGACACAATCCGTATCACTCGTGTGAAAGAGGCCTTAAAGCGTACCTGAGTTTTCAGAAAAAAGTTTGAACAATGGATGTGCTTCTTTGTACAATAATAAACTGTTAAGAAGCAGTTATGTTTGTGCTTCCCTAATGTTTTTTTTTCAGCCTTATTATTTACTGTTTCAGCTGCACAGCTAGATGCATTTCACTCAGAAGCAGGCAACGTCTCCCTTCTACCAGCACTGTACTACTATGACATCTTTTCCCTACTTCCTACTATGTTTATTTTCAGCTCCAAAGCTCACAGAACAGATAAGAAGGCTCCTATCTTCAGAAACAGTGTAGAAGCAGTTGTTTTATCAGGGCCAGGATCTCAGCTAGCTCACACATGCCCCTGCTTCCTCTCAGCTGGATATTGCCGGACAACAGGCAATGGACTGCATCTTAGGCGGAAGTGAGACTCCTAGTGGCCATGACTTTACAGCTTTTTTAGGTGGATGCAGGCATATTTTTGAAATGAAGAGATTTAGATTTTTTC
This sequence comes from Bufo gargarizans, assembly GCF_014858855.1. Taxonomy (NCBI): domain Eukaryota; kingdom Metazoa; phylum Chordata; class Amphibia; order Anura; family Bufonidae; genus Bufo; species Bufo gargarizans. The sequence goes on along the minus strand of NC_058087.1, from coordinate 158,101,159 downwards.
TGGTTACACCATTCTCTATTAAATGGAATTGTGTGACCCTACAATCATTAAACTCTCCTGAAATGACTGCTTTAGTAAATTCTTGTATTTAAGAATTCTACATTCTGGAACATATTTTTTAGAACTCTGCATTATGTCATTCCTCTGTATGGATACATTTACTAAATGTAATATCCCCCTTCAATGAATTAGGCAAATCTCCAAACACCCGGACGTTTTTTCAGTCAATGCTAACGGTGTCAAACTGTACAGACACTGCTTAGGCTAAGTCCACCTCTGCGGCAGACATTCCAGTATTCTGTTCTGGATATTCTGCCACATCTGCCATAGCTGGACCCGCAGGATCCCATTCACTGTAATAGGGTCCTCCAACTTTCCGGCATGAATAGCCTAACTGACAAGGGGAATGGAAAATGCTCAGCTGACAAATTTGAAGGAATAATATAGGAATAGCATGAATCAGAGTTCAAAGAAAATATACTCCAGAAATGTTATTTCATGGGGTATGGCTACTGTATTAGTTAAGCTCATAAGTCATCTTTCACTGCCTACAAGTCAGAATTTCTAGGGTAACTTACTGTATCCTCTTACATAACAAACATGTTCTTGCCCTTATACAAAGGGATCAGGTGTGACTGGTTTGTCACTAGGCAAACAAACTGCTCCCCACTATAGCAGATCCATGTGTAATGGTTACCAAGAACTAGTTTGGGCAGCTGACACCATTGCCACAGGGTCTCCGAGCAACTATATTGAATATGTTGATGTATACAATATGTCCCTTTTCTTTGCCATTTTCTTTATAACTGATGTAAAAGTGAAGAAAAAAACCACAATACAACAGCACTCCAAATAAAGTACAATAATGCCACAGTTATAGAACATATTCTGGTGCTAATGCTACGCTTGTTTTGTAAATAACCAAAGAATTTCTGCACAAACTGTCAGAAACCGTCTCAGGGAAGCTCATCTGCATGCTCGTCGTCCTCATCGGGGTCTGGACCTGACTGCAGTTCGTCATCATAACCGACTTGAGTGGCGAAATGCTCACATTCGATGGCGCCTGGCACGTTGGAGAGGCGTTCTGTTCACGGATGAGTCCCGGTTTTCACTGTTTAGATGTAGATGGCAGACAGCGTGCGTGGCATCGTGAATCGAGTGGCCCATAGTGGCAGTGGGGTTATGGTATGGGCAGGGGTATGTCATGGACAACGAACACAGGTGCATTTTATTGATGGCATTTTGAATGCACAGAGATACCATGACGAGATCCTGAGGCCCATTGTTGTGCCATTCATCCACGACCATCACCTCATGTTGCAGCATGATAATGCATGGCCCCATATTGCAAGGATCTGTACACAATTCCTGGAAGCTGAAAACATTCCAGTTCTTGCATGGCCAGCATACTCACCGGACATGTCACCCATTGAGCATGTTTGAGATGCTCTGGATCGGCGTATATGACAGCGTGTTCCAGTTCCTGCCAATATTCTGCAACTTCGCACAGCTATTGAAGAGGAGTGGAACAACATTCCACAGGCCACAATCAACAACCTGATCAACTCTATGCGACGGAGATGTGTTGCACTGCGTCAGGCAAATGGTGGCCACACCAGATACTGACTGGTTTTCTAATCCCCCCCCGTGAGTCAAAACTGTGCACATTTCAGAGTGTCCTTTTATTGTGGGAACTCTAAGGCACATCGGTGCAATATTCCTGCTGTCTAATCAGCACCTTGATATGCCACACCTGTGAGGTGGGATGGATTATCTCGGCAAAGGAGAAGTGCTCACTAACACAGATTTAGACAGATTTGTAAATAATATTTGAGAGCAATGGGTCTTTTGTGTATGTAGAAAATGTTTCAGATCTTTGAGTTCAGCTCATGCAAAATGAGAGAAAAACCAAGTGTTTTGTTTATATTTTTGTTCAGTGTAGTTTGCTGTTGCATTGTATTTTTTTCATCGTGTTTCTAGCCATAGCAGCGCGCACCTGGGATGTGCTGACTGACCCCCTTTTTCTACGCAGTGATGTAAAAGCGTTTTGCCAAGGGTGGCTGCACATGGTGCAGATTTATATCTAGAAAATCAGCATGAAATCTGCAACAAACTGGTGGCTTATAAATGTGTGGGTTTTTATGCGGTTTTTGGTGCGTATTTGATGCAGATCTTCTGCAGATCTCACCCTTCCACTGAAAAGGGTAAATTCTGCACAAGAAAAATGCAACAACAATTGACATGCTGCTGATTTCGAAATCCACACGGCAGGTCAATTTCCTCACCTAAGAAAAAAAATGCTAAGTATTCGCCATAATACAACTATTTTCTTAGAACGTAATGTTGTACAATTCTTCTGTTATTTATCCTGGAAATGTATGAAGAAACTGACAAGTATTACCCAGGGGTGCACTTAGCCTTTCTGCTGCCTGAGGCGAAAACTTAACCTAACTGCTTCACCAGAATGAAAGCGCTCATTGCCCATGACCCTTAGGCCTCATGCACACGACCGTTGTGTGCATCCGTGGCCGTTGTGCCGTTTTCAGTTTTTTTTCGCGGACCCATTGACTTTCAATGGGTCCGTGGAAAAATCGGAAAATGCACTGTTTTGCAGCCAAGACCGTGATCCGTGTATTCTGTCCATCAAAAAAATAGGACCTGTCCTATTTTTTTGACGGACAACGGTTCACAGACCCATTCAAGTCAATGGGTCCGTGAAAGAACACGGTTACTCTCAAGATTGGCATCCGTGTCCGTGATCCGTGGCCGTAGGTTACTTTCATACAGACGGATCCGAAGATCCGTCTGCATAAAAGCTTTTTCAGAGCTGAGTTTTCACTTCGTGAAAACTCAGATCCGACAGTATATTCTAACACAGAGGCGTTCCAATGGTGATGGGGACGCTTCTAGTTAGAATATACAACGAACTGTGTACATGACTGCCCCCTGCTGCCTGGCAGCACCTGATCTCTTACAGGGGGCCGTGATCCGTACAATTAACCCCTCAGGTGCTGCACAACAATAGAGGGAGGTAGGGGGCCGCACACTGCCACCAATGTATTAAAACAATAGAGGGAGGAAGGGGGGGGCGCACACTGCCACCAATGTATTAAAACAATAGAGGGAGGTAGGGGGCCGGGGGGGCGCACACTGCCACCAATGTTAATGCAATAGAGGGGGGGGCCGCACACTGTGCCACCAATGCTATTATTAAAATAGAGGGAGGGAGGGGGGGCGGGGGGGGGGCGCACACTGGCGTTCCCATGGTGCTGGGGACGCTTCAAGTTAAAATATACCATTGGATTGGAGAAAACTCCAATCAGATGGTATAAAGGGACTCCAGACTTTACATTGAAAGTCAATGGGGACGGATCCGTTTGCAATTGCACCATATTGTGTCAACGTCAAACGGATCCGTCCCCATTGACTTTCATTGTAATTCAGGACGGATCCGTTTGGCTCCGCACGGCCAGGCGGACACCAAAACGACTTTTTTTCATGTCCGTGGATCCTCCAAAAATCAAGGAAAACCCACGGACGAAAAAACGGTCACGGATCACGGACCAACGGAACCCCGTTTTGCGGACAGTGAAAAAATACTGTCGTGTGCATGAGGCCTTAGGCTGCCCCCTCTTGCCCCTACCTGCTTCTGCCTGAGGTGATTGCCTCACCTGGCCTCATTGGTGATGCACCACTGGTATTACCATAAGGCTGGTCTATACACACTGACACTGTCCAGTTTTTTGTAGATCATATTAATTTTTGGGCGTTCACTATAATGCCCATTTAGCCTTTATACTAGTTCTCACATCAGATCGCTACTATATAATAGAAGTCATTCATTATGCTATGTAGTCATTCATTATTAGTGATGACCGGCATAGGCAATATTAGTTTTCGCGATATTTCACAATTTTTTTGCATAATATTTGCAATAAATTTGCGAATGATAGAATTTGTGATCTCCAGGGGCGTGGCTTGACTGCTGGAGGAGATGGTCGCATGAGGAAGGAGCTCCTCCACAGAATAGCTCTAAAAGCGACATTTCAACGCTAATTTTGCCTCAAAATGGGCCATTTCTTTAATATTAATAGGTCTAGGCACTCAAGAATGAAGGCGTCGAAAAAATCCGATCGTTCGATGAGAAGAAGCAGATCTTTCTCCAGCCATGAGCAGGACGACCGGGACGACGCTGGGACAGCGTCCGGCGCTTCATCGGGCTCTAGCTATAGGAGAGCCCCAGCAACTGAAAAGAGATCAGTTTATTCGACACCGATCAGTTCTACTCGAAGGATCAAACAACTGCCTCCCTGTACCCCACTTAAAAGGGGGAAATCGGTCAAAGAATCGAGGGAAATATCGAGGGAGAGGAGAGCCGCGGCACGGCTGTGACCGCACCCAAGTTGGACAAAGGAAAAAACATCGAAGGCGCGATGGCTCATAAGAAACAGAATCCCCATTCATCTGATTCAGCGGAACAAAGCGATCGAGAACAGGGAGAACTCGACCATACTACTATGGATTTAACTGCTATTCCACCGAATATTTCTCCACAAAAGACCGGCGACACATCACAGCAATGCCGAGAACAAGACACAGTGAGTACTGATCGAGCATCCGATCAAAACCCTGACGCTTTTGAAAATTTTCAAGCGGCTGATAAAGAGTTGTCAGCGGGGCTGCTCAAAGACATGCTCTTGGCACTTAAATGCTCCATCAATAACGATTTTAAATCTTCGATTGTACCAATTCAGCAAGCTATTGAAGAAATCGGGGATAGAGTTTCTCATGTTGAAAATAAAATGGGGGAGTTTGTTGCCTCACAAAATGAAATAATCGATCGACATAATATAGTCGAAGATACGATTGAATCCCTGCAAGCTAAAATTACAGATCTGGAGGAACGTAGTAGGAGAAATAACATCAAATTTAGAGGTGTCCCTGAATCGGTCTCTAACAAAGACCTAGCCCCATATATTACAGATATGATCAAGTTTTTGGTCCCACATGCAAAAGAATACGAACTCAGTATCGACAGGGCCCATAGACTTCCTAAACCAACATTTCTCCACAAAGATATACCAAGAGACGTATTGGCCAGACTGACTTTTTTCCATGTAAAGGAACAAATGTTGAGGGAAATGCGGAAAAACCCTGAACTCCCAGACCAATTTGCTGGGGTGAAGCTTTTCACGGATTTATCTGCGGCCACTATCAGGGCCAGGAGAGACTTTGCTACCGTCACCAGAACCCTGGCTGCTAACGGCATAAACTATAGGTGGGGGTTCCCAGTAAAAATCCTAATCTTTAAAGATGGCGAATTACACGTCTTGAATTCCGCTGAATTAGCTCTAGCCACTTTGAAAGAATGGAAGTTACAGATTGAGCAACCGCCACGTTATCAAGATGGCAGCTCCAGAAGGCCTCAGGAGAGACGACACCCTACTGAACAACAGGATCATAAAAGAAGGATGAGTCACCAGAGACAAAGGAAAGACGCTTGAGGCACCTACTGAGAGCTTTTCACTGTGGAGGACTTCTCTTCATGTTTGCTGGACTTACCCGCCCCAGTAATTGTTGTAGATGACACCGGTTCATCTACTTTTCTTTGCCCTGTTAATTCAAGGGCTACTCAAGGCAACATGTGCTTTATATGTTTCAGTTTTAACATTGTTTTGTTTGTGTTTTGTTCTCACTGCAGGGAATTGCATTTACTTTCAATACGATGTTCTCCTGTACTGTCTTGGATCCTCACATGCGCATTTGGAAAGGGACCCACTATTGAATCTACTTGTATGGTACAGTGACCTGAAGGTATGGAATAACTCAGCAATGTCTAGTTTTTACCCATGGCTGTTGTATTGACCTCGATTAATGCAAGGGGATTAAATTCCCCCTTTAAGTGACGTCAGCTATGGAACGAGGCAATTGATAGAAGATGTGACATACTGTATGCCCAGGAAACTCATATTGCAGAAAAAAGCACTCCACAGTTACGGCACAAGAAATTCCCTAAAATAATCTATACCACCTATAAAAAGAAAAAAAGGGGAGTTTTAATTGCTTTTAAAGACACCATCTCAGTCGATATCCAAGAACAATATTTAGACCCGGCAGGAAGGTTCATAATTCTAGTAGCCCACATAGATGACAAATTATACACACTAGTTAATTTATATGCTCCAAATGTAGGGCAATCAAAATTCTTTAGGAAATTATTGAAAAAAACGACTTCTATGAAGAAGGGAACATTAATAATAGGTGGTGATTTTAACACTGTCCCCAACTCTACACTGGACTCCACACATGGAAGCAGATACCGAGATTCGGCCTTCCAGAAGATAATAGAAAATAATGATCTTTTTGACATATGGAGGTTGCAACACGCTTCAGAAAGGGACTATACCCATTTTTCCAACAAATGTAACTCATACTCGAGAATTGACTATTTTTTAATTGAGCAACCTCTAATAGATTTAATATCCAAGACTGAGATTGGTACCATTGTTTGGTCAGACCACGCCCCTGTTACTTTGACTATTGCCAAAAATCAACGCCAAACTAATGACTACGTATGGAGAGTTAATCAATCCATTTTAAAGAATGAAAACTCGGCCAAAAAAATTAGTTCTGACCTAAAAGAGTATTTTGAACTTAACGATACCCCTGATGTAGACCCCTTTACAGTTTGGGCTGCAAAAATTAGAGGCACCTTTATGTCTATTGGCTCCTATATAAAGAAACAACGGGAAAAAGAAACTAAAGCAGCTTTGAAGCTTATTCAAGATCTGGAAGCTAAAAACAAGATAAACCCGTCATATAGCATCACTGAAGAGTTACAAAAAATACGGTTTAAACTCTATAATCTACTATTATATAGATATGAAAAATCCCTTAGACAAACTAAACTCAATTTTTATTCACATGATAATAAAGCAGGCGTTCTCCTTGCAAGGCGCTTGAAAGCCAAAGTACAGAGATCTAAGATCCGCCATGTGACACACCCAAATACCAACCAACTCAAACTAGCCCCTAGGGATATAGCGAATGCCTTTAAACAATACTATGAAGAATTATATAACTTAGCTTCAAAACCACATCAACTGGTAGCTGAAGAAAATATTGCAGATTTTCTAGACAAATTGGACATACCAAAAATTGGCCCAGAGCAGCTGCAACGTTTAAACCTCCCAATATCTTTGGTTGAGATATCAAATGTGATAAAGACTTCTCCCAATCAAAAATCTCCAGGTCCAGATGGATTCTCGACAGAATATTATAAAACATTCATAGACATATTATTACCCTATTTGCATAAAACTTATAATTTGGCTTTCTCCACGGGCACATTCCCTAAAGACATGCTGAGGGCTACAATAGTTACAATACCGAAACCAGGTAAAGACCCGTCAAATGTGAAAAACTATAGACCAATATCTCTATTGAATGCTGATATCAAATTTTATGCCAAAATTATAGCCAACCGTTTTCAAAATATCCTCCCCGAATTAATACACAGGGATCAAGTAGGTTTTCTAAAGCATAGACAAGGACCTGACAATACCAGGCGCATCATTTCACTGGTCCAGTACTGTGAAAAACTCAACATTCCATCAGTTTTCCTGACAATAGATGCAGAAAAAGCCTTTGACCGCATCAACTGGTCATATGCTTTCAAAGTAATGGAGAAATTTGGTATTACAGGACACATATATTCCGGGATTGGGGCCCTATACAGTAATCCTTCTGCCACTGTATATGTTAATAGCTCCCTGTCAGACCCATTTGATATCACTAATGGTACCCGGCAAGGTTGCCCTTTTTCACCCCTACTATTCATTCTCTCAATAGAGCCACTGGCTATGGCAATCAGACATCACGCAGACATACGTGGAATAAACCTGGGCAGTGAGCAATATAAACTGGCTTTGTTTGCTGATGACATTATACTGTCATTAACTGATCCTCAAATTTCCTTAAAAACCTTCTTTGATGTTGCACAAACCTTTGGAAAAATGTCATATTACAAAATCAATCAGGACAAATCACAAGCCCTGCCAATTAATATTAACATGACTCTTCTACAAGATCTTAAACAAAGATACAAACTTGACTGGCAGCAGTCAGAGATAACCTATCTGGGCATACAGGTGTCACATCCCTCATCTAAATTATTTGAAAACAATTTTCCTAGACTAGTTACTGAAATGAATAAAGACATGGCTGATTATTCCAAAAACAACATCTCTTGGCTAGGCAGGATAGCGGCCTACAAAATGCTGCTACTGCCAAAACTACTATACCTCTTCAGGTCACTTCCAATCGAAATACCTCATACATATTTTGTGTCTCTGAATGCTAAACTAAGACTGTTCATATGGAACTACAAGAAGCCTAGGGTGGCGTTTAAGACCCTAATTAGACATCAGAAAAAAGGTGGATTGGGAGTCCCACACATCCAATTCTACCACTTTTCAACCTTATTAGATCAGCTGTCCCACTGGTGGTTGGATAACCCAGATAAGCTGTGGGTCAAAATTGAAAAAAATATCTGTGGCCTACATACATTGAAGACCAGGTTATTAGCCCCACTACTAGGTTTCCAGCTCCCTCCACCTCCTATCAAAGTAATACAGATCTCTGATGTGATATGGAAGGAATTTATTAGATTAAGGAAAGGCAAATTGTTTCTCCCACTCTCTGATTTCAACCTAGAGGCCTTACAAGATCGGGTAGACCTTATCCCAGTTCAGGAATGGAAGGTGGCAGGTATTTCTTCCCTTCAGGATTTCTATGTAGATGGCGTGTTTGCATCTTTTTCATATATTAAGACCCGGTTTAATCTGGAAAGAGATGATTTTTACAGGTTCCTGAATGTTAGAGAGTTTGTCAACAAATATTCCATTACAGACAGGACGATTTCAACACACATGTCCCCACTCTCGGCACTGTTTAAAAAGAAAAAAGGTATCTCCGTTTTTTATAATCAATTGACAGACTCACTTAACATATCGACTAACACACACATAGACAAATGGCAGCATGATCTACAAATCAAGATAGACTCTTCTGATTGGAATAACTCTTTCTCCAACATACACAAATTCTTCCACAGCACTAACCATAAAGAGGTCCTATACAAAACATACTTAAGATGGTATTATACACCGAGTAAACTGCATTTAATATTTCCAGATATGTCAGACAGATGTTGGAGGCTTTGTGGGGCCAAAGGCACTCTCACCACAACTTGCTCTATTGTTACTAGGATTGGATGACCTTCCAAATGAGTTCAGATCAATCGTAGCGCACGTAGTTATGGCTACAAAATTAGTAGTGACAAGGCATTGGAAATCCTTAGATACTCCACATATTAAGGAGGTGTGGCAAGCTGTGAATACTACATGTTCATTTGAACAGATGGTAGCGAGGATCCAAGACAGATCTACAACATTTCACTATGGATGGGACATATGGTTGAAAAGTAAATACTATCTTTCTCAGGCATAAGATGCACCCCTGCATAGTTTGTTTTTGTGTCGTTAAATATGTTAATTGTTGGTTTTGGTTTTCATAATCCTAAATTTTCACATAGAATTAAGGAGAAATACGATTATGATTAATCAATATGTCATTTTCATGTTCTCCAATCGAAGTAGAAAACCGTTCTTTGTTTTATTTGATTGTTTATATAAAAAACCTTTAATAAAATAATTTTACAAGAATTTGTGATCTCCAGTCATAATTTTTGCGATTGCACAAATCGGCACTAATGATGTGCATATTTGCGCAATACATGCATTATGCTATGCACCTGATGTATGTGGTCCTGGATGTTAATTATATATATTGTCTTGGAGAGACAATGGTGCTGTCGGTTTCTGCCACCCTAAATGGTATTCCTCTTAAAAATCCAATTTCCATGTACTACTCCCGCAGACAGCAACTGATTACACCCCATAGGTCTTCTATGTAATAGAAATGTCCCGTATCCACGGAGTTCCAAGATAGCCGGGTAATCAGTGCTTTCAGTAAAACAATGTGTCTATGTCCGCAATAACTTTACACTGTTGCAAACAGATACTCTACTGTTTGTAGTTGCCAACAAAGTTAGTCCTTAGTGGAGGGATAACAGCACAATCACTGTACCCTATTGCGCACGAGTACACTGCCGTATGTGATATCGGTTATCAAGCAGGTTCATTCCTCATGAGGCAATAGCGGCATTCACCGTGAACAAGTTTTACCTTTTCATAGAGGTATATTGTACCTCCTATATGTTTCCCCATAATTGTGGGCTTACCTCCACCTGCGCTCTATTCGATGGGACTGATTGAATAGTCTCTCTTTCCGCTCTGTGTGCCGGCGTCCCGGCTGCGGTATTGGCGTCCTTCGTGTTTCTCACCGCTGTTTATCACGTGATGTTCCTGTGTGAGGTATGCAGCTACTTGCTTCTGAGCGCTGGTGGGATGACATGTCAGATCCTTTCTGATGTGTATTTAGGAAATCCTTCTCTTTGTGGGAAAGTGCACTTTGCTCCAAATAGGGTTCGGGGTATCTAGTCCAGGATTATTGCCAGGATTTTCACCAAACGCGTTTCGGAGAGACGCTGTCCCCTTGCTCAGTGGCACTACCCCGATTCCATTATGTGTATGGTTTATAGTTTCCATCGGTATTTTTGAAACTCCGTTCTGGATCCTGGTTGTATACAAAATCTGGTCCGGATCTTAACAGTGCATGTTTTTTACTTTTGTTCTTTCATTGCGGTTTAATTGCGATTACAATGCTGTTTTCCATATTATGATGCGTTTTTTTGTTCTATGTTTGCAGTCTTATATATGTAGAACAGCAGACTACAACACATTGTCTTAGACTTTGCATTAATATATATTTTTGCATTAATATATTTTATGGGAGGATACCATTCGTATTTCCATTTAGTCATATGTCTATGAAAATATAATAGCATATACAATCTCAATATAATATAAACACTTAGTATATAAGTTAAAACCACATATATATAAAAATAAATGCCCTATATAAAAAGTAATATAAAAAATAAACAATGTGCAGGCCGGATGTAACATCAAAAGGAAATTCCTACGGGTCCTCCTAGTAATTGAACACATCCATCATTCTATTCCAATATGGCTGAATTTTTTAATATGACATTGTCTTTATACCTACACTGACTGATTCTTCTTTTTCATATTGTAGATCTTTTATTTTTTAGGGAACTTTTATTTGGATACTTCTAAAAGGTATTCTTCAGATCATAAAAGGTGGAATGGGGGGGGGGGGGGGACGTGTGGGGTAGAGGGAGAGTTGCAGTGCTGGACATGACAACCTGACATGCAACTCTGCATCGACACCCAAACGTACCACCCTAAATAAAACCGAATATTTCCAGTTCAGCATTTAATCCCCTTGGTAAAAGGCTGCAGAATTTGTATATTTTTCTGGACTCGGCTCTTGACAATCTCTCAATCTGATTTCCTCCCCACCAATGCTTCTCTACCCTCTCCAGTGCCATGAACGAGAGACCCCTTGGGTCTTGATTATGTACCTCCTTGAAATGTCTGGATAGCGAATGTTTTTCATAACCTTTTGTTATGTTATTCAGGTGTTCTGCTATCCTGACTTTCAAGGTTCGTTTAGTTCTTCCTATGTATTGCCTCGAACATGGACACTGGATTAGGTAGATAACATTAGTGGAATTGCATGTGAGGAAATGTTTAATAGTCATGGAGTGAGAATTTTGTGTTGAAGTGACCATTGTCGTTTTTCTGGGGAATTTGGTTTTTCTACAACCCAGACACTTGCCGCATCTAAAAAAGCCTTTTGGTTGAAGCCAGTTAGATGTCGGACCTCCCTTATGTTTCTCTTTTAATGATGGGGCTATTTGGATCCCCAAATTTGGAGCCCTTGAATAAGTAATACTGGGGGTTGGGGGCAAAAGCATCCCTATTATCTCGTCATTATGTAGGTGATGCCAGTGAGATTTAATGATAGATTCTATGTTTTGCCTGAGTATTAAATGGGAGAATAATTCTAAATTTTGGGTTGTCTCCTTTTTTGAATTTCGGTGTCTGTTCGAAAAACTTCTTCCTATCTAGGTTCCTTACTTTAATTAGGGCCTCATTAATAATTGGTTCAGGGTAATTCTTTTCTCTGAATTGGTTACTCATTAGATTGGCCTCCTCCTCAAATTTGTTATCCTCGGTACAGTTTAGCTTGAGTCTGCAAAACTGTCCGAAGGGTACATTCATTAGCCACCTTGGTAGGTGGCAACTTGAGAAGGGAATATAACCATTTTTAGCCGTGGGTTTTTGGAATGTGTTGCAAACATATTTATTATTTTTTCGTGTAATTTAAATATCTAAAAATTCTACCCTTTCTTCTCCAATGCTGGAAGTAAACGTCAGATTGTTTGTATTGTCATTAATTTTGATAATGAATCTATCCAGGTTCTCTTGTGTCCCATTCCAGATAAAAATAATGTCATCAATATATCGCCGCCATAGGACCAGGCTTGCCCCCAGTTCCGGGTCTATGTTGTTGACCTCTCATTGTGCCAAAAATAAATTGGCATAACTGGGGGCAAACCTGGTACCCATGGCGGCGTCCACGTATGTGTGTATTTTTATATATATATATATAGATAGATATGTGAATGCACTCCGGACGCCGCTCGGAACACACATGGACCGGCGCGGTCTCCAACACGCCCCTTCACATGGACGCATTATCAGCCCTATTTAAAGGGGCACAAGCAATAATTCCCTCACACCTCCACTCTCCAGGCTAGTGACCGCGTGCCTCCGGACTGCCGCTCCATCCCCATTGACTATAATGGGGGCGGAGTTCTGACGAAGCACGGCAGCGCACGGCAAGAGGCTGCCGGAGTAAAACTACGACATGTCCGACATTTATTCTGGCAGCCTCTTGGCGTGCGCTGCCATGCCTCGCCAGAACTCTGCCCCCGCCCCATTATAGTCAATGCGGACAGAACGGCAGTCCGGAGGCACACGGTCAGTAGCGACAGGACGGATCCGGCAGGCTGTTCACCAGACGGAACCGCCTGCCGGAGGTCAGTGCCGCTAGTGTGAAAGTTGCCTTATCATCCCAGTTGCGGCACAGGTGAGTCCTGGTCGGTATATTTCGGCCATTGATATCTTATTTTGTCATGGTATTACTTATTTCGACCTGTTGTGATGCAGATGACCACAATGCATAATACGTTTAGAGATTGTTATACTATAATGGTTGCTTCAGTTACATTTATAAGTACCTTAACATCAATATATAGATGTATAAGCACATCGGGTTCGATATATAGTTTTTCTGCAGAAATCTAATGCTGTCACAATTAGAAAGTCTGGAGTTTAGATCTATATTCCAGAAGAGATAGCCTGAAAGGGGATGCCATTCTACAATATGTTATATGTAATCCTCACGTCTACATCAGCCATTGTACCTTATTTTTCATTTTGTTTTCACAAATTATGATTATTTCTTTATTTTCTATATTTATACTTCAGTGTCTGATAAAGGGCTGCAAGCCGAAAACGTTCACACACTGCCGCGTAATTGTATGTACCGAGCAATAAAATACAAACTCAATAGAAGCAAAATTCTGCTGTGATTTATGGGAACGCTATAAACAGCATAAAAGACGGGGAGCGACAAAGTTTGTTATTAAGAAATAATTACAGTCAATGTCACAGATATTTGGGAATGTTATACAGGAGAAGTACCACAGGTATTGGCGCTGCTGTCACCAGCGGCTAAGAAAAAACTAGTTTACCCCTAGCTAGGAGAAGGGTGTGCAGGGTCTTTGCCGGACGTGCCCACGCCAGCCAGAGCACCTTAAGCTCTGGTGCCCATAGAGGCCAAAGCATAGAAGCCTCAAGAGCCAGGAGATTAGCTTGTTGGCTGAATAGGATGAATGAAAAGATCAGTGGAGCGCCAGATAGCAAATGGTGATGTGGACGTTTGATAAATGAAATACTAATATCAGAAATGATATTGTGAAAATAGGATTAAAATGAGGTGCTGTTACGCAGTTGTTCTATGGATGCGCATAATGAATAAAAACAATGTATATATTACTAACACAATATTGTGCTACAATTAAAAGTGTGCATCCATATAAGTTTTTACTCACTTCACCGGTTGGCTAAACCTATATCAGCTCTTACCAGCAGATCACGCATGTTTTTTGGCCTACGGTTGCATGGCAGTATCGGGTTACTGAATTCCTCAATTTCTGGTTATGCTTTTTTTAACAATGGCCAATGACCCCGAATGATATTCAGGATTTTACGTGCACTGGCGCAAGATAAAGCTCAAGACACTTGACGCCATAAACCCCCTATCGCCGAGATCGCCTGTAGAATGTTAGATATCCTCGCAGTCCTGCGAATAGATGACCCGGTGGACTCCAACTATTAAGTAAGGTATCCTTTAATAAATAGGTCCACTCAATGCGTTTCGGGATTATTGTAGACCCCTTCCTCAGGAGCAATAATACAAAATGTACAACAAACAGGGGTTTATATACACATATATGTCCGACAGGTGTGAAAATAAAAAAAATGAGTGCCAGGAGGTGCACGAATAACATCACTTGTTTTTCTAAATATAAAAATAATAGTTATAAATAAAAGATAGGACTACCCAACATTAATCGACCACTCACCGATTCTTGTGGTCGGATAGAAAAGCAGGGGGGGAGGGAGTGTCTGTATGTAGCGCTATGGGGCAGCGGCCGCGCACCAGAAGTAGACTGACTTCCAGTCCGTGTACCGCATAATTGGAATGCACCGGATACAGAAGAGAGTCAGAGGGAGGCGTGGAACGCTAATGCGGGTCACCAGCCATTGCTCTCCTGGACTCAACACATTTAACCCCTGTATTAGTGGGATATGTATATCGGAAAGGTATATAGGATATGAATAACAAGTTTGAGGGGAATAGGGGCTTCTGAAGAATATACATGAGGGGAATAAAGATAAAAATCTAAATAAACTTTAAAATAAACATATATGGGGAAATTGATATAGATGCAAATCAAAATACAATTATAGATATATGAGTATATATAGAGATATAAATATATAAATACAAATATAAATACAGATACATTTATCTAAAATATGTAATACACTGATAACGTAAAAAAAAAATTGTCACAAATAAGTTATCATCTAAAATATACTGATAGGAAAGAACCATGGTATGTGTGTATAAAACTGTAGATTTACATATAATTTACAGATTATAATCAGAGTTTTGACCTCGACTTCGATAGTAGTACTAGTTTACTTGTATATATATCCATATGTGATTAGGATAGAAAAATGCATACAGTATATATATATATATATATATATATATATATTGTGGCGAAACCAACCTCGCCACTGGGTTTTGGAGAGGACTGTTTAAAAGCCTCTTGCCTCAGGATTATGGCCCATAGTAACTGTAAAGGAGAAAACAGACCGGCCGCACAGCTTAAATCTGTCTGTAGAATTGTATTTTATGTTATTATGCGTTCGGTTAAATTGTATGTTATGTGAGGCACCCAGATAGCTAATAGTATTGTATTCGTGTATTCTGAGTGCCATTCACCTAATGATATGCACTCAGACTTGAGCTATCTGGGGATATGTTAAATGTCTGTGTTTGCTGTGGGGGTGTGCCATTGTGTGTTTGGGTGGTGATTCCTGTCCTGTTGTCTCCACATGTGTATTGGTGATCTCCCCTTTGTCCTGAGAGATAATTGGATTGTCTTTGGTCGTCTCCGGGACAGAGGGGAGGAAACCATGATGCATTGTGGGGATATGTTGTATCTGCAACAAACTGTAATAAAAACCAGGCTGGGTGTGCCAGCACTTCAGATCACTGCTTGACCCTCAACACGGAGCCTTGTCTCGTTATTGGGGGGATTCCCTGTATGCTGTTGGAGACTGATTGCCAGGAGTGTAAGCTGACTGTACGCTTTTCCTGTTCGCCTGCTGACAGCTACTCGCGAGGTTCCAGTTTGGAGTGCTATTTTGTATCCAGTTCGGGAGGTTGGTGTTCTGCAGTAGCTGTGCCTGTCTCTCGGAAAGGGGCATATCGCCTAAACGGATTTATAGCCCCTTGTCTGCTGAAACGGTGCCGTTACATATATATATATAGAAATGGAAGATGAAGACGCAGCACACTGTCAGTCGGGTGCAAAATCAGGCCAATACGAACCAGCACCAGGGTCCCGTTCAATAAGATAAAAAAAAACACGTGTGGTTTATTCACCCAGGGTCAAATAGTGACGTTTCAACCGCTTGTTGCTGTCGTTCTCAAGCTATGTGCACATGTGTTACAACAGCAGCATATAAAGGTGTATTAATTCATGATATAAAACATCCAATTAACTATAAAACAGGCAACATTCATGACAAATTATGTTTAAAAAGATACAAATTCATCAGCATCAATGTGAAAAATACATAATTCAAATAAAGTGACAGTGCCTCGTAAACAATACATAATGTATGGTGACAGTACATGATTAGATATAATTGATGATTAAAAATACAGGTGTTCCCAATACATAGTGTAGATCAAAAATTCACAAAACCAGCTGGTAAACTGCGCGCGCCGAGCATAGTGGTCTCGGAGGTGTCCACATTCAATTACTGTGAATGTGCGATATCAGTAGATCTTGCGATAGCTCCGACGCAAGGGAACTCAATGGAAACCTCATCAAAGATGGCCTAATCCTGAGAATGTCCACATGTGCGCATGCTCAAGCAATAGTGACCACCCAATACAAAGTCATGTGATCCTTGTCACATGATTTAGATAGAAACAGCCAAACAATCATGGGAATATATAGGATCAAAGCGATAGGCAGCGGATCAAGACCGTATCAACAGTCAATGATTCCCTAGTAGTGGTGGGAACGCTGCCATGGGACCCCAAAGTCAATCTTACTCCCAGCTGTGCAGACGAGAAATGTACTGGATCTACCGGTTCAATACACTTTCCCCCTTTGGCTTTAACGAGAGCCTGGAATATAGTCACTACTAAATTAATGATGCACTGGATATACCGTTTAAATACTCTGTCTTCCTTCGGCCTTAACAAGGCCCTAGAACACACCAACCATTAGCTGTATCTTGGTGGGAAGTTCAAAGTGTTCTAGCCGAAATAATAGACATACTGATCTGCATTTTTATATATATACAGTACAGACCAAAAGTTTGGACACACCTTCTCATTCAAAGAGTTTTCTTTATTTTCATGACTATGAAAATTGTAGATTCACACTGAAGGCATCAAAACTATGAATTAACACATAGTTTAGTTGGACCATCATTTTGTATTATTGCTCCTGAGGAAGGGGTCTACAATATCCCCGAAACGCGTTGAGCTAAATTATTTATTAAAGAATACCTTACTTAATAGTTGGAGTCCACCGGGTCATCTATTCGCAGGACTGCGAGGATATCTAACATTCTACAGGCGATCTCGGCGAGGGGGGGTTTATGGCGTCAAGTGTCTTGAGCTTTATCTTGCGCCACTTCCCCGGTGAAGTGAGTAAAAACTTATATGGATGCACACTTTTAGTTGTAGCACAATATTGTGTTAGTAATATATACATTGTTTTTATTCATTATGCGCATCCATAGAACAACTGCGTAACAGCACCTCATTTTAATCCTATTTTCACAATATCAATTCTGATAATAGTACAGTGGGATGCGAAAGTTTGGGCAACCTTGTTAATCGTCATGATTTTCCTGTATAAATCATTGGTTGTTACGATAAAAAATGTCAATTAAATATATCATATAGGAGACACACACAGTGATATTTGAGAAGTGAAATGAAGTTTATTGCATTTACAGAAAGTGTGCTATAATTGTTTAAACAAAATTAGGCAGGTGCATAAATTTGGGCACCACAAAAAAGAAATGAAATCAATATTTAGTAGATCCTCCTTTTGCAGAAATTACAGCCTCTAAACGCTTCCTGTAGGTTCCAATGAGAGTCTAGATTCTGGCTGAAAGGTATTTTGGACCATTCCTCTTTACAAAACATCTTTAGTTCATTCAGGTTTGATGGTTTCCGAGCATGGACAGCTCTCTTTAGGTCACACCACAGATTTTCAATTATATTCAGGTCTGGGGACTGAGATGGCCATTCCAGAACGTTGTACTTATTCCTCTGCATAAATGCCTTAGTGGATTTTGAGCAGTGTTTAGGGTCGTTGTCTTGTTGAAAGATCCAGCCCCGGCACAGCTTCAGCTTTGTCACTGATTCCTGGACATTGGTCTCCAGAATCTGCTGATACTGAGTGGAATCCATGCGTCCCTCAACTTTGACAAGATTCCCAGTCCCTGCACTGGCCACACAGCATGATGGAACCACCACCATATTTTACTGTAGGTAGCAGGTGTTTTTCTTGGAATGCTGTGTTCTTTTTCCTCCATGCATAACGCCCCTTGTTATGGCCAAATAACTAAATTTTAGTTTCATCAGTCCACAGCACCTTATTCCAAAATGACGCTGGCTTGTCCAAATGTGCTTTAGCCCACCTCAAGCGGCACTTTTTGTGCTGTGGGTGGAGAAAAGGCTTCCTCTACATCACTCTCGCATACAGCATCTCCTTGTGTAAAGTGCGCCGAATGGTTGAACGATGCACAGTGACTCCATCTGCAGCAAGATGATGTTGTAGGTCTTTGGTGCTGGTCTGTGGGTTGACTCTGACTGTTCTCACCATTCGTCGCTTCTGTCTATCCGAGATTTTTCTTGGTCTGCCACTTCGAGCCTTAACTTGAACTGAGCCTGTGGTCTTCCATTTCCTCAATATGTTCCTAACTGTGGAAACAGACAGCTGAAATCTCTGAGACAGCTTTCTGTATCCTTCCCCTAAACCATGATGGTGAACAATCTTTGTCTTCAGGTCATTTGAGAGTTGTTTTGAGACCCCCATGTTGCTACTCTTCAGAGAAAATAAAAAGAGGAGGGAAAGTTATAATTGACCCCCTTAAATACTCTTTCTCAAATTTGGATTCACCTGTGTATGTAGGTCAGGGGTCACCGAGCTTACCAAGCCAATTTGAGTTCAAATAATTAGTTCTAAAGGTTTGGGAATCAATAAAATGACAATAGTGCCCAAATTTATGCACCTGCCTAATTTTGTTTAAACAATTATAGAATACTTTCTGTAAATCCAATAAACTTCATTTCACTTCTCAAATATCACTGTGTGTGTCTCCTATATGATATATTTTACTGATATTTTTTATCGTAACAACCAACGATTTATACAGGAAAATCATGACGATTAACAAGGTTGCCCAAACTTTCGCATCCCACTGTATTTCATAGATCGAATGTCCACATCACCATTTGCTATCTGACGCTCCACTGGTCTTTTCATTAACCCTATTCCCTTGTTACGGCCTGCTAGTCAGAGTCCTGTAATGTAAGCAGCCTCTCAATTTTGGCTCTTCATTGGTACTTCCTGGCGCCTCAAATCCCCCCACCTCATTCTCCTTCGCCACCCCACTACCTTCACCCTCTTTTCCTCCCCCCCCCATTTCTCTCCCCCCACCCCCTCACCCTTCTTTTCCCCTTTGGTCCCACCATCCTTGTCCACCTGTCAGCATTTTTCTACCTATCCCAACCCATCATTTCATCCTCACCCAAATTTACGCTCCTTTTTTCTATATTTTTTCCTTGGCTGAAGTTAAGTCCCACTAAAGAGAGAAGTGCAGCATACAGAATAAGTTGAGCTATACAGCCAGCCTGTTAGTATAGCAGAGTCAGAGAGAAACAGAGATATCGCAAAGTTGAGTTTGCCTGCCAGTTTAATGCTAAAGCCTGCTGAAACCAAGACAAAGCCTGTAAACTGTTTTGGAGACCGTTTATTCAAAGTAAAGCTGCCTCAAGGTCTGGACTCCAGTTATTCTCTTATTCCTCAATTATTCCCCTTATTTATTTCTTCGGAGCCAAAGCCTGGGGTCCAGCCATATCCAGGTAGGAGCATCGTGACACACAATAAGAAATTGTTAGGCCTGCACTATACCACTCAGCATTTCCTACACCTGGGACTGCGATTTATATAGAGGGCCCTGGGGGAGGCTGCCAAAGCAGTCAGGCTGTGTAGTTGGAAAATGTTTCCTGGCCGCCAGCAAGTTTCCTATTCAAAAAAGCTTGCACTCCAAATTGGAGCGCCAGTGATGTCACAATTACAGCTGCGGAAAATAAGTAAAAAAGAAAGAAAGAAACAGCACAACAGTGGGATTGTATAGTGGTGGTGCCCGCGCTGTCAGGTAACAGTCTATACATACCCCATCACAGCAAATAAAATGTTCAAAATATACTGCGGCACTTCTTCATCAATTCAGTATTTATTCACCAATTCTTAGCGACGTTTCGACCAGTGTGGTTTTTCTCAAGCAATTTACAAAGTGAATCAATTGCAGTATTTAAACGCTTAGGATCCAATCCCATGATGCAGTTAGGCTCCTTCCCCTTTAATTGTAATCTTCCACAATATAAAGTGCATTATCATCAAATCATATACATATATAAACGTCGTGTATAAAAGCTTACATCAGTCGAAGAATCTGGTGGGCATAAATCCCCTCTAGGGGTCCCGATCACCTCCATAATCATGCGATGCACGCGCTAGGTCCAGCGTCCCTTATGGTTCAGTGCGCATGCGTCCCAGACGTGTATGCGTCCCACGTCTCTATGGTATCCATGCGCCTGCGCAGTACCTCTCTTCCGGGTATTCGGATGCATTTGTATATTAAATGCCTATGGCAACTGTGCGCCTGCGCAGTTCTTCCAACTGAAGCTGCTCGTAGTCAGGAAAACTAACCATATTCTCCGTGCGCATGCTCCACTTGCCGCTCACTCTGCAATTGTAGCAGCAATCGTATTCTATTTGTATAACAGGTCGCCCATTTCTTCAGGTACTGGGTTCGCATCGAAGGTAGGGTCTAAGCGGTATGACTATTCAAGTCTTTTACAAAAGCTAATAACTATTAACCATACAGTGTCTACACTTGTTATCCTTCATCTATCGGCACCATAGGGAATATGAACCCACTTTTACCTGCGCCACTTCGGGCTATATAATGCAACTATTGGTTGGGGTTTCTTAACTCATACATCAGATAAAAGGGATATATATATCCTCTCCTCACATTTCAAGGAGAAATCTCCCAACCATATATCACAACCCATCAGGTAGTGGTGCAGCAACTCCCTGGTGAAGGAAGAACTGCACTCTCCTCTCAGATGGGTACCATTTGCACCGATGGTTGGTGACACCACCCACCTAAGTAAGTAGTGTCACCCATTCATCTAGTCAAACAACCTTGATGGTCAAACAGGGTGCACATGCTACCTCACACCATCTCACACATTTCAACCCCATTCAACCACTAGCAGCAGTGTAGGTGGAGATAAAATACACCATTCATACGCCAGATAAGGACAACAAGAGACACTGTCTATAATGGCTTCAATGGCGAAGTACATCTCCATACCACTGGAGCCCCAGCCATCCTGCAAGTCTCATAAACCCTGGAAATGGACCGACACTATATTGCTGCTACTATTTGCAGAAATTCAGTAAAGGACCCACATCACGGAATATGCCACCAGATTCCTCAACCAATGCATTCCATCTGTGGAAAGATAAAAACAATCACAACCTGTTAGGCTGGGCATCATACTTAATTTAAAACATATATCAGGTGTATCTTACACAACTAGTAAGAAAATAAACATAGTACTGTCTGGCTTAGTAGAGTGAGCCTATCCTAAAGTCCCTGTTAAGGCCCTTTGGTTCAAGTGTCTGTAGTTCAAAGATCCATCTCAGCTCTAAACGCTTAACCACTTTACGTCCGCCCATAAGATATAAACGTCCTATGGGTGGACCTCTATTTCTGAAAGCACGTTTTAAAACATCCTTTCAGAAATAGCAGCTGCACGCTAATCGTGCAGCTGCTGATCGGGTTGCCCGCTGTCAGTGACAGCAGGGCAACCCTGAGATAAGGCAGGGACAGTTCCCAGGTGTCCCTGCCTTCCGGATCGCTGCAGACACAGCGCTCAGTATGCAGAGCAGGAAGCGATATGCGCTTCCTGTTCCGGTCCGGCGGTCATGTGACCGCCGGGACCGGAGAGTGCAGGAGCTGTGAGGTCTTTCAGAGACCTCGATCAGCCCTGCTCTGAGGCTGTACAGCGCAGAATCATGCTGTACAGCCTCTCTGGGGGGTGTATTTCTTCTGTAACTGGGGCTACTATGTCAGCCCCAGTTACAGGAGAAATCAACAGTGAAAAAAAAAAGAAAAAGTGAAGCAAATGTCCCCCAGAGGTCTTGTATGACCTTATGGGGGACAAAAAGTGTAAAATAAAATAAAAAAAATAAAGGGTTGAAAAAAATAAAATAAAAAAAAGTTTCACATGTAAAAAAAAAAAGATCCCCAAGTAAGGAATAAAAAAAAAAAAATTAAAATAGAAAAAATAAAATAAAATAGACATATTTGGTATTTTCGCGTCCGTAAAAACCAACTCTATAAAAATATCACATGAGCTAACCCCTCGGGTGAACACCGTAAAAAAAAAACAGTGTCAAAACAAGCAATTTTTGTCACCTTGCATCACAAAAGGTGCAACACCAAGTGATCAAAAATGCGTATGTCCCACAAAATGGTACCAATAAAACCGTCACCTCATCCCGCAAAAAATGAGCCCCTACATAAGAAAATCTCTCAAAAAATAAAAAAAACTATAGCTCTTAGTACATGGAGACACTAAAACATCATTTTTGGGTTTCAAAAATGCTATTATTGTGTTAAAATGAAACAAATAAAAAAAAGTATACATATTGCCGCGTCCGTTAAAACCAGCTCTATAAAAATATCACATGAGCTAACCCCTCAGATGAACACCGTAAAAAAAACTGTCAAAACAAGCAATTTTTGTCACCTTGCATCACAAAAGGTGCAACACCAAGTGATCAAAAACGCGTATGTCCCACAAAATGGTACCAATAAAACAGTCACCTCATCCCGCAAAAAATGAGCCCCTACATAAGAAAATCTCTCAAAAAATAAAAAAACTATAGCTATCAGAACATGGACACATTAAAACATAATTTTTTTGTTTCAAAAATGCTATTATTGTGTAAAACTTTAATAAATAAGAAAAAGTATACATATTAGGTATCGCCACGTCCGTAACAATCTGCTCTATGAAAATCTCACTTGACTGAACCCCTCAGGTGAACGCTGTAAAAATAAATAAATAGAAACTGTGCTAAAGCAACCAATTTTTTGGTCACCTTGCCCCATAAAGTGTTATAATGAATGATCAAAAAAATCATATGTACCCAAAAATAGTACTAATAAAACTGGCACCTTATCCCCTAATTTCCAAAATGGGGTCACTTCTTGGGAGTTTCTACTGTAAGGGTGCATCAGGGGGCTTCAAATGGGACATGGCATCTAAAAACCATGTGGAGTTCCTTTTCTTCTGCGCCCTGCCGTGTGCCCATACAGCAGTTTATGACCACATGTGGGGTGTTTCTGTAAACCGCAGAATCTGGGTAATAAATATTGAGTTTTGTTTGGCTGTTAACCATCGATGTGTTAAAGAAAAAATTGGATTAAAATGGAAAATCTGCCAAAAAAGTGAAATTAAAAAATTTGATCTCCATTTTCCTTTATTTCTTGTGGAACGCATAAAGGGTTAACAAAGTTTGTAAAATCGGTTTTGAATACCTTGAGGGGTGTAGTTTCTACACTGGGGTCATTTATGGGGGTATCCACTATGTAGGCCCCACAAAGTGACTTCAGACCTGAACTGGTCCTTATAAAGTGGGTTTTGTCAATTTTCTAAAAAATTTGAAGAATTTCTTCTAAACTTCTAAGCCTTCTAACGTCCTAAAAAAATAAAATGACATTTCCAAAATGATGCCAACATAAAGTAGACATATGGGGAATGTTAAATGATAAATATTTTATGAGGTATCACATTCTGTTTTAAAAGCAGAGAAATAGAAATTTAGAAAATTGCGAATCTTTCAAATTTTTGGGTAAATTTGGGATGTTTTCATAAATAAAGGTGAAATATTTTGACTCAAATGTGTCACGAGAAAACAATCTCTGAATGACTTGGATAAATAAAGGCGTTCCAAAGTTATTACCACATAAAGTGAGATATGTCAGTTTTGCTAAATTAGGCCTGGTCAGGAAGGGGGCAAATGGCCCAGATGGGAAGTGGTTAAGGAGTTTTTCTCTATCCCCTCCTCTCCTTTGTTGGGGAACACCATCTATGATACGAAATCTTAGTTGGGAGACATTGTGTCTATGTTTCATAAAGTGTTCTGGTACCGGGAGATCTGTTTTCAAAATACCTTCCCTTTTGTCCCCTGATAGCAATTTACGGATCTGATAACGGTGCTGATTAAGTCTGTTACGGAATTCCTGTGTCGTTTCACCCACATACAGTGATTCACAGGGGCACTGTAACACATAGATGACATAGTCCGGCTGAACCACTGTATCTTAGCTTACCAGTGTAATACTGATACATGATAAATGCAACTTACTGAAGTGAGACAACCCCTTAAGGGGTGGGGCGGCGCTTTTTTGATGTTCGCCCTGTTGGTAAAATCCCCTAGAAACGTTCCTGCCTATCACAGATGTGAAAGAAGCCTCATGTACAGTGTTTTGTCTTCAAAGTACTATATACTGTTGTGGAAATGTTATTATGCGGACATTTTATCTTAGGATGTGTGTGTGTTTTTATAGATTGTCACCTGTCTCTCTGTGTTGGATTTAACCGAAGAACGCTCTAGCTGAGGGTGCTTGGGTTAAATCGGGACCAGTGGTAAAACCGTCAGTATGAAAACCTTCTCATGGGCTTGCCTTATACAGGGATGGGGTGTGTGCATTGCACATTGATGCTCTCCCCTGTCCTTTGACACGTACCTGAACTATCTCATCTTCCTGTGGTTGAGGGATTTTAACCTTTCATTACACAAAGCCTGATGCGAGGGGATTTCTATTATTAATATTTCTACAACAATACAAACAACAGTAGTAACTGTAGCCATCTATTTCATAATTTCTACAATATAGCAACTGTATCCAGTCACTCATTATACACAACAGTGGGTGAGATAACTGACATCACACTGACATCTAGTGGCCGCTTGAACTTATAGCAGTCTCATTATTGTAAATGGACACACACCTCTTACTCCAATGATCATGAGTCATGGAAAAGACATGCATGGGAGACAAATGATAATGAGTGCCCTTTTGGCCTCCATCTGGCTGGAATCCATCAGTGTGCTGCAAAACAAAAATGATAGGATAGCTTAGCAGACAATGCTATTCTATCCTGTTGTGTCCTCTAATAAAAAAGAGGCTATAATGGCCTATGGGTGACAGACGCATCTGTCACTGGCCTTTAT
This sequence comes from Bufo gargarizans, assembly GCF_014858855.1. Classification (NCBI taxonomy): domain Eukaryota; kingdom Metazoa; phylum Chordata; class Amphibia; order Anura; family Bufonidae; genus Bufo; species Bufo gargarizans. The sequence continues at coordinate 158,075,661 of NC_058087.1, read as the reverse complement.
TATATAAATACCTTGGGGGGCTCCAGTCACATCACTGTCCACATATCCACATATCACTGAATCTTCCGTGGGCAGAGAGTGAACAGCAGGAGCTGGCAGGATGACAAGGGTGGGTAAGTGCCCTCTCTGCAGGCTCCCTTCTTTACCAGTGCTCTGCCAACATAGGTCATCATCTCTGAACATTACATGGGGGCAGTGGCGACTCTAGAAACAATATATAGGGGGGCACATAAGATACAACAGTCAAAAAATGGGGGAGGGGCACCACTTAACCATACTACTGAAAAAAACAAAATAAGTATATATAATTAAATAAGATAACAAAATACGAGAGTATTGCAGTATGCAGGGATACCTTTTTATTGTACTAACCTAATACTTAAAAGACAAGCTTTCCAGAGTTTTCCTTCCTTCCTCGGTATTGCTTCAGACCTGAGAAAGAGAGAAACACTCTCGAAAACTTTTCTTTATAGTTTAAAGCAGTTTCAGCAAACACCAGGGCAGTGTAAATAATCCCATATGTTAAACATGTCACTAAAGAATGAACAGACGCTCACAGGCTTATTCACAAAGGGTGAAGAGTTTGGAGAAGGGAACAATCTAGGACAACATAACTGAATAGGAAAGTGAGCAGAATTATTTTCAAATCAGCCATGTTGTCCTACATTGTTCACTTCTCTTGACTTCTCCAAAGTCTTCACCCTTTTGCGAAATAACCCTGTGGGTGTTGTAGGTGTGTGCAACTAATGCTACTTACCAAGTTACCAATTTTACACAGCCGGCCACTTCCTACCTACTTAAAAGTTAAAATTATAACTAGATGGTGTCATTTCTGACGAAACTGCAGAATGTTGGCTTGAAAATGCTAGAGCCCCAGGGGCACGGAGGGTGGGATTGCTTAACAAAGCACAAGCAACCTCCATGGCTATGGGCAGAAGAAGTGTGAAAAGTTTCAAAATTGGACTCCTAAAACTGTGGGAGGAATAGCACTCTATTGAAAATCAATGTGAGAAATTTGATTGGTTGTTGGCTCCACCTACTTTTATAACCTTGAAATGGAAACACCCAATGACCAAATATGTGATATTTTAGGTACTTGACATCAATAATGTGAGAATGGCAGCATTTTTAGTTTTTTCCCATTTAAATCAATCCAAAAAATCAGATTTGCTGTTTTTGGCTCCGCCCACTTTTGAATTCCAGTCACCCAGTGACCGAATGTACTAAGTTTAAAGACCCTGCCATTAACATTGTAAGAATGGAAGCAATTTAAATAGTCCCATTAAATAACAATAGGCAATATTTGATTGGCTGTTTTAAGCTCTGCCCAGTTTTCCGAATTTTAACCCCAGTCACCCAGTCATTGTCTTTGCCAAGTTTGGGGCCCCTGACTTTAAAACTGTGAGAATGGCAATATTTGAAAGTTTTACATTGAAGTCAATAGGTGAAATCTGATTGGCTGTTTTAGGCTCCACCCACTTGTCCTAAATTTTGACTGCAGTCACCCAGTGAGTAATTGTGCTAAGTTTGGGATTTAAACTGTGATAATAGCAGCAGTTTATCTGTTTTTCATTAAGGTCAATGGCTGAAATCTGATTGGCTGTTGTTGCCCCACCCCTTTTTTTCCTAATTGTGATCCACAGTTAACCAGTGACTAACACTTTAGGGTTTGGGAATTATGGCAATTAACGTGTAAAAATGGCAGCAGTTTTATTTTTTCTATTGAAAATCAATTAGTAAAATTTGATTGGTTGTTGGTGGCTCCGCCCACTTTTTTAACCTTGAAGTGGAAACACCCAATGGCCTCATTTGTGATATTTGAGGTCCATTACATCAATAATGTGAGAATGTCAGCATTTTAAATTTTTCCCATTTAAATCAATCAAAGAAATCTGATTAGTTGTTTTTGGCCCCATCCAGTTTTCTGAATTTTAACCCCAGTCCTCCAGTGACCATCTGTGTCAAGTTTGAGAACCCTGCCATTAACAGTCTAAGAGCAGCGGCAGTTTAAAATGTTCCCATTTAAACAAATAGCTGAAATTTGATTGGCCGTTGTAGACTCCGCCCACTTTTTTTTATAAATTTTAACCCCAGTCACCAAGTGACCCACGGTGCCAAGTTGGGGTACTCTGGCTTAAATACTGTGAGAATGACAGCTTTTTACATTTTCTCATTGAAGTCAATAGGGAAAATCTGATTGGTTGTCTGTGGCTCCGCCCACTTTTTAGAGTCCCCCGAAATGCAACAGAAATTTTCAGGTTGACCCCATGACCAAGTGATAGTAGAACCAACAATAAATTCTCAACCAATGAGAAAAACATATGTGAGAATTAACTCAATATATCCGAAAAACAACAAAACACATATGCATGAATAGTATATTTTATTAGATAGTCACATAAAGGACAACAACATAGACAATAATAGATAAAAATTGATGAACAAATAGCAGTAATGTAGTGGCACTGTGGACCAGCGCATCACCAAGGTACCAGATAATAAGTCTATCCCCTAAGCGTACGTCAGCTCTTAGTCCGGGTAAGCCTAATGCAAATATCTGAGATAAATCATCTCATAACCGGACCATAGAGTGGCGTAAGCTTATTTAATAATATAAATGCCACCATGCTGGCCTCATTATAAGCATGAATGGGTGCAGTGTGTAGATGAAGTTATTCACACCCAGTAGCTTAATCAATTACAACATGCACCCAACACCCAAATATGCAGCCAGCACGAAAACATACATAAATATAACAATTGTAACAAAGTATGGGGGGAACCAACCTGGAAACCTGAGTGAGCGCACCCCTGACGCGCGTTTCGCACAGCTTCCTCAAAAGGGGCGTGTCCATTCGGCCAACACGTCTGGACTTTAAATACTATCACAATTGAGAGAATGCGCCCTAAACCTATCGCAGCATGCCAAACTAATTAACAGTACTCTGTCACCTGCGCCCATACTGGACTACCACCTATCAGAGCTCCGACGTCACTACCGCCCAGAGGTTTCAATCCCCTCTACGCTCGATCTAGCAGCGCGACGTCACTTCCGCCCATACTCTAGGTAGAAGGCAGTACGTCACTACCGCCCATATTCCAGCAACACTTCCGCCCATACTCATTAACAGTGTCAGCATCGCAATATAGTCGTCAGGGGTAAGCTCAACCCAAGGTCCGTCATCTCAATAAGGAATATATGACATATATGAAATATAAAATATAAAAACGGGAAATATTAGACAAACACAAGGCTCATCATTTATTTCACTACTTAGCCAGTACGATATCTATGTAGTATCTGTACATGAGATATAGCATAGGGGATTTCATACAAAAAGTGAGATTATAATCAATGTGGGTAGTGTATGGGCAGAGGGGCAGACCAATCTGTCACCCACCCAATCACCCAACCAAATCATTGAAACAAAAATAAAGGAACAATGATTAATAATAAAATGAGTGAAACAATTAAATACATCCATCATACACCTAGTATACATAATGAATGCTAAAAAGTTTTAAACAGGGTTTTTGTAGTATATCATAGTTGACATTAATAACATGATTGGCAAATTCATACAAATATTAAAATGACAATAATAATAATAATAGTATTGTAACACCATGGCCAAAACCAAATAGCCCACCTGTAAAACATGCCATATATGCATATACGCATGTGTATAGTATATACGGGTATCCTAACCATCCTTACAAAAAATAAAATTTGTCAATAAATACAATACATAAATATCTAAGTGTATAACATCCATACTTTTATAATGTCACATATAAATTATTGTCACACAATATACACAGATACCCTAAATAAAGTGCTAAAGTGACAAAGTGAAAGTGCTCGGTGTGCATGCAGTGCAAAGTGATAATATACAAGGCTCATATTAATGCCCTGCAAAATCTAGGGCATCTTAGACAATATTAAAGAAAGTAGAAACAAAATAGTAGTGTAAAATATCCCCAAAACTAAGAACAAAACCATAACTGTCAATCAGTACATAGAAAAAGGGTAATCAATTTCACATCATGTATCCAGGGTATTGACCACCCCATACAGTATGGCCATTATCTTTATACGGATCCTCCCAGGCGACACCTCAATGTTGACAGGAATCAGACACACATCTCTCAATCTGTAACACATAAAATCACATCAGTGCATCCCGAATATGACACAGAATAAATCAGGACCTGTTAAAATACAAGGATTACAAAAAAACATTAAAATATCATAACAGTTAAAACCAAAAAAGTCCTGGGCATTGGACCCAGACCAGGAGCAGATGAAACGCAGAACGCCTGTAGGTCTGAACCAAGAGCACAGAGGAGCACACCAACAGAGCATGATTATTATATCTAGAAGGGAATCCCTAAGGAACGGGGAAGGGTTTGCACCGTCTACAGAAATGGCGCAAAGCTATTCCCCTCATTCAGCCCAAACGGTGCAACTGTATTTAACAGGAATATCCATTTTGTTTCTTTTTGGGCTAATATTTTCTTCCAATCTCCTCCTCTTGGGGAGATCAGTACACGATCCACACCCCTAATTCTGAGTAGGGTACTATCCGAGTTATGTTTTTCTTTAAAATGTCGTGGCAAGGTCTTTAATTGTATGACATCTTGTTCTTCTCTTGATGCTTCGATGGCCAGTATATGTTCCCTGACCCTTCTTCTTAATTGCCGTGACGTCAGTCCAACATAAATGAGGTTGCATGGGCATATAGCCCAATACACAACCCCAATTGTTGAGCATGTAATGGTGTGTGTGATCTTATACACTTTATCCCCTGCCGCATTATGGAAATGGGTTGCTCTGTCCATATTAGTGCAGGCAACGCATTTCCCACATTCTTTACTCCCCCATGGTGGCCCTTTACTACCAAACAGCCCCCCTTCCTTTCGGACAAAAAAACTGCGGACCAGTTGGTCACGCAGATTCTTAGCCCTCCGGAACGTTGTTGAGGCATGTGGGGGTATCACCTCCTGTAGCTGGGGATCAGAGGTCAGTATGTTCCAATATTTACTTAATGCCATATTTACCTCTTTCCACTTACTGGTAAATCCTGTAATGAACCTGATCTGTTGTGAATCTTGTCGAGTATGTTTCCTATGAAGTAAGTCACTTCTCTTTGAAAGTCGTGCTCGCTTGTAGGCCGTCTCTATGCACCGATTTCCATATCCTCTCTCTTCAAACCTTCTTTTTAGGTCCTCCGTCTGTACCTCAAACAGACTGTCAGATGAGCAAATCCTGCGCGCATGCAGGAATTGCCCCACCGGTATGCTCTTTATCAGGTTACCTGGGTGTGACGAGCCTGCGTGTAACAATGCATTCACTGAGGTTCCCTTGCGGAATAGGTTGGTACCCAAATGTCCATTGGCATCCACCTGGAAGATCACGTCTAGGAACTCTATATCCGTACGGGCCACCTTAAATGTGAGTTTAATATTCTTAGAGTTGTTATTCAATACCCGGATACACTACGTGCAGAATTATTAGGCAAATGAGTATTTTGACCACATCAGCCTCTTTATGCATGTTGTCTTACTCCAAGCTGTATAGGCTCAAAAGCCTACTACCAATTAAGCATATTAGGTGATGTGCATCTCTGTAATGAGAAGGGGTGTGGTCTAATGACATCAACACCCTATATCAGGTGTGCATAATTATTAGGCAACTTCCTTTCCTTTGGCAAAATGGGTCAAAAGAAGGACTTGACAGGCTCAGAAAAGTCAAAAATAGTGAGATATCTTGCAGAGGGATGCAGCACTCTTAAAATTGCAAAGCTTCTGAAGCGTGATCATCGAACAATCAAGCGTTTCATTCAAAATAGTCAACAGGGTCGCAAGAAGCGTGTGGAAAAACCAAGGCGCAAAATAACTGCCCATGAACTGAGAAAAGTCAAGCGTGTAGCTGCCAAGATGCCACTTGCCACCAGTTTGGCCATATTTCAGAGCTGTAACATCACTGGAGTGCCCAAAAGCACAAGGTGTGCAATACTCAGAGACATGGCCAAGGTAAGAAAGGCTGAAAGACGACCACCACTGAACAAGACACACAAGCTGAAAAGTCAATACTGGGCCAAGAAATATCTCAAGACTGATTTTTCTAAGGTTTTATGGACTGATGAAATGAGAGTGAGTCTTGATGGGCCAGATGGCTGGATTGGTAAAGGGCAGAGAGCTCTAGTCCGACTCAGACGCCAGCAAGGTGGAGGTGGAGTACTGGTTTGGGCTGGTATCATCAAAGATGAGCTTGTGGGGCCTTTTTGGGTTGAGGATGGAGTCAAGCTCAACTCCCAGTCCTACTGCCAGTTTCTGGAAGACACCTTCTTCAAGCAGTGGTACAGGAAGAAGTCTGCAAGGTAAGAAAAACATGATTTTCATGCAGGACAATGCTCCATCACACGCGTCCAAGTACTCCACAACGTGGCTGGCAAGAAAGGGTATAAAAGAAGAAAATCTAATGACATGGCCTCCTTGTTCACCTGATCTGAACCCCATTGAGAACCTGTGGTCCATCTTCAAATGTGAGATTTACAAGGAGGGAAAACAGTACACCTCTCTGAACAGTGTCTGGGAGGCTGTGGTTGCTGCTGCACGCAATGTTGATGGTGAACAGATCAAAACACTGACAGAATCCATGGATGGCAGGCTTTTGAGTGTCCATGCAAAGAAAGGTGGCTATATTGGTCACTGATTTGTTTTTGTTTTGTTTTTGAATGTCAGAAATGTATATTTGTGAATGTTGAGATGTTATATTGGTTTCACTGGTAAAAATAAATAATTGAAATGGGTATATATTTGTTTTTTGTTAAGTTGCCTAATAATTATGTACAGTAATAGTCACCTGCACACACAGATATCCCCCTAAAATAGCTAAAACTAAAAACAAACTAAAAACTACTTCCAAAAATATTCAGCTTTGATATTAATGAGTTTTTTGGGTTCATTGAGAACATGGTTGTTGTTCAATAATAAAATTAATCCTCAAAAATACAACTTGCCTAATAATTCTGCACTCCCTGTATAGTTCACAAATTCCTCCTCCGTCCCCTGCCAGATGATCAGTATATCATCGATATACCTACCCCAGTATTGAACCTTACTGGACTCTGGCAGGGGACTGGATTGGAGGATGTCCCTCTCCCACAGCCCCAGGAACAAATTTGCATATGAGGGTGCACATGCCGCCCCCATTGCAGTGCCCTGGAGCTGTAGGTAGAAGGACCCCCTAAAAAGGAAGAAATTATGGGTAAGGACATAATTGAGAAGGATTAAAAAAAAATCACACTTCTCCTTACCCATAGTTGTGGTCCTCAAAAAGAATTGCGTGGCTTCCAACCCGTCATGATGTTTAATTGAGGTATAGAGAGACTCCACGTCACATGTAGCGATCAACATGTCAGGTTCCAAATGTATGCCCTCCATTTTTCTTAAGATGTCCGTCGTGTCCTTTAAGTGTGTAGGTAACCCCTCCACCAGTGGCTGTAAGAAATGGTCAATGTATTTACAAACTGCATCGTTTAAACAATTCACCCCCGATACAATGGGCCTGCCAGGGGGTTTCATCGCATCCTTGTGGATCTTAGGTAAAAGGTATAAGGTTGGGATCACAGGGTAATCAGGCAGCAAGTGGGAAATCTGTTTCCTTGAAATAACCCCTTGTTCAAACCCAGATTGCAGGATAACCTCCAAATCCTGCTTAAATTTTATTAGGGGATTAAATGTTAACTTCTTATAACAGTTGGCATTTTGTAACTGTCTTTGCACCTCTTTCTCGTACATGCGCGTGGACCATATAACGATGTTACCGCCTTTGTCAGCCTGTTTTAGGACCACATCATCACACTTCCCAATCTCTTTCAGTGCTTGTCTTTCACCAAACGTGCAATTATCTCTCCCTTTTTGGTCAGAGATATGTGAAAGTTCATTTTCAACTAATTTCACAAAATAATGCACATTGGAATATAATGACAATGCTGGGAAGTTTTTTGACTTTGGAATCAGGGATTTGGGGAACTCACCAGATTTTTCTGCGATTTCCTGTTCCTCCAAAAGTGCAATTAAATTACTTACTGCTTCCTGTTCCATTTGTGTGGCAAAGTTAGGATCCATTGACCGCATGCAAGGTCTTTCGCTGGAGGTAGCAGATCTCCGTAAAACTGTGTCTCAGTTTCAGGTGACCGATTCTTCTGGTGTTCATGGAGTTTGTTCCGAGCCTAAGATCTCGCTTCCAGATACGTTCTCTGGGGGTAGTGAGAATTTTGTTTGCTTTAGAGAGGCTTGCAAACTCCATTTTTCGCCTACTTCCCCATTCCTCTGGTGATGAGGAGCAGAGGGTGGGGATCATCATCTTGCTGCTCAGTCTTGGGCCTTTTTGCTGCCGGTGGGGGCACAGCCCCTCCGATCTGTGGATGAATTTTTTGTAGCCCTGGGACAGATATATGATGACCCGGATCATATTGCTCTGGCTGAATCTAAACTGCGTCTTTTATGCCAGGGTAAACAGCCCGCAGAGATATATTGATACTGGTTGTAATGATGCTGCACTCCGAAGTCAATTTTGCCATGGTCTTTCGAAAAGATTGAAAGATGCATTTGCTTTTCATGAGAGACCAGCCTCGTTAGAATCTGCCATGTCTCTAGCTGTTCGTATTGAAAGGCGTCTCAGAGAGAGAGAGGAGACTACTCTTTCCTGTCATATTCAGCCTAAGGACAGTGGGGCTGTCTCATTCAGTGCACAGGGGTCTCAGTCTCTCTCAATCCCCTCTGAGGAGGAAGCCATGCAACTGGGTTTGTTTGCCTCTGATAGTAGAGGATTCATCTCTCAGAGGAGGGTTTGTTTCTGTTGCGGGGGTATAAATCATTTGGCTAATGTTTGCCCCTCTAGGAGATTCATGGAGTTTTCTGAGGGTAATAATAAAAAAAACTCTAAAAACTTTCCATTTGCTAGTATTGGCAAGGTTGATGCGGAAATTGAAGGTTTGCCGTTTGCTTGTAGTTCCCGTTTTCTCCTACCTGCCAGGGTGGCGCTAGACAGCAAGGTAGTATATGAATGTGCAGGGTGATATATCTACAGTGTTGAACAAAGTCAATCACTTGCAGTATAGACCCCAAAGAAAAAATGAGGGAAAAAGAGCGCCAAACCCCGTATTAAAGTACAGTTAGAAATGGAATAGAATTGGAATAGAAAGCACCACTCGCAGTGATAACTACTATATTGCACAAAATGTATCATAAAACAATAGCGTGGAGTAAAGATAGTGGGTACTCCGGGTAGAAGACCCTGAATATACACAGCTATAGAGATAGGACCGACTAGAACCCTATAGAAATAATAAAAATAATATAGATGGTATAGTTAGTAATGATAAAAATGTGAAGTGCCCAACAGGGAAATTTCACACAAATAACACTCACTTCACTGGGGGGTAGTCATCAGGATAAGCATAAACACCTGTGACTTGAACCCCCCCGGCCAGGATCGCATGTAGAGTCGTAGTGATGGAAGGCAGCAAAAATCCAGTGCTTTTGATCAATCACCTTAACCACTTCAGCCCCGCTAGGTGAAACCCCCTTCATGACCAGGCCACTTTTTACACTTCGGCACTACACTCCTTTCACCGTTTATCGCTCGGTCATGCAACTTACCACCCAAATGAATTTTACCTCCTTTTCTTCTCACTAATAGAGCTTTCATTTGGTGGTATTTTATTGCTGCTGACATTTTTACTTTTTTTGTTATTAATCAAAATGTAACGATTTTTTTGCAAAAAAATGACATTTTTCACTTTCAGCTGTGAAATTTTGCAAAAAAAACGACATCCATATATAAATTTTTCGCTAAATTTATAGTTCTACATGTCTTTAATAAAAAAAAATGTTTGGGCAAAAAAAAAATGGTTTGGGTAAAAGTTATAGCATTTACAAACTATGGTACAAAAATGTGAATTTCCGCTTTTTGAAACGGCTCTGATTTTCTGAGCACCTGTCATGTTTCCTGAGGTTCTACAATGCCCAAACAGTAGAAAACCCCCACAAATGACCCCATTTCGGAAAGTAGACACCCTAAGGTATTCGCTGATGGGCATAGTGAGTTCATAGAACTTTTTATTTTTTGTCACAAGTTAGCGGAAAATGATGATGTTTTTTTCTTTATTTTTTTTTTCTTACAAAGTCTCATATTCCACTAACTTGCGACAAAAAATAAAAAATTCTAGGAACTCACCATGCCCCTCACAGAATACCTTGGGGTGTCTTCTTTCCAAAATGGGGTCACTTGTGGGGTAGTTATACTGCCCTGGCAATTTAGGGGCCCAAATGTGTGAGAAGAACTTTGCAATCAAAATGTGTAAGAAATGACCGGTGAAATCCGAAAGGTGCACTTTGGAATATGCGCCCCTTTGCCCACCTTGGCAGCAAAAAAGTGTCACACATGTGGTATCGCCGTACTCAGGAGAAGTTGGGGAATGTGTTTTGGGGTGTCATTTTACATATACCCATGCTGGGTGAGAGAAATATCTTGGCAAAAGACAACTTTTCCCATTTTTTTATACAAAGTTGGCATTTGACCAAGATATTTTTCTCACCCAGCATGGGTATATGTAAAATGACCCCCCAAAACACATTCCCAACTTTTCCTGAGTACGGCGATACCAGATGTGTCACACTTTTTTGCTGCCAAGGTGGGCAAAGGGGCACATATTCCAAAGTGCACCTTTCGGATTTTGCAGGGCATTTTTTACACATTTTGATTGCAAAGTTCTTCTCACACATTTGGGCCCCTAAATTGCCAGGGCAGTATAACTACGCCACAAGTGACCCCATTTTGGAAAGAAGACACCCTAAGGTATTCCGTGAGGGGCACTGCGAGTTCCTAGAATTTTTTATTTTTTGTCACAAGTTAGCGGAAAATGATGATTTTTTTTTTTTCTCTTTTTTCCTTACAAAGTCTCATATTCCACTAACTTGCGACAAAAAATAAAAAATTCTAGGAACTCGCCATGCCCCTCACGGAATACCTTGGGGTGTCTTCTTTCCAAAATGGGGTCACTTGTGGCGTAGTTATACTGCCCTGGCAATTTAGGGGCCCAAATGTGTGAGAAGTACTTTGCAATCAAAATCTGTAAAAAATGACCGGTGAAATCCGAAAGGTGCACTTTGGAATATGTGCCCCTTTGCCCACCTTGGCATCAAAAAAGTGTCACACATCTGGTATCGCCGTACTCAGGAGAAGTTGGGGAATGTGTTTTGGGCTGTCATTTTACATATACCCATGCTGGGTGAGAGAAATATCTTGGCAAAAGACAACTTTTCCAATTTTTTTATACAAAGTTGGCATTTGACCAAGATATTTTTCTCACCCAGCATGGGTATATGTAAAATGACACCCCAAAACACATTGCCCAACTTCTCCTGAGTACGGCGATACCAGATGTGTCACACTTTTTTGCTGCCAAGGTGGGCAAAGGGGCACATATTCCAAAGTGCACCTTTCGGATTTTGCAGGGCATTTTTTACACATTTTGATTGCAAAGTTCTTCTCACACATTTGGGCCCCTAAATTGCCAGGGCAGTATAACTACGCCACAAGTGACCCCATTTTGGAAAGAAGACACCCCAAGGTATTCCTGTGAGGGGCATGGCGAGTTCCTAGAATTTTTTATTTTTTGTCGCAAGTTAGTGGAATATGAGACTTTGTAAGGAAAAAAGAAAAAAAAAGAAAAATCATCATTTTCCGCTAAATTGTGACAAAAAATAAAAAATTCTAGGAACTCGCCGTGCCCCCCACGGAATACCTTGGGGTGTCTTCTTTCCAAAATGGGGTCACTTGTGGCGTAGTTATACTGCCCTGGCAATTTAGGGGCCCAAATGTGTAAGAAGTACCTTGAAATCAAAATGTGTAAAAAATGGCCTGCGAAATCCGAAAGGTGCCCCTTTGCCCACCTTGGCTGCAAAAAAGTGTCACACATCTGGTATCGCCGTACTCAGGAGAAGTTGGGCAATGTGTTTTGGGGGGTCATTTTACATATACCCATGCTGGGTGAGAGAAATATCTTGGCAAAAGACAACTTTTCCCATTTTTTTATACAAAGTTGGCATTTGACCAAGATATTTTTCTCACCCAGCATGGGTATATGTAAAATGACACCCCAAAACACATTCCCCAACTTCTCCTGAGTACGGCGATACCACATGTGTGACACTTTTTTGCAGCCTAGATGCGCAAAGGGCCCCAAATTCCTTTTAGGAGGGCATTTTTAGACATTTGGATCCTAGACTTCTTCTCACACTTTCGGGCCCCTAAAAAGCCAGGGCAGTATAAATACCCCACATGTGACCCCACTTTGGAAAGAAGACACCCCGAGGTATTCAATGAGGGGCATGGCGAGTTCCTAGAATTTTTTTTTTTTTGCATAAGTTAGCGGATATTGATTTTTTTTTTTTTTTTTCTCACAAAGTCTCACTTTCCGCTAACTTAGGACAAAAATTTCAATCTTTCATGGACTCAATATGCCCCTCACGGAATACCTTGGGGTGTCTTCTTTCCGAAATGGGGTCACATGTGGGGTATTTATACTGCCCTGGCTTTTTAGGGGCCCTAAAGCGTGAGAAGAAGTCTGGAATATAAATGTCTAAAAAATTTTACGCATTTGGATTCCGTGAGGGGTATGGTGCGTCCATGTGAGATTTTATTTTTTGACACAAGTTAGTGGAATATGAGACTTTGTAAGAAAAAACAAAAACAAACAAAAAATGTCCGCTAACTTGTGCCAAAAAAAATGGCTGAATGGAGCCTTACCAGGGGGGGAGTGATCAATGACAGGGGGGTGATCAATGACAGGGGGGTGATCACCCATATAGACTCCCTGATCACCCCCCTGTCATTGATCACCCCCCCTGTAAGGCTCCATTCAGACGTCCGCATGATTTTTACGGATCCATGGATACATGGATCGGATCCACAGAACGCATGCGGACGTCTGAATGGAGCCTTACAGGGGGGTTATCAATGACAGGGGGTGATCAGGGTAATCAGGGTGATCACCCCCCTGTCACTGATCACCCCCCCTGTAAGGCTCCATTCAGACGTCCGCATGATTTTTTACGGATCCATGGATACATGGATCGGATCCACAGAACGCATGCGGACGTCTGAATGGAGCCTTACAGGGGGGTTATCAATGACAGGGGGTGATGAGGGTAATCAGGGTGATCACCCCCCTGTCACTGATCACCCCCCCTGTAAGGCTCCATTCAGACGTCCGCATGATTTTTTACGGATCCATGGATACATGGATCGGATCCACAGAACGCATGCGGACGTCTGAATGGAGCCTTACAGGGGGGTTATCAATGACAGGGGGTGATCAGGGTAATCAGGGTGATCACCCCCCTGTCACTGATCACCCCCCCTGTAAGGCTCCATTCAGACATCCGCATGATTTTTTACGGATCCATGGATACATGGATCGGATCCACAGAACGCATGCGGACGTCTGAATGGAGCCTTACAGGGGGGTTATCAATGACAGGGGGTGATCAGGGTAATCAGGGTGATCACCCCCCTGTCACTGATCACCCCCCCTGTAAGGCTCCATTCAGACATCCGCATGATTTTTTACGGATCCATGGATACATGGATCGGATCCACAGAACGCATGCGGACGTCTGAATGGAGCCTTACAGGGGGGTTATCAATGACAGGGGGTGATCAGGGTAATCAGGGTGATCACCCCCCTGTCATTGATCACCCCCCTGTAAGGCTCCATTCAGACGTCCGCATGATTTTTACGGATCCATGGATACATGGATCGGATCCGTAAAAATCATGCGGACGTCTGAACGGAGCCTGACAGGGGGGTGATCAATGACAGGGCGGTGATCAATGACAGGGGGGTGATCAGGGAGTTTATATGGGGTGATCAGGGGTTTATAAGGGGTTAATAAGTGACGGGGGGGGGGTGTAGTGTAGTGTAGTGTGGTGTTTGGTGGGACTGTACTGACCTACCTGAGTCCTCTGGTGGTCGATCCTAACAAAAGGGACCACCAGAGGACTCAGGTAGGAGGTATATTAGACGCTGTTATGAAAACAGCGTCTAATATACCTGTTAGGGGTTAAAAAATTCGGATCTCCAGCCTGCCAGCGAGCGATCGCCGCTGGCAGGCTGGAGATCCACTCGCTTACCTTCCGTTCCTGTGAGCGCGCGCGCCTGTGTGCGCGCGTTCACAGGAAATCCCGGCCCTCGCGAGATGACGCGTATATGCGTCGTCGTGCGCAGGGCTGCCACCTCCGGACCGCACATCTGCGTTAGGCGGTCCGGAGGTGGTTAAATATACATATGTGGCTCGACACGTTTCGGGGACAACAATTCCACTTCTTCAGGAGCACCAGGAGTACGACTGCCCTATTAGGCTGGTTTCACACAGGCGTTGCGGGAAAAGGTGCGGGTGCGTTGCGGGAACATGTGTGATTTTTCTGCACGAGTGCAAAACATTGTAATGCGCTTTGCATGCGCATGAGAAAAATCGGCATGTTTGGTACCTAGCACCTAACCCAAACCCGAACTTCTGTGAAGAAGTTCGGGTTTGGGTTAGGTGCTGGGTAGATTGTATTATTTTCCCTTATACCATGGTTATAATAAAGAATGCAAAGTACAAAAGGGCTGGAGGGGTTAAAAATAGGGATGAGCGAACCTGAACTGTATAGTTCAGGTTCGTACCGAATTTTGGGGTGTCCGTGACACGGACCCGAACCCGGACATTTTCATAAAAGTCCGGGTTCGGTGTTCGTCGCTTTCTTGTCACTTTTTGAAAGGCTGCAAAGCAGCCAATCAACAAGCGTCATACTACTTGCCCCAAGAGGCCATCACAGCCATGCCTACTATTGGCATGGCTGTGATTGGCCAGTGCAGCATGTGACCCAGCCTCTATTTAAGCTGGAGTCACGTAGCGCTGCATGTCACTCTGCTCTGATCAGTATAGGGAGAGGTTGCAGCTGCGACGTTAGGGCGAGATTAGGCAGTGATTAACTCCTCCAAAAGACTTCATTAAGAGATCGATCTGCAGCTGTGGATGATTGAACTGCTGCTATTCAATTGCTCACTGTTTTTAGGCTGCCCAGAGCGTTTTTCAGTCACTTTTTTTCTGGGGTGATCGGCCATTTTGTGTATTGTGGTGTGCCAGCACAAGCTGCCACCAAGTGCATTTAACCCTCAATAGTGTGGTTGTTTTTTGGCTATATCCTACATCAGGGTGAAGCTGTCACACCAAGTGCATTTAACCATCAATAGTCTGGTTATTTTTTGGCCATATACTACATCAGGGGCAAACTGTCACCAAGTATATTTAACCCTCAATAGTGTGGTTGTTTTTTTGGCTATATCCTACATCAGGGTCAAGCTGTCACCAAGTGCATTTAACCATCAATAGTGTGGTTATTTTTTGGCCATATCCCAGTCTAATTCTGACTGTAAACGTATACCTGTCACCCAGCGTCTAAATAATCGGCCTCAAATTTATATTCATCCAAATCTGTCGTTATTGCTGTAGCTGGTCAAGTTACTTAGTGTCCTTCAAAGCACAGTTTTTGTTCTGGGTTGAAATACAATTCCTAATTTAGCAATTCTCTAAATTAGTGGTTTCTGCTGTATCAGGCCTACTTTAAATTTATCCCTAAAAGGGTATATTAGATTCAAGGTGCAGATAGGGTCATTCTCAATAACTTCACACACACGCTACTGTGCATATCCCAGTCTAATTCTGTCTGTAAACGTATACCTGTCACCCAGCGCCTAAATAATAGGCCTCAAATTTATAGTCATCCAAATCTGTGGTTACTGCTGTGCCTGTATAGTGTAATACGGTACCTAAATAGATAGCCAGATAGTGTTAGGTGTCTTTAAAAAAAAGGCCTGAATTTGAATTCAATACATTGGGCCAAATAATATTTTTGTTGTTGTGGTGAACGATAACAATGAGGAAAATATCTAGTAAAGGACGCTGACGCGGACATGGTCGTGGTGGTGTTAGTGGACCCTCTGGTGCTGGGAGAGGACGTGACCGTTCTGCCACAGCCACACGTCCTAGTGTACCAACTACCTCAGGTCCCAGTAGCCGCCATAATTTACAGCGATATTTGGTGGGGCCCAATGCCGTTCTAAGGATGGTAAGGCCTGAGCAGGTACAGACATTAGTCAATTGGGTGGCCAACAGTGGATCCAGCATGTTCACATTATCTCCCACCCAGTCTTCTGCAGAAAGCGCACAGATGGCGCCTGAAAACCAAGCCCATCAGTCTGTCACATCACCCCCATGCATACCAGGGAAACTGTCTGAGCCTCAAGTTATGCAGCAGTCTCTTATGCTGTTTGAAGACTCGGCTGGCAGGGTTTCCCAAGGGCATCCACCTAGCCCTTCCCCAGCGGTGGAAGACATAGAATGCACTGACGCACAACCACTTATGTTTCCTGATGATGAGGACATGGGAATACCACCTCAGCATGTCTCTGATGATGATGAAACACAGGTGCCAACTGCTGCGTCTTTCTGCAGTGTGCAGACTGAACAGGAGGTCAGGGATCAAGACTGGGTGGAAGACGATGCAGGGGACGATGAGGTCCTAGACCCCACATGGAATGAAGGTCGCGCCACTGACTTTCACAGTTCGGAGGAAGAGGCAGTGGTGAGACCGAGCCAACAGCGTAGCAAAAGAGGGAGCAGTGGGCAAAAGCAGAACACCCGCCACCAAGAGACTCCGCCTGCTACTGACTGCCGCCATCTGGGACCAAGCACCCCAAAGGCAGCTTCAAGGAGTTCCCTGGCATGGCACTTCTTCAAACAATGTGCTGACGACAAGACCCGAGTGGTTTGCACGCTGTGCCATCAGAGCCTGAAGCGAGGCATTAACGTTCTGAACCTTAGCACAACCTGCATGACCAGGCACCTGCATGCAAAGCATGAACTGCAGTGGAGTAAACACCTTAAAAACAAGGAAGTCACTCAGGCTCCCCCTGCTACCTCTTCTGCTGCTGCCGCCTCGGCCTCTTCTGCTGCTGCCGCCTCGGCCTCTTCCTCCGCCTCTGGAGGAACGTTGGCACCTGCAGGGGATGTACCACCAACACCACCACCACCTCAGTCACCAAGCATCTCAACCATGTCACATGGCAGTGTTCAGCTCTCCATCTCACAAACATTTGAGAGAAAGCGTAAATTCCCACCTAGCCACCCTCGATCCCTGGCCCTGAATGCCAGCATTTCTAAACTACTGGCCTATGAAATGCTGTCATTTAGGCTGGTGGACACAGACAGCTTCAAACAGCTCATGTTGCTTGCTGTCCCACAGTATGTTGCTCCCAGCCGGCACTACTTCTCCAAGAGAGCCGTGCCTTCCCTGCACAACCAAGTATCCGATAAAATCAAGTGTGCACTGCGCAACGCCATCTGTGGCAAGGTCCACCTAACCACAGATACGTGGACCAGTAAACACGGCCAGGGATGCTATATCTCCCTAACTGCACACTGGGTAAATGTAGTGGCAGCTGGGCCCCAGGCGGAGAGCTGTTTGGCGCACGTCCTTCCGCCGCCAAGGATCGCAGGGCAACATTCTTTGCCTCCTGTTGCCACCTCCTCCTACTCAGCTTCCTCCTCCTCTTCTTCCACCTGCTCATCCAGTCAGCTACACACCTTCACCACCAAATTCAGCACAGCCCAGGGTAAACGTCAGCAGGCCATTCTGAAACTCATATGTTTGGGGGACAGGCCCCACACCGCACAGGAGTTGTGGCAGGGTATAGAACAACAGACCGACGAGTGGTTGCTGCCGGTGAGCCTTAAGCCCGGCCTAGTGGTGTGCGATAATGGGCGAAATCTCGTTGCAGCTCTGGGACTAGCCGGTTTGACGCACATCCCTTGCTAGGCGCATGTGCTGAATTTGGTGGTGCAGAAGTTCATTCACAACTACCCCGACATGTCAGAGCTGCTGCATAAAGTGCGGGCCGTCTGTTCGCGCTTCCGGCGTTCACTTCCTGCCGCTGCTCGCCTGTCTGCGCTACAGCGTAACTTCGGCCTTCCCGCTCACCGCCTCATATGCGACGTGCCCACCAGGTGGAATTCCACCTTGCACATGCTCGACAGACTGTGCGAGCAGCAGCAGGCCATAGTGGAGTTTCAGCTGCAGCACGCACGGGTCAGTCGCACTGCGGAACAGCACCACTTCACCACCAATGACTGGGCCTCCTTGCGAGACCTGTGTGCCCTGTTGCGCTGTTTCGAGTACTCCACCAACATGGCCAGTGGCGATGACGCCGTTATCAGTGTTACAATACCACTTCTATGTCTCCTTGAGAAAACACTTAGGGCGATGATGGAAGAGGAGGTGGCCCAGGAGGAGGAGGAGGAAGAGGGGTCATTTTTAGCACTTTCAGGCCAGTCTCTTCGAAGTGACTCAGAGGGAGGTTTTTTGCAACAGCAGAGGCCAGGTACAAATGTGGCCAGCCAGGGCCCACTACTGGAGGACGAGGAGGACGAGGATGAGGAGGAGGTGGAGGAGGATGAGGATGAAGCATGGTCACAGTGGGATGGCACCCAACGCAGCTCGGGCCCATCACTGGTGCGTGGCTGGGGGGAAAGGCAGGACGATGACGATACGCCTCCCACAGAGGACAGCTTGTCCTTACCCCTGGGCAGCCTGGCACACATGAGCGACTACATGCTGCAGTGCCTGTGCAACGACAGCAGAGTTGCCCACATTTTAACGTGTGCGGACTACTGGGTTGCCACCCTGCTGGATCCACGGTACAAAGACAATGTGCCCACCTTACTTCCTGCACTGGCGCGTGATAGGAAGATGCGCGAGTACAAGCGCACGTTGGTAGACGCGCTACTGAGAGCATTCCCAAATGTCACAGGGGAACAAGTGGAAGCCCAAGGCCAAGGCAGAGGAGGAGCAAGAGGTCGCCAAGGCAGCTGTGTCACGGCCAGCTCCTCTGAGGGCAGGGTTAGCATGGCAGAGATGTGGAAAAGTTTTGTCAACACGCCACAGCTAACTGCACCACCACCTGATTCGCAACGTGTTAGCAGGAGGCAACATTTCACTAACATGGTGGAACAGTACGTGTGCACACCCCTCCACGTACTGACTGATGGTTCGGCCCCATTCAACTTCTGGGTCTCTAAATTGTCCACGTGGCCAGAGCTAGCCTTTTATGCCTTGGAGGTGCTGGCCTGCCCGGCGGCCAGCGTTTTGTCTGAACGTGTATTCAGCGCGGCAGGGGGCGTCATTACAGACAAACGCAGCCGCCTGTCTACAGCCAATGTGGACAAGCTGACGTTCATAAAAATGAACCAGGCATGGATCCCACAGGACCTGTCCATCCCTTGTGCAGATTAGACATTAACTACCTCCCCTTAACCATATATTATTGTACTCCAGGGCACTTCCTCATTCAATCCTTTTTTTATTTTCATTTTACCATTATATTGCGAGGCAACCCAAAGTTGAATGAACCTCTCCTCTGTCTGGGTGCCGGGGCCTAAATATATGCCAATGGACTGTTCCAATGTTGGGTGATGTGAAGCCTGATTCTCTGCTATGACATGCAGACTGATTCTCTGCTGACATGAAGCCAGATTCTCTGTTACGGGACCTCTCTCCTCTGCCTGGGTGCCTGGGCCAAAATATATGACAATGGACTGTTACAGTGGTGGCTGACGTGAAGCCTGATTCTCTGCTATGACATGCAGACTGATTCTCTGCTGACATGAAGCCAGATTCTCTGTAATGGGACCTCTCTCCTCTGCCTGGGTGCCTGGGCCTAAATATATGACAATGGACTGTTACAGTGGTGGCTGACGTGAAGCCTGATTCTCTGCTATGACATGCAGACTGATTCTCTGCTGACATGAAGCCAGATTCTCTGTTAAGGGACCTCTCTCCTCTGCCTGGGTGCCTGGGACTAAATATCTGACAATGGACTGTTACAGTGGTGGCTGACGTGAAGCCTGATTCTCTGCTATGACATGCAAACTGATTCTCTGCTGACATGAAGCCAGATTCTCTGTTACGGGACCTCTCTCCTCTGCCTGGGTGCCTGGGCCTAAATATATGACAATGGACTGTTACAGTGGTGGCTGATGTGAAGCCTGATTCTCTGCTATGACATGCAAACTGATTCTCTGCTGACATGAAGCCAGATTTTCTGTTACGGGACCTCTCTCCTCTGCCTGGGTGCCTGGCCCTAAATATATGACAATGGACTGTTACAGTGGTGGCTGACGTGAAGCCTGATTCTCTGTTATGACATGCAGACTGATTCTCTGCTGACATGAAGCCAGATTCTCTGTTATGGGACCTTTCTCCTCTGCCTGGGTGCCTAGGCCTAAATATATACCAATGGACTGTTCCAATGTTGGGTGACGTGAAGCCTGATTCTCTGCTATGACATGCAGACTGATTCTCTGCTGACATGAAGCCAGATTCTCTGTTACGGGACCTCTCTCCTGTGCCTGGGTGCCTGGGCCTAAATATATGACAATGGACTGTTACAGTGGTGGCTGACGTGAAGCCTGATTCTCTGCTATGACATGCAGACTGATTCTCTGCTGACATGAAGCCAGATTCTCTGTTATGGGACCTTTCTCCTCTGCCTGGGTGCCTAGGCCTAAATATATACCAATGGACTGTTCCAATGTTGGGTGACGTGAAGCCTGATTCTCTGCTATGACATGCAGACTGATTCTCTGCTGACATGAAGCCAGATTCTCTGTTACGGGACCTCTCTCCTGTGCCTGGGTGCCTGGGCCTAAATATATGACAATGGACTGTTACAGTGGTGGCTGACGTGAAGCCTGATTCTCTGCTATGACATGCAAACTGATTCTCTGCTGACATGAAGCCAGATTCTCTGTTACGGGACCTCTCTCCTCTGCCTGGGTGCCTGGGCCTAAATATATGACAATGGACTGTTACAGTGGTGGCTGACGTGAAGCCTGATTCTCTGCTATGACATGCAAACTGATTCTCTGCTGACATGAAGCCAGATTCTCTGTTACGGGACCTCTCTCCTCTGCCTGGGTGCCTGGGCCTAAATATATGCCAATGGACTGTTCCAATGTTGGGTGACGTGAAGCCTGATTCTCTGCTATGAAATGCAGACTGATTCTCTGCTGACATGAAGCCAGATTCTCTGTAACGGGACCTCTCTCCTCTGCCTGGGTGCCTGGGCCTAAATATATGTCAATGGACTGTTACAGTGGTGGCTGACGTGAAGCCTGATTCTCTGCTATGACATGCAAACTGATTCTCTGCTGACATGAAGCCAGATTCTCTGTTACGGGACCTCTCTCCTCTGCCTGGGTGCCTGGGCCTAAATATATGACAATAGACTGTTACAGTGGTGGCTGACGTGAAGCCTGATTCTCTGCTATGACATGCAGACTGATTCTCTGCTGACATGAAGCCAGATTCTCTGTTACGGGACCTCTCTCCTCTGCCTGGGTGCCTGGGCCTAAATATATGACAATGGACTGTTACAGTGGTGGCTGACGTGAAGCCTGATTCTCTGCTATGACATGCAGACTGATTCTCTGCTGACATGAAGCCAGATTCTCTGTTACGGGACCTCTCTCATCTGCCTGGGTGCCTGGGCCTAAATATATGACAATGGACTGTTACAGTGGTGGCTGACATGAAGCCACATTCTCTGCTATGGGACCTCTCTCCAATTAATATTGGTTAATTTTTATTTATTTTATTTTAATTTATTTCCCTATCCACATTTGTTTGCAGGGGATTTACCTACATGTTGCTGCCTTTTGCAGCCCTCTAGCTCTTTCCTGGGCTGTTTTACAGCCTTTTTAGTGCCGAAAAGTTCGGGTCCCCATTGACTTCAATGGGGTTCGGGTTCGGGACGAAGTTCGGGTCGGGTTCGGATCCCGAACCCGAACATTTCCGGGAAGTTCGGCCAAACTTCTCGAACCCGAACATCCAGGTGTTCGCTCAACTCTAGTTAAAAAAAATATAATAATTTAACTCACCTTGCTCGCGCAGCCCGGCTTCTCTTCTGTCTTCTTTTTTTGCTGTGTGCAGGAAAAGGACCTGTGGTGACATCACTCCGGTAATCACATGGTCCATCACATGATCCATCACCATGGTAAAAGATCATGTGATGGACCATGTGATAACCGGAGTGACATCACCACAGGTCCTTTTCCTTCACACAAAAAAGAAGACAGAAGAGAAGCCGGGCTGCGTGAGCAAGTGGATTAAGGTGAGTTAAATATTTTTTTATTTTTTTTAACCCCTCCAGCTACTATTGTACTATGCATTCTGTATTAAGAATGCTATTATTTTCCCTTTATAACCATGTTAAAAGGGAAAATAATAATGATCAGGTCTCCATCCCGATCGTCTCCTAGCAACCGTGTGTGAAAATCGCACCGCATCCGCACTTGCTTGCGGATGCTTGCGATTTTCATGCAGCCCTATTCACTTCTATGGGGCCTGCATTGCGTGATAAACGCAAAAGTGATGCGAGAAAATCACCGCTCATGTGATAGAAAGGAATGGGTCAGGATTCAGTGAGGGTACAATGCGTTCACCTCACGCATTGCACCCGCGCGGAAAACTCGCTCGTGTGAAAGGGGCCTTAATCTCATCCCAGGCGCCAAGCTGCCAAAATCACGTTTATACAATCTCTCCCAACCAGTAATAGTCGCTATGCGTACTTATATCTCTGAGAGCCTGAGAAAGGGACAAATCCGACCCTTGAAGTCACCTGTTGCTGCTGTTTTTATTTTTTGTTAAGAAAAAAGATGGTTCTTTAAGACCTTGTCTGGATTTCAGGGAGCTGAAACATATCACAATTTATGACCCATATCAGCTTCCTCTGATCCCGGACCTGTTTAACCAAATTGTTGGGGCTAAAGTTTTTTCTAAGTTGGATTTAAGAAGGGCATACAACCTAGTCAGGGTCAGGGAAGGGGACGAATGGAAGACGGCCTTCAATACCCTTGAGGGTCATTTAGAGAATTTGGTTATGCCCTATGGTCTGATGAATGCTCCGGCCGTCTTCCAACATTTTGTGAACAGCATTTTATATCATTTAATGGGGAAATTTGTTCTGGTGTATCTAGATGACATTTTGATTTTTTCTCCTGATTTCATGACTCGTCGGGACCACCTACGTCAGGTCTTGCTGATTCTGCAGAAGAATAAATTGTACGCTAAACTGGAAAAATGTGTGTTTGCGGTTCTGGAGATTCAATTTCTTGGTTTTTTTTCTCTCCGCTTCTGGTTTTCGCATGGACCCTGAGAAGGTCCGCGCTGTGTTTTATTGGGAGCTTCCTGAGAATCAGAAGGTGCTGATGTGGTTTTTGGGTTTTGCCAATTATTACAGAAAGTTCATTTTGAATTATTCCTCTGTTGTTAAGCCACTCACTGATATGACTAAAAAGGGGGTGGATTTTTCCTCGTGGTCGGTAGATGCGCTTAAAGCCTTTTCTAGTATCAAAGAGAGTTTTGCTTCCGCTCCCATTTTGGTACAACCTGATGTCTCTCTACCTTTTATTGTTGAAGTGGACGCTTCTGAGGTGGGTGTGGGTGCGGTCTTATCTCAGGGTCCCTCTCCTGCCAAATGGCGACCGTGTGCCTTTTTCTCAAGGAAACTCTCCTCTGCAGAGAGAAATTACAATGTGGGAGATAGGGAGTTGTTGGCCATCAAATTAGCTTTTGAGGAATGGCGCCATTGGTTAGAGGGAGCCAGACACCCTATTACTGTGTTTACCGACCATAAGAATCTGGCCTACTTGGAATTGGCCAAGCGTCTGAACCCAAGACAGGCCAGATGGTCTTTGTTCTTTTCTAGGTTTAATTTTGTTGTCACGTTCCGCCCTGGGGTTAAAAATGTGAAGGCGGATGCCCTGTCACGTTGTTTTCCGGGAGGGGGGAACTTTGAAGACCCGGGTCCCATTTTGGCTGAAGCGGTGGTCGTCTCTGCTCTTTATCCTGATTTGGAGGCAGAGTTTCAGGCTGCCCAGGCAGAGGCTCCTGATCTTTGTCCTCCTGGGAGGTTGTTTGTGTCTCTCCCTTTTTTGACACAAGGTTTTTAAGGAGCACCACGATACTGTCCTTGCTGGACACCTGGGGAGTAGAGCCACAGTGGATATCATTGCTCGGAGATTCTGGTGGCCGGCTCTTCGTAAGATGGTTGAGGGTTTTGTGGCAGCCTGCAAGACCTGCCCTCGTGCCAAGGTCCCTCATTCACAGCCATCGGGTTCTCTCCTCCCGTTACCCATTCCTTCCCGTCCTTGGACGCATCTGTCCATGGACTTCATTACGGACCTGGCTCATTCCTCGGGGAAGACTGTGATTCTGGTGGTAGTGGACAGTTTTAGCAAAATGGCGCATTTCATTCCCTTTTCTGGGTTACCCAATGCTAAGACGTTGGCGCAAGCGTTTGTTGATCACATTGTTAAATTGCATGGCATTCCTTCAGACATTGTTTCTGGTAGGGGCACGCAATTTGTTTCCAGATTCTGGAAGGCCTTCGGTTCTCACTTGGAGATTCAGTTGTCGTTCTCTTCTGCTTTTCACCCGCAGACGAATGGTCAGACTGAATGCGTCAATCAGAATCTGGAGACATATCGGCGCTGTTTTGTGGCAGAGAATCAGGAGGATTGGTGTTCTTTTTTGTTCCTTGCTGAGTTTGCTTTAAATAACCGTCGCCAGGAGTCCTCTGATAAGTCACCATTTTTTGGTGCATATGGGTTTCATCCGCAGTTTGAGACATTCTCTGGAGAGGGGTCTTCTGGTTTACCTGATGAGGAGAGATTTACCTCGTCTTTGTTATTTATTTGGCAAAAGATTCAGGGTAATCTGAAGAGGATGAGTGAGAGATATAAGCGTGTGGCAGATAAGAGACGTGTGCCTGGTCCGGACCTGAATGCGGCTGATCTGGTGTGGTTGTCTACAAAGAATATCAAACTGAAGGTTCCCTCCTGGAATTTGGGTCCTAGGTTTGTTTATTGGGCCTTACAAGATCTTGTCCGTCATCAATCCCGTTGCCTTCCATATTGATCTTCCTCAGACTTGGAGGATCCATAATGTTTTTCACAGGTCCCTATTAAAACCTTATGTCCAACCCACTGTACCCTCCTCTTTGCCTCCTCCTCCAATTGTTGTTTATGGTAATCTTGAGTTTCAGGTCTCTAGGATTGTGGCTTCTCGCATTAACCGCGGTTCTCTTCACTACCTCGTTCATTGGGAGGGTTATGGTCCTGAGGAGAGGATGTGGGTCCCAGTGGCGGACATTAAGGCCACTCGTCTCATCAGGGCTTTCCATAGGTTTCATCCTGAGAAGGTGGGCTCTGAGTGTCCGGAGTCCACCCTTAGAGGGAGGGGTACTGTCACCGCCAGTTCTGTGAGAAGGTCTGGCAGACGTCCTTCTCTACCTCTTGCATGATGTTCTTTGTCTTGGTTTCACTTTCTCATCTCCCTTCCTTCTCCCAGGTGTCACCTATTTAGACTAATTGTCTCCCTATATTCCCTCCCATACTGCCTCACTTTGCGGTTTATACTACTTCCTGGATGAAGTGTTCACTGCTGGAGGCTGCTTCTGCTGTTTACTCAGATAAGTCATTTCTTTTATTGTGTTTCTTTGCTGGCTTGATTCTAGGTGACCCTGACTCCATCCGTATTAAGTGCAGGGAGCCGGTGGTCATGTCCCCTCACTATTATAGGGTTTTCAGGTGTCACACAGTCTTAGGTACGTGGGCATGCAATCGTCTACCATTGAAACCCTTGCATGGGCATAGCAGTCAGGGAGAGCTCTTAGGGTTTTATAGGGCTCACCTATATGCTCCTTAGTTTGGGATCAAGCCAGTCGGACATTTATTCATAAGTTCCAGCTATCTGCAACATCATCTGTCACATTTACATGCTGATGCAATCATTCTGCACAGCCAGATAGGTTTTCATAGCTAGCTATGTAAGTGTAATTGAGGTTGGGGCTTTCTTGCAGAACCAGGCCACCTTTCTCCAGGGGCCCCATAGCAGTTACGTAGCCACTGGTCTTTAGAAAATAGTTATTTCAAGGCCCATTTGGAAGAGTAACCAAAACAGATCTTCATTTTAGTTTACTTTAGCTTGCTAGGAACCCTCAACTGTACAACATAGGGGGGCAGGGCCAGCCTGTCTCCCAGCAGCTAAACTAAGAACTGCTAATTTAACTAGTTCCTTCCCATATATAACCTTTTGGGATTACCTCTTTAACAGTTAACCAAATTAATAACCCTATAGCAATGAACCACTGAATTACTGTTACAAGGCCTGACAGGCTTCCGTAAATGTCAGACCAGGAGCCCTCCAGATAGACAATGGAAATATCCAGCTCATCCTTATTTTGTGATGATGTAGATGTTCCACCTCGGGTGCACGGAAGTGAAGGTAAGGCCTTGGTAGTAGCAATAGGGAAGAATTTTCCAGCACCACTGCTTTCTTGAGCGAAAATTTCCTTTATTTTCAGGGACAAAGAGACTGCAATAAAACGTATTCACAGGTCCTGTTGGCAATCTACGCGTTTCGAACAGGTGGGTTCTTATTCATGACTGGCAGGAGGCCTCCAGCTGCCATAGAATCCTTTGGTTCCCTGCAATCACATCACAGTGTAAACCCCTTAGATGCAGCAGTTGCTATGGATCGTGGCATCAAAAGGCGCGGGGGGGGTGGTGTAAACAGCCAGCATCAGCTCTAGCACCAATCAATCTTGGCCTTTGCAGCCGGGTGTCATCTGTATGTTACAGTTGACACTCACTGCTGAAGGCGGAAGCTCAGTTCCTGAGCTCGTGCCATAGTTATGCCATAAATGTATAGCATAGTGCGTTAAGGTAATAATTGCTATGCCATACATTTGCAACATGGTGTGGGAAGGGTATAATGGTTAACTCAAAAGATTTCAAGACTTCTTAGGTTTCTTTATCTGGCATGATACAATATGGTATCTGAAGGTACATACAGTACACTACTCACAAAAAGTTAGAGATATTTGGCTTGTGGTTGAAATTTCACGGTGAATCTAAAATGCACTCTAACCTTTAAAGGTGAACTTAATGTGACCTTCTTTAAACTTTTGAATGCACATGTCCAACTGTTCAGTGTTTAAGGACCTTTTTGCACAACTTGCTGTTCTCTAGCAAGGAGCTTAACAGCAAAATTCACAACTGGTGTTCGCCCAATAAATTTCCTGGTTCAATTAGTATACTGTATACTAGTATACAGTATACTTCTACAGAGGGATCTGGATAGAGTGGAGGCTTGGGCAGATAAGTGGCAGATGAGGTTTAACACTGACAAATGTAAAGTTATGCAAATGGCAAGGAATAATGCAAGTCACCCGTACATACTAACTGATAAAACACTCGGTAATACTGACATGGAAAAGGATCTAGGAATTTTAATAAAGAGCAAACTAAGCTACAAAAACCAGTGTCAGGCAGCTGCTGCCAAGGCCAATAAGATAATGGGTTGCATCAGAAGGGGCATAGATGCCCGTGATAAGAACATAGTCCTACCACTTTACAAATCGCTAGTCAGACCACACATGGAGTACTGTGTACAGTTCTGGGCTCCTGTAAACAAGGCAGACATAGCAGAGCTGGAGAAGGTCCAGAGGAGGGCAACTAAAGTACCCTGAAAGATTATCAAAATTAGGGTTATTCACTTTAGAAAAAAGACAACTGAGGGGAAATCTAATTAATATTAAAATGTATAAATATATCAGGGGTCAGTACAGAGATCTATCCCATCATCTATTTATCCCCAGGACTGTGATGAGGGGACATCCTCTGCGTCTGGAGGAAAGAAGGTTTGTACACAAACATAGAAAAAGATTCTTTATGGTAAGAGCAGTGAGACTATGGAACTCTCTGCCTGAGAAGGTGGTGATGGTGAATACAATAAAGGAATTCAAGAGGGGCCTGGATGTATTTCTGGAGCGTAATAATATTACAGGCTATAGCTACTAGAGAGGGGTCGTTGATCCAGGGAGTTATTCTGATTGCCTAAGTGGAGTCGGAAAGGAATTTTTTATTCCCCTAAAGTGGGGAAAATTGTTTCTACCTCAAAGGTTTTTCTTGTTTGCCTTCCTCTGGATCAACTTGCAGGTTAACAGGCCGAACTGGATGGACAAATGTCTTTTTTCGGCCTTATATACTATGTTGCTATGTTATGTACTATGTTAATTAGAATTGGTATTTAAACAGTCCTCCTCATCATGCTGTTCACATTTTGACATCATGAGACGAAGACAACACCTTACAATTGATCAACAGTACCTCACCATTGCGAGGCTTCAAGCAGGATGTTCTCAGACCCAAGTGGTCACTGAGCTTAGAGTGTCGCAGAGTGTCATCAGCAGTTTTCAACAGAGATACAGTGAGACTGAGAGAGTCACAGAAAGGCATAGAAGTGGACATCCTTTGTCCACATCCCACAATAATGACCAATTCATTGTGAACAATGCCCTGCGGAACCAGATGATGAATGCCACAAAACTCCAGACACATTTAAGGGAGATGAGAGGCACCCAAGTGTCACGTCAGACCATTTAAAACTGTTTACATCAGCATGGTCTGGATGCTAGACGACCTGCAAGGGTATCTGACCACAGGCGTCATCGTCTTGCATGGACCAGGGAGCATCTACACTGGACGAGGGACCAGTGGGCCTCAGTGCCGTTCACTGATAAAAGTAATTTCATATGAGCAGTTATTATGGCCCCAATTATGTTGGAGACGTCAAGGAGAGTGCATCAGCCACATCAGCCTTTGGTGGTGGTGGTATTACAGTGTGGGCAGGTGTGTCTAGTCAATAGTGATGAGTGGCAGGGGCAATATTCAAATTTGCGATATTTCGCAAATATTTGGACAAATATTCGTCATAAATTTGCAAATTCGAGAATTCGCCATTATTTTCTTGATTACTAAAATTGGCAATGTAATATGCGCATATTGCATGCACAATACAGGCGTGGGTCACTTTTGCTAAATTTTTCAAGCTGCTAGAAGTTTCCTGAGACAGGAAATGGTTGGCACAGCGGAACATTACAATAGCTTTATATACAGATAGAGTGCTCCAATATATTCGCAATTGCGCAAATTGGCAATTAATGATGCGCATATTTTGGCGCAATACAGTACAGACCAAAAGTTTGGACACACCTTCTCATTCAAAGAGTTCGCTTTATTTTCATGACTATGAAAATTGTAGATTCACACTGAAGGCATCAAAACTATGAATTAACACATGTGGAATTATATACATAACAAAAAAGTAGCCACCTTTTGTTTTGATTACTGCTTTGCACACTCTTGGCATTCTCTTGATGAGCTTCAAGAGGTAGTCACCTGAAATGGTTTTCACTTCACAAGTGTGCCCTGTCAGGTTTAATAAGTGGGATTTCTTGCCTTAGAAAATGGGGTTGGGACCATCAGTTGAGTTGTGGAGAAGTCAGGTGGATACACAGCTGATAGTCCTACTGAATAGACTGAATAGCTGTAATTGATGTTCAAGGCCACATGACAAGTTATTGAGACATTGGCATTTTTTGTGTTGGCTTTTGTTTCAATAAATTGTTTGAGATGAGGAAATCACCATTGCTGTTTCTACTTAAATGCCCAACTTTCATGATATAATATCACTGTGGCGTGAACTTTTTACATTCTCCATAAATTTCACCCAAAAGTCAAATATCCCAAACTTTTTGTGAGTAGTGTATTTATACACAAAAGGACATAGGAATAGTGTTATAAATAAGCCACCAGACATACTGCAGATCCATCAATAGTGTGATTGTTTTATTGTGCTCTGATTTAGAGTTGGTGCAAAAGAGTAAATATTATTTTAGCTAATTTTTATTACATTTTGTAGAATAACATACAGACTGATAACATTTCTTTCAATGTCAACTTCAAGACATTACAACAATGATGGTAATGAGCAATGAAAGAAAAAACTAAGTGCAATTATATTCTTTGAATAAAGTATAAGTAAATTTTATTTAACTAAGTGATTACCTTAATTAATGAACAAGGAAACCTTAATAATAAGAAAAACAAAAACCTAAAATCTGAAGAAAATAAGGTATAATATGTAAAAGAAAATAAATAGAAAGAAGGAAATACTCTCAAACTAAGTAGGGATTATGATTATGCAAAATAGGGCCGGACCATAAGATATGGAATAGAGTTCCCCTTACTCCATAATTCCATCAGCAAAGGTGCAAGGTGGCCAGGTACATGACTTAAATGATCTGAGGCCAAGAACCAACACAATACACTTTTCATTGCAGACTCCTAAAGTGTAGAGCATTTAAATGTATTTGCTATAAAATGCAATGATTTTGACCAATTTTTAGCGGTGAATTCCCATTATAGTTCCTTTTCCCAAGTGAGAAATAGTGGTTTTAGCAAATGTCCTCAGCAGTGAATAGACAGGTTTGAGGCCATTAGGAGGCAAACTGGGTTTATGCTTCTTTTTTCCAGACAGCTGAGGAATCTCATTCAGAGCCTTTTATATTTTGATAGGTGATGATTGCAGTTGGGGCAATAATGATCGACATCCTTACAGCTGTCCAAGCAGAAAGGAATCAGGCAGCATCCTAACCAGCATCTATAGAAGAAGAGACAATTAGATAAGAAATAAATCAAGAGTTCACAGAAAACAAGCAATAATGGTCCTAGTTGGGATTGATTCCTGGGAGGCTTTGTAGATCATACACATTGCAATAATGCCATGGGGATTTACTAGTTCCATTTCTAAGAGTGGCTAGCCTTTTAAAGACCTCTATTGCAAATGTTGCAAGACTAAATCGGGAGGGGACAGTTAAAGTTAGTAGTCACAGCCAGACCCTGGCACCTGAAGAGGCCCAAAGACCATTCTGCCACCAAAGAAGACAGTGTTCAGTCAGGGTGCTGTCTGTCATATACACGGATAACAACTGGATGGGGAAATCATCCATTTTAAAAGGTCCTAACACTTCTGGGCAGAAGCTGCCAATAGAAATAATGTTTTGTGATATCCAATTCCATTTGAGTTGTGCCAAATCACAAATTCAGGTGTGTTAAAAATTTACCTGGACTAAAAGGTCATGGTATGGCCATATGTTCAGGTTTTTTATGCAATTTTGATGATCCACTTCTGATTTCAAACACTGCATAGAAAACTGAACGTTTGGCCATACTCTTAGGGACAATTGCATTATGTGCAATTTACTAGTACATTGTCATTAGCCAAATGCAGCAATTTATCAGGTTATACACTGTTTTAGGAATGTCTAGTTAGGAAAGTAAGGGTTGGATCCCAAAAGGATTATTTGCACATTTGTTTGTAACTTGATCCAAAACTGCATTTAAAAAATGCACCAAATCCACAGTGTTTCAACAAAGCCTTAATCCCTTAAAGACAGGAACTATTTTCATTTTTGCATTTTTTATTTCTCCTCCCGACGTTCCAGTAGCCATAACATTTTATTGTTTCCATTTACATAGCCATGTGAGGGCTTATTTTTTGTGGGACAATATGCATTTTTAATGCCAACATTTAATTTATCATGTTTTGCATTGGAAAACAGGAAAAAATTATTTGTGGGGTAAAACTGAAAAAAAAAAAAAAAAGAAAATTCTGTCAAGGTTTTGACATTATGGCAGTTCACTGTGCGCTAAAAATGACATGACGTCCTAATTCTGCAGCTCAATACCATTACAACGATACCAAACTTTTCATTATAAAAAAAAATAACCTTTGAAAAAAAAAAAAAAATTTCTTTGCATCTCCATTTTCTGACAGCCATAACGTTTTTAGATTTCAGTCTACATAGTTGTATAAGGGCTTGTTTTTTTGCATAACGTAATTTTTTATATATATATATATATATATATATATATATATATATATTTTTTTTTTTTTTTTCGATAACTATTAGCCTCCTTAGAGATCAAGAGCCTATGTAAAGGCTATAAGTCCTATAAACATTGACTTATAGGATAGCTGCCTTACATCTGGTGGCATTTGAGGCAGAGCTTGTTAAGAGCTCATTTGCATCCCTTTCTTCCCAGGATTCCAGAGAAGCATGTATGACCCATAAGTCTCCTCATGCCAATTAAGGCGCTCTCTCCCCAAGGAGAGAAAGTACCCCCCGAATCCTGTTTTTACATTGCTGGCATTGCCGAATTTTATTTTTTTATTATCCATGAAGGATTCATTATTCTAGTCTGTTCATTTTAGTGCTTACCCGACCAGAATCATGGTGCCAAAGATAACCCAGACTAGGAGTCCATTGGTATGTTGTATACGTGTCAATATGTTCTTGTGACAATTAGGACAGGTGCATGATGCTGGAGTGTCAGCAAATGATGTTGCCAAGACCACTGTTGTTACAGGGGCCATAACCACTGTCAACGATAAAAAAAAAGTTAAAAAATTGTAAATAGGATAGAACTTTCTACAGAAAAAAAAAAAACAATAATTGCATTAGGGTAATCGCAGCAATAACAGAGCTGGATCCAGCTGCAACCAAATGATACCAGTAAAAAAAACAATCTAAGAAAAAAAACATACTGCTGTACTGTATATACAACAAAAACAACAGATGAGAAACAAATACGGTTACATAACTTATGCCTCATTCACACATCAGTGTTCGGTCAGTGTTTTTCATCAGTGATTGTGAGCCAAAATCAGGATTGGAGCCTCCACAGATATAAAGTATAAGGTTTTCCTGGTTTGGGCTCAAATTCACTGATGGAAATCACTGACCGTACACTGACTGTGTGAACGAAGCCTTACTGTTTTAATAGGTGATGTGAGACTGAGCCTAATCAGTAGCGTCGCCAGGGGGGGGCCAGAGGGGGCCATGGCCCCCCCTACATCACGCTGTGCCCCCAACTAAAATGCCCCCCCCCCCCCAAGTGAGCCGCCGCAGTCGGGCGCAGGGAGATGATCACTTCCATTGCGCTCATCTCCATAGTCATCTGTCTGTGCTGCGGCGGGGCAGAGGAGGGAGAGGCGTGTCCCTTCCCCTTCCTCTGATAGGCTGCCGGCCTAGTGCCTGCAGCCTATCAGAGGCCGGCGCAGGCGGCGCGATGACGCCATCGTGCTGTCTGGGCCATACAGCGCAGGACACAGGCTGGAAGAGGCCTGCATCGCATCGCTGACATGGAGGTAAGTATAAGTTTTTTGTTTGTTTTCTTACAATAGTTTTACAGGCACATTAGGGGGGCTCTTGTTACTGGCACATTGGGGGGACTTATTACTGGCACATTGGGGGGCTTATTATTGGCAGGTGATGGGGGCTTATTACTGGCACAAGATAAGGGGCTTATTACTGGCACGTGATGGGGGATTATTACTGGCACATGATGGGGGATTATTACTGGCACATGATGGGGGGCTCTTGTTACTGGAACATTGGGGGGGCTCTTATTACTGGCACGTGATGGGGGGCTGGGCTCTTATTATTGGCACATTGGCTCTTGTTACTGGCATGTGTTGGGGGCTCTTGTTACTGGCATGTGATGTGGGGCACTTATTACTGGCACGTTATTGGGGGCACTTATTACTGGCAGATTATTGGTGGGCACTATAGGGGCATCTACTGAGGCCACAAAGAAGGGGTATTTTATATGGGGGGCTCTGTACAGTAGCATTTTATACTGGGACACATTATGGTTGGTACTATGGGGAAGGGGGGAGAGGAGTACTATGGAGTCATCTACGGGGGGCACTAAGAAGGGGTATTTTATACTTGCAAATTATAGGGGACACTGAGGGCATCTACTGGGGCATGATATATGGGGCATTTTATATTGATACATTATGGGGGGCACTAGGAGGAAGTGGGGAGAGGAGCACTATGGGGGAGAGGAGCACTATGGGGGCATTTACTGGGGGCACTATATAGGAGTATTTTATACTGGCACATTATGGGGGACATTAGCTCAACTGGAGGCATTACAAGGGGGTATATTTGCATTGTCACATTATAAGGATAATTATTTCTACTGGGGGGCATTATGATGGGCTTTATTACTCCCCCATGGTATGACCCCCTAGTAGCAGCACCAGCCTCTCCCTGCTCTGCTATCCCTCTGCCCCTTCTCCAAATCCTTATTATGAAATCTTTCTCATTAGGATAAAACATAACTGCCGAGCCCTCGGCCAAAGTGTTGAAGTGGTGTCCGAGATACCGAAGGGTCAAGCCAAGTAATTGTAAGTTTTCATGTGAAATATTTTTATTTTATGCACATATAGCTTACACTGTGCCACACAATATACAGTATACCGCTACACTGTGTAGTCTGTTCTATAAGTACCATTGTTTTGTGGCGGCGGACAGAAAATAA
Source organism: Bufo gargarizans (assembly GCF_014858855.1). Lineage (NCBI taxonomy): Eukaryota > Metazoa > Chordata > Amphibia > Anura > Bufonidae > Bufo > Bufo gargarizans. The sequence continues at coordinate 158,041,245 of NC_058087.1, read as the reverse complement.
TCTGGAAGTGCCCCTCCCGAGACCAGGCTCTGGATCTGCCACTGGACCGCTCACAGGAGTGTACATTTCTTCTAAACTGTAATCCGTATGCTCTGACCTGCAGAAATCAGCACTCGCTCGGTAACAACTAACAGGCAGGACCTGTAGGCTGTAGCCTGGCCCTGTTACCGAAGCTATCTGAGTGGTGTAAGGTTAAGGTACTAGTAGAGATGAGCGGCCGCTGAATCCTGATTTAAAGTTAAAGTTACTGCAGGATATGGATTACAGTTTAGAAATGTCAAATGTACACTCCTGTGAGAGGCGGGGAGGGAGATCTGTGGATGACACTGTTATGGAGGGGGAAATGGGGATGACACTGTCATGGGGTGGATCTGTGGATGACACATATAGCATAAGATGCTATATACGGTATGTGTCATCCACAGATCCCCCCCATAGCAGTGTCATCCACAGATCTCCCTCCCTATAAAAGTGTCATCCACAGGCAACTAGGACATGTTGAAATCTGAGTGATTTTATATAATTTTTTTTAAACCACAGACAGCAGGACTTTTCTTCCCTGTTGCAGATTTAGGTATTGGGTAAAGTATCGCAGCATTTCTAAGATTACTTGTGTAAATGTATCGTTGTTATAGCTGCCCCCCTTACTTTTGTCCTGGCCCCCAGTGTGCCCCCCCAAAATTTGAAAGCTAGAGACACCACTTAGCCTAATATGCATACAGTCATTACAGCAGCCCGTGTCTGTCACTGCCCCATTACAACTACTAACAACATTATTTGTTGCAGTACTGATATTCCAATTTTGGCCAATACCACTCCTTGCTCTGTCTGCATCTGCATGGCTGCTTCTGATTGTTAATCACTTTCTACTATGAATGCTGGGCTGCCCTCTCTCGCCTTGCCTGAGCTTAGATTCCTAGTTTCTAGTTTAACCAGTGAAGGTATGCTGTCTGCTGCCTGCCCTGACTTTAGCCTGTCTACTATACTGACCATTTGCTGTCTGCATTGACCTTTGATAAGTTACACAGAATTGTACAAACCCTGTTTGCCCTGACCTCTGCCTGTTTACCGACTTCGAGTATTGCCAAAGTCAAACCAGTTAATTGGTACAGGGGGTCCACCCTGACAGCCCATTACAAATGTAAGAAACAGCACTCTTAAAGTGAACCTGTTACATGACAATATTTTATAGAGTAGAAGGAGCCAATACTTTATTCACTCAATGCACTTGTACATCAATCATTATCTTTATATATTGCAAGTTGTCACTGCTCACAATGGACTGCTAGTTGTGATACTGCAAAATATTATATTAAACTGTGTAGTAAATTGGCTTAATAAAATCTGATAACCCCCCCAAAAAAAAAAATCAGTATGTGAATGTATCCACTGAACTTTACCTGTGGGCTGTAGTCCTCCAACTCCTGGTGCAGTTGGGTGAGCTACTCCAACACCTGTGTGAAATACAAGACAGCATCATACCCATGTGAAAATGAAATGGTAATATTACATAATAACATAGTATATAAAGCCGAAAATAGACATTTGTCCATCCAGTCCGGCCTGTTATCCTGCAAGTTGATCCTGAGGAAGGCAAAAAAAAAAAAACTGTGAGGCAGAAGCCAATTTTTGCCACTTAAGGAGACTCCATTCAGGCAATCAGATTCAGATCAAACTCCCTAGATCAACAACCCATCTCTAGTAGCTATGTAATATTATTACACTCCAGAAATACATACAGGCTCCTTTTGATTTCTTTTAGTGAACTCACAATCACCACCTCCTCAGGCAGAGAGTTTCATAGTCTCACGGCTCGTACCGTAAAGAATCCTTTTCTATGTTTGTGTACAAACCTTCTTTCCTCCAGGTGCAGAGGATGTCCCATTGTCACAGTCACAGTCCTGGTGATAAATAGATGATGGGAGAGATCTCTGTACTGACCCCTGATATATTTATACATAGTAATTAAATCTCCTCTCAGTTGTCTTTTTTCTAAAGTGAATAACCCTAATTTTGTTCATCTTTCAGGGTACTATAGTTCCCTCATTCCAGTCATTACTTTAGTTGCCCTCTTCTGAACCCTATCCAGCTCTGCTATGTCTGCCTTGTTCACAGGAGACCATAACTGTACACAGTACTCCATGTGTGGTCTGACCAGTCATTTGTAAAGTGGTAGGACTATGTTCTCATCACGGGCATCTATACCCTTTTGATGCAACCCATTATCTTATTGTCACGGTCTGGAGTCAGGCTCGGAGGCCAGTAGCTATAGCAGCGGAGCAGATATTCACACTGGTCACCCTGGCTGATGACACGGGTTCACCTGAGGTGTGGGGTCTAAGTACTAACCGGTATTCGCCAGAGCTCCTGATGGTGGAGATGGACTTTGCTGCGTGTTAGTACCAGGTCGCGGTCCTCAGGATAGCCCCAGCAGGAGGTGAGCAAGCCGAGGTCCAGTAGCAGATAAAGCAGACAGGGATCAAGCAGAAGCGTGGTTGAATAACAAGCCAAAGTCGGTAACAAATAGTGCAGGTTGGGATTAAGCAGGAGCGTAGTCGAGGAGCAAGCCAAATGTCAGTAACGGATGGTAGCAAAGATGCGGTCGGCAGCAGTATAGACAAGAGCAAGATATTGGCTGGTAAAGGCACAATAATCTGGCAACCAGGAAGTGCAGAGACATGGCTTAAATCAGGAAGTTCATGGGAGGAGCAAGGGGTTCAAGGTTCAAGGCAAACAAGATTCAAGACAAGATCATTCAAGGAATAGTCTAAGGAACTGTCCAGCACTTCAGGTGGCTCAGCAAGTAGAGACACCGCCAGACACAGCAGAGGTCCCAGGTTCAAGTCCAGATCCTAACAGTACTCCCGTCCTCCCAGGTGAGGAAACCTCTGGTGGAATTCCTTTGTTAATCTAGGGGCATGAACATTCTCATCCGGCTCCCAAGAGTTTTCTTCTGGCCCATATCCTTCCCATTGAACCAGATATTGTAATTTTTTCCGAAAGATCCTGGAGTCAAGAATTTTTTCCACCACAAATTCTTCTTCACCCTGTACTTCAACAGGTGGAGGAGGAGGATGAATTCTTCCAGAAAAGGTATTTTCATGAAACGTTTTAAGTAGCGATACATGAAAAACAGGGTGAATCCTCATATTGTCGGGAAGTTTTAGGCGAAAAGTGACTGGGTTGATTTGAGCAGAAATCTCAAAAGGTCCCACAAACTTTTGACCCAACTTAGCACATGGAACCTGAACCTTCAAATTTTTGGTAGATAACCAAACTTTGTCATCTACTTGAAAGGTGGGGATTGATCTCCGATGTCTGTCAGCAGCTTTCTTGTAATATTCCTGAGCCTCCTTCAATGTATCCGTCAATTTCTCCTGGATCTCCTGTAATGAAGTTAATCTGTCTGTAACAGCAGGAATTGGAGTTGAAATAGGTAGACCTGGAATAAAAACTGGATGATACCCAGTGTTTAGGAAAAAGGGGCTTTGGGAAGTGGAGCTATGTTTAGAGTTATTATAAGCAAACTCTGCCGTAGGAAGGTAGTCCACCCAATCATCCTGAAGATAACTCACAAAACTTCGAAGGTATTGCTCCAAGGTTTGATTGGTCCTCTCGGTCTGACCATTAGACTGTGGATGAAAAGCTGAGGACAGATTAATTGTTACACCCAACGCTGAGCAAAAACTTCTCCAAAATTTAGAGGTAAACTGTACTCCTCTGTCAGACACCACATCATCAGGAATTCCATGTAGTTTAAAAACTTCCCGGACCATTACTTCTGCAGTATGTTCGGCAGAGGGTACCCCCTTAACTGGAATAAAATGAGCCATTTTAGTGAGACGGTCCACAACTACCAGGATGGTGGTCATCCCTTTAGAAAGGGGAAGGTCAACCACAAAGTCCATCGAAATTGACCCCCATGGTCTTGATGGAACAGGCAGTGGTTGAAGTAACCCCAGAGGAGACGAACGGGGTGTCTTATTGCGAGCACAGGTTCGACACGAAGCCACATAACTCTTGACATCTTTCTTGTACCCAGGCCACCAAAAGGAACGTGATAAGAGTTCCTCTGTCTTAGAAACCCCAAAATGACCAGCAAGTTTAGAGTCGTGAACCAACCTGAGGGCTTCTACTCGAACTGATTCAGGTACATAGAGGCAATGCGCTTGAGTCCAAAAACCGTTGCTGTACTTGAGGTTAAAGTCTTTAGGAGGATGATTAAGAAGTGGGTCATTCTCATACCCCTTCTTGAGAAGATTAAGAAAGGTCTTAGAACTCATGGCCCCTAGAAAGTTCTTTTGAGGCAGGATCGTACATTCAGAGTTGCTTTCCTGGAGAGGCCCAGACAACATCCGTGACAGGGCATCAGCCTTACCATTCCTTGACCCAGGGCGGTACGAGATAATGAAATTGAACCTCGAGAAGAAAAGGGTCCAACGTGCTTGTCTAGATGACAACCTCTTGGCAGAACGAATAAATTCTAAATTTTTGTGATCCGTGAGAACGGTTACAGGGTGCTTATCCCCTTCCAGCAGGTGCCTCCACTCAGAAAATGCTTGCTTAATTGCCAGCAGCTCCTTGTTTCCAATGTCATAATTCTTCTCGGCTGGAGACATCAGTCGAGAGAAATAAGCACAAGGATGAAGCTGCATTTTTTCTCCAATTCGCTGAGAAAGAATAGCTCCCACAGCAGAATCTGAAGCATCAACTTCTACGATGAAAGGTAGTTCAGGATCTGGATGTACCAGTATTGGTGCAGTAGTGAAGAGAGTCTTTAGTTTACTAAAGGCAGCTTGTGACTCAGATAACCACAAAAAGGGTATTCCTTTCTTTGTCATCTGCGTAATTGGAGCTATTACCTTGGAGAAATTCCTTATAAATCTCCTGTAAAAGTTGGCAAATCCAACAAATCGTTGTATCTCCTTAACATTCGTAGGGACAGGCCAATCCACCACTGCTTTGATCTTATCGGGATCCATGCTTACCCCTTCAGAAGAAATTATGTAACCCAAGAACTGGATCTGACTTTGTTCAAACTCGCATTTCTCTAGTTTTATGTAAAGTTGATTCTGCCTTAGTCTCTTGAGGACAATACAGACATGCTTGTGGTGTTCTTCCAAATTATCAGAAAAAATTAGAATATCATCCAAATAGGCTATTACAAACTGATCCAGCAAATCTCGGAAAACATCATTAATAAAATGTTGAAAGGTTGCGGGAGCATTGCACAGTCCAAAGGGCATGACCAAAGACTCAAAATGTCCCTATCTGGTTCTGAAAGCAGTTTTCCATTCATCTCCAGGACGAATCCGGACAAGGTTGTATGCCCCCCGTAAATCTAATTTGGTAAAGAGCTTGGCGGAGCGGAGTCTCTCGAGCATTTCTGGAATCAGTGGAAGTGGATAGCGATTTTTAATTGTGATCCTGTTTAAATCTCTGTAGTCGATACACGGACGCAGGGTTGAGTCCTTTTTCTCCACGAAGAACAAGGCTGCCCCAGCAGGAGAGGTTGAGTGTCTGATAAAACCCTTCTCCAGATTCTCATTAAGCCACTCCCGGAGCACCTTCAGCTCAGGTTCTGATAAAGAAAAAAGGCGACCAAAGGGTATTTCTGCCCCTGGAAGCAATTCAATGGGGCAATCATACGAGCGATGAGGAGGCAGCTGATGGGCGTTCTTTTTATCACAAATGTCACGAAACTCAAGATATTGTGGAGGTAGCTTGTCATATGACTGGGTAGTTACCATAACTGCTTGTGAATCCAGGGTTGGTGGAGGGCTTATTTGATAAGATTCCCTGCAATGTTTTTTGCAATGGTCAGAGGTAAAACTTAAAGAACGTGTTTCCCAGTTGATGGAGGGATTATGGATAGAGAACCAAGGAATGCCCAGGATGATAGGGAACTTGGGTGATGTGATCAGCTGAAAACTGATAATCTCCTGATGGTCAGTCTCAATTAGGAGTTTAAGTGAAACAGTCTCATGGGTAACAGGTCCTGAAGATAAGGGTGAGCCATCCACAGTTTCCATATCAACAGGGGTGAGTTTATTTCTTATTTGAATGTTATGATTTTGGGCAAATTCAATGTCCATGAAGTTTCCCCCGGCCCCTGAGTCCAGCATAGCAGAACAAGGTATTTCACCATCCTCGACGATAAGCTTTATAGGGATGATAAAATGAGTTGATAAAGAATTGACTTTATTTGCTTCCTGAATCAAAGGAGAGACAGACTGAGAAATTGAGTTTATTTGTTCAGATACAACATCAGTTGCCGCAATTGTTCTTCTAAATTTATTGGGACAATTAATTGCGTAGTGTCCAGCGTTTCCACAATAAAGACATAAGTTCTCTGAACGTCGTCTTTCTTTCTCTCTCCTGAGTAGTAATAGATCTTTTAATAGCATCCACCTGCATAGGTTCAGGACTGTCAGAATCTGGAAGAACTCTTGGACCCTTAGGAGTAAACTGGCTAGTAGAAAAACGCATGTCACCATTACTGCCTAGGATTCCCAGTCTCTCTTTTCTCCTTTCAGTAAGCCTCTGATCAATTTGAATACATAATTTAATAAAAGCCTCAAGGTCTTCAGGACTTTCTACTCTGGCTAGCTCATCTTTTACTTGTTCAGAGAGTCCTTGACGGAACTGACTCTTTTGTGCTGCTGGATTCCAATTGGTATCTGAGATCCAACGTCGGAATTCTGTGGTGTACTCTGCAACAGAGCGTCTACCCTGCCTTAATTTGTGTAATTTTGCCTCAGCAGTAGCGCAGCGGTTAGGATCATCAAAAACTTGATTCATAGCAGCCACAAAATTATTGAAATTATCCAGGATGACATCATCTTTCTCCACATAAGGGGAGGCCCAGGCTAAGGCTTCCTCAGTCAGGAGATTAATAATAAACAGCACCCTTTTCCTGTCAGAAGTAAATGCAGCTGGTTGCATCTGAAAGTATATACGACACTGATTAAGGAAACCTCTGTAATGGTGACGGTCTCCATTAAACTTGAGTGGTAGGGGCATTCGTGCGTTAGTATCTACAGCAGCAGTATCACAGGAACGAAAGTCCCGCAATTGTCTATGCAGATCAAGGATGTCCTCTTGTAGCCCTTTCACTTCAATTTGTAAATCAGCAAACTTTTCCTGGTAGTTAACACCAAATGCCTGCAAGTCAGAGATTTGTACCCTGAGAGGAGCCACAGCAGCTGCTACAGCGGCCTCCATGTTTTGGGCCAGATTATTCTGTCACGGTCTGGAGTCAGGCTCGGAGGCCAGTAGCTATAGCAGCGGAGCAGATATTCACACTGGTCACCCTGGCTGATGACACGGGTTCACCTGAGGTGCGGGGTCTAAGTACTAACCGGTATTCGCCAGAGCTCCTGATGGTGGAGATGGACTTTGCTGCGTGTTAGTACCAGGTCGCGGTCCTCAGGATAGCCCCAGCAGGAGGTGAGCAAGCCGAGGTCCAGTAGCAGATAAAGCAGACAGGGATCAAGCAGAAGCGTGGTTGAATAACAAGCCAAAGTCGGTAACAAATAGTGCAGGTTGGGATTAAGCAGGAGCGTAGTCGAGGAGCAAGCCAAATGTCAGTAACGGATGGTAGCAGAGATGCGGTCGGCAGCAGTATAGACAAGAGCAAGATATTGGCTGGTAAAGGCACAATAATCTGGCAACCAGGAAGTGCAGAGACATGGCTTAAATCAGGAAGTTCATGGGAGGAGCAAGGGGTTCAAGGTTCAAGGCAAACAAGATTCAAGACAAGATCATTCAAGGAATAGTCTAAGGAACTGTCCAGCACTTCAGGTGGCTCAGCAAGTAGAGACACCGCCAGACACAGCAGAGGTCCCAGGTTCAAGTCCAGATCCTAACACTTATTGGCCTTGGCAGCAGCTGCCTGACACTGGTTTTTAGTGAGTGTGTACCGTTAATAACCACCTTCTGCTTTCTATTGCTGAGACAGTTACTTACCCACAAACAGACATTTTCTCTGAGCATTCTTATTTTATATACTAACCTTTTATGTGGTACAGTGTCAAATGCTTTGGAGAAGTCCAGATATACGATATCCATTGATTCACCCGCTGTCAAGTCTAGAACCTACCTCAGTATAGAGTCCTTAAATATCAGAAATAAGGGTCTGGCTATGACATTACTTAATTCTCTTAGGATACAGGGGTGTATGCCATCTGGTCCTGGCGATTTGTCTATTTTAATATTTTTAAGACGTCGCTGTACTTCTTCCTGGGTCAGACAGGGCACTTTTAATGGGGAATTTACTTTTACATTCTGCATTTCATCTGACAGTTTATTTTCTTCAGTGAATACAGTGGAGAAAAAAATATTTAACAGCTTTGCTTTCTCCTCATCGATCTCTCTAACTCCTCCCTCATCACTCTGTAAAGGGACGACACCTTCAGATATGTACTTTTTCCATTTATATAATTAACCTCCTCTGGACTGTGTAACGCACGGATGCGTCCTGGAGGTGGTCGATTCATTCCTCCTGGACGCATCCGTGCGTCATTTCGCGAGATGCGAGATTTCGGTCTGAGCCGGCCCGCGCATGCGCATCGCGGGCCGGCAAAAGTTCAGGCACAATTTTGTCACCAGCCTGCCAGCCAATGATCGTTGCTGGCAGGCTGGCGATTTTTAAAATCTCAAATCAGAAGCCATCTAACACATTATATTTGTAAATGGCTTCCCTGCTCCTCTGCTGGTCCTTTTTGTCGGTTGGTCTCAGCAGAGGAACAGGCATTACAGTGAGTAGCACCAAACACCACACATAGCCCCAGATCACCCCCCTGCACCCCAATTAACCCATTGATCACCCCTTCTTGCCCCTGTCAATCACTAGTGAAAGGGAAAAAAGTGATCAGTGTAAACTGTCACATTTTTTTTTCACTAGTATTGACTGTTAGGTTTTAGGGATAGTTTAGGCCCCTTGGTTAGGTAGTTTAGCGATAGTTTAGCGCCCAGCCCACCGCACCGCAGTCACTTATTCGCTGATTAGCGTATCGCTAATCAGCATTTGTACTTTTATAGTATCTGTAAGTGATCAAAACTGATCACAGTCAGATCTATAATAGTATTAGTGTCACCTTAGTTCGCCCTCCACCCAAAACGCAGTGTTTGCCCGATCAGGCCTGATCGGTCGCCCACACGTGCGTTCACCCACGCCCGCCCCGCCACAGTGACAAAAAATTTATTTCACTGCACAATCACTTTACAAGCGCTGCGGCGATAAAAAAATCAGTTTTGATATTTTTTATCAACCGCAGCAGCCTCCGGTACTTCGCTAGCCTCCCATTTGTAAGACAGGCTTGCTTTTTTTTTAGGTAGTCTCAGGGAATACCCCTAAATTTAGTAGCCCAAATGTCAAACAGGGGGTATTCTTCTGAAGAGGCCTACAGGCTTCTGACCCAGTCGGATGAGGAATGGGAACCCTCATCTGATGAATATAGCGGGTCAGAACATGAACCTGTAGAAAGCAGTGTCAGTCTGACTCAAAGTCCGGACGAGGAGGTTGAGGTCCCTGATAGCACCAGGCGTACCCGGCCCCGTGTCGCTAGACCACAGGTTGCGCTGGATCCGCTTCAAGGGCAGCAGAGTGGGGCTGGCACTGTCGGATTACGTGGTGACGCATACACCAGCAGCGCAGCCCATCCTGGACCTAGTACCAGCACTGCCGTACAACATGGTGGAGTGGCGAGCACCAGAAGGGCAGTTGAAGCTGGTACGGTGGCACGTGCAGTAGTTACCCCGTCACAGCCACCGCACAGACAGGCCCATAGAGCCCCTAGAATCCTTGAGGTGCTGGCAAACCCTGATTGGCAGTCCCCAACTTCAGCCGCACCTGTAGTTCCCCCTTTCACCGCCCAGTCTGGAGTTCGGGTTGAGACAGCTCAGATCGGTTCGGCTGGCTGTGTATCGGTAAGGTCTGGAAAGGGATGGGAAATAAATTCCTCTGACTCGAGTGGAGGGGCTATGGTGGTGGTGGTGTCTTTGGGGGTGCACATAGCAGAGAGTGAGGAGGGTGCAGAAACCGAGGATGAGGAGGGTGCAGAAGCGGAAGGCTGAGTGAGCCACTCAAACAACTCTGGTGCATCCTTTGACGTAATCGCACGCACCTTCTCCAACTTCCCACCTAGGCTCCGGCCTGGTGCACCTGCTCGACCCCTAATATCCCTGTGGAATGGCCTGCCTCTTCATCTGCCTGTCATTTTTCGAAATGACCCTGTGACAAAGTCCATATAGAAGAGCAGTATTTGTGGAAGCAGGTATATAGAACCCCTTAATGATTATTTGCTGGAAGCAGGTATATGAAACCCCTTAATCTGTTTCTTTTGGGGGACAACAGGTAATAGGTATATCACACCAGTTGCAATTGCTCCATTTGTGTTTGTCCCTCTGTAAAGCTTTGGTATCGCAGCAGAACCGCAAACAACTGCTGCACAATAAAAATGCACTATATAGAAAGTATATTATAGGTCTATCACACCCCTGCCTAAATTAGTTTTTGGGGGGGCAACTGGTATATCACACCAGTTGCAATTAGATGTTCCAATAGCGTTTGTCCATCTGTATAGCTGCAGTATCTCAGCAGAACCGCACACAACTGCTGCACAATACACATGCACTATATAGAAAGTATATTATAGGTATATCATCTATATTCAGTGACAGACTGCTGCATTCTAGGTGCACGAAGGAACGTTATCAGAGAGCCTTCCTCCCAACAGCGTTTAGGATTTATAACCACCACTATTCCCAGAAACCCAGTAGTGTATTTTTTAAGTAAATTGTGTTATATTTTTTCTTGTATTTTACTCTTTAATTTCTAAATACTCTTATTTTGCTCCTGCTGTGAATGGGATTGTTGCTGTTATGCCAAAATTTCCCCACTGAGGGACAATAAAGGGGTTTTCTTCTTCTTCTTCACATGCCTGCCTTAATCAGTTTTTTCAGGGGGCAACAGGTATATCACACCAGTTGCAATTAGTTGTCCCTCTGTATAGCGGCGGTATCGCTGCAGAACCGCACACAACTGCTGCACAATATAAATGCACTATATAGAAAGTATATATTAGGTATATCACACCCCTGCCTCAATCCGTTTTTTTGTGGCGCAACTGGTATATAACACCAGTTGCAATTAGTTGTTCTAATAGCGTTTGTTCCTCTGTATAGCTGCGGTATCGCAGCAGAACCGCACACAACTGCTGCACAATACAAATGCATTTTATAGAAAGTATATTATAGGTATATAACACTCTTGCCTCAATCATTTTTTTTTGGGGGGGGGGGGGGCATCTGGTATATCACACCAGTTGCAATTAGTTGTTCCAATAGCGTTTGTCCCTCTGTATAGCTGCGGTATAGCTGCAGAACCGCACACGATATAGCTGCTGAACCGCACACAACAATCAAGCGTTTCATTCAAAATAGTCAACAGGGTCGCAAGAAGCGTGTGGAAAAACCAAGGCGCAAAATAACTGCCCATGAACTGAGAAAAGTCAAGCGTGCAGCTGCCAAGATGCCACTTGCCACCAGTTTGGCCATATTTCAGAGCTGCAACATCACTGGAGTGCCCAAAAGCACAAGGTGTGCAATACTCAGAGACATGGCCAAGGTAAGAAAGGCTGAAAGACGACCACCACTGAACAAGACACACAAGCTGAAACGTCAAGACTGGGCCAAGAAATATCTCAAGACTGATTTTTCTAAGGTTTTATGGACTGATGAAATGAGAGTGAGTCTTGATGGGCCAGATGGATGGGCCCGTGGCTGGATTGGTAAATGGCAGAGAGCTCCAGTCCGACTCAGACGCCAGCAAGGTGGAGGTGGAGTACTGGTTTGGGCTGGTATCATCAAAGATGAGCTTGTGGGGCCTTTTCGGGTTGAGGATGGAGTCAAGCTCAAGTCCCAGTCCTACTGCCAGTTTCTGGAAGACACCTTCTTCAAGCAGTGGTACAGGAAGAAGTCTGCATCCTTCAAGAAAAACATGATTTTCCTGCAGGACAATGCTCCATCACACGCGTCCAAGTACTCCACAGCGTGGCTGGCAAGAAAGGGTATAAAAGAGGAAAATCTAATGACATGGCCTCCTTGTTCACCTGATCTGAACCCCATTGAGAACCTGTGGTCCATCATCAAATGTGAGATTTACAAGGAGGGAAAACAGTACACCCCTCTGAACAGTGTCTGGGAGGCTGTGGTTGCTGCTGCACGCAATGTTGATGGTGAACAGATCAAAACACTGACAGAATCCATGGATGGCAGGCTTTTGAGTGTCCTTGCAAAGAAAGGTGGCTATATTGGTCACTGATTTGTTTTTGTTTTGTTTTTGAATGTCAGAAATGTATATTTGTGAATGTTGAGATGTTATATTGGTTTCACTGGTATTAATAAATAAATAAATAAATGAAATGGGTATATATTTGTTTTTTGTTAAGTTGCCTAATAATTATGCACAGTAATAGTCACCTGCACACACAGATATCCCCCTAAAATAGCTAAAACTAAAAACAAACTAAAAACTACTTCCAAAAATATTCAGCTTTGATATTAATGAGTTTTTGGGGTTCATTGAGAACATGGTTGTTCAATAATAAAATTAATCCTCAAAAATAAAACTTGCCTAATAATTCTGCACTCCCTGTATATAGAAAGCGTATTATAAGTATATCACACCCCTGCCTCCTTCAGTTTTTTGGGGGGCAACTGGTATATCACACCAGTTGAAATTAGTTGTTCCAATGCCGTTTGTCCATCTGTATAGCTGCGGTATCTCAGCAGAACCGCACACAACTGCTGCACAATACAAATGCACTATAATATACTTTCTATGTTAGAAAGTATATTATAAGTGCATCACACCCCTCACTATGTCACACCTATCGATAGCACACCTATACCAGTCCTTAAAAATACTTTCGTGGCCGTTAGCTAGCGTTTGGTGTCCCTGTACAGGCACACAGCAGGGCGCAGAAGGAAAGGAATGCCATACGGTTTTTGGAAGGCAAATTTTGCAGGACTGTTTTTTTTTGTAGAAACTCCCAAAATGTGACCCCATTTTGGAAACTTCAGGATAGGGTGTCAGTTTTGTTGGTACTATTCTACGGTACATATGATATTTGGTTGCTCTATATTACACTTTTTGTGAGGCAAGGTAACAAGAAATAGCTGTTTTGGCACCGTTTTTATTTTTTGTTATTTACAACATTCATCTGACAGGTTAGATCATGTGGTATTTTTATAGAGCAGGTTGTCACTGACGCGACAATACCAAATATTGGTATGGTAATTTGTTTCAGTTTTACATAACAAACCATAAAAAAATATATTATTCTTTAGTGTCGGCACATTCTGAAAGCCATAGTTTTATTTATTTTTTGTGCGACTGTCTTGTGTAGGGGATGATTTTTTTCGATATGAGATGATGGTTTAATTGGCACTATTTTGGGGTGCATATGACTTTTTGATCACTTCCTATTACACTTTGTGTGATGTAAGGTGACAAAAAATTGTTTTTTTCTACACAGTTTTTTTTTTTTACGGTATTCACCGGAGGGGTTAGGTCATGTGATATTTTTATAGAGCAGGTTATTACGGACATGGTGATACCTAATATGTCTACTTTTTTTTATTTATGTAAGTTTTACACAATATTTTCATTTTTTAAACAAAAAAAAATCATGTTTTAGTGTCTCCATAGTCTGAGAGCCATAGTTTTGGGGCAATTATCTTGGGTAGGGTATGATTTTTGCGGGATGAGATGATGGTTTGATTGGCACAATTTTGAGTGGCATATGCCTTTTTGATCGCTTGGTAGTGCATGGAGACTAAAAAAAGTGATGTAAGGAGACTAAAAAAATTATTATTACAGTTTTTCTTTATAAAATTTGAGGGGGTTAGGTCATGTGGTATTTTATAGAGCCGGTCATTACAGACGTGGCAAAACCTAATATGTATATTTTTATTTATTTAAGTTTTACAAAATAATATCATTTTTGAAACAAAAAAATCATGTTTTAGTGTCTCCATATTCTGAGAGACATAGTTTTTTCAGTTTTTGGGCGATCATCTTAGGTAGGCTCTCATTTTTTGTGGGATGAGATAATGGTTTGATTGGCACTATTTTGGGAAGCGTATAACTTTTTGATCACTTGCTATTACACTTTTTTTATGTAAGGTGACAAAAAATTGCTTTTTATTACACTGTTTTTATTTAATTTTTTTTACAGTGTTCGCCTCAGGGGTTAGGTAATGTGATATTTTTATAGGGCAGGTTCTTACGGACGTGGAGATACCTAATATGTATACCTTTTTTTATTTTCTTAATTTTTACACAATACCAGCATTATTTTAAACAAAAAACATGATATTTTAGTGTCTTCATATTCTGAGCCATAGTTTTTTTTTATTTTTTGGGAAGATTGTCTTAGATAGGGGCTCATTTTTTGCGGTATGAGGTGATGGTTAGATTGGTACTATTTTGGGAGGCATACGCCTTTTTGATCACTTGGTGTTGCACTTTATGTGATGTAAGGTGACAATAATAGCATTTGTTTACACCGTTTTTATTTTATTTTATTGTATTTATTGGACAGGGTGGATCATGTGATATATTTATAGAGCCGGTCATTACGGACGTGGCGATTCCTAATATGAAAGGGGTGTTTTTTTCTTCTGTTTTTACTTTATTATTTTTATGTCTTTATTAATTTTATAAAAAATATTTTTTTTTACTTTATTTCTTTACTTTATTTCTGATGTTCACTTTTGGGGGTCTGATCCCCTCTGCAATGCATTACAATACATCTGTATTGTAATGCTTTGCCTGTCATACACTACAGGTTGCCTAGGAGACCCAGTCTGAGGCTGGATCTCCTCGGTTCCCGTAGAAGGCTGTTCCTGATGCCGTGCAAGGCATTGGGCAGCCTGTGCACGGCATCGGGCTGCCTTATGAGACATTGAGTCCCCGCCACAGCAGCACAAGGACTCAATGGGCTCACTCAAACACAAACCCCTTCTATGCCGCGGTCAGCCGCATAGACGGGGTTAATCCGCAGTGATCGCCGATACGGGTGGGAGTCACAGGACCCCTCTTGGCATTGAACCAGGATGCCTGCTGATTGATTTCAGCAGGCACCCAGTCCCGATCACCGCCCGCCCGCCCGCCGGGCGGGCGGTGATCGGAAAGACACAGGACTTACCTGTGGTCCTTAAGTACCGGGAGATCAGGGTGTACAGGTACGCTCTGTGTCCGTAACAGGTTAAATCTATTTTGCCAAGTGGATACCAAAACACTCACAGTACTAGAACACTTACAGTTCTGGGCTCCTGTGAACAGACATAGCAGGGCTGGAGAGGCTTTAGAGAAGGGAAAATAAAGTAATAACTGGAATAGGTGGACTACAGTACCCAGAAGGATTATCAAAATTAGGGTTATGCACTTAAAAAAAAAGACGACTAAGGGGAGATCTAATAACTATGTATAAATATATCAGGGGTCAGTACAGAGATCTCCCCCATCATCTATTTATCCCCAGGACTGTGACTGTGACGAGGGGACATCCTCTGCGTATGAAGGAAAGAAGGTTTGTACACAAACATAGAAGAGGATTCTTTACGGTAAGAGCAGTGAGACTATGGATCTCTCTGCCTTCAGGTGGTAATGATGAGTTTACTAAAAGAGTTCAAGAGGGGCCTAGATGTGTTTCTGGGGTGTAATAATATTACAGGCTATAGCTACTAGAGAGGGGTTGTTGATCCAGGGAGTTGTTCTGATTGCCTGATTGGAGTTGGGAAGCATTAACAACAGAGATGTGATTTAGCAATAGCAGTTGATGAAGAGTTCGCCGCGGCATTTAGCAATCCGTAAAATTAGTTCCTTTAAAAATACCAGCATAGCAAAGTAAATGAATCACAACAGCCTGTTTTGCACTGCATGCATTTCTTTATGGTCCCCTGTACCCGCCCCTGTACACCTGTTATTATCATACAAAAACTGGGAAACAACTTCCAAAAATTTACAGAAGCAACTGGACAGTGAAAGGAGGTATGGGGGACATAATGAGGCATGAATTAGAGAGTGGTAATGGATATTGAATCAAAGAACTGCTGGAGACCATAACTGGAGGATGATAGATGTGAAAAGATGAAATTGGGATATTAAGGGACAAGGTGCTGTGTACGCTGCTCCAGATGATAGGAGTGCTGCTCGCTGCTGGTGCAGAGTAGGGTGGGCATGAGCCACGTGCAGTATTTGGAGAGATGCTGTGTGGAGGCGCCTGGTAAAGAAAACGGGCAGGGACGCTGAGAGGAGGAGGTGGGGGGTCGTGGCGTTTCAGCGTTCGGGATTGGTGGAACCAACGCTCTTGCTCTAATGTGTAGAGTGCATGGTGAAACAGAGGGGAGAAGCTGTATGTCTAAAGGTCCCTTTACACTGGATAATATTACGGCAGATTATCAGAAAGACAGCGTTCCTTCCTGACAATATTCTGATCACTAGCTGAGGATACCATGGCATTTACATGCAGTGATCTCCACCAGAGTATGGGGAGGAGCAATCGCTAATGCCATCGCTCTTTCCCATAAGGACTTGTTATTTGCCGTCAGGAGATCGTGTTTACACTGCACAATCTGCTGGCGGTAAATGATCATTGTTGCGTGTGCGCAAACAATCGGATTACCCGATGAAGGAGCATTTTGCTCATTCATCAGGTAATTGGCAGTATATTTACACCACCCAATAACCACTAACTAGCGTTACTATGAACACTCGTTAGTGATAATCTGTACAATTCTCGGGCCGTGAAAAGAGACATTACAGGCTACGTACCTTTGGAGTAAATTTTTTTATGATAGCATTTAACTTATTTTTGGCTAAAATCATATTTTTAATTGGCCTTTATTTAAAATATTGAGCTATTCAGTCATGAAGTGTTAACTGTTTTGAATAGGCTGCTTTGATAAGGGAGGAGGGAGATTAGTTACCACCCAGGGGCATTTTGTGTTCCTATATACTGACTGGCCTATCAGGCAAATGTGTCATAATAGAATTTTACTAGTATGTACAGTACAGAGCAAAAGTTTGGACACACCTTCTCATTCAAACAGTTTTCTTTATTTTCATGACTATGAAAATTGTAGATTCACACTGAAGGCATCAAAACTATGAATTAACACATGTGGAATTATATACATAACAAAAAAGCGTGAAACAACTGAAAATATGTCATATTCTAGGTTCTTCAAAGTAGCCACCTTTTGCTTTGATTACTGCTTTGCACACTCTTGGCATTCTCTTGATGAGCTTCAAGAGGTAGTCACCTGAAATGGTCTTCCAACAGTCTTGAAGGAGTTCCCAGAGATGCTTAGCACTTGTTGGCCCTTTTGGCTTCACTCTGCGGTCCAGCTCACCCCAAACCATCTCGATTGGGTTCAGGTCCGGTGACTATGGAGGCCAGGTCATCTGGCACAGCACCCCATCACTCTCCATCATGGTCAAATAGCCCTTGCGCAGCCTGGAGGTGTGTTTGGGGTAATTGTCCTGTTGAAATATAAATGATGGTCCAACTAAACGCAAACCGGATGGAATAGCATGCCGCTGCAAGATGCTGTGGTAGCCATGCTGGTTCAGTATGCCTTCAATTTTGAATAAATCCCCAACAGTGTCACCAGCAAAGCACCCTGTGTGGCATTGACCTGGTCTCTAATCTGAGCTGCTGTTAACCTGCGATTTCTGAGGCTGGTGACTCGGATGAACTTATCCTCCGCAGCAGAGGTGACTCTTAGTCTTCCTTTCCTGGGGCGGTCCGCATGTGAGCCAGTTTCTTTGTAGCGCTTGATGATTTTTGTGACTGCACTTGGGACACTTTCAAAGTTTTCCCAATTTTTCGGACTGACTGACCTTCATTTTTTAAAGTAATTATTGCCACTCGTTTTTCTTTACTTTACAAATTCTAACAGTCTATTCAGTAGGACTATCAGCTGTGTATCCACCTGACTTCTCCACAACGCAACTGATGGTCCCAACCCCATTTATAAGGACAAAAATCCCACTTATTTAACCAGACAGGGCACACCTGTGAAGTGAAAACCATTTCAGGTGACTACCTCTTGAAGCTCATCAAGAGAATGCCAAGAGTGTGCAAAGCAGTAATCAAAGCAAAAGGTGGCTACTTTGAAGAACCTAGAATATGACATATTTTCAGTTGTTTCATACTTTTTGTTATGTATATAATTCCACATGTGTTAATTCATAGTTTTGATGCCTTCAGTGTGAATCTACAATTTTCATAGTCATGGAAATAAAGAAAACTCTTTGAATGAGAAGGTGTGTCCAAACTTTTGGTCTGTACTGTATATAACTGAGATTATACATTTGGAAATGTAAAGACATATGGATTACGCTCCTCCTTTTTATATTTTTATATATTTGTATATTGTCTATATTCGGATTTTTGTTTTTTATAAAGATATTTGAAATAAAAATAAATAAAAAAGAGGACCTATCACTACAATAAAAAAATCTAAACTAAGCATACAGACATGGAGAGCAGCGCCCAGGGATCTCCCTGCAATTACTATTATCCCTGGGCGCTGCTCCGATCTCCCGGTATAGGCTCCGGTATCTTCATATGTTTGGCTCAACTGGGTGGAGACTGCCGGTGTCTCCTTCTCCCAGGCTGGCGTGCTGGCCAATCACAGCACTCAGGCTATAAGCTGAGCGCTGCGATTGGCCAGCGCTACAGCCTGGGAGAAGGAGACGCCGGCAGGCTCCACCCAGTGATACCGGAGCCTATACCGGGAGAACGGAGCAGCGCCCAGGGATAATAGTAAGTGCAGGGAGATCCCTGGGCGCTGCTCTCCATGTCTGTATGCTTAGTTTATATTTTTTATTGTAGTGAAAGGTCCTCTTTAAGTGTATGTGAGTGACAGAATGAAAAAAGGAGAATAAGTTGTTGAGTGTGTGAAGTGTATTGGGGTGTATATTTTGGATTGCCATTAGAGATGAGCGAAGTTCTTAAAAATTTGATTAATCTTCTTTGATGAATTTTACAAAAAAATTTGCTTTGTGATTATTTACTTTGGAAGGGGAGAAGGGAATGTGGGGGAAAAGGAAAGGGGGGGGGGGCAGGATTGGTGGTTGGATGGCACCAAAAGGGTGTATGAAAATGTACAGTGTTCTTATGATGAAGAAAGGACGATAATATTTATAATGATGATGATAGTAATAATAAAATTAAGGAATCAATGTAAAAATATAAATATTCCAGGGAAGTGTTTAAAAATGATTGCATTTCAAGACTTTCCATATGGTTATAAACATTGTAATTTAAAAATCCAGAACATCTCCCTTTTTTAAGGGATTAGAAGCAGTCAGGGCAATTTTCTGAAATGTTCTCAATTGGTGTTAAAGAGAGATTGGTAGGGTTCTTTTCATGAGTTGATAGAAAGTGTGATGAAACACTATGTTTAGTGAAGTCACACACTATGTTCCAGCGGTGCTTGTGTATTCTTTCTCGGAGGCTTGGATGGTTCCGCCAATATATTGGTGTCCATCTTGCACAACACAAATAGATGAGCGTGCCTAACATACCCCTCTGAGGGATACATCTGTACTTATTTACCCTATGAGTGCCACGTCTCTTCCTGGGGAAACAAAGAAATGCCTATTTGCATCCTAATAGAAATTAGAAAGTGGTACTTCTTGTCAGAATGTGAAAATGAAGTGCTCTAATTGGAAAAAGATAGCTCTGTGGAGAGCTATTTCCTTCCAGAAAACCACAGTTTAAAGTACATGTCTGTAATAATTTTCGACAAAATAATTTTTCCCAAAGACAATTATGACATGCACATGGTATAATTTTATATGTATTTTTGATCAGGTCACAAATACAATACTATACAGACAATCTTAAAAACCATCAGCATTATAATATCTATAAATTTTCACAAATAGTAAACAATATTTTCCAATTTTATAATTATTTTTACGATCCATTTAAATTGTATTGGATCATAATAATCTGTACATGTGGAAACACCTTTCATTCTTCAAGATTTGCATCTATTCTTGGGTAATACCTGATAATAACTTTCTGAACTATAGGAACCTGGCACAGCCGCTAAACAGTGGACAGAGTTTTATGCTTCTGCCTCTGTCCATTGTGAACAGCTGATTGGAGGGGATGCCAGGTGTTGGATCCCCACCAATCTGATAGGCCATCAATATCTAGAACCCAGGCAATCCCTTTAATAAAAATGTATTTGAAACTCCCACAGCCCACCCAAAAATAATTTATGTACATGTAATTATTGCACTATACCTGCGGTCTGTGGTCCTCCAAATCCATATGGTGGTGGGACTGGATGAGCTCCTTCAGCACCTAAAAATACAAATATGTACTTAAATATTTTAGTAATATATTATTATATAAAATATGTATGTATCTCTCTCTCTCTCTCTCTCTCTCTCTCTCTCTATATATATATATATACAGTTGCAAGAAAAAGTATGTGAACCCTTTGGAATTATATGGATTTCTGCACAAATTGGTCATAAAATGTGATCTGATCTTCATCTAAGTCACAACAATAGATAATCACAGTCTGCTTAAACTAATAACACACAAAGAATTAACTGTTACCGTGTTTTTATTGAACACACCATGTAAACATTCAGAGTGCCGGTGTAAAAAGTATGTGAACCCTTGGATTTAATAACTGGCTGAACCTCCTTCGGCAGCAATAGCTTTAACCAAACGTTTCCTGTAGTTGCAGATCAGACATGCACTGCTATGGAACATCCAGGTGCTCTTGTGCAAACTGTAAACGTGCAACAATGTTTTTTTTGGACAGCAGTGGCTTCCTCTGTGGTATGCTCCCATGAAATCCATTCTTGTTTAGTGTTTTACATATCGTAGATTCGCTAACAGGGATGTTAGCATATGCCAGAGACTTTTTGTAAGTCTTTAGCTGACACTCTAGGATACATCTTCACCTCATCAAGCAGTCTGCGCTGTGCTCTTGCAGTCATCTTTACAGGACGGCCACTCCTAGGGAGAGTAGCAGCAGTGCTGAACTTTCTTCATTTATAGACAATTTGTCTTACTGATGGACTGATGAACAGCAAGGATTTTGGAGATACTTTTATAACCCTTTTCAGCTTCCAAAGTCAACAATTCTTAATCGTAGGTCTTCTGAGAGCTTGTTTGTGCGAGGCATCATTCACATCAGGCAATGCTTCTTGTGAAAAGCAAACCCAGAACTGGTGTGTGTTTTTATAGGGCAGGGCAGCTGTAACCAACACCTCCAATTTCATCTTATTTATTGGACTCCAGTTGGCTGACACCTCACTCCAATTAGCTCTTGGAGATGTCATTAGTCTAGGGGTTCACATACTTTTTCCACCTGCACTGTGAATGTGTCACGGCCTTTGCTGTGTGCACTGTGACACTTGTACCATGCTTGCGGTTGCCGATAGCAATGTGTTGCTGTTATGGCATGTGGTGGCAGTGTCTCGTCTTTGGCTGTGTGCGCCGTGACATGGTTGCCGATGGCAACGTAGTGGCTGGTGTGTGCACTTCCCCTTCAGTTGTAGCCTTTCTATGTCTGGTGCTGTAAGGGTTAACCCCCTGATTGGGTGTGGTCACTAGATGCTTCTCATACCTGTGGCCTTTGGCCAGAAGTCATTTGTACTCCAGTCTTGGTGTGTGCTGGAGTTATGCTCCTTTTCTGGATGTTCCATCCTCCTGTGTGAGGGCCACCTAGTGGGACATTGATGTCTCCAGTGATGTCTTCCTTATGTCTCCTCCATTTTCCCTACCTTACCTGTGGTTATGTTTGGTGTGGGTATATGTTCTGGGGTGGTTGCTCGTCTCGTTGTTGTTCTGTGTCTGGTTAGTGTTTGGTGTATTATTCTGTCTGACATGGATGCTATATGTTCCCCTGTTTGTCTGTCGTGGCCTCCAGAATGGGGTCTCATGGTTTCCCGGAGGGGTGAACCAAATGTCAAGTCTGTGAGCTGTTGCTGGAGTGCTGGTTCCTGTGTGTCAGTACATACTGCATCTGTTTGGTGTTTGGATTGCAGTATGTTTTTATGGGTTCCTGTTTACCTTGGTGTGGTCTTCAGTTGTGCCGTCCAGCAGCTGCCGGGGGTAAGTTATCATGCCTTCCTGGGTTCTAGGTTCAGTGGTTATCCCTGCCACTGGAAACTTACCTGCTGTTCCGCTTGGCATTTCTCTGCAACTAGGCCTGTTGAGACTCCTGTTCATCTGAGTCGTGGAAGAACAGGTCGTCTCTCCCCTGCTCCTATGTCAGGGATTATCAGGGCCCCTCAGGGTCCTAAGTATCCTGGGTATGAGCCATCCTACCATCCAGGTCCGCTCATAAGGTGAGGAGTTAGGGCGAGGATTAGGGACTCTTTAGGAGGTGACCTGCTCCCTGATTCCGGTATCCTGGCCTAGCTGGTCTAGCTAGCTACATGGTGTGTTCAATAAAAACATGGTAACATTTAATTATTTGTGTGTAATTAGTTTAAGCAGACTGTGATCGTCTATTGTTGTGACTTAGATGAAGATAAGATCACATTTTATGACCATTTTGTGCAGAATTCCAAAGGGTTCACATACGTTTTCTTGCAACTGTATATATATATACAGGTCCTTCTCAAAAAATTTGCATATTGTGATGAAGTTCATTATTTTCTGTAATGTAGTGATAAACATTAGACTTTCATATATTTTAGATTCATTACACACCAACTGAAGTAGTTCAAGCCTTTTATTGTTTTAATATTGATGATTTTGGCATACAGCTCATGAAAACCCAAAATTCCAATCTCAAAAAATTAGCATATCATGAAAAGATTCTCTAAACGAGCTATTAACCTAATCCTCTGAATCAACTAATTAACTCTAAACACCTGCAAAAGATTCCTGAGGCTTTTAAAAACTCCCAGCTTGGTTCATTACTCAAAACCGCAATCATGGGTAAGACTGCCGACCTGACTGCTGTCCAGAAGGCCATCATTGACACCCTCAAGCAAGAGGGTAAGACACAAAGACATTTCTGAACTAATAGGCTGTTCCCAGAGTGCTGTATCGAGGCACCTCAGTGGGAAGTCTGTGGGAAGGAAAAAGTGTGGCAGAAAACGCTGCACAACGAGAAGAGGTGACCGGACCCTGAGGAAGATTGTGGAGAAGGACCGATTCCAGACCTTGGGGGACCTGCGGAAGCAGTGGACTGAGTCTGGAGTAGAAACATCCAGAGCCACCGTGTACAGGCGTGTGCAGGAAATGGGCTACAGGTGCCGCATTCCCCAGAAACAGGGGCAGAAGCGCCTGACCTGGGCTACAGAGAAGCAGCACTGGACTGTTGCATGTCATTCGGAAATCAAGGTGCCAGAGTCTGGAGGAAGACTGGGGAGAGGGAAATGCCAAAATGCCTGAAGTCCAGTGTCAAGTACCCACAGTCAGTGATGGTCTGGGGTGCCATGTCAGCTGCTGGTGTTGGTCCACTGTGTTTTATCAAGGGCAGGGTCAATGCAGCTAACTATCAGGAGATTTTGGAGCACTTCATGCTTCCATCTGCTGAAAAGCTTTATGGAGATGAAGATTTCATTTTTCAGCACGACCTGGCACCTGCTCACAGTGCCAAAACCACTGGTAAATGGTTTACTGACCATGGTATTACTGTGCTCAATTGGCCTGCCAACTCTCCTGACCTGAACCCCATAGAGAATCTGTGGGATATTGGGAAGAGAAAGTTGAGAGACGCAAGACCCAACACTCTGGATGAGCTTAAGGCCGCTATCGAAGCATCCTGGGCCTCCATAACACCTCAGCAGTGCCACAGGCTGATTGCCTCCATGCCACGCCGCATTGAAGCAGTCATTTCTGCAAAAGGATTCCCGACCAAGTATTGAGTGCATAACTGAACATAATTATTTGAAGGTTGACTTTTTTTTTGTATTAAAAACACTTTTCTTTTATTGGTCGGATGAAATATGCCAATTTTTTGACATAGGAAATTTGGGTTTTCATGAGCTGTATGCCAAAATCATGAATATTAAAATAATAAAAGGCTTGAACTACTTCAGTTGGTGTGTAATGAATCTAAAATATATGAAAGTCTAATGTTTATCAGTACATTACAGAAAATAATGAACTTTATCACAATATGCAAATTTTTTGAGAAGGACCTGTATATATATATATATATATATATATATATATATATATAAATATATATGTATATATATTTAATATATATTTATATATAATATATATTATTAATAATTTTAAATACATTTAACAAAGTTAAATAATCTAAGCATTATTAGCAAATAAAACTATATTACTACAAACCGGATTCCCAAAAAGTTGGGACACTATACAAATCGTGAATAAAAACTGAATGCAATGATGTGGAGGTGCCAACTTCTAATATTTTATTCAGAATAGAACATAAATCATGGAACAAAAGTTTAAACTGAGAAAATGTACCATTTTAAGGGAAAAATATGTTGAATCAGAATTTCATGGTGTCAACAAATCCCCCAAAAGTTGGGACAAGGCCATTTTCACCACTGTGTGGCATCTCCCCTTCTTCTTACATCACTCAACAGACGTCTGGGGACTGAGGAGACCAGTTTCTCAAGTTTAGAAATAGGAATGCTCTCCCTTTCATGTCTAATACAGGCCTCTAACTGTTCAATCGTCTTGGGCCTTCTTTGTTGCACCTTCCTCTTTATGATGCGCCAAATGTTCTCTATAGGTGAAAGATCTGGACTGCAGACTGGCCATTTCAGTACCCGGATCCTTCTCCTACGCAGCCATGATGTTGTGATTGATGCAGAATGTGGTCTGGCATTATCTTGTTGAAAAATGCAGGGTCTTCCCTGAAAGAGATGACGTCTGGATGGGAGCATATGTTGTTCTAGAACCTGAATATATTTTTCTGCATTGATGGTGCCTTTCCAGACATGCAAGCTGCCCATGCCACACGCACTCATGCAACCCCACACCATCAGAGATGCAGGCTTCTGAACTGAGCGTTGATAACAACTTGGGTTGTCCTTGTCCTTTTTGGTCCGGATGACATGGCCTCCCAGATTTCCAAAAAGAACTTCGAATCGTGACTCGTCTGACCACAGAACAGTCTTCCATTTTGCCACACTCCATTTTAAATGATCCCTGGTCCAGTGAAAACGCCTGAGCTTGTGGATCTTGCTTAGAAATGGCTTCTTCTTTGCACTGTAGAGTTTCAGCTGGCAACGGCGGATGGCACGGTGGATTGTGTTCACTGACAAGGGTTTCTGGAAGTATTCCTGAGCCCATTCTGTGATTTCCTTTACAGTAGCATTCCTGTTTGTGGTGCAGTGTCGTTTAAGGGCCCGGCGATCACGGGCATCCAGTATGGTTTTACGGCCTTGACCCTTACGCACAGAGAATGTTCCAGATTCTCTGAATCTTCGGATGATGTTATGCACAGTTGATGATGATAGATGCAAAGTCTTTGCAATTTTTCGCTGGGTAACACCTTTCTGATATTGCTCCACTATCTTTCTGCGCAACATTGTGGGAATTGGTGATCCTCTACCCATCTTGGCTTCTGAGAGACACTGCCACTCTGAGAAGCTCTTTTTATGCCCAATCATGTTGCCAATTGACCTAATTAGTGTTAATTGGTCTTCCAGCTCTTCGTTATGCTCAAATTTACTTTTTCCAGCCTCTTATTGCTACTTGTCCCAACTTTTTTGGGATTTGTTGACACCGTGAAAATTTGAATAAAGGTATTTTTCCTTTAAAATGATACATTTACTCGGATTAAACGTTTGATCTGTCATCTACGTTCTATTACAAATAAAATATTGACATTTGCCATCTCCACATCATTGCATTCAGTTTTTATTCACGATTTGTATAGTGTCCCAACTTTTTTGGAATCCGGTTTGTATAAAAAATATGTTCTGTTCCTTCTGTTCCTTGACTGGGAAAGTGTTCTACTTTAATAAACTTGATCAGTAATAGTTACAGTGTCTAAAAGTCTAAAAATGCTCACTTAGTGCCACTTACCAAGTATAATTGCTCATTAGTGCCCTTCAAACTGTAATAGAGTCCCCAGATAGGAACAGTGCCCATAAATAAGCTCAAATACAGTTAATAAGTCCCTTTAGTGCCACCCACCAAGTAACAGTGCACCTTGCACAACGGTTACGACGCTGTAACTTTGTGACGTCGGGGAGCAAGGAGGAGATTCGGAGGATGCGGGCGGTGCTGGGCTCCTTCACAGTGGGCGTGGCTGGGCACCAGAAATGTTAGTAAGAGCCCCTTGGGCACCTTACTTGCCTCATTCACATATATAAAAAATCATTATTTTTTTTTAATACAATAAAAGCACTGAGGGCTATGGGGAATATATATTGCGGACATGCTAGCGGTGATCTAGCATCGCATGTCCGCAGCTCTATAGGCAAAATCCAGATGACAGAATCCCTTTAAAGGGGTGATGTTTTTAATGGGGTTTACCCACCAAAGACACTTATACACAGAATAGAGGATAAGTGTGTGATCAGTGGATGTCTGACCACTGAGGTCTTTGCCGATTACAAGAACAGGGGTCCTGTATTCTCTGTTGGAGAGGAGCAGTGGTGAAGTATGTCAACCTGCACTCCAGTCAACACTATGGGACTGTTGGAAATAGATAAGTACAGCACTCGGTAGTATCTATATCGGTCTCATAGAGTAGAATAAAGTGGCAGCAGACATGGAACAAATGGGGGAACACTGAACCATAATTTTCCTGATTGGCAGGGGCCTTAAGAGTTAGACCTCCAATCAGAATGTTACCCTCTGTCCTATGTATGTGTTTTTCATAGGAAAATCCTCATTAATGATTGCAAAGCCAATATGTTAACACTGCTACAATTCACAACTTTCCAAATAATGATTTAGTCCATAAAATGTGTGCAATATACAGGGTGATTCAAAAAGAATGGTGCGCAATTATAGCCTCTGTATTCATAACCGAGAGAACATAACACCAATGTATTAATATGAAAAGACACTATGTATCCAAGATTTATCTGTTCTAATGTTTGATGAGGCTGGGGTGGGAGCAGCATGTGCTCAATAAGGGCAGGTGGGTTTTCTGAGCCCTACAGTAGATTCTAATGTTGTGGCGATTGACCTTCCCACTGAGGTGAAAGCTCTCTTTCCTTGAACAACAGCCAGTCAGCAAATTCATTCTCTTCGGCTCTGCACGTCAGTCCAAAAGTCACAGAGTTTCAGTTTGTCATCCGGTTTCAGCTCCTGAAGGATTTGTCATTTTTTTGGCTTACAGCACAGACATTTTTGCAAAATACAACATACAGAGGTTTGTGGCATTTGTTGTTCCATACTAATCAGTCTGGCCCACTTTCTAGGACTATGATCGTATATGGCTTGAATCCTATTCTTCTGAAGTCTTTGGATGGCCCAGAATTTTCCCATGACATAAACAGCCAGTGGTTTTGAATTGCTTCACTGAATAATAAATGCAGTTTCTACATAGAGCACATTTAATAAATGTATTGAGAAAATTTTACTGTACTGTCACAAGAGACCCTGCTCTTGCAAATTTCAACATGCAACAAAGTTTTATCTTTCTGTGATGTTACTATTTTAAACCTGCCCCTTTGTGTACTTGATGGGTGTCTGCACTGTAGCCCCTCACCTATAGCAGGCTCTGTAAAGCTGTGATTTTGCTGATCTCTCTGCTGTCTAGGCACACTGAAGCTTTCTTGGAAGCAGTGTTCTTGATTCTTACAATGTTCCTGCCGTGAAGGTCTCACAGGAGAACTAATTAAACTTCATTGAAGAATTCTCCATAAGACATCAGACATTGAGGGGATCAAAGTGTGGTCAGGGGAGATAAAACATGCACTCTTTGCAGCTGACCTTTTAATATATATAAAAAAAACACAGACTTTACTCAACTTTTATGCCATTTGCAAATATACGGGCAAGCGTCAGGATTTAAGATAAATGCAACTAAAAGTGAACTGATGTTTCTGTCTCACAGAGGGTCCTCCAAAGACCTAACAATGTTTTGCTCACAAGTGAAAGTAGTCAAATCTCACATATGTTACTTGGGCATCTATGTAAGAAGGAATCCTAAATCCATCTATAATCTGAATTACCCACCACTCAGAAGATACTCCAAGAGGTAGAGATTAGGATGTGTCATCTTCTCTCCTTCCTGGGATCTTGCCATCTTGTTAAGATGGTCAGCTTCACCAGACTGTTATACCCCATGCAGACTTATTCCGTTGCTACTTAAATATTCTGATGTTGCTACCCCAGAAACAACATTTAGGTCCTTTATATGGAGAGGTCATCGCTCAAGAATATTATTTAAAAAAAATTCAGCTTGCAAGGGAGGAAGGGGGACCTAACGTCCCAGACATTCGTAGATATAATTTGGAGAGTAATCTCCGACATTGTATAGATTTACTGTCCCAGACAAGTCGATACTCTAACTACAAGATTGAGTCCAAGCTGGCACAACTGTGGACTTTGGCCTCCCTATTACATACTAAATATGAAAATCTACTGCCTCTGCTTAAAAAAAGTCTGCTAAAGACACAGTAGTGACTTGGAAGGCGGTACGGCAGATGTATGGCCTTTTGTTCCTAGTGTCCAAACACTTGACTCTCTGGGGTCACCCTGAGTTTAGAGAAGGATCACATAATAAACAATTTGAGATATTGCGGAGTAGATGAATTATGAAAGTACGGGACCTATGGCATGGGACAGAGGGGAGGTATCTCTCTTTTCAAGAAGTGTGCAACACATTTCTGATGAGATTCTTGAGAACGAGACTGAGGGATTTTTCAAGGGAATTCCCCTCAAATCAATTTGACCTTTTAGTAAAACTGAAAAATGCACCTTTGTCTCCATAGGATCTGTTGTTTAAACTACGAAAAGCTTACTCAGAGTATTCTCCAAGCAGACTGTTCAAGTCCTGGGAGAAGGAATTAAAAATGACAGATTTGCAAAACAAGATCCTCCGGGGATGGGGGACAGTAAGGAGGTCAATTCCAAATGACATTTGGAAGGAGACCCACTTCAGAATCATACATACACCAATATATGGCTTTCATAGCACCCACTTGCCAGATCCTTGATGAAGGTCGATATACCGCTTTCTCCCAAGTTTGTTCTCTTCCACCATCATCCAGAAGACAAACCTATTCCCCAGATAGTGCACATAAGCTTATTAGGTGTCTTCTGTAACTTTGGTTGAGACCCTATACAACTCTCCCACTGGAGATATTGCAACAGATTAAATGGTGCATGAAAATGGAATTCTTGGTGGCTGAACATGCCAAGGAGTCCTTAGTGAAAGTTCAGGTTTTATATATAGTCAGATCAGGCCTAGTTAGTCAGTTGAGACCCGGAGGGAGTGGAGAGTGGTTGAGAAGAGAGGATGTAGTTCAGAAGAGAGCAGATCTGAGGTAGTCAAATCAAGTTAGTGGGAGGAAAGATAGAGTGAAGACTTCGCAACACAGATTAGTGAGTGGAGCCAACTTTGCTAGAAGGTGTTTACTCAGATGTTTAGGCGCAGAAGAGCGTTTTTCTTCTGTAGCTGGACTATAGACTTGCATCCCTATCCAGTAGGAGAAGAGTTTGCCTCCCTGGAATAAAAATAAGAGCTATTATTAAGGGCCACAGACAGAGAGTGTAGAGAGTGTAATTGAATTGAATTTTTCTACAAAAAAGTTTCATAGACCCAAAAGTCCTTGTAAGGACTATTGTGTGTGACAGCAGCAATATATGTTTGTAGCGCAACCTGTGCTAAATTGCTTAGTGTTAGGGAGAGCTGTGCATAGGAAGGGACAGACAGCGTAGGGAGTGTAATAGGAAGATTTTTATACAAAAAACTTTTCAGAGACCCAAAAGTCTTTTTAAAAACTATTGTGTGTGACAGCAGTAATATATATTTTTTGCGCATCCTGTGCTAAGTACCGTGTAATAGGCCACTGCGGACAGTTACATTATTCACGCCACATCTCCTGTGTAAAGTGTGCGCATCCCTAAAATATCAGTGACATCCAGTAAACCTTTTCCGTAGACGATGTCCCCTGCGGACAGTTAAATTATCTGCGCCACATCACTAGTGATGAGCGGCACGGGTCATATTAGAAAATTCATGATTTTTTTTGTTACTCGAAAAATCGGCAAGGTAATGATTGTGTAATATGCAAATTTTCGTTATTTTGAATTTTCGGATTCAAATTTTTATTGTGAATTTTTCAATTTACAACTATTAGACAAAGAAGATTATAGCACTATATTAGCTAAATTGCTCTATATTCTTTTTTTTTCGAATATTCACTATATTGCTATAACTTAATTTTTTGAATATTTGTAATATTCTAAAACAAGAATATATAGCAATATAGTGAATATTCGAAAAAAACGAATATAGAGCAATTTAGCTAATATAGTGCTATAATCTTTCTCTAATAGTTGTAATTTTTTTCTCATCTGAAGTTCAGATTGGAAAAAAATTGCAACTATAAAAAAAAAGATTATAGCACTATATTAGCTAAATTGCTCTATATCCGTTTTTTTTAATATTTGTTATATTGCTATAACTTTGTTTTTTTGAATATTCGTAATATTCTAAAACAAGAATATATAGCAATATAGCGAATATTCGAAAAAACAAATATAGACCAAAATTCGCAAACACTACTACTCCTAAAGTCAAGTATATTGCAGCCTTCTTATTGGCCCACAAGCTAGAAGCAGGAAGGGATCATGTCTACTGATTAAAAAAAAATCTAAAAAAAATAAGATAAAAATTGAATATTCGAAATTACGAATATATATAACTATATTCAAAATATTCGTGAATTTTCGAAGTACCTATATTCGCGATAAAAATTTGAAATTCGAATATTCGTGATCAACGCTACACATCACCTGTTTAAAGTGTGCGCATCCCTAAACTATCAGTGACATCAGTGCAGTTTTTTCCTAGACGATGTCTCCTGCGGACAGTTAAATTATCCGCGCCACATCGCCTGTTTAAAGTGCGCACATCCCTAAACTATCAGTGACATCCAGTGCACTTTTTCCGTAGATGATGTCCCCTGCGGACAGTTAAATTATCCGCGCCACATCTCCTGTTTAAAGTGTGCGCATCCCTAAACTATCAGTGACATCCAGTGCACTTTTTCCATAGACGGTGTCCTCTGCGAACAGTGAAATTGTCCATGCCACATCTCCTGGTTAAAGTGTGCACATCCCTAAAAAATCTGTGACATCCAGTACACTTTTTTCCAAAGACGGTTTCCCCTGCGGACGGTAAAATTATTCACGCCACATCTCCTGTTTAAAGTGTGCGCATCCCTAAAATATCAGTGACGTCCAGTGAATTTTTTCCATAGACGGTGTCCGCTGTGGACACTTGATTTATCCACGCTATATCTCCTGTTTAAAGTGTGCGCATTCCTATAATATCAGTGACATCCAGTTCATTTTTGCCATAGACGGTGTCCACTGCAGACAGTTAAATTATCCGCGCCACATCTCCTGTTTAAAGTGTGCGCATCCCTAAAATATCAGTAACATCAAGTACACTTTCTCCGTAGACACTTCCATGTCCCAGTGCAGCGCACAACAGTCCTTAACCCAGGCATTTGAACGCAGGCATTTGTTGCCATTTAGGCTTGTGGACACTGAGGCCTTCTGTATCCTGATATTGGCTGCTGTCCCTCGTTACGCAGTCCCCAGCCACTATTTTTCACGGTGTGCTGTGCCCGCCTTACACCAACATGTGTCCTGTAACATCACAGGTGTCCTGACCAATGCAGTTACTGGGAAGGTCCACTTAACCACGACAAATGGACAAGTGCATTCAGCCAGGGACGCTACATTTCCCTGACGGCTCACTGGGTGAACATTGTGGCAGCAGGGAGCGAGCCGTACACTGAGATAGCACAGGTGCTACCAACGCCATGTATTGCGGGCCTTACATCGATCAGGGTTTCCGCCAGCACCTACCTTAGTGGCTCCAACCCCCACTTCTCCTCCTCCGACTCCTCCACTTCCACCTCCTAATTATCTGCGTGCAGCACCAGTCAGTCATCAGTTGGTAGCTGGAAGCAATGTATCACTGCAGTGGGGAAGCGGCAACAGGCCTGGCTGAAGCTGATATGCTTAGGGGACAAACAGCACACCGCCGCAGAGCTGTGGCAGGGGATAAGAGACCAGACTGACCTGTGGATCTCGCCACTCAACCTCGAACCAGGCATGGTTGTGTCTGAAAATGGCCGTAACTTGGTGGCGGCTTTGGAGCTCGGAAAGCTCACACACATGCCTAGGCTACGTGTTCAACCATGTGGTTCAGCGGTTTCTAAAAACCTACCCCAATTTGCCTGAGCTACTGGTAAAGATGCGCCGCGTGTGTGCAAATTTCAGGAAGTCACCAACAGCTTCAGCCGGTCTGTCAACGCTGCAGCAGCGCTTGAAATTGCCAGCTCACCGGCTGTTGTGCAACGTGAGCATGGGCTGGAAATCCACTTTCCACATGTTGGCCAAACTTTGTGAGCAGCAGAGGGCAGTTTTTGGAATACCAGCTGCAACATGGTTGTCGCCTTTCCAGTCAGCTTCTGCTATTCACAAGCGAGGACTGAGCATGGATGTATGACCTATGGGAGGTTTTAAGAAACTTTGAGGAATCAACACAGATGGTGAGCGGCAATAACGCTATTATCAGCGTAACCATCCCACTTCTGTGTCTACTCAAACGCTCGCTGCTCACAATTAAGGACGATGCTTTGCATGTGGATGAGGTGGAAATGGGGGAAGACATTACACAGGGTGATAGCCAGACCACCCTCAGTTCGTCTTCTCAGTGCTAATTGGACGATGAAGAGGAGGATGAGGAGGAGCAGGAGACGGTTGCCTCCTCTACAGAGGGTAGTACCCATGGAAGTTTAATTCCATTTGTTTAGCGTGAGTGAGCAGATGAGGCGGAAGAGATTGAGGAGTTTGAGAGTGATCCTCCTGATGACATCGAAGTCTTGCCTGTTGGTACTCTGGCACACATGGCTGACTTTATGTTAGGCTGCCTTTCCCGAGATCCGTGCATTATACGCATTATAGACGACACGGATAACTGGTTGGTCACCCTTCTTGACCCCTGCTACAAAGATAACTTCTCATCTCTCATTCCTTTGGTGGAGAGGACAAGCTAAACAGTGCAATACCAGAAAAATTGCTCCCTAAAAAATTGCTCCCAAAAAAGTGAAAAAAAATTGAAAAAATAGCCCCCCCCAAAAAAAACATTTAAAGATTCAAGTAAAAATAAACAAAAACGTATTTTTCCCCAAATAAAGTTAAGAAAAATTGGTAAAGATTAGGAAAAACAATAAATAGACATATTAGGTATCGCCGCATCTGTATCAACCGGCTCTATAAAAATATCACATGACCTAACCCCTCAGATGAACACCGTTAAAAATAAAAACGGTGCTAAATAAACAATTTTTTTGTCACCTTACATCACAAAAAGAACAGCAAGCGATCAAAAAGGCGAAAAGGCGTATGCCCACCAAAATAGTACCAATCTAACCGTAACCTCATCCCAAAAAAATTAGCCCCTACCTAAGACAATCACCCAAAAAATAAACTATGGCTCAGACACTAAAACATAATTTGTTTTTGTTTTAAAAAAGCTGTTATTGTGTAAAACTTAAGTAAGTTAAAAAAGTATACATATTAGGTATTGCTGCATCCGTAATAACCTGCTCTATAAAAATATCACATGACCTAACCCCTCAGGTAAACAACGTAAAAAAAACTGTGTAAAAAAAGCTATTTTTTGCCACCTTGCATCACATAAAGTGTAATAGCAAGCGATCAAAAAGTCATATGCACCCCCAAAATAGTGCCAATCAAACCATCATCTCATCTAAGATAATCGCCCACAAACTGAAAAAACTATGGCTCTCAGAATATGGAGACACTAAAACATGTATTTTTTTGTTTCAAAAATGAAATAATTGTGTAAAACTTACATAAATAAAAAGTATACATATTAGGTATCGCCGCGTCCATAATAACCTGCTCTATAAAAAATATCACATGATCTAACCTGTCAGATAAATGTTGTAAATAACAAAAAATAAAAACTGTGCCAAAACAGCTATTTCTTGTTACCTTGCCTCACGAAAAGTGTAATATAGAGCAACCAAAAATCATATGTTCCATAAAGTAGTACCAACAAAACTGCCACCCTATCCCGTAGTTTCTAAAATGGGCTCACTTTTTGGGAGTTTCTACTCTAGGGGTGCATCAGGGGGGCTTTAAATGGGACATGGTGTAAAAAAAACAGTCCAGCAAAATCTGCCTTCCAAAAACCATATGGCATTCCTTTCCTTTTGTGCCCTGCTGTGTGCCCGTACAGCAGTTTATGGCTACATATGGGGTGTTTCTGTAAACTACAGAATCAGGGCCATAAATATTGAGTTTTGTTTTCGGCTGTTAGCCCTTGCTTTATAACTGGAAAAAAAATATTAAAATGGAAAATCTGACAAAAAAGTGAAATTTTGAAATTCTTGTGGAACACCTAAAGGGTTAACAAAGTTTGTAAAATCAGTTTTGAATACCTTGAGGGTGTAGTTTCTAAAATGGGGTCACTTTTTTGGAGTTTCTACTCTAGGGGTGCATCAGGGGGGCTTCAAATGGGACATGTGTCAGAAAAACAGTCCAGCAAAATCTGGCTTCCAAAAACCGTATGGCATTACAACCATTTACAACCACATATTGGGTGTTTCTGTAAACTACAGAATCTGAGCCATAAATATTGAGTTTTGTTTGGCTGTTAACCCTTGCTTAGTAACTGGAAAAAATGATTAAAATGGAAAATACTTTGAGGGGTGTAGTTTTTAGAATGTGGTCATTTTGTGTGTTTTTTTATTATGAAAGCCTCACAAAGTGACTTCAGACCTGAACTGGTCCTTAAAAAATTGTTTTTGGGAAATATATGAGAAATTTTAAGATTTGCTTCTAAACTTCTAAGCCTTGTAACGTCCCCAAAAATAAAATGTAATTCCCAAAATGATCCTAACATGAAGTAGACATATGGGGAATGTAAAGTAATAACTATTTTTGTAGGTATTACTATGTATTATAGAAGTAGAAAAATTGAAATTTGCAAATTTGCTAGTTTTTCCAAATTTTGGGCAAATTTGGTATTTTTTTTATAAAAAATATTTTTTTTTACTTTATTTTTCCAGTGTCATGAAGTACAATATGTGACAAAAAAAATAATCTCAGAATGGCCTGGATAAGTCAAAGCGTTTTAAAGTTATCACCACATAAAGTGACACTGGTCAGATTTGCAAAAAATTGCCTGGTCCTTAAGGTGAAAATTAGCCCGGTCCCTAAGGGGTTAAAAGGGCGGGCTGCTGTGGAGGGCACTGATAAGAGGGTGAGCACTGTGGAAGTCTCTATTAAGAGGACAGGGATCTGTGGAGGTCACAGTTAAGGCCTCTTTCACACGGGCGTAATTTTTTTGCCCGGATAAGAGCCGGGTGCGTTGCGGGAAAATGCGCGATTTTCCAGCGCGAGTGCAAAACATTGTCATGCGTTGCACTCGCGTGAGAAAAATCGCGCATGTTTGGTACCCAAACCCGAACTTCTTCATAGAAGTTCGGGCTTGGGATTGATGTTCTGAAGACTGTATTATTTTCCCTTATAACATGGTTATAAGGGAAAATAATAGCATTCTGAATACAGAATGCATAGTAAAACAGCGCTAGAGGGGTTAAAAAAAATAATAAATAATTTAACTCACCTTAGTCCACTTGCTCGCGAAGCCCGGCATCTCCTTGTGTCTCCTCTGCTGATGAACAGGACCTGGGGTGAGCTGCTCCATTAAATACAGGTTAAGGACCTTCGATGACGTCACTCTGGTCATCACATGGTACGTGACATGATCTTTTACCATGGTGATTCACCATGGTAAAAGACCATGTGATGACCGGAGTGACGTCATCGAAGGTCCTTAAGCTCTATTTAATGGAGCAGCTCACCCCAGGTCCTGTTCATCAGCAGCGGAGACACAAGGAGATGCCAGCTTCGTGAGCAAGTGGACTAAGGTGAGTTAAATTATTTTATTTTTTTAACCCCTCTAGCGCTGTTTTACTATGCATTCTGTATTCAGAATGCTATTATTTTCCCTTATAACCATGTTATAAGGGAAAATAATAATGATCGGGTCTCCATCCCGATGGTCTCCTAGCAACCATGCGTGCAAATCGCACGGCATCCGTACTTGCTTGCGGATGCCATCCGATTTTCACACACCCCATTGACTTCTATGGGGCCTGCGTCACGTCAAAATCGGACAATATAGAGCATGCTGCGATTTCAACTGAACGCACAAGTGATGCGTTAAAAACATCGCTCATGTGCACAGCCCCATAGAAATGAATGGGTCAGGATTTACTGCGGGTGCCATACGTTCGCCGCACGGATCGCACCCGCACGGAAAACTCGCCCGTGTGAAAGGGGCCTTAAGGGGATGGTCAGCTATGGAGGTCAGTGTTAAGGGGTATACTGTCGATATCTTTTAACACAAACATTAAATGAAATAGATGACATATACCCATGCGAAGCTGGGTCCTTCTACTAGTATGTAAATATAGAGATAACAGCATTTAGTTTAGAGACGGCTCACTCTCGGTCTCAGCAGCACCTCTGCAGGGACGGAACAATATAACTGAGGGATAGTGACAGACACACTTTTCAAAGCTGGTTGTCACGATCCAAAGCCTGCTACTCTATTCTTGTTTTTCCACATACCTCTACACTACCAGCAGCGGAAGCATGCACGGTCTGCTAGCCCAATCAAAAGCAAGCATCCCGCTCATAGCACAAGTGCAGGCAAGAGCATGGAGCTGGAAGAGTAGGTAAAACCGGTAGTTGGGAAAACCCCTTTAATTACAGGCCTTTACTCACCTGGTGGTGGGTAAGCTGGAGCGGACGGCAGGTACCCCTTATCTGGCACATGCATGGTTTTATTTCTGGTACTTTATTTCTGACCTGCATAAGAAGAGAAAAATCATTCTTTCATGGTTACTCGTTTCCCAGGGGTATTCCCACCTCATAAACAGAGCACATGTAGCTAGGATAAGTCATCAGTGCAGGAAGTACTCCCCTCATAGAACACAATGAAAACACTAGAATGTTGTGATCTGACAGAAATTGGACTAAACATGTCAACATTGGCTAAAATATCATTCTGAACCTGTCACATTTATATGCAGTCAGTCTGATCTATGGGCTACATAGAAGGAACAACTGAGCAGATGGACATTTAGGGGGAGATTTATTAAAACTAGTGTATGGCTTTGTTGCCCATAGCAACCAATCATATTCCACCTTTTATTTTTCATAGCTCCTGTGGAATCTGATTGGTTGCTATGGGCAGTTGAAGGGGTTGTCTCACTTCGGCAAGGGGCATTTATCATGTAGAGAAAGATAATACCAGGCAATTACTAATATATTGTGATTGTCCATATTGCTTCCTTTCCTGGCTGGATTCATTTTTCTATCACATTATACACTGCTTGAATCCAGGGGTTACGACCACCCTGCAATACATCAGCTGTGGTCTTGCTTGCTCATTATAGGAAAAAGCATCGACCTCTCTAGTGACCGGGACTGTGGAAGTGCACATAGGCTGGTGCAAGCACGACCACTGCTGATGGATTGTAGGGTGGTCGTAACCATGGAAACAAGCAGTGTGTGTGATGGAAGAATGAATCAAGCCAGCGAAGGAGGCAATATGGACAATCACAATACATTAGTATGTGCCTTGTTTTAACTTTCTCTACATGATAAATACCAGTTGCTGAAGTAAGGCAACAACTTTAATCCTGTTTTCCTTTGCACTAGTTTTGCTATATATGGTTTTGTGGGAAGAGAGTTAATATAATTTGTGATTTATTCATTAAAAATCCTGCATAGTCTGAGTTTAGGAGTCCAGTAGCTGTTCTTATAAGGAGTGGAAGTCCCTGTAAGCACATTTATGTTAGGAAGGCTGCCCCTCACTGATAACCCTGCCACTGGACTCTAGAATGATAAGGAATTTAAAGTAATGTTATAGCAAGTTATATTCAATCTGTATCCACACAGCTATAGTTAAATGTGTTCGGCTCTGTATCTTGCTACAGGTAGATCCAGGGTTGCCAACCAGAGTTTCTTTTTTCTGGACAATGTATACAAAAATCACGGACAGACAACATTTTTTAGGGACAAATTGGAAAACCATAATGAGTGATAAAGATTATAAGTAATACTGTCTATCGCTCAATTTACTGATAACACCTTCTAACCAGCATTTACTGTGAGCTGTAAAATGATAATTATCACCAAAATAATCTAGTCAAGTACAATCAGCCTCAAAAAAACGATTTGATACATATGCAAATTAACCTGAGATGAGTCCTGTATGTGAGATGAATCAGGGACAGGACTCATCTCAGGTTAATTTGCATATGTATCAAATCGTTTTTTTTACACAATAAAAGCACACAGAGCTATGGGGACTGGGTATTGCAGATGTGCTAGCGGCCATCTAGCAGCCCATGTCCTCAGCTCTATACATAAAATCCCGGTGACAGGTTCCCTTTAAATGTATTAGTTAATTTCCTTTGATTGGCTTCCCTTCTGATTTCCTATAACATACATAAAGCATAACAATCAGACGTTCAGTCACATGACTTTGTTAGAAAGCCAAGAACACCAAACTCATCATGGCAAAATAATAAAATGCAATTTGCTGTTTGCAAATATTGAAGACTAGAAAGTAATCTGCATCAAAAGCCCAATGTAAAGTATTAGACTCCCTGTACATACCTGAACGATGAGCTCTCGTGCCTTGGGTTCCTTGAAGTGAGAATGGCTGGTGCTAGCAAGTGCTGTACATTTGCATAGAGTGTCACCTATCATTTCTCAGTTAGTAACATAGTAACATAGTAACATAGTAACCTAGTACATAAAGCCGAAAAAAGACATTTGTCCATCCAGTTCGGCCTGTCATCCTGCAAGTTGATCCAGAGGAAGGCAGAAAAAAAAAACCCTGTGAGGTAGAAGCCAATTTTTCCCACTTTAGGGGAATAAAAAATTCCTTCCCGACTCCAATCAGACAATCAGAATAAGGCTACATGCACACGACCGTGTGTGTTTTGCGGTCCGCAAATTGCGGTTCCGCAAAAAAAACGGATGACATTCCGTATGGCATCCGTTTTTTTTGCGGATCCGTTTTTTTTGCGGATCCATTGTAATAATGCCTATACTTGTCCGCAAACTAGAAAAAAATAGGACATGCACTATTTTTTTAGCGGAGAAACGGAACGGACATACTGATGCGGACAGCACACTGTGTGCTGTCCTTGTTTTTTGCGGACCTATTGAAATGAATGGGTCCGCATCCTATCCGCAAAAAAAACGGATCGGACACTGAAACAAAATACGGTCGTGTGCATGTAGCCTAACTCCATGGATCAACGATCTCTCTCTAGTAGCTATAGCCTGTAATATTAGTACACCCCAGAAATACATCCAGGCCCCTCTTGAATTCCTTTATTTTACTCACCATCACCACCTCCTCAGGCAGAGAGTTCCAGAGTCTCACTGCTCTTACCGTAAAGAATCCTCTTCTATGTTTGTGTATAAACCTACTTTCCTCCAGACGCAGAGGATGTCCCCTCGTCACAGTCACCGTCCTGGGGATAAATAGATGATGGGACAGATCTCTGTACTGACCCCTGATATATTTATACATAGTAATTAGATCTCCCCTCAGTCGTCTTTTTTCTAAAGTGAATAACCCTAATTTTGATAATCTTTCAGGGTACTGTAGTTGCCCCATTCCAGTTATTACTTTAGTTGCCCTCCTCTGGACCTTCTCCAGCTCTGCTATGTCTGCTTTGTTCACTGGAGCCCAGAACTGTGCACAGTACTCCATGTGTGGTCTGACTAGTGATTTGTAAAGTGGTAGGACTATGTTCTCATCACGGGCAGCTATGCCCCTTCTGATGCAACCCATTATCTTATTGGCCTTAAAACCAGATAGTAACACATAATCCTTTTTTCTATTCCTTTTTTATTTTCTGATTGTAGATTTTTTCAATTCTATTTCCTGAACATGATTACAGTGGCAGCCATCTTGCCTGCGCTGTTTTTAACTAGTGATGGACGAACATCTGCTGGGACAGTGCGCGAACGCGATCGGGTCCCATTCATTTTAATGGCAGGTGAACCTGAAAAACCTCCCGGTTTGACCCTCTCCCATATTTGCAGCCACAAAATACTTACTAGATGGGCACACATAGTCCCACAACATGGACACTGACATACCAGAAGTATTAAGCGAATCTGAGATCTACAAGCATTATTTTTTTATGTGTGAGTTTTAATCGCAAGAGCACATGCGCTAGGAAGGCTTGGCCTACAGCAACTGGTTTGCACCGACTAGAAATTAGATGGATGCAATGGTTGGAATCAAGTTCAGCAACGAAGAGGAAGAACTCCTGGTGACTGTAAGTAATCTTACATTACAGCAGTGCATTTGATTACATTTCACCCGCATGTCTGAACAATCACTTTATATGCATAAAGAGTATTATAAAAAAAATAACAGTGCGACCTTCT
The DNA here is from genome assembly GCF_014858855.1 of Bufo gargarizans. Lineage (NCBI taxonomy): Eukaryota > Metazoa > Chordata > Amphibia > Anura > Bufonidae > Bufo > Bufo gargarizans. The sequence goes on along the minus strand of NC_058087.1, from coordinate 158,000,515 downwards.
GCGATTCAAATTTTTCTTAAGTGCAGAAAACTTCACATTTTATAAGGTCTCACTAGATATTAGTGATTGTTGCACTAAATATTCCCGTGACATCACACCCACTATGCTAGTATCATATTTGTATGGAAAGCAGAGAAATATATTTCATATGCACATTGCACATCCATTGTCATGCCGCACACTATACAGTATACTGCACACACACACTATATACCGCACACACACAGTTTATAGATTATAGTTTGTATCCTGTTCAGGACTCGGGAGAAGCTTTCTTTGTCAGACCGCCAGTATTTGCTGGTTCATTTAGCGTTACCCAGGGTGCATCCTGGGGAGGCGAACCAGCTGTACACCCCATACCGTACCGTCACTTCACTAAACAGGTACATCTCCGCTTAGCTGGATAATATCTGATAGCTCCGACCCCACCTACATACATCGTAATACAATCCCATCTTCTAACCGCAACAGTAAGGCCGCATGCACACGGGTGTGTTTTCACAACTACGGACCGTAAAAACCCAGGCTGCTGGCTACTAACTCGCTATGACGCCATGCGCTTGTTGCCGCCACCGCTGTAGAGTAATACACTTGTATAGATCATACAAGTGTATCACAGTACAGTGATGGTGGCCGGAAGCGCACAGCGTCATTGCAACCAATGAATCCGTGCGCTCGTCCACTCTGCAGGATGGGTTTGTACGGTCCGTAGTTGTGAAAAAACACGCCCGTGTGCAGGCGGACTGAATCTAATATTTCCACTTCAAAGACTTAAATACTTTTTGCAGTTTACTTGAGTAAATTATTTTCAATACTATCAGTGTTATAAATTGGGATTATATGCTTGCATTTTTATCTTGCAGCGGATGTTGGGGCGAGGATATGACCGCACCCGATCCCACACCGAGAAGCTGCAGATTGTGCGGGAGCTGGCATTTGAGATCTGGCGCAAAACGGGTCTCAAACGCAACCATCTGACCATCATAAAATGGTCAGACATGAAGCGAAGACACCCCCGGTTTATAAAAATGATCCGGGACGAAAAATGCGCAGGTAGAGGCGTAAATAACTTTTGTATATTTTGCCAACACTGTAATGTATACAGTGCTAAGCAAAAGTATTCACCCCCCTTGACTTCGTTCTTTTTTTTGTTGTCTCACATCCTGGAATTAACATAGATTGTTTGAGGATTTGCATAATTTCATTTGTAGAACCTTCTTTTAAATTGGTTAATTGTAAAGCATAAAATAGGACAAAATAACAGAAAAGGTCAATGTGCATAACTATTCACCCCCTAATGTCAATACTTTGTAGAGCCCCCTTTTGCAGCAATCACAGCTCCAAGTCGCTTTGGATAAGTCTCTATGAGCAGTTGCCACATCTTACCACAGGCGTTTTTGCCCATTCCTCCTTGCGAAACTGATTTGGCAACTTCCAATTGGATGGTTTGTGAACAGCAATCTTTAAGTCTGACCACAGATTTTCTATTGGATTGAGATCTGGGCTGTGACTCGGCCATTCCAACATATTTACATGTTTCCCCTTAAACCAAAGTGTTTCTTTAGCAGTGTGTTTGGGGTCATTGCCCTGCTGGGAGGTGAACCTCCGTCCTAGCCTCAAATCACGCACAGAGTGGGACAGGTTTTGCTCAAGAATATCCCTGTCCATGTTTCCCTCAACTCTGACCAGTTTCCCAGTCCCGGCTGCTGAAAAACATCCCCACAGCATTATGCTGCCACCATCATGTTTCTTTGTGGGGATGGTGTTCTTTGGGTGATGTGATCTGTTGCCGCCACCATGTTTCATTGTGGGGATAGTGTTCTTTGGGTGATGTGATGTGTTGGCTTTGTGCTAAGGGAGCAGTGTCCTTACAGCACGCACCACGTGCAGTAGCCGGGTCAGAATACCCCAGCTACATCAGCCACACCAGGCAACAGCATTGCATAACCAAGTATAATAGCAAAGCCACAGCGCTTCAGCCACATCTAATTCATCTCTGGCAAAGCATTGTACTACATTGTCAGTAAAAGTGACCGGGGAGCATTAAACGAACAGCAAACAACCTAGCTGCAGCTGCAGCACACCAGACTTGATAAAGGGGTCATGCGCACCCCGAAACGCGTTGTCTCTCAATAAACCCGTACTTGTCAAAACCGGTAGTGATTTGTGCCTCACGTCCACCAGCTCACCAGACCACAAAGGTCATGACGGGCACTGTTAGTATTTCTAGTAATTAACGAAGTGGCCCCTTGGTTCTTTTGGACGCGGCAGCTCCAACCTGATACCTAGCTAATCCAGCAGACCTTCATCACGGTTGCACCCAATAGGTGAGCAGCATATACTCATCTTAAATTGAAGAACGCTGTTTCATCTTTACCTATTTACCCTATGAGAGCCTTTCTCATCCTGTGGCCACATATTTGCTATACTTACTGAAAGGGCAGTTAGAAGCTCCTTGCGCATATAATTGATCAAAAATATGTCGGGCCCATCTGCCAGACGACAAGGTGGCTTCTAATCAGATGGGGCCTACTCTAACATGCCTCTCCTGGGCTTACAGCCTACAATCTGGGAAAAGTAGCACCCAGCTATATCCTACACATTGTTGTCCAGTAGATGGGCCTGAATTTTTTTTATCAATTATATGCGCAAAGAGCTTCTAACTGCCCTTGCAGTAAGTATGGCCACCAAGCAGTTAGTTTGTATTCAGTATTTGCTTATATCTTTGTGCAATTGACTAGCAGTGTGCTGTTACCTGTAGTTCTACTAATCCCATGGTATGATATATCAGTCGCCCCCCCCAAAAAACAGATTGAAGCGGGGTGTTATATACCAATATACTTTCTTTATAGTGCATTTGGGTACTGTATAGTGCATTTGCGCATACGCGTACGCGAAAATTATATTGCCGATATTTTCCATTTAAACTAATTATGAATGGAGATCGCAAATTCGAATAATACATCTGGTATGTCACTGTCCATGTTGTGGGACTATTTGTGCACTTCTAGTAATTATTTCTTGGCTGCAAATATGAGCTGAAGGTTTTTCAGGTTCGCCTGCCATTAAAATGAATGGGACCCGCCGCGAACTTGCGGTTCGTGAACTTTTGATCGTGTTCAGGTGATCGTGTTCGCGAATCGTCCCGGCAGAAGTTAGAGAGCATTATAAAAATAGATTTACAGCAGCTCTTTTTAATACAATATATAGTATACAGCACAAATTTTTAAAGGGTTTCTGTCACCAGAATTAACCCTATTAAACTAGCTGACATTAGCGATGTGCTAATGTTAGCTGTAACCTAACTAGTCTATTCCTACTTTTATCTATGCCCCCATTACTCCTGAAATATAACTTTTATAATATGCTAATTAGCCTCTAGGTGCAGGGGGGGCGTTGCCCTTGCTCCTAGAGGCTCCGTTCTCCCACCTCTGGCCACGCCCCCTGCTACACTAGATTGACAGGGCCAGGCAGCGTTGGTCTCCTACTGCCGGCCCTGTCTGCCGTGTAAATCTCGCGCCTGGGCCGTCCCGTTCAGTATTCGTATTCGGCGCAGGCGCAGTGAGTGAAGGGCACTCGCCGACTGCCAGCTTCCTCACTGCACCTGCGCCGAATACTGAATGGCGCGAGATTTCCCCAGCGCACAGGGCCGGCAGTTGGAGTTGAAGGTTGCCTGGCCTGTCATTCTAGTGTAGCAGGGCATCGCTAATGTCAGCTAGTTTAATAGGGTTAATTCTAGTGACAGAAACCCTTTAAGTTTTATCTGTTCTATTTTTATAGGACGGACCTGACCTCTTGTGGGCAGAATTAATATGACAGACAGTAAGTAAATGACTTAGTTGCAGTTATAAGTTTAGCATTATCATCCACTTACATATCACTTTTTTAATATACTAACATATTAACTGAATGCTCAGTGGAAAGTGGATTCAATTATGTATATGATAGCACATACTACACAGTATTTTATTTATTATATAATTTGTTTGTAACATATGTTTCTTTTAGCCACTACTTGTGGGACACATTTTAGTTATCGCATTAAGATGTACCGTGTTTTATATGATACGTTTTCTTATTGTGTTGTCCTAACTAGGGATGAGCGAACTCGAACTGTATAGTTCGGGTTCATACCGAATTTTGGGGTGTCCGTGACACGGACCCGAACCCGGACATTTTCGTAAAAGTCCGGGTTCGGGTTCGGTGTTCGTCGCTTTCCTGGCGCGTTTGTGACGCTTTCTTGGCGCTTTTTGAAAGGCTGCAAAGCAGCCAATCAACAAGCGTCATACTACTTGCCCCAAGAGGCCGTCACAGCCATGCCTACTATTGGCATGGCTGTGATTGGCCAGAGCACCATGTGACCCAGCCTCTATTTAAGCTGGAGTCACATAGCGCCGCCCGTCACTCTGCTCTGATTAGCGTAGGGAGAGGTTGCGGCTGCGACAGTAGGGCGAGATTAGGCAGATTAACTTCTCCAAAGGACTTGATTAATCGATCGATCTGCAGCTGTGCATCATTGAGCTGCTGAAATTCAATTGCTCACTGTTTTTAGGCTGCCCAGACCGTTTGTCAGTCACTTTTTTCTGGGGTGATCGGCGGCCATTTTGTGTCTTGTGGTGCGCCAGCACAAGCTGCGACCAAGTGCATTTAACCCTCAATGGCGTGGTTGTTTTTTGGCTAAAGCCTACATCAGGGTGAAGCTGTCACACCAAGTGCATGTAACCAGCAATAGTCTGTTTATTTTTTGGCCATATACTACATCAGGGGCAAGCTGCGCCTGTCACCAAGTGCATTTAACCCTCAATGGTGTGGTTATTTTTTGGCTAAAGCCTACATCAGGGTGAAGCTGTCACACCAAGTGCATTTAACCAGCAATAGTCTGTTTATTTTTTGGCCATATACTACATCAGGGGCAAGCTGCGCCTGTCACCAAGTGCATTTAACCCTCAATGGTGTGGTTGTTTTTTGGCTAAAGCCTACATCAGGGTGAAGCTGTCACACCAAGTGCATTTAACCAGCAATAGTCTGTTAATTTTTTGGCCATATACTAAATCAGGGGCAAGCTGCGCCTGTCACCAAGTGCATTTAACCAGCAATAGTCTGTTCATTTTTTGGCCATATACTACATCAGGGGCAAGCTGCGCCCGTCACCAAGTGCATTTAACCCTCAGAAGTGTGGTTGGTCAAGCTGTCACACCAAGTGCATTTAACCAGCAATAGTCTGTTCATTTTTTGGCCATATACTACATCAGGGGCAAGCTGCGCCCGTCACCAAGTGCATTTAACCCTCAGTAGTGTGGTTGGTCAAGCTGTCACATCAAGTGCATTTAACCAGCAATAGTGTGGTTATTTTTTGGCCATATCCCAGTACAGCGCCTAAATACTAGGCCTCAAATTTATATCCCGCTAAATCTGTCGTTACCGCTGTACTGTTGTGGCTGGGCAAGTTATGTAGTGTCCGTTAAAGCACATTTTTTGTTCAGGGTTGAAATACAATTCCCAATTTAGCAATTTCATAATTTAGTGGTTTCTGCTATATCAGAGTTATTTGAAATCTATCCCTAAAAGGGTATATAATATTCAAGGTGCACATAGGGTCATTCAGAATAACTTCACACACACGCTATTGTGCATTTCCAAGTCTAATTCTGTCACTAAATCCATACCGGTCACCCAGCGCCTAAATACTAGGCCTCAAATTTATATCCCGCTAAATCTGTCGTTACCGCTGTCCTGTTGTGGATGGGCAAGTTATTTAGTGTCCGCCAAAGCACATTTTTTGTTCTGGGTTGAAATACAATTCCCAATTTAGCAATTTCATAATTTAGTGGTTTCTGCTATATCAGAGCTATTTGAAATCTATCCCTAAAAGGGTATATAATATTCGAGGTGCACATAGAGTCATTCAGAATAACTTCACACACACGCTACTGTGCATTTCCAAGTCTAATTCTGTTAGTAAATCCATACCGGTCACCCAGCGCCTAAATACTAGGCCTCAAATTTATATCCCGCTAAATCTGTCGTTACCGCTGTACTGTTGTGGCTGGGCAAGTTATTTAGTGTCCGTTAAAGCACATTTTTTGTTCAGGGTTGAAATACAATTCCCAATTTAGCAATTTCATAATTTAGTGGTTTCTGCTATATCAGAGCTATTTGAAATCTATCCCTAAAAGGGTATATAATATTCAAGGTGCACATAGGGTCATTCAGAATAACTTCACACACACGCTACTGTGTATTTCCAAGTCTAATTCTGTCACTAAATCCATACCGGTCACCCAGCGCCTAAATACTAGGCCTCAAATTTATATCCCGCTAAATCTGTCGTTACCGCTGTCCTGTTGTGGATGGGCAAGTTATTTAGTGTCCGCCAAAGCACATTTTTTGTTCTGGGTTGAAATACAATTCCCAATTTAGCAATTTCATAATTTAGTGGTTTCTGCTATATCAGAGCTATTTGAAATCTATCCCTAAAAGGGTATATAATATTTAAGGTGCACATAGGGTCATTCAGAATAACTTCACACACACGCTACTGTGCATTTCCAAGTCTAATTCTGTCACTAAATCCATACCGGTCACCCAGCGCCTAAATACTAGGCCTCAAATTTATATCCCGCTAAATCTGTCGTTACCGCTGTCCTGTTGTGGATGGGCAAGTTATTTAGTGTCCGCCAAAGCACATTTTTTGTTCTGGGTTGAAATACAATTCCCAATTTAGCAATTTCATAATTTAGTGGTTTCTGCTATATCAGAGCTATTTGAAATCTATCCCTAAAAGGGTATATAATATTCAAGGTGCACATAGGGTCATTCAGAATAACTTCACACACACGCTACTGTGCATTTCCAAGTCTAATTCTGTTAGTAAATCCATACCGGTCACCCAGCGCCTAAATACTAGGCCTCAAATTTATATCCCGCTAAATCTGTCGTTACCGCTGTACTGTTGTGGCTGGGCAAGTTATTTAGTGTCCGTTAAAGCACATTTTTTGTTCAGGGTTGAAAAACAATTCCCAATTTAGCAATTTCATAATTTAGTGGTTTCTGCTATATCAGAGCTATTTGAAATCTATCCCTAAAAGGGTATATAATATTCAAGGTGCACATAGGGTCATTCAGAATAACTTCACACACACGCTACTGTGCATTTCCAAGTCTAATTCTGTTAGTAAATCCATACCGGTCACCCAGCGCCTAAATACTAGGCCTCAAATTTATATCCCGCTAAATCTGTCGTTACCGCTGTACTGTTGTGGCTGGGCAAGTTATTTAGTGTCCGTTAAAGCACATTTTTTGTTCAGGGTTGAAAAACAATTCCCAATTTAGCAATTTCATAATTTAGTGGTTTCTGCTATATCAGAGCTATTTGAAATCTATCCCTAAAAGGGTATATAATATTCAAGGTGCACATAGGGTCATTCAGAATAACTTCACACACACGCTACTGTGCATTTCCAAGTCTAATTCTGTCACTAAATCCATACCGGTCACCCAGCGCCTAAATACTAGGCCTCAAATTTATATCCCGCTAAATCTGTCGTTACCACTGTCCTGTTGTGGATGGGCAAGTTATTTAGTGTCCGCCAAAGCACATTTTTTGTTCTGGGTTGAAATACAATTCCCAATTTAGCAATTTCATAATTTAGTGGTTTCTGCTATATCAGAGCTATTTGAAATCTATCCCTAAAAGGGTATATAATATTCAAGGTGCACATAGGGTCATTCAGAATAACTTCACACACACGCTACTGTGCATTTCCAAGTCTAATTCTGTCACTAAATCCATACCGGTCACCCAGCGCCTAAATACTAGGCCTCAAATTTATATCCCGCTAAATCTGTCGTTACCGCTGTCCTGTTGTGGATGGGCAAGTTATTTAGTGTCCGCCAAAGCACAGTTTTTGTTCTGGGTTGAAATACAATTCCCAATTTAGCAATTTCATAATTTAGTGGTTTCTGCTATATCAGAGCTATTTGAAATCTATCCCTAAAAGGGTATATAATATTCAAGGTGCACATAGGGTCATTCAGAATAACTTCACACACACGCTACTGTGCATTTCCAAGTCTAATTCTGTCACTAAATCCATACCGGTCACCCAGCGCCTAAATACTAGGCCTCAAATTTATATCCCGCTAAATCTGTCGTTACCGCTGTCCTGTTGTGGATGGGCAAGTTATTTAGTGTCCGTCAAAGCACATTTTTTGTTCTGGGTTGAAATACAATTCCCAATTTAGCAATTTCATAATTTAGTGGTTTCTGCTATATCAGAGCTATTTGAAATCTATCCCTAAAAGGGTATATAATATTCAAGGTGCACATAGGGTCATTCAGAATAACTTCACACACACGCTACTGTGCATTTCCAAGTCTAATTCTGTCACTAAATCCATACCGGTCACCCAGCGCCTAAATACTAGGCCTCAAATTTATATCCCGCTGAATTTGAATACAATACATTGGGCCAAATAATATTTTTGTTGTTGTGGTGAACCATAACAATGAGGAAAACATCTAGTAAGGGACGCGGATGTGGACATGGTCGTGGTGGTGTTAGTGGACCCTCTGGTGCTGGGAGAGGACGTGGCCGTTCTGCCACATCCACACGTCCTAGTGTACCAACTACCTCAGGTCCCAGTAGCCGCCAGAATTTACAGCGATATATGGTGGGGCCCAATGCCGTTCTAAGGATGGTAAGGCCTGAGCAGGTACAGGCATTAGTCAATTGGGTGGCCGACAGTGGATCCAGCACGTTCACATTATCTCCCACCCAGTCTTCTGCAGAAAGCGCACAGATGGCGCCTGAAAACCAACCCCATCAGTCTGTCACATCACCCCCATGCATACCAGGGAAACTGTCTCAGCCTCAAGTTATGCAGCAGTCTCTTATGCTGTTTGAAGACTCCGCTGGCAGGGTTTCCCAAGGGCATCCACCTAGCCCTTCCCCAGCGGTGGAAGACATAGACTGCACTGACGCACAACCACTTATGTTTCCTGATGATGAGGACATGGGAATACCACCTCAGCATGTCTCTGATGATGACGAAACACAGGTGCCAACTGCTGCGTCTTTCTGCAGTGTGCAGACTGAACAGGAGGACAGGGATCAAGACTGGGTGGAAGACGATGCAGGGGACGATGAGGTCCTAGACCCCACATGGAATGAAGGTCGTGCCACTGACTTTCACAGTTCATAGGAAGAGGCAGTGGTGAGACCGAGCCAACAGCGTAGTAAAAGAGGGAGCAGTGGGCAAAAGCAGAACACCCGCCGCCAAGAGACTCCGCCTGCTACTGACCGCCGCCATCTGGGACCGAGCACCCCAAAGGCAGCTTCAAGGAGTTCCCTGGCATGGCACTTCTTCAAACAATGTGCTGACGACAAGACCCGAGTGGTTTGCACGCTGTGCCATCAGAGCCTGAAGTGAGGCATTAACGTTCTGAACCTGAGCACAACCTGCATGACCAGGCACCTGCATGCAAAGCATGAACTGCAGTGGAGTAAACACCTTAAAACCAAGGAAGTCACTCAGGCTCCCCCTGCTACCTCTTCTGCTGCTGCCGCCTCGGCCTCTTCCTCTGCCTCTGGAGGAACGTTGGCACCTGCCGCCCAGCAAACAGGGGATGTACCACCAACACCACCACCACCTCCGTCACCAAGCGTCTCAACCATGTCACACGGCAGCGTTCAGCTCCCCATCTCACAAACATTTGAGAGAAAGCGTAAATTCCCACCTAGCCACCCTCGATCCCTGGCCCTGAATGCCAGCATTTCTAAACTACTGGCCTATGAAATGCTGTCATTTAGGCTGGTGGACACAGACAGCTTCAAACAGCTCATGTCGCTTGCTGTCCCACAGTATGTTGTTCCCAGCCACCACTACTTCTCCAAGAGAGCCGTGCCTTCCCTGCACAACCAAGTATCCGATAAAATCAAGTGTGCACTGCGCAACGCCATCTGTAGCAAGGAGCAAGGTCCACCTAACCACAGATACGTGGACCAGTAAGCACGGCCAGGAACGCTATATCTCCCTAACTGCACACTGGGTAAATGTAGTGGCAGCTGGGACCCAGACGGAGAGCTGTTTAGCGCACGTCCTTCCGCCGCCAAGGATCGCAGGGCAACATTCTTTGCCTCCTGTTGCCACCTCCACCTTCTCGGCTTCCTCCTCCTCTTCTTCCACCTGCTCATCCAGTCAGCCACACACCTTCACCACCAACTTCAGCACAGCCCGGGGTAAACGTCAGCAGGCCATTCTGAAACTCATATGTTTGGGGGACAGGCCCCACACCGCACAGGAGTTGTGGCGGGGTATAGAACAACAGACCGACGAGTGGTTGCTGCCGGTGAGCCTCAAGCCCGGCCTGGTGGTGTGTGATAATGGGCGAAATCTCGTTGCAGCTCTGGGACTAGCCAATTTGACGCACATCCCTTGCTTGGCGCATGTGCTGAATTTGGTGGTGCAGAAGTTCATTCACAACTACCCCGACATGTCAGAGCTGCTGCATTCACATCCTGTCTGCGCTACAGCGTAACTTCGGCCTTCCCGCTCACCGCCTCATATGCGACGTGCCCACCAGGTGGAACTCCACCTTGCACATGCTGGACAGACTGTGCGAGCAGCAGCAGGCCATAGTGGAGTTTCAGCTGCAGCACGCACGGGTCAGACGCACTACAGAACAGCACCACTTCACCACCAATGACTGGGCCTCCATGCGAGACCTGTGTGCCCTGTTGCGCTGTTTCGAGTACTCCACCAACATGGCCAGTGGCGATGACGCCGTTATCAGCGTTACAATACCACTTCTATGTCTCCTTGAGAAAACACTGGTGGCACCCAACGCAGCTCGGGTCCATCACTGGTGCGTGGCTGGGGGGAAAGGCAGGACAATGACGATACGCCTCCCACAGAGGACAGCTTGTCCTTACCCCTGGGCAGCCTGGCACACATGAGCGACTACATGCTGCAGTGCCTGCGCAACGACAGCAGAGTTGCCCACATTTTAACCTGTGCGGACTACTGGGTTGCCACCTTGCTGGATCCACGCTACAAAGACAATGTGCCCACCTTACTTCCTGCACTGGAGCGTGATAGGAAGATGCGCGAGTACAAGCGCACGTTGGTAGACGCGCTACTGAGAGCATTCCCAAATGTCACAGGGGAACAAGTGGAAGCCCAAGGCCAAGGCAGAGGAGGAGCAAGAGGTCGCCAAGGCAGCTGTGTCACGGCCAGCTCCTCTGAGGGCAGGGTTAGCATGGCAGAGATGTGGAAAACTATTGTCAACACGCCACAGCTAACTGCACCACCACCTAATACGCAACGTGTTAGCAGGAGGCAACATTTCACTAACATGGTGGAACAGTACGTGTGCACACCCCTCCACGTACTGACTGATGGTTCGGCCCCATTCAACTTCTGGGTCTCTAAATTGTCCACGTGGCCAGAGCTAGCCTTTTATGCCTTGGAGGTGCTGGCCTGCCCGGCGGCCAGTGTTTTGTCTGAATGTGTATTCAGCACGGCAGGGGGCGTCATTACAGACAAACGCAGCCGCCTGTCTACAACCAATGTGGACAAGCTGACGTTCATAAAAATGAACCAGGCATGGATCCCACAGGACCTGTCCGTCCCTTGTCCAGATTAGACATTAAATACCTCCCCTTAACCATATATTATTGTACTCCAGGGCACTTCCTCATTCAATCCTATTTTTATTTTCATTTTACCATTATATTGCGAGGCTACCCAAAGTTGAATGAACCTCTCCTCTGTCTGGGTGCCTGGGGCCTAAATATATGCCAATGGACTGTTCCAATGTTGGGTGATGTGAAGCCTGATTCTCTGCTATGACATGCAGACTAATTCTCTGCTGACATGAAGCCAGATTGTCTGTTACGGGGCCTCTCTCCTCTGCCTGGGTGCTGGGCCTAAATTTATGAAAATGGACTGTTGCAGTGGTGGGTGACGTGAAGCCTGATTCTCTGCTATGACATGAAGACTGATTCTCTGCTGACATGAAGCCAGATCCTCTGTTACGGGACCTCTCTCCTCTGCCTGGGTGCTGGGCCTGAATATATGCCAATGGACTGTTGCAGTGGTGGCTGACGTGAAGCCTCATTCTCTGCTATGACATGCAGACTGATTCTCTGCTGACATGAAGCCAGATCCTCTGTTACGGGACCTCTCTCCTCTGCCTGGGTACTGGGCCTAAATTTATTAAAATGGACTGTTGCAGTGGTGGCTGACGTGAAGCCTGATTCTCTGCTATGACATGAAGACTGATTCTCTGCTGACATGAAGCCAGATTGTCTGTTACGGGACCTCTCTCCTCTGCCTGGGTGCCGGGGCCTAAATATCTGAGAATGGACTGTTCCAGTGGTGGGTGACGGGAAGCCAGATTCTCTGCTATGGGACCTCTCTCCAATTGATTTTGGTTAATTTTTATTTATTTAATTTTTATTTTAATTCATTTCCCTATCCACATTTGTTTGCAGGGGATTTACCTACATGTTGCTGCCTTTTGCAGCCCTCTAGCCCTTTCCTGGGCTGTTTTACAGCCGTTTTAGTGCCGAAAAGTTTGGGTCCCCATTGACTTCAATGGGGTTCGGGTTCGGGACGAAGTTCGGATCGGGTTCGGATCCCGAACCCGAACATTTTCGGGAAGTTCGGCCGAACTTCTCGAACCCGAACATCCAGGTGTTCGCTCAACTCTAGTCCTAACTTTCCTTTGTGTTGCCATCATCAGTAGCACCTCTTATTTTTTTCTGTACCGTCTTTTTTAGTAGTTACATCTGTACATTTGTGGTGCATATTATTATTAATGCCTGAAGAAGGGGCCAAATCCGCCCCAAAATGCATTGCTGTACATCTGTCAACCATTTTACCTAAATAAAGCAATGTATTGAATGAATACGTTTGCCTACCTGTTTCACGCTGTCCTGGTGTTCCCTCTATTTCTCTCAGTGCATAGCCATGCTGTGTTTGAGCTGATGAGCCTAGGCGAGAGTAGCCACACAACCGATCAGTTACTAAAGTGCATCAGGCAGCAAACATCCCGCTGGCTGTCTCCGACTAAGCAAGGTTGTCAGCGTCAATGGCAGGAACATTGCGGCTGCTCTGCATTTAGGAGAAATAACACGTGCTCCCTGCATGGCGCACGTGATAAATCTAGTCGTGCAACTCTTTTTGAAAAATGACTGTGGCTCGCAGACTGTTCATGCATTTTAGCCATTCATATGTAGCAGGAAACTCCCTCCTGGACTTGCAACGAGAGAACGGTCTACCATTGCAGCATTTGATCCCTGAGGTTCCAACTTGCTGGAATTCTTTGTAAGGAACTTGGATCCAGCTCACCTGTCCGGTATGTTATAAGTTCCCGGCTCCTGGGGCCCTAGGGAAGTGTTCCCTTGGCAGGCTTGAATTGAAAAGAAAGGTCCCGGAGACAATTAAGATCCTCTTTTCAGCTCTTCTTTATTGTTCAATTGATAAAAACGGACATTGCCACATCTTACATGACACAACGTTGACGCGTTTCGGGTGGGTACCCTTAGTCGTAACAGTTTGTCAAACTGTGACCCCATATTTTATAAGGGCTTGAAGAACTCCTCCTCCAAACTCTGGGAGTGAGTCTTCAGTCCCATTGGTTGCCACACAATGACACACCTATACTCTCTTCACTTAAATCACAGGTGTGATGGGAAACACATTGAGCAGGCTTTCTCTAGATATATTAACCCTGGCATTGCCATAGTGTTTGATCATTAAACAGAAAAAGCCGCAGAATGTGAATAACAGTCACTTTCCAAATTAAAAAACATATTGTAAAAACAAAGAATGGCCTTCTGTTCTATCACGAGCTGTGAATCATGACAATATAACATGTTACATTACAATTTGTTGCAATACACTTAATTATTACAAACTGTGGATATAACTACTTACTATTAAACTGGACACGGGTTGAGATAGTTTTTACATATATATCAGTTAATAATTGTCACTTGTGAGGACCGTTCAAATGAACTATGTAACACTATTCTTCCATTAACCTCTGATATGCTGTGTATTATAATTAACGTGTTTGAACTAGGAAAACATGGACATATATCTTGTTTGATTTTTGCCCTGTATAAAATCAGGGGATACATGCATCTCATGTTTAGTCCTGTTCCAACACTAAATAGTTGTAAATGGAAAGAAAATATAATAAAATAAATACACAGTTAAATCCCGGACCATTCATATATAGCTATATATGAGAATGTTGGTCTGAATGGTCGTTGGTTCACTGATATATATACATCAGTTCCTTCTTCAAATTGAGACCTGCTGGATTTCTAGTACCAAGTCTAAAAATCCAGTAGGCCTCACGTAAAAGGATTTTTTTCCGGTGATCACCCCCCCTTCTAGATACAAGGACTCTCTCTATAGCGTATGCCTGGAAGAACGATACCTGACGTGCATGTTCCTGTATAAAGTGTCTGGCTATGTTGGAAATATTCAGACTGTTAGGGTTACTAATATAATTTAGGTGTTCCAAAATTCGACTTTTAAATTTACGAGAGGTGCTGCCTATATACATGAGATCACAATGGGTGCACCTGATGGTATATATGACACCTTCCGTATTGCAATTAATATAGCTGCGAATCGGAAATTTTTGTGAATGCGCTGAATTTTCAAAGGTTTGTGTGGGTATTACATAGCTGCAAGTTTTGCAAGGACTCCCTCCACACTTGGTAAAACCTTTGTAGTTCAGCCAACTTGGTTTGAAGTTACTTCTCATTTTGTTGGCAGTGTAGAGGGAAGGTGACAGTGAGGAGGACAAAGTGGTAGCCTTTCTAGCGACAATTCTACAGCCCGAATGAAGGGCTTGATATAAAATATCATCATTGAATAAAATAGGCAAACATTTCTTAATTGCCGTACTAATTAAGTTAAATTCACTGCTATATGTCAAAGATAAGGTGGGAATAATGTCCTGATCACTGTCACCTAATCTCTCCACCTTACCACTAGAACCTTGATTTTGGGATCGTGTTTTGTCTTTCTGAACAGTATGTCTTTTCTGTCCTTCTGTGATGCAATCTCTCTCCCCCTTTTGATCATCCAGGTTGGATAACTCCTGTCTTTTAGTCTTTTCTCCACCTTGTCAAATTCTTCACTTAGTTTTTCCACACTACTGCAATTTCTGGCTGTGCGTACGAATTCACCCACAGGTATTGCCTTGATGGTGTGCAATGGGTGGTGGCTCCTCGCATTGAAAATGGAGTTACCTGCCACCTTCTTTCTGTATGTGATGGTGTGCACCACCTCACCAGGACATCCGCGGAGTGTCAAATCCAGGAAATTGATGCAAGACTCGTGTGCCGAGCATGTAAACCGGAGGTTGTAATCATTACCATTGAGATAAGACTGGAGGTCCGGGACGGCAGACACATCGCCCGACCACACAATTAGTATGTCGTCGATGTATCTGCCGTACCAGACCAGATCAGACCCAAATGGATTATTCAAACCATAAATGTACCTCTCTTCCCAATATGACATTGTCAAATTGGCCAGTGACGGTGAGAACTTGGCCCCCATTGACACTCCGCGGATCTGTAGGTAGTGCACACCATCAAACGCAAAATAATTATGGGTGAGCAAATAGGCTGTGACCTCACAGACATAGTCTATGAAATCAGGCCTAAACCCAGTGTATCGATGGAGATGGTACTCCATTGCCAACAGAGCAACCCCATGGGGAATAGAGGGATAAAGGGAAACGACGTCCGCCGTAATCCACCTGTACTTATCTTTCCATACCATTTGATACATAGCCCGCAATACATCCCCTGTATCTAGTAGGAACCCTGGAGTGCGCCTGACCAGGGGCTGGAGAACATTGTCCAGCCAACTGCCCAGGCGCTCGGTCAGGGAACCTATACCGGAGACTATAGGGCGAAGGGGGGTGGATATCTTTGTGAATTTTCGGCAGCGCATGCATGATGCGTGTGACAGAGGCATCCACGCACAAATATCTGTATTCAGTATCATTAAATATACCCAAATCCTTTCCTTTCAGCAGAAGCGACAAGTAGCCATCTCTGTATTCACATAGTGGATCTTTCGATAATTTTTTGTATGTGCATGCATCTGCCAACATCCCACGCAATTGGTCGCCATATATTATTTTATCCATAACGACCACCGACCCCCCCTTATCCGCCATGACCAAGGTATCGCACTGTTGTAATTCCTGGAGTGCTCTCAATTGAGAAGCACTAAGATTGTTATGGATATTATTATTTTTGCTTTCTAATTCTATTTTTCCTAATTCTTTCTCTATTACATCCTGAAAAACATCCATGCTTCCCGTGCGTGACATCACTGGGTAGAACTTGGCATTTTGAGTGCGGAATTTTTTGAGGGGTTTTGGTGGATCCCTAATTCCCTGCTCCTCCTGTAAACCCTCTAGGCAACACAAGGATACCTGTTCATTGAACAGTAAATTTTTTAATGAATTTTCTTCATGAATCTGTGTGTCGCCCTGTTGGGTGTCAGGAGGAGATGGAATATCATGAAAGTGTTTAGATACTGTCATATTACGCATAAATTTATTTATATCAAGTAGTGTAGAGAACATATCAAAGTGACTCGTAGGTGCAAAATTAAGACCGAGTGATAATACACTCCTTTGTTCACTGCTCAATACAACACTAGACAAATTAACCACACTTAACTGTTCGGCGTCTGCTATCATTTCATCTGCAGCCGGGTGGACCTTAGATGCCGTTGACCGATGTCTCCGTCCACCCCGGGTTCTACGTTTTTTGGTGCAATCATTGGATCCATTTTATCTTTATCTTTTTTAGATTTCCTGTAGTATGAAGTACCTTTGCCTATATCATCAGACAAAAAAGGCAGGGCGGAGACATCAGAAACCGGCTCCAGATCACCGGCCGCATGTGAGAATTCCGACCCCTCCGTATCCGAGGAGAAGCTAACCCTGGGCCTCCTTTTGTATGTTTTCTTTTTTTTAGGGTTTTTTAGAATAGGTTTTGGTGTGGAAACATTGCTATCCCTCCTCCCCCATTCATAAACTTGATTGTGGCTATAATCATACAAGTCCCGCTGGAACTTGGAATGTTTGTATTCCATTATATTGTCCTCAAGTTTCGTAATGTCTAGCTTCATATCTTCCTCCATGGAAATATATTCTGGATTGCTGTTATACTTGACTAGCGATTCTCTGATGATCTGAATTTCTTGTTGTAATATTCCAAGTTTGTCATTTTCAAAGTCTATAATTAGATTCATTAGTTCCATCGAGCATTCAGACAAAATGTTATTCCATCTGCAAACAAAATCGTCCGAGAAAACAGTGGTGGGGATCTTTTTAATTCTTAGTCCCCGTGGTATCATGTTTTTTTCTTTATATTTGGTGAGGGTAATACAATCCCACCACACACGTGTCTCCTGATTCAGTAGGCTTTCCAAGTTGATCATTCCACTTTTTAAATTTAAATCACTGTGGCAGGTTCGATCTTCCATTGAAAAAACTGAATCAGCTTTAGATTGTCGATCCGACAGAACAGAAAAGGCCATGTTGAAGGTATGTCTAAGTAAGCACTGTGGTAGTCCGTAGTATATATGACGTTTATAGAGCTAGAGGTAATGTTATCTCTTCGGGAAACCAGCGGCGTAGCACGGACAACAACACTTGTAAAATATTTGTAAGGAACTTGGATCCAGCTCACCTGTCCGGTATGTTATAAGTTCCCGGCTCCTGGGGCCCTAGGGAAGTGTTCCCTTGGCAGGCTTGAAGTGAAAAGAAAGGTCCCGGAGACAATTAAGATCCTCTTTTCAGCTCTTCTTTATTGTTCAATTGATAAAAACGGACATTGCCACATCTTACATGACACAACGTTGACGCGTTTCGGGTGGGTACCCTTAGTCGTAACAGTTTGTCAAACTGTGACCCCATATTTTATAAGGGCTTGAAGAACTCCTCCTCCAAACTCTGGGAGTGAGTCTTCAGTCCCATTGGTTGCCACACAATGACACACCTATACTCTCTTCACTTAAATCACAGGTGTGATGGGAAACACATTGAGCAGGCTTTCTCTAGGTATATTAACCCTGGCATTGCCATAGTGCTTGATCATTAAACAGAAAAAGCCGCAGAATGTGAATACCAGTCACTTTCCAAATTAAAAAACATATAGTAAAAACAAAGAATGGCCTTCTGTTCTATCACGAGCTGTGAATCATGACAATATAACATGTTACATTACAATTTGTTGCAATACACTTAATTATTACAAACTGTGGATATAACTACTTACTATTAAACTGGACACGGGTTGAGATAGTTTTTACATATATATCAGTTAATAATTGTCACTTGTGAGGACCGTTCAAATGAACTATGTAACACTATTCTTCCATTAACCTCTGATATGCTGTGTATTATAATTAACGTGTTTGAACTAGGAAAACATGGACATATATCTTGTTTGATTTTTGCCCTGTATAAAATCAGGGGATACATGCATCTCATGTTTAGTCCTGTTCCAACACTAAATAGTTGTAAATGGAAAGAAAATAAAATAAAATAAATACACAATTTAATCCCGGACCATTCATATATAACTATATATGAAAATGTTGGTCTGAATGGTCATTGGTTCACTGATATATATACATCAGTTCCTTCTTCAAATTGAGACCTGCTGGAATTCTAGTACCAAGTCTAAAAATCCAGTAGGCCTCACGTAAAAGGATTTTTTTCCGGTGATCACCCCCCCTTCTAGATACAAGGACTCTCTCTATAGCGTATGCCTGGAAGAACGATACCTGACGTGCATGTTCCTGTATAAAGTGTCTGGCTATGTTGGAAATATTCAGACTGTTAGGGTTACTAATATAATTTAGGTGTTCCAAAATTCGACTTTTAAATTTACGAGAGGTGCTGCCTATATACATAAGATCACAATGGGTGCACCTGATGGTATATATGACACCTTCCGTATTGCAATTAATATAACTGCGAATCGGAAATTTTTGTGAATGCGCTGAATTATCAAAGGTTTGTGTGGGTATTACATAGCTGCAAGTTTTGCAAGGACTCCCTCCACACTTGGTAAAACCTTTGTAGTTCAGCCAACTTGGTTTAAAGTTACTTCTCATTTTGTTGGCAGTGTAGAGGGAAGGTGACAGTGAGGAGGACAATGTGGTAGCCTTTCTAGCGACAATTCTACAGCCCGAATGAAGGGCTTGATATAAAATATCATCATTGAATAAAATAGGCAAACATTTCTTAATTGCCGTACTAATTAAGTTAAATTCACTGCTATATGTCAAAGATAAGGTGGGAATAATGTCCTGATCACTGTCACCTAATCTCTCCACCTTACCACTAGAACCTTGATTTTGGGATCGTGTTTTGTCTTTCTGAACAGTATGTCTTTTCTGTCCTTCTGTGATGCAATCTCTCTCCCCCTTTTGATCATCCAGGTTGGATAACTCCTGTCTTTTAGTCTTTTCTCCACCTTGTCAAATTCTTCACTTAGTTTTTCCACACTACTGCAATTTCTGGCTGTGCGTACGAATTCACCCACAGGTATTGCCTTGATGGTGTGCAATGGGTGGTGGCTCCTCGCATTGAAAATGGAGTTACCTGCCACCTTCTTTCTGTATGTGATGGTGTGCACCACCTCACCAGGACATCCGCGGAGTGTCAAATCCAGGAAATTGATGCAAGACTCGTGTGCCGAGCATGTAAACCGGAGGTTGTAATCATTACCATTGAGATAAGACTGGAGGTCCGGGACGGCAGACACATCGCCCGACCACACAATTAGTATGTCGTCGATGTATCTGCCGTACCAGACCAGATCAGACCCAAATGGATTATTCAAACCATAAATGTACCTCTCTTCCCAATATGACATTGTCAAATTGGCCAGTGACGGTGAGAACTTGGCCCCCATTGACACTCCGCGGATCTGTAGGTAGTGCACACCATCAAACGCAAAATAATTATGGGTGAGCAAATAGGCTGTGACCTCACAGACATAGTCTATGAAATCAGGCCTAAACCCAGTGTATCGATGGAGATGGTACTCCATTGCCAACAGAGCAACCCCGTGGGGAATAGAGGGATAAAGGGAAACGACGTCCGCCGTAATCCACCTGTACTTGTCTTTCCATACCATTTGATACATAGCCCGCAATACATCCCCTGTATCTAGTAGGAACCCTGGAGTGCGCCTGACCAGGGGCTGGAGAACATTGTCCAGCCAACTGCCCAGGCGCTCGGTCAGGGAACCTATACCGGAGACTATAGGGCGAAGGGGGGTGGATATCTTTGTGAATTTTCGGCAGCGCATGCATGATGCGTGTGACAGAGGCATCCACGCACAAATATCTGTATTCAGTATCATTAAATATACCCAAATCCTTTCCTTTCAGCAGAAGCGACAAGTAGCCATCTCTGTATTCACATAGTGGATCTTTCGATAATTTTTTGTATGTGCATGCATCTGCCAACATCCCACGCAATTGGTCGCCATATATTATTTTATCCATAACGACCACCGACCCCCCCTTATCCGCCATGACCAAGGTATCGCACTGTTGTAATTCCTGGAGTGCTCTCAATTGAGAAGCACTAAGATTGTTATGGATATTATTATTTTTGCTTTCTAATTCTATTTTTCCTAATTCTTTCTCTATTACATCCTGAAAAACATCCATGCTTCCCGTGCGTGACATCACTGGGTAGAACTTGGCATTTTGAGTGCGGAATTTTTTGAGGGGTTTTGGTGGATCCCTAATTCCCTGCTCCTCCTGTAAACCCTCTAGGCAACACAAGGATACCTGTTCATTGAACAGTAAATTTTTTAATGAATTTTCTTCATGAATCTGTGTGTCGCCCTGTTGGGTGTCAGGAGGAGATGGAATATCATGAAAGTGTTTAGATACTGTCATATTACGCATAAATTTATTTATATCAAGTAGTGTAGAGAACATATCAAAGTGACTCGTAGGTGCAAAATTAAGACCGAGTGATAATACACTCCTTTGTTCACTGCTCAATACAACACTAGACAAATTAACCACACTTAACTGTTCGGCGTCTGCTATCATTTCATCTGCAGCCGGGTGGACCTTAGATGCCGTTGACCGATGTCTCCGTCCACCCCGGGTTCTACGTTTTTTGGTGCAATCATTGGATCCATTTTATCTTTATCTTTTTTAGATTTCCTGTAGTATGAAGTACCTTTGCCTATATCATCAGACAAAAAAGGCAGGGCGGAGACATCAGAAACCGGCTCCAGATCACCGGCCGCATGTGAGAATTCCGACCCCTCCGTATCCGAGGAGAAGCTAACCCTGGGCCTCCTTTTGTATGTTTTCTTTTTTTTAGGGTTTTTTAGAATAGGTTTTGGTGTGGAAACATTGCTATCCCTCCTCCCCCATTCATAAACTTGATTGTGGCTATAATCATACAAGTCCCGCTGGAACTTGGAATGTTTGTATTCCATTATATTGTCCTCAAGTTTCGTAATGTCTAGCTTCATATCTTCCTCCATGGAAATATATTCTGGATTGCTGTTATACTTGACTAGCGATTCTCTGATGATCTGAATTTCTTGTTGTAATATTCCAAGTTTGTCATTTTCAAAGTCTATAATTAGATTCATTAGTTCCATCGAGCATTCAGACAAAATGTTATTCCATCTGCAAACAAAATCGTCCGAGAAAACAGTGGTGGGGATCTTTTTAATTCTTAGTCCCCGTGGTATCATGTTTTTTTCTTTATATTTGGTGAGGGTAATACAATCCCACCACACACGTGTCTCCTGATTCAGTAGGCTTTCCAAGTTGATCATTCCACTTTTTAAATTTAAATCACTGTGGCAGGTTCGATCTTCCATTGAAAAAACTGAATCAGCTTTAGATTGTCGATCCGACAGAACAGAAAAGGCCATGTTGAAGGTATGTCTAAGTAAGCACTGTGGTAGTCCGTAGTATATATGACGTTTATAGAGCTAGAGGTAATGTTATCTCTTCGGGAAACCAGCGGCGTAGCACGGACAACAACACTTGTAAAATATTTGTAAGGAACTTGGATCCAGCTCACCTGTCCGGTATGTTATAAGTTCCCGGCTCCTGGGGCCCTAGGGAAGTGTTCCCTTGGCAGGCTTGAAGTGAAAAGAAAGGTCCCGGAGACAATTAAGATCCTCTTTTCAGCTCTTCTTTATTGTTCAATTGATAAAAACGGACATTGCCACATCTTACATGACACAACGTTGACGCGTTTCGGGTGGGTACCCTTAGTCGTAACAGTTTGTCAAACTGTGACCCCATATTTTATAAGGGCTTGAAGAACTCCTCCTCCAAACTCTGGGAGTGAGTCTTCAGTCCCATTGGTTGCCACACAATGACACACCTATACTCTCTTCACTTAAATCACAGGTGTGATGGGAAACACATTGAGCAGGCTTTCTCTAGGTATATTAACCCTGGCATTGCCATAGTGCTTGATCATTAAACAGAAAAAGCCGCAGAATGTGAATACCAGTCACTTTCCAAATTAAAAAACATATAGTAAAAACAAAGAATGGCCTTCTGTTCTATCACGAGCTGTGAATCATGACAATATAACATGTTACATTACAATTTGTTGCAATACACTTAATTATTACAAACTGTGGATATAACTACTTACTATTAAACTGGACACGGGTTGAGATAGTTTTTACATATATATCAGTTAATAATTGTCACTTGTGAGGACCGTTCAAATGAACTATGTAACACTATTCTTCCATTAACCTCTGATATGCTGTGTATTATAATTAACGTGTTTGAACTAGGAAAACATGGACATATATCTTGTTTGATTTTTGCCCTGTATAAAATCAGGGGATACATGCATCTCATGTTTAGTCCTGTTCCAACACTAAATAGTTGTAAATGGAAAGAAAATATAATAAAATAAATACACAGTTAAATCCCGGACCATTGCTGGAATTCTACCTCGTGTATGTAAGCAGAGTAAAGAGGTGAATAATCTCGTCATCAACTATGTCATCCCCCTAATATTTATCTTAGAGCAAATGCTTAAGCTGATGCAACTGGGGATGGGGAAAGAAGAACAGCTTCTGCATCTTGGTGACCATCCTATAGCTGTTAGGGTCCCACATGAAGAAAGTCTCATGGAGGAGGAAGTGGAGGATGAGGAGGTACCACTATAGAAGGAGCAGGAGGAGTCACTTCTGCAGGCGGATGAGGCTGATGAAAATGATGATGATGACACTGGCCATGATGACCAATTATGTCAGTAGGGGCAGAGCTAATGGGTCCTCGGGCACACTGGGTAGCATGTTTGCTTGCTTAAGTACTAACAGGCATATTGTTGGCATTAGGTAATCTGATGATTACTAGATGGCAATGCTTGTAGACCCTCGCTATCAAAGCAAAATGAGGGAATGTTTTCCTGTTAGCAAAAGGTGGCCAAATTCCCAGGAAACACTGTGTATGCAACTTTTAGCAAGCAGACACCAGTCGCCCGTGTGCCTGCCTTGGCCCCTCTCCACCCCCTCACCAAGTCACCCACCTCCCACCATGTCTGCAACCACAAGCAGCAGAAGCCTCAAATGGAGTTGTACCACCTGAAGAAAGAGGTGCAATCCTATCTGGACTGTGGCCTCTCTCCAGCACACACCGTGTTCCCTGACACCATGAACTTCTGGGCAGACACATTGCAACAGTGACTGGAACTGGCAGAGTTTTCTCCCTTTGTACTGTCGTGTCCAGCCTCCAGTGTCATCCTGGAGAGGGTTTTCAGTGCGGCAGGTGGCACCGTCAGACCCAAATGGACAAAGGTGTCCTCTACTGGTGTACAAAACATCACTTTTGTTGAGAATGAATGAGGGATGGATCCATGAGGATTTTCACACTCCTTTGGCTGAGGCCCAGGAGTACCGGTAGATCTGCCATTTCTGGCTGTGCCCCATCATGCCACTGCCTTCCTGCCTACCATCATGTTCCATACCGTATGGCTGCAGCTGCTACTCCTTAATCCCCAACTTCCTCTTCCATTACCCCTACACAGCCGCCACTATCACCTCAAAGCGCACAGCCTTACTGCCTTGTTTGTTTCCATGCTGTGCTGCTATTGCTGGCACTACTATTGCTGCCACTATTACCCCTACACAGCATACACTTCCCACATCTACACTGTACTGCTGATGCTGCCAAATAAAAGGGACAATTAACACTTGTGCGTGCAGTGTCGGACTGGGGTGCCAAGGGCCCACCAGTAGAAGTGACTCTAGGGGCCAACAAATATTGACACTTAAGGGGGTTTTCTGATTTGCATCAACATCCTTTAAAATAATCCTTTATATAGGAAGCTGTAGTGTAACAGCGCACACGACCGTGCAGATAATCGCTGTCCTTGGTGCTGTACACCACTGGGGCCAGTGATTGGTTACAGCAGTCAGGTGCGGTACACAGGCACTGTACTGCGGCAGCCAAAACATTATGTCCCGGCTGCAGCCTGGCTGAGACAACAGAGTATTGGTGCTGGATCAAATAGCGATCAGGATGGTGAGTCTACGTGTTTGTTTGTTTTCATTTTTGTTTTAACAGCATCCTTGTAGTTTGGCCTCAAAAATCTGAATGTAGGCACCCCCTTCAAGCTCAGTACTTAGATAAGGTAACAGAACCAAGCTCTGTGCATGGATACAGCAACAGAACTCTTTTACACGCTTATTTATGCACATGTCGGCGCTCTTTTACATGTATACTTATACACATACCAGCACTCTTTTACACGCACACTTCTACACACGCCAACACTACACGTACACTTCTACACATGCCAACACTCTTTCACACGTATACTTATACACATGCCGACACTCTTTCACACTTATACTTATACACATACCAGCACTCTTTTACACGTATACTTATATACATACCAGCACTCTTTTACACGTATACTTATACACATACCAGCACTCTTTTACACGTATACTTATATACATACCAGCACTCTTTTACACGTATACTTATACACATGCCGACACTCTTTTACACGCACACTTATACACATGCCAGCACTCTTTCACACGTATACTTATACACATGCCAGGACTCATTTACACGTATACTTATACGCATACCAGCGCTCTTTTACACGCACACTTCTACACACGCCGACACTACACGTACACTTTTACACATGCCGACACTCTTTTACACGTATACTCATACACATACCAGCACATTTTTGCTCGTATATTTATACACATGCCGACACTACACGTATACTTATACACATACCAGCACTCTTTTACACGTACACTTATAAACACGCCGACACTACACGTATACTTATACACATACCAGCACTCTTACACGCACACTTATACACATGCCAGCACTCTTTTACACCTATACTTATAAATAGAGTTGAGCGGACACCTGGATGTTCGGGTTCGAGAAGTTCGGCCGAACTTCCCGAAATTGTTCGGGTTCGGGATCCGAACCCGATCCGAACTTCGTCCCGAACCCGAACCCCATTGAAGTCAATGGGGACCCGAACTTTTCGGCACCAAAAAGGCTGTAAAACAGCCCAGGAAAGGGCTAGAGGGCTGCAAAAGGCAGCAACATGTAGGTAAATCCCCGGCAAACAAATTTGGATAGGAAAATTAATTAAAATAAAAATTAAATAAATAAAAATTAACCAAAATCAATTGGACAGAGGTCCCATAGCAGAGAATCTGGCTTCACGTCACCCTCCACTGGAACAGTCCATTCTCAGATATTTAGGCCCCGGCACCCAGGCAGAGGAGAGAGGTCCCGTAACAGAGAATCTGTCTTCATGTCAGCAGAGAATCAGTATGCATGTCATAGCAGAGAAACAGGCTTCAACTCAGCCACCACTGCAACAGTCCATTGTCATAAATTTAGGCCCAGCACCCAGGCAGAGGAGAGAGGTCCCGTAACAGACAATCTGGCTTCATGTCAGCAGAGAATTAGTCTGCATGTCATAGCAGAGAATCAGGCTTCACGTCAGCCACCACTGCAACAGTCCATTGTCATAAATTTAGGCCCAGCACCCAGGCAGAGGAGAGAGGTCCCGTAACAGACAATCTGGCTTCATGTCAGCAGAGAATTAGTCTGCATGTCATAGCAGAGAATCAGGCTTCACGTCAGCCACCACTGCAACAGTCCATTGTCATAAATTTAGGCCCAGCACCCAGGCAGAGGAGAGAGGTCCCGTAACAGACAATCTGGCTTCATGTCAGCAGAGAATCAGTCTTCATGTCATAGCAGAGAATCAGTCTTCATGTCATAGCAGAGAATCAGTCTTCATGTCATAGCAGAGAATCAGGCTTCACGTCACCCACCACTGTAAGAGTCCATTTTCATAAATTTAGGCCCAGCACCCAGGCAGAGGAGAGAGGTCCCGTAATAGACAATCTGGCTTCATGTCAGCAGAGAATTAGTCTTCATATCATAGCAGAGAATCAGGCTTCACGTCACCCACCACTGTAAGAGTCCATTTTCATAAATTTAGGCCCAGCACCCAGGCAGAGGAGAGAGGTCCCGTAACAGACAATCTGGCTTCATTTCAGCAGAGAATTAGTCTGCATGTCATAGCAGAGAATCAGGCTTCACGTCAGCCACCACTGCAACAGTCCATTGTCATAAATTTAGGCTCAGCACCCAGGCAGAGGAGAGAGGTCCCGTAACAGACAATCTGGCTTCATGTCAGCAGAGAATCAGTCTTCATGTCATAGCAGAGAATCAGTCTTCATGTCATAGCAGAGAATCAGGCTTCACGTCACCCACCACTGTAAGAGTCCATTTTCATAAATTTAGGCCCAGCACACAGGCAGAGGAGAGAGGTCCCGTAACAGACAATCTGGCTTCATGTCAGCAGAGAATCAGTCTTCATGTCATAGCAGAGAATCAGTCTTCATGTCATAGCAGAGAATCAGGCTTCACGTCACCCACCACTGTAAGAGTCCATTTTCATAAATTTAGGCCCAGCACACAGGCAGAGGAGAGAGGTCCCGTAACAGACAATCTGGCTTCATGTCAGCAGAGAATCAGTGTTCATATCATAGCAGAGAATCAGGCTTCACGTCACCCACCACTGTAAGAGTCCATTTTCATAAATTTAGGCCCAGCACCCAGGCAGAGGAGAGAGGTCCCGTAACAGACAATCTGGCTTCATGTCAGCAGAGAATTAGTCTGCATGTCATAGCAGAGAATGAGGCTTCACGTCAGCCACCACTGCAACAGTCCATTGGCATATATTTAGGCCCAGCACACAGGCAGAGGAGAGAGGTCCCGTAACAGAGGATCTGGCTTCATGTCAGCAGAGAATCAGTCTGCATGTCATAGCAGAAAATCAGGCTTCACGTCAGCCACCACTGCAACAGTCCATTGTCATAAATTTAGGCCCAGCACCCAGGCAGAGGAGAGAGGTCCCGTAACAGACAATCTGGCTTCATGTCAGCAGAAAATCAGTCTTCATATCATAGCAGAGAATCAGGCTTCACGTCACCCACCACTGTAACAGTCCATTTTCATAAATTTAGGCCCAGCACCCAGGCAAAGGAGAGAGGTCCCGTAACAGACAATCTGGCTTCATGTCAGCAGAGAATCAGTCTTCATATCATAGCAGAGAATCAGGCTTCACGTCACCTACCACTGTAAGAGTCCATTTTCATAAATTTAGGCCCAGCACCCAGGCAGAGGAGAGAGGTCCCGTAACAGACAATCTGGCTTCATGTCAGCAGAGAATCAGTCTTCATATCATAGCAGAGAATCAGGCTTCACGTCACCTACCACTGTAAGAGTCAATTTTCATAAATTTAGGTCCAGCACCCAGGCAGAGGAGAGAGGTCCCATAACAGACAATCTGGCTTCATGTCAGCAGAGAATCAGTCTTCATATCATAGCAGAGAATCAGGCTTCACGTCACCCACCACTGTAAGAGTCCATTTTCATAAATTTAGGCCCAGCACCCAGGCAGAGGAGAGAGGACCCGTAACAGACAATCTGGCTTCATGTCAGCAGAGAATTAGTCTGCATGTCATAGCAGAGAATGAGGCTTCACGTCAGCCACCACTGCAACAGTCCATTGGCATATATTTAGGCCCAGCACACAGGCAGAGGAGAGAGGTCCCGTAACAGAGGATCTGGCTTCATGTCAGCAGAGAATCAGTCTGCATGTCATAGCAGAAAATCAGGCTTCACGTCAGCCACCACTGCAACAGTCCATTGTCAGATATTTAGGCCCAGCACCCAGGCAGAGGAGAGAGGTCCCGTAACAGAGGATCTGGCTTCATGTCAGCAGAGAATCAGTCTGCATGTCATAGCAGAAAATCAGGCTTCACGTCACCCAGCACTGTAAGAGTCCATTTTCATAAATTTAGGCCCAGCACCCAGGCAGAGGAGAGAGGTCCCGTAACAGACAATCTGGCTTCATGTCAGCAGAGAATCAGTCTTCATGTCATAGCAGAGAATCAGGCTTCACGT
Source organism: Bufo gargarizans (assembly GCF_014858855.1). Lineage (NCBI taxonomy): Eukaryota > Metazoa > Chordata > Amphibia > Anura > Bufonidae > Bufo > Bufo gargarizans. Next base: position 157,971,949 of record NC_058087.1, on the reverse strand, counting down.
CACCCACCACTGTAAGAATCCATTTTCATAAATTTAGGCCCAGCACCCAGGCAGAGGAGAGAGGTCCCGTAACAGAGGATCTGGCTTCATGTCAGCAGAGAATCAGTCTGCATATCATAGCAGAAAATCAGGCTTCACGTCAGCCACCACTGCAACAGTCCATTGTCAGATATTTAGGCCCAGCACCCAGGCAGAGGAGAGAGGTCCCGTAACAGAGGATCTGGCTTCATGTCAGCAGAGAATTAGTCTGCATGTCATAGCAGAGAATCAGGCTTCACGTCACCCAACATTGGAACAGTCCATTGGCATATATTTAGGCCCCGGCACCCAGACAGAGGAGAGGTTCATTCAACTTTGGGTAGCCTCGCAATATAATGGTAAAATGAAAATAAAAATAGGATTGAATGAGGAAGTGCCCTGGAGTCCAATAATATATGGTTAAGGGGAGGTAGTTAATGTCTAATCTGGACAAGGGACGGACAGGTCCTGTGGGATCCATGCCTGGTTCATTTTTATGAACGTCAGCTTGTCCACATTGGCTGTAGACAGGCGGCTGCGTTTGTCTGTAATGACGCCCCCTGCCGTGCTGAATACACGTTCAGACAAAACGCTGGCCGCCGGGCAGGCCAGAACCTCCAAGGCATAAAAGGCTAGCTCTGGCCACGTGGACAATTTAGAGACCCAGAAGTTGAATGGGGCCGAACCATCAGTCAGTACGTGGAGGGGTGTGCACACGTACTGTTCCACCATGTTAGTGAAATGTTGCCTCCTGCTAACACGTTGCGTATCAGGTGGTGGTGCAGTTAGCTGTGGCGTGTTGACAAAAGTTTTCCACATCTCTGCCATGCTAACCCTGCCCTCAGAGGAGCTGGCCGTGACACAGCTGCCTTGGCGACCTCTTGCTCCTCCTCTGCCTTGGCCTTGGGCTTCCACTTGTTCCCCTGTGACATTTGGGAATGCTCTCAGTAGCGCGTCTACCAACGTGCGCTTGTACTCGCGCATCTTCCTATCACGCTCCAGTGCAGGAAGTAAGGTGGGCACATTGTCTTTGTAGAGTGGATCCAGCAGGGTGGCAACCCAGTAGTCCGCACAGGTTAAAATGTGGGCAACTCTGCTGTCGTTGCGCAGGCACTGCAGCATGTAGTCGCTCATGTGTGCCAGGCTGCCCAGGGGTAAGGACAAGCTGTCCTCTGTGGGAGGCGTATCGTCATCGTCCTGCCTTTCCCCCCAGCCACGCACCAGTGATGGACCCGAGCTGCGTTGGGTGCCATCCCACTGTGACCATGCTTCATCCTCATCCTCCTCCACCTCCTCCTCATCCTCGTCCTCCTCGTCCTCCAGTAGTGGGCCCTGGCTGGCCACATTTGTACCTGGCCTCTGCTGTTGCCAAAAACCTCCCTCTGAGTCACTTCGAAGAGACTGGCCTGAAAGTGCTAAAAATGACCCCTCTTCCTCCTCCTCCTGGGCCACCTCCTCTTCCATCATCGCCCTAAGTGTTTTCTCAAGGAGACATAGAAGTGGTATTGTAACGCTGATAACGGCGTCATCGCCACTGGCCATGTTGGTGGAGTACTCGAAACAGCGCAACAGGGCACACAGGTCTCGCATGGAGGCCCAGTCATTGGTGGTGAAGTGGTGCTGTTCTGTAGTGCGACTGACCCGTGCGTGCTGCAGCTGAAACTCCACTATGGCCTGCTGCTGCTCGCACAGTCTGTCCAGCATGTGCAAGGTGGAGTTCCACCTGGTGGGCACGTCGCATATGAGGCGGTGAGCGGGAAGGCCGAAGTTACGCTGTAGCGCAGACAGGCGAGCAGCAGAAGGATGTGAACGCCGGTAGCACGAACAGACGGCCCGCAATTTATGCAGCAGCTCTGACATGTCGGGGTAGTTGTGAATGAACTTCTGCACCACCAAATTCAGCACATGCGCCAAGCAAGGGATGTGCGTCAAATTGGCTAGTCCCAGAGCTGCAACGAGATTTCGCCCATTATCACACACCACCAGGCCGGGCTTGAGGCTCACCGGCAGCAACCACTCGTCGGTCTGTTGTTCTATACCCCACCACAACTCCTGTGCAGTGTGGGGCCTGTCCCCCAAACATATGAGTTTCAGAATGGCCTGTTGACGTTTACCCCGGGCTGTGCTGAAGTTGGTGGTGAAGGTGTGTGGCTGACTGGATGAGCACGTGGAAGAAGAGGAGGAGGAAGCCGAGAAGGAGGAGGTGGCAACAGGAGGCAAAGAATGTTGCCCTGCGATCCTTGGCGGCGGAAGGACATGCGCTAAACAGCTATCCGCCTGGGGCCCAGCTGCCACTATATTTACCCAGTGTGCAGTTAGGGAGATATAGCGTCCCTGGCCGTGCTTACTGGTCCACGTATCTGTGGTTAGGTGGACCTTGCTACAGATGGCGTTGCGCAGTGCACACTTGATTTTATCGGATACTTGGTTGTGCAGGGAAGGCACGGCTCTCTTGGAGAAGTAGTGGCGGCTGGGAACAACATACTGTGGGACAGCAAGCGACATGAGCTGTTTGAAGCTGTCTGTGTCCACCAGCCTGAATGACAGCATTTCATAGGCCAGTAGTTTAGAAATGCTGGCATTCAGGGCCAGGGATCGAGGGTGGCTAGGTGGGAATTTACGCTTTCTCTCAAATGTTTGTGAGATGGAGAGCTGAACGCTGCCGTGTGACATGGTTGAGACGCTTGGTGACGGAGGTGGTGGTGGTGTTGGTGGTACATCCCCTGTTTGCTGGGCGGCAGGTGCCAACGTTCCTCCAGAGGCGGAGGAAGAGGCCGAGGCGGCAGCAGCAGAAGAGGCCGAGGCGGCAGCAGCAGAAGAGGTAGCAGGGGGAGCCTGAGTGACTTCCTTGGTTTTAAGGTGTTTACTCCACTGCAGTTCATGCTTTGCATGCAGGTGCCTGGTCATGCAGGTTGTGCTCAGGTTCAGAACGTTAATGCCTCGCTTCAGGCTCTGATGGCACAGCGTGCAAACCACTCGGGTCTTGTCGTCAGCACATTGTTTGAAGAAGTGCCATGCCAGGGAACTCCTTGAAGCTGCCTTTGGGGTGCTCGGTCCAAGATGGCGGCGGTCAGTAGCAGGCGGAGTCTCTTGGCGGCGGGTGTTCTGCTTTTGCCCACTGCTCCCTCTTTTGCTACGCTGTTGGCTCGGTCTCACCACTGCCTCTTCCTCCGAACTGTGAAAGTCAGTGGCACGACCTTCATTCCATGTGGGGTCTAGGACCTCATCGTCCCCTGCATCGTCTTCCACCCAGTCTTGATCCCTGACCTCCTGTTCAGTCTGCACACTGCAGAAAGACGCAGCATTTGGCACCTGTGTTTCGTCATCATCAGAGACATGCTGAGGTGGTATTCCCATGTCCTCATCATCAGGAAACATAAGTGGTTGTGCGTCAGTGCAGTCTATGTCTTCCACCGCTGGGGAAGGGCTAGGTGGATGCCCTTGGGAAACCCTGCCAGCGGAGTCTTCAAACAGCATAAGAGACTGCTGCATAACTTGAGGCTCAGACAGTTTCCCTGATATGCATGGGGGTGATGTGACAGACTGATGGGGTTGGTTTTCAGGCGCCATCTGTGCGCTTTCTGCAGAAGACTGGGTGGGAGATAATGTGAACGTGCTGGATCCACTGTCGGCCACCCAATTGACTAATGCCTGTACCTGCTCAGGCCTTACCATCCTTAGAACGGCATTGGGCCCCACCATATATCGCTGTAAATTCTGGCGGCTACTGGGACCTGAGGTAGTTAGTACACTAGGACGTGTGGATGTGGCAGAACGGCCACGTCCTCTCCCAGCACCAGAGGGTCCACTAACACCACCACGACCATGTCCACGTCGCGTCCCTTACTAGATGTTTTCCTCATTGTTATGGTTCACCACAACAACAAAAATATTATTTGGCCCAATGTATTGTATTCAAATTCAGCTGAATATAAATTTGAAGCCTAGTATTTAGGCGCTGGGTGACCGGTATGGATTTACTGACAGAATTAGACTTGGAAATGCACAGTAGCGTGTGTGTGAAGTTATTCTGAATGACCCTATGTGCACCTTGAATATTATATATCCTTTTAGGGATAGATTTCAAATAGCTCTGATATAGCAGAAACCACTAAATTATGAAATTGCTAAATTGGGAATTGTATTTCAACCCAGAACAAAAAATGTGCTTTGACGGACACTAAATAACTTTCCCAGCCACAACAGTACAGCGGTAACGACAGATTTAGCGGGATATCAATTTGAGGCCTAGTATTTAGGCGCTGGGTGACCGGTATGGATTTACTAACAGAATTAGACTTGGAATTGCACAGTAGCGTGTGTGTGAAGTTATTCTGAATGACCCTATGTGCACCTTGAATATTATATACCCTTTTAGGGATAGATTTCAAATAGCTCTGATATAGCAGAAACCACTAAATTATGAAATTGCTAAATTTGGAATTGTATTTCAACTGAGAACAAAAACTGTGCTTTGGCGGACACTAAATAACTTGCCCATCCACAACAGGACAGCGGTAACGACAGATTTAGCGGGATATAAATTTGAGGCCTAGTATTTAGGCGCTGGGTGACCGGTATGGATTTAGTGACAGAATTAGACTTGGAAATGCACAGTAGCGTGTGTGTGAAGTTATTCTGAATGACCCTATGTGCACCTTGAATATTATATACCCTTTTAGGGATAGATTTCAAATAGCTCTGATATAGCAGAAACCACTAAATTATGAAATTGCTAAATTGGGAATTGTATTTCAACCCTGAACAAAAAATGTGCTTTGACGGACACTAAATAACTTGCCCAGCCACAACAGTACAGCGGTAACGACAGATTTAGCGGGATATAAATTTGAGGCCTAGTATTTAGGCGCTGGGTGACCGGTATGGATTTAGTGACAGAATTAGACTTGGAAATGCACAGTAGCGTGTGTGTGAAGTTATTCTGAATGACCCTTTGTGCGCCTTGAATATTATATACCCTTTTACGGATAGATTTCAAATAGCTCTGATATAGCAGAAACCACTAAATTATGAAATTGCTAAATTGGGAATTGTATTTCAACCCTGAACAAAAAATGTGCTTTGACAGACACTAAATAACTTGCCCAGCCACAACAGTACAGCGGTAACGACAGATTTAGCGGGATATAAATCTGAGGCCTAGTATTTAGGCGCTGGGTGACCGGTATGGATTTAGTGACAGAATTAGACTTGGAAATACACAGTAGCGTGTGTGTGAAGTTATTCTGAATGACCCTATGTGCACCTTGAATATTATATACCCTTTTAGGGATAGATTTCAAATAGCTCTGATATAGCAGAAACCACTAAATTATGAAATTGCTAAATTGGGAATTGTATTTCAACCCTGAACAAAAAATGTGCTTTGACGGACACTAAATAACTTGCCCAGCCACAACAGTACAGCGGTAACGACAGATTTAGCGGGATATAAATTTGAGGCCTAGTATTTAGGCGCTGGGTGACCGGTATGGATTTAGTGACAGAATTTGACTTGTAAATGCACAGTAGCGTGTGTGTGAAGTTATTCTGAATGACCCTATGTGCACCTTGAATATTATATACCCTTTTAGGGATAGATTTCAAATAGCTCTGATATAGCAGAAACCACTAAATTATGAAATTGCTAAATTGGGAATTGTATTTCAACCCTGAACAAAAAATGTGCTTTGACAAACACTAAATAACTTGCCCAGCCACAACAGTACAGCGGTAACGACAGATTTAGCGGGATATAAATTTGAGGCCTAGTATTTAGGCGCTGGGTGACCGGTATGGATTTAGTGACAGAATTTGACTTGTAAATGCACAGTAGCGTGTGTGTGAAGTTATTCTGAATGACCCTATGTGCACCTTGAATATTATATACCCTTTTAGGGATAGATTTCAAATAGCTCTGATATAGCAGAAACCACTAAATTATGAAATTGCTAAATTTGGAATTGTATTTCAACCCAGAACAAAAAATTTGCTTTGACGGACACTAAATAACTTGCCCAGCCACAACAGTACAGCGGTAACGACAGATTTAGCGGGATATAAATTTGAGGCCTAGTATTTAGGCGCTGGGTGACCGGTATGGATTTCCTGACAGAATTAGACTGGGATATGGCCAAAAAATAACCACACTATTGCTGGTTAAATGCACTTGGTGTGACAGCTTGACCAACCACACTACTGAGGGTTAAATGCACTTGGTGACGGGCGCAGCTTGCCCCTGATGTAGTATATGGCCAAAAAATGAACAGACTATTGCTGGTTAAATGCACTTGGTGTGACAGCTTCACCCTGATGTAGGCTTTAGCCAAAAAACAACCACACCATTGAGGGTAAAATGCACTTGGTGACAGGCGCAGCTTGCCCCTGATGTAGTATATGGCCAAAAAATGAACAGACTATTGCTGGTTAAATGCACTTGGTGTCACAGCTTGACCAACCACACTACTGAGGGTTAAATGCACTTGGTGACGGGCGCAGCTTGCCCCTGATGTAGTATATGGCCAAAAAATTAACAGACTATTGCTGGTTAAATGCACTTGGTGTGACAGCTTGACCAACCACACTACTGAGGGTTAAATGCACTTGGTGACGGGCGCAGCTTGCCCCTGATGTAGTATATGGCCAAAAAATTAACAGACTATTGCTGGTTAAATGCACTTGGTGTGACAGCTTGACCAACCACACTACTGAAGGTTAAATGCACTTGGTGACGGGCGCAGCTTGCCCCTGATGTAGTATATGGCCAAAAAATTAACAGACTATTGCTGGTTAAATGCACTTGGTGTGACAGCTTCACCCTGATGTAGGCTTTAGCCAAAAAACAACCACACCATTGAGGGTTAAATGCACTTGGTGACAGGCGCAGCTTGCCCCTGATGTAGTATATGGCCAAAAAATAAACAGACTATTGCTGGTTAAATGCACTTGGTGTGACAGCTTCACCCTGATGTAGGCTTTAGCCAAAAAACAACCACACCATTGAGGGTTAAATGCACTTGGTCGCAGGTTGTGCTGGCGCACCACAAGACACAAAATGGCTGCCGATCACCCCAGAAAAAAGTGACTGACAAACGGTCTGGGCAGCCTAAAAACAGTGAGCAATTGAATTTCAGCAGCTCAATGATGCACAGCTCCAGATCGATCGATTAATCAAGTCCTTTGGAGGAGTTAATCTGCCTAATCTCGCCCTACTGTCGCAGCCGCAACCTCTCCCTACGCTAATCAGAGCAGAGTGACGGGCGGCGCTATGTGACTCCAGCTTAAATAGAGGCTGGGTCACATGGTGCTCTGGCCAATCACAGCCATGCCAATAGTAGGCATGGCTGTGACGGCCTCTTGGGGCAAGTAGTATGACGCTTGTTGATTGGCTGCTTTGCAGCCTTTCAAAAAGCGCCAAGAAAGCGTCACAAAAGCGCCAAGAAAGTGACGAACACCGAACCCGAACCCGGACTTTTACGAAAATGTCGGGGTTCGGGTCCGTGTCACGGACACCCCAAAATTCGGTACGAACCCGAACTATACAGTTCGAGTTCGCTCATCCCTAGTCTTCACCCATTTGTGAAATAACCCTGTGGGTGTTGTAGGCGTGTGCAACTAATACTACTTACCATGTACCAGTTTTACACAGCCGGCCACAATGCTCCGTTTTTTGTAGGATGCCCTTGTGGTGCATGTGGACCCCGCCGACATCCTCCACCATATGCATTTTTTTGCTGGGGATAGTCGTTTGCTGCGGTCCACATGCGGTGGGGCTGCTCCCCCAATGAAAAACACGCTACAGTGTTAGGGGTTGAGCAGCTCCCCCAGATTTGCCACTATATTTCTGTGTTTTTGTCTTGTTTTATATGTAGTGTATGTGCCTTTACCTGGCATTCAAACACTCTCTTTTGCACCTGGTAACCTCCATCACATGGTCTGATATGGGTGTGGCTTACAGTCTGGCTTTGTTCACATTGCATTAGTTGTCCTGCTATGCAGTTGTGTGGTAGCTTGGCTGTGAGCTGGATTACATCACCTTTAGACCTTGTTCACACCATAGTTAGCGTAGTGGTAGGACCCCTTGCCATGCTGAGTGACCGTGACGTGGTGCATGATGGGCTCCGATATTTTCCTGACAGGAATATATCGGCAAAAGTCTCAGCTTTTAATATCTGCATTTATGACTAGCCAGTATAGTCAGTGGCATATCCGTTTGGCTTTATCCGCACAATGCTCCGTTTTGTGTAGGATGCCCTTGTGGTGCATGTGGACCGCGCCGACATCCTCCACCGTATGCATTTTTTTGCTGGGGATAGTCGTTTGCTGCGGTCCACATGCGGTGGGGCTGCTCCCCCAATGAAAAACACGCTACAGTGTTAGGGGTTGAGCAGCTCCCCCAGATTTGCCACTATATTTCTGTGTTGGTGTCTTGTTTTATATGTAGTGCATGTGCCTTTACCTGGCATTCAAACACTCTCTTTTGCACCTGGTAACCTCCATCACATGGTCTGATATGGGTGTGGCTTACAGTCAGGGCCGGACTGGCCATAGGGCAGACCGGGCATTTGCCCGGTGTGCCGGGCCGCCTGGTGGGCCGGGCCAAACACAATCAGTCGTTTTTTTTTTTTTTTATATTAATGTGGCAGGCAGCAGCCAGCAACAGGACGGCCCGATGTGGGCGGAGCTATCATAGCCCCGCCTCTTTTCTACCCGCGAAGCGATTCCTGCAGCCTGAACCTTTCCTGCCCAGCAGCATGCTGAACATCAGTTGGATTGTTACCAGTTAACTGCACCAGTGATTTGAGTGGCAGGGGAACTGGGGTTATATTCAGCTTTCCCAGACTGTGCACATGTGACCTGCAGTACAGTAGGAAAGCTGGGTGAATTATATCATTAGATGTCATCCAGCTTCCCTGCTATCCTGCATGGCACAAGTGCAGAGGCATTAGAGTATGGGGGAGAGGCACAGCAGGAAAGCTGGGTGTCTATATATGTGTATGGTATATGTGTGAGTCCATGTATGTGGAGAGTGTGTGCATGTGTGCGTCCATGTATGTGGAGAGTGTGTGTATGAGTGCATCCATGTATGTGGAGAGTGTGTGTATTAGTGCGTCCATGTATGTGGAGAGTGTGTGTATGAGTGCATCTATGTATGTGGAGAGTGCGTGTATGAGTGTGTCCATGTATGTGGAGAGTGCATCCATGTATGTGGAGAGTGCATGTATGACTGCGTCCATGTATGTGGAGAGTGCGTGTATGAGTGCGTCCATGTATGTGGAGAGTGCGTCCATGAATGTAGAGAGTGCGTCCATGTATGTGGAGAGTATGTGTATGACTGCGTCCTTGTATGTGGAGACTGCGTCCATGTATGTGGAGAGTGCGTGTATGAGTGCGTCCATGTATGTTGAGAGTGCGTGTATGACTGCGTCCATGTATGTGGAGAGTGCGTGTATGACTGAGTCCATGTATGTGGAGAGTGTGTGTATGACTGCGTCCATGTATGTGGCGAGTGTGTGTATGACTGCGTCCATGTATGTGGAGAGTGCGTGTATGACTGCGTCCATGTATGTGGAGAGTGCGTGTATGAGTGCGTCCATGTATGTGGAGAGTGCGTGTATGACTGCATCCATGTATGTGGAGAGTGCGTGTATGACTGCGTCCATGTATGTGGAGAGTGCGTGTATGAGTGCGTCCATGTATGTGGAGAGTACGTGTAAGACTGTGTCCATGTATGTGGAGAGTGTGTGTATGACTGCGTCCATGTATGTGGAGAGTGCGTGTATGAGTGCGTCCATGTATGTGGAGAGTGCGTGTATGACTGTGTCCATGTATGTGGAGAGTGTGTGTATGACTGCGTCCATGTATGTGGAGAGTGCGTGTATGACTGCGTCCATGTATGTGGAGAGTGTGTGTATGACTGCGTCCATGTATGTGGAGAGTGTGTGTATGACTGCGTCCATGAATGTGGAGAGTGTGTGTATGACTGCGTCCATGTATGTGAAGAGTGCGTGTATGACTGCGTCCATGTATGTGGAGAGTGCGTGTATGACTGCACTATGGGGGCATCTACTGGGGCCCTATATACTGGCACGCATTATAGGTGGGCACTATGGAGAAGTGGGGGACAAGAGCACTATGAGGGCATTATATAGGGGCATTTAATACTGGCACCCATTTTGATGCCACTATGGGGAAGGGAGGAAAGGAGCATTATGGGGGTATCTATGTGGGGCATTTTATAGTGCCACATTATGGAGGGCACTATGGAGACGGGGAAGGAGCACTATGGGGGCATCTTCTGGGGGGACTATATAGGAGTATTTTATACAGGCACAAATTATAAGGTCACTATGGGCACCTAAGCTCAACTGGGCACTAAGTGTTTTTTGTAGTGGCACACAGTGCAGGTCATTAGAACACATGAGGGCACTCTGGGGACATTGGCTCTACTGGGGGCACTAAGAGGAGGTGTTTCTTCTTTTACTGCCATACGACTGAGCATTTTTTGTACTGGTGCACATTATAAGGGGGGGGGGGGTTCTACTGTCACACATTATAAAGATAATTATTACTATCGGGGCATTATGGTGGGCTTTATTACAACTGGGGGACTATGGGAGCATTATTACTTGTGGGACACATTACTGACTTTGGGAGCACCATTACTTTGGGGGCACCCTGGCACAGCATCAGTTTAGCACAGTTCTTTTTGCAGTATAGTTTTGGGGAGCACAGCTTCTCATTATTGGGGGTGCATGATGGGATGTTAATTGGAGGATGATGGAAAAATAGGAAACTAAGATGTCTGTCAAACTCTGCAGAGACGTGAGATGGCTGAAAGAAATGATCACGGTGGTCTGGTCTGAATGGAGAAGATGAAGAAAGAGAACATCTACATCAGAGCAGACGTCACTGGATATAAGAGGTATGGGGTGCTGTATGAGGCTACTTTCACATCTGCGATAGTGATCCTGGCAGGCTGTTCCAGCTGAGAATTCACTGGATCCGGCACTGCTGGATGCTGACGGAATGCCCGCCAGTCCCATTAACTATAATGGGGTACGGCAGAAATCAGGCCACAATCTGGGAAAAATGCAGAGAATCAGCGGGACATAAACCGCTGCATGCTGTGCTTTGTGTCCAGTCGATTCCTTGCATTTTCTGCCGGATTAGGTGGCCGGATCGTACTAAGACCCCCAAAGAACCTTGTGTGTTGGCTGAAGCCTTCCTATCTTACTGGTGGCTGGCCCTGCCTCTCAAATGTGCTTCTGGTTTTGGCTCTGCCCCTAGACTGCAAGGGGGTGGGGCCTGTTGTGGGTCATGTGATTGGGCTGCTCAGTCAAAAATGCCCGGGCCTATTTTTTGTCCCAGTCCGGCCCTGCTTACAGTCTTGCTTTGTTCACATTGCATTAGTTGTCCTGCTATGCAGTTGTGTGGAAGCTTGGCTGTGAGCTGGATTACATCACCTTCAGACCTTGTTCACACCATAGGTAGCTTAGTGGTAGGACCCTTTGCCATGCTGAGTGACCGTGACGTGGTGCATGATGGGCTCCGATATTTTCCTGACAGGAATATATTGGCAAAAGTCTCAGCTTTTAATATCTGCATTTATGACTAGCAAGTATAGTCAGTGGCATATCCGTTTGGCTTCATCCGCACAATGCTCCGTTTTGTGTAGGATGCCCTTGTGGTGCATGTGTACCGCGCCGACATCTTCCACCGTATGCATTTCTTTGCTGGGGATAGTCGTTTGCTGCGGTCCACATGCGGTGGGGCTGCTCCCCCAATGAAAAACACGCTACAGTGTTAGGGGTTGAGCAGCTCCCACAGATTTGCCACTATATTTCTGTGTTTGTGTCTTGTTTTATATGTAGTGTATGTGCCTTCACCTGGCATTCAAACACTCTCTTTTGCACCTGGTAACCTCCATCACATGGTCTGATATGGGTGTGGCTTACAGTCTGGCTTTGTTCACATTGCATTAGTTGTCCTGCTATGCAGTTGTGTGGAAGCTTGGCTGCGAGCTGGATTACATCACCTTCAGACCTTGTTCACACCATAGGTAGCTTAGTGGTAGGACCCCTTGCCATGCTGAGTGACCGTGACGTGGTGCATGTTGGGCTCCGATATTTTCCTGACAGGAATATATTGGCAAAAGTTTCAGCTTTTAATATCTGCATTTATGACTAGCCAGTATAGTCAGTGGCATATCCGTTTGGTGCATTTTTTCTGTGATTTTGTCACGAGGATGTCAAGAGCCACGTCTGACTCCGTTATACCCGGGGTCAGGAAGTCGCAGCAGGTGGCTGCACGCTCTATGTCTAAAGATCATGCTGCTTCTTAATGATAGTTTTCTGTGTTTGCCTTGCAATCCTTTTTGTCTCACTCAGGGATCCGTAGCTTCTCCTCCTCAGCTGTTTCTTGTCTGTCACTCCCAATCTCCTTATATTCTCCTCTCTCACTTCTCTGGTTGCCAGATATAGAGCTTCCTGCCTGGACTTCTATACTGACCCACTGGAGCTGTGAATCCTGGTTGTTGTTCCACAGTGTTACCCTCCGGATCCCTGTTGGGCTTTTTGTTGTCTTCTGTTGTCGCCCACCTGGGATTATATGTTGTCTGTATTGTCTGTCCTCCCCTTGGTGTTTTCCTTTAGAGTTAGTGGTGCGGACTAGTGTTCCCACCGCCCTATTCACTATCTAGGGCTCATCTTAGGGAAAGCCAGGGTTTTAGGGAAATCCAGGGTTTTAGGCACGCGATCGGCGTACGGGTGAGGAACCCGTCTAGGGACGTCAGGGCAGTCAGGTGCCAGCCTCAAGGTGACATAGGGGTCACCACCTTTCCCTCTCCCTTGGACAGAGCCTTCCCTTTTCCCTCCCTTTGTGTCACGTATGTGATAGGCACGCCGGTCGTGATGGATTTATACAAGTATGGACGTCCCCAATATTTTTTATTTGATTTTTTATTATTATTATGATATATATATATATTTCTTTTTTATAAACGTCTAACTTACCCTAAAACAAGAGCTCTAACCCTAATAACTCCCTAACTAACCCTAATGATTTGCCACAAACAGATTAGTGACAGCACACAGGTACAGGGGACAAATGAGGGGCACTTTTGGAGTGTGTGTGTTTTTTTTTTTCACAGGTCTAACTTTCACTCTGCCTCCGATCACTTCTCTGACTGAAATGAGAGGATCGAAGGTGAGAGATAGCGTTCTGTACATAACTCATTGTGATTGGTCCGTTCCTGACTGTGGACCAATCACAATGAATTATGTACAGAAAGCTATTTCTCATCTCCAATCCTCACATTTCATAAAAAATAAAAAAAACACATTTATCACTGATTAAAAATAAAAAATTATAATATTCCCTACACATGTTTGATATCACCGTGTCCGTAATGACCTGATCTATAAAACGGTCATGTTACTTTCAATGGGAGCTGTAGAGTAGATGGAGTGGCACTGCAATGACAGTATAAATCCCTTTTTTGGAGGAGATATGTCACCAGAGTACTTGGCGGAGATTTATATAGCATTTACTGCTGACAGTGCTGCTCAGCCCAACATGTAACTAGATTGTTACTATTGCAATATACTTGTAAAAAAGGGAGACAAGGGCGGCACTCAACGATACTTGTAGAAGTGGTTTCTTTATTCCATTTCGGTATAAGGTAGGGAGCAGACTACATATATGTGTGCATCAGCAGGATAAGGCGACGGACGTTTCGCACCTCAGTGCTTCGTCTGGCCTATAATCAAGTGATGAATTTCACCTGCTTTTAAAACCCTGCTGTAACGTGCTTCTCTCTGCACCGCTCAGGTCCAGCGCTCACCTGGCGCTCACCGATGCGAAACAGAGAGAGAGACGTGTCACTATGTGAAATATACATTACATTAAAAATAATACAAATCAATCATGCAAACAATATAGTGTGAGCAAAGGCACTAACAAAAAGACCCCCATATCGATCTTATCATTGAGACCTAATGGACCCATTGCGCCTGTATCTTGCGCGCAGTGGTACCACTGACGAAGGGAAAGAGTTCCCGAAACGTGTCTGGCGCACACCTGTGAAAGAAGCACCTCCGCATCTTATGCATGGCCATGCTAAGAAAACTATAACGGAAGAAAATTCGGATATCCAGGACGCAGAGTGCAGAATCTGATATTTATCACTCTCCACTGTCCGGACACAGATCACACCCGAAATCCCGCGAGACTCGGGACTAACAAACTAGAGGAGCTACAAGCGAGAAGCCGGAAGTGTTCCACGCTGCTTACCCACTTCTTACGTCCATAGAGGCGTCTACGGGATACACTAATGGGAAGGTAGGAAGACTCAGGCTGTGAATTTTATGTGACGGACATGTTACTTGAACAAGTGCGATAATCCGATTTTGTAAAACTTGTACCTAAGGACATTGAGGTACGTGCTGCTACACGAACAAGAGCAGTCAGGCTCATATGCTAATTGCCAGACTACACTAACACTGGACTAGAGCGTAAGAGTTTGATATCTCACTAACAACTTGAGTGCATGCGTGGGACATTATAGCGCAACAATACTAGAAAATCCTATGATCCAGATAGATTTGTATTCCAGCGTTTTTTGAACATAAGGGATTGTTTATATGCAACAACTCTATTCAGTGGAATCTATCATTATTTATTTTAATTATATAGATTTTATATGTCTATTACAGTTTTTAGTTTTATTGTATAAGATACACATGTTATACTTGTGATTTAATTAAATTTTATTCATACTGATATTGTGGTCCTAGTGTTAAGTGCTCGCCCTAACTTTGATTTGTACTACATTTAATAACTATTTTTGTAAGTATTACTATGTATTATAGAAGTAGAGAAACTGAAACTTGGAAATTTTTTTCTTTTTTTTATAAAAATTATAATTTTTTACTCCATTTTACCAATGTCATGAAGTACAATATGTGATGAAAAAAACAATCTCAGAATGACTTGGATAAGTCAAAGCGTTTTAAAGTTATCACCACATAAAGTAAAACTGGTCAGATTTACAAAAAATGGCCTAGTCCTTAAGGTGAAATATGGCTGTGTCCTTAAGGAGTTAATACATGATATAATATCACTGTGGCGTGAACTTTTTAAATTTTCCATAATTTTCACCCAAAAGCCAAATATCCCTAACTTTTTGTGAGTAGTCAAATCGATTGAGATATGGGTGGCTCTACTCAGTGTAGGGAATTCTGTCAGGGTGCACAATCAATTGTAAGCCCCCGTTTACCAAATAAAAATTGTTATAATGGAAAGATCGGCACTCACAATTATATGGGTCACGCAAAGATGTTTATAATTAAATTACAATTTATTCACACTGCTAAAAATTACAAGAACATAGTAAAATATAAGTATTGGCCAATACTAAAATTGCTGAGGATGATTGGTTCGGGAAAGATAAATTGTCCCAGATAGATGTTGGCTGAAACAGTTTCCCAAATCAATGAGACTCACATGAGAAAAACACTGATTAATATCAAAACGTGTATATAATCCTTTATCCAATGTTGTTTCAATGGGTCAATTGATCAAACATTAACTGTGTATAACAATTGCTATTTCACTTTAAATGCCCAGATACAAAATAGCTGGATGGTTTCCAAACAATTGTATATATTCGCTGTCAGGACTTAATAAAGCGATGGTTCAATAAGAACTTAGATGGAGAGGAAGTTCAATATGTCAACTTGTTTTGAGCAGACACTAATGTCTCAATCTATGTTCGAATTGAGTGTTTATGTAAACTTGTGTTATGAAGCGAGAGTTCAATATCGATACTTATTTGAGGTACTCACGATTTTTCAGCCTTAGATCTCGGCCCGTTATTCAAGGCGTTCAATCTGCCACATGGTACTATCGTGTATCACGCTAATTTCCCAAAGTCCAGTGGCGTGTTTGTGGCGAGGTTGTCTCCAAGTCTCACTTCCTTGTTGCCGAGTTATCGCGAGAATACTTCCGTATCTCACTTCTTTACAGCTGCCTTATCTTGGCAATTTTAAGCAATTAATTCCTATGTCGAATTGATTCTTTGTCGATAATATTCACTACTGGTAGTGTTCTTGTAGCTTTTTCCTCAAAAGGCACTAGGAACCGATTTTTAAAAGTTGACCAAAAGCGTTTCGGAGTATAATTGGGGTCTTACTCCTTCCTTTAATTATAAACATCCTTGCGTGACCCATATAATTGTGAATGCCGATCTTTCCATTATAACAATTTTTGTGAGTAGTGTATTTATACACAAAAGGACATAGGAATAGTGTTATAAATAAGCCACCAGACATACTGCAGATCCATCAATAGTGTGATTGGTTTATTGTGCTCTGATTGAGAGTTGGTGAAAAAGAGTAAATATTATTTTTAGCTAATTTTAATTACATTTTGTAGAATAACATACAGACTGATAATATTTATTTCAATGTCAACTTCAAGGCATTAGAACAATTATGGTAATGAGCAATGAAAGAAAAAACTAATTGCATCTTATATAAGTGCCATTATATTCTTTGAATAAAGTATAAGTACATTTTATTTAACCAAGTGATGTGAAAGAATCGAAAACCTCAATAATAAGTAAAACATAAAATCTGCAGAAAATAAGGTGCAATATGTAAAAGAAAATAAATTGAAAGAAGGAAATACTCTCAGACTAAGTTGCTAAAGTGGATTTGCAAATCAGCAGGGAGGGATAGTCGTATGTGATGAATGGATGCAAGTCCTCCAGGCTTCCCCAAATTTAGGATATTAATGTTTCATGTAAGCTAGCATTTATTCATGAGAGCATGATGTATTGACCATGCTCACAATCTTACATAAAGGGGGGATTTTAACCATTAGTGATCGTGAGTTTTGTTGCCTACAGTTTTCATTGCAGGCTCATAAAGTATAGAGCATTTAAATGTATTTGCTATAAAATGCAATGATTTTGACCAATTTTTAGCGGTGAATTCCCGGTCTAGTTCCTTTTCCCAAGTGAGAAATAGTGGTTTTAGCAAATGTCCTCAGCAGTGAATAGACAGGTTTGAGGCCATTAGGAGGCAAACTGGGTTTATGCTTCTTTTTTCTAGACAGCTGAGGAATCTCATTCAGAGCCTTTTATATTTTGATAGGTGATGATTGCATTTGGGGCAATAATGATCGACATCCTTACAGCTGTCCATGCAGAAAGGAATCAGGCAGCATCCTAACCAGCATCTATAGAAGAGGAGACAATTAGATAAGAAATAAGTCAAGAGTTCACAGAAAACAAGCAATAATGGTCCTGGTTGGGATTGATTCCTGGGAGGCTTTGTAGACCATACACATTGCAATAATGCCATGGGGATTTACTAGTTCCATTTCTAAGAGTGGCTAGCCTTTTAAAGACCTCCATGGCAAATGTTGCAAGACTAAATCGGGAGGGGGCAGTTAAAGTTAGCAGTCATAGCCAGGCCCTGGCACCTGAAGAGGCCCAAAGACCATTCTGCCACCAAAGAAGACAGTGTTCAGTCAGGGTGCTATCTGTTATATAGACGGATAACAACTGGATGGGGAAATCATCAATTTTAAAAGGTCCTAACACTTCTGGGCAGAAGCTGCCAATAGAAAAAATGTTTTTGGATATCCAATTCCAATTGAGTTGTGCCAAATCACAAATTCAGATGTGTTAAAAATTTACCTGGACTAAAAGGTCATGGTATGTTCAGGTGTTTATGCAAATTTTGATGATCCACTTCTGATTTCAAACACTGCATAGAAAACTGAACGTTTGGCCATACTCTTAGGGACAATTGCATTATGTGCAATTTACTAGTACATTGTCATTAGCCAAATGCAGTCGTTTATCAGGTTATACACTGTTTTAGGAATGTCTAGTTAGGAAAGTAAGGGTTAGATTCCAAAAGGATTTTTTGCACATTTGTTTGTAACTTGATCCAAAACTGCATCTAAAAAATGCACCAAATCTACAGTGTTTCAACAAAGCCTTAATCCCTTAAAGACAGGAACTATTTTAATTTTTGCATTTTTTTTTTCCTCCCAACTTTCCAGTAGCTATAACTTTTTATTTTTGCCATTTACATAGCCATATGAGAGCTTATTTTTTTGTGGGACAATATGCATTTTTAATGCCACCATTTAATTTATCATGTTTTGTATTGGAAAACAGGAAAAACTTCTTTGTGGGGTAAAACTGAAAAAAATAAATAAAATCTGTCAAGGTTTTGTGGGTTTTGACATCATGGCATTCACTGTGCACTAAAAATGACATGACGTCCTATATCTGCAGTTCAATACCATTACAGTGATACCAAACTTGTACAGTTTTTAGTTTTATTATTTAGAAAAAAATATATATAAAAAATCAAAATTGTTTAGATAACTATTAGCCTCCTTAGAGATCAAGAGCCTATTGTCACGGCTGCGGATGGGGAAAACCCTCAGCCGTGCGGTATCAGCAGGTGGAGTCGCTGCAAGGCCAGGAAGGCAGAATTAGGGAGTAGGTCACCTCCTAAAGCTTCCCTAATCTGACCCTAACTCTTAGCGGCATGAGCCGACCTTGAAGGTAGGAGGACTAGACACGGAGAAACAGGAGTCTAAAGTGACCAACCTACATAGAAATGGGAAACATAAACAGACATATGGCATTGACAGGTAAGTGAGACTAGTACCACACTTACCTGCCACAGACACACAACCTGGAACCCACGTGCAAGTGCTGTTATCCACAACCAACACCAAGGACACAGCACACAACAGACATCACACGGGAACCCAGTAACCATATGCTGCATTAACACATAAACCATAAACTAACACCAGACATAAAGTTTATGACCACCAGGGTGGCCCTCACTGGCAGATGGTAAATAACCAGGAGGATGTCTCCAGCAAGCATGGCTGAAGCACCCCCACTGACTACTGCCTTCCCCTGAGGTTTTATAGGGCCAAGTAGCCACACCCACAGTCAGACACACCCAGTGCACACACACACACACTAGGAAGGAAGTTAACCCTTCCAACACCAGGGAAGGGAAGACATCAACTAAAAGGGGATATGCACACAACACATATAACACCCCGTGCACAACCATAAAAGGCACACCTATAGGAGAGGTTGCCAGGTGCAACCGCATGCCTATTGCAGCAAGCTGCCCAGCACCGCTCAGGCTGCTCTGCTGCCACATACCCAATGTTGCCAGCTGCAACCACAGGTGAGGCAACATACTATAGCCCTCACCTGTGATTGACGACAACACCAAGACCGCAGGCAACTGCATGCGGCCACAAGAGTCACGACCTATGACCAAGGGTCGTGACACTCCCACCCCTCAAAGCCCCCCCAACCGAAAAGGGAAGCTGGTGGGGCCAAACAACAGGGAGTGGGGAAGGGACAATGCCTGATAACCACCAGTGTCTCCCTCCAGAACTGCCGCCAACAAACCTGGACCGACACAACGGTCCCAGGTCGTCAGCCACCAAAGCAGACTGGAGGAAAGAACAGCTGGAGGCACTGCCAGACAGGTACCCGTATCCTCCTCCAGAACTGCCGCCAACATACCTGGACCATCACCTAGGTCCCAGGCAGCCAGCCACCAAAGCAGCCTGGAGGAGGGACACTGGACACAGCGTCCAACTCAGAAAAACGTTCCTACTCTAGGTCGCTGCCAGCAGACATTCCCAGACCTGCACCAAGCAGGTATACCATGGAAAACTGCCAGCAGACGACCAGAGCAAGGAACCCTGAGAGGGATGAGGGGTCACCAACACGGACACGGTTAGCAAGGTGGCGGGGAATAAGCCACCAACCGCGCCGTTAACGGTGAACCCCATAACGCTCTCCCTCCGGAGAACGCGCATGCACCCCATCAGCCTATGGCGATGCATGCTTCACCCTCTTTCAAGGGATACGCCACGTGAGGAGCCATGGTGGTCATACTGTCACGGCTGCGGATGGGGAAAACCCTCAGCCGTGCGGTATCAGCAGATGGAGTCGCTGCAAGGCCAGGAAGACAGAATTAAAGAGCAGGTCACCTCCTAAAGCTTCCCTAATCTGACCCTAACTCCTAGCGGCATGAGCCGACCTTGAAGGTAGGAGGACTCATGCTCTGGAACCTCGGGTCCCTACTAACCCTCCCCAGGTCTCTAAGCTAGGAGCTGGGTAGACTACCTGTTCCTCCTAGACACGGAGAAACAGGAGTTTAAAGTGGCCAACCTACATAGAAAAGGGAAACATAAACAGACATATGGCATTGACAGGTAAGTGAGACTAGTACCACACTTACCTGCCACAGACACACAACCTGGAACCCACTTGCAAGTGCTGTTATCCACAACCAACACCAAGGACACAGCACACAACAAACATCACACAGGAACCCAGTAACCATATGCTGCATTAACACATAAACCATAAACTAACACCAGACAAAAAGTTTATGACCACCAGGGTGGCCCTCACTGGCAGATGGTAAATAACAAGGAGGATGTCTCCAGCAAGCATGGCTGAAGCACCCCCACTGACTACTGCCTTCCACTGAGGCTTTATAGGGCCAAGTAGCCACACCCACAGTCAGACACACCCAGTGCACACACACACTAGGAAGGAAGTTAACCCTTCCAACACCAGGGAAGGGAAGACATCAACTAAAAGGGGAAGTGCACACAACACATATAACACCCCGTGCACAACCATAAATGGCACACCTATAGGAGAGGTTGCCAGGTGCAACCGCATGCCTATTGCAGCAAGCTGCCCAGCACCGCTCAGGCTGCTCTGCTGCCACATACCCAATGTTGCCAGCTGCAACCACAGGTGAGGCAACATACTATAGCCCTCACCTGTGATTGACGACAACACCAAGACCGCAGGCAACTGCATGCGGCCACAAGAGTCACGACCATGACCAAGGGTCGTGACACTCCCACCCCTCAAAGCCCCCCCCAAACCGAAAAGGGAAGCTGGTGGGGCCAAACAACAGGGAGGGGGGAAGGGACAATGCCTGAAAACCACCAGTGTCTCCCTCCAGAACTGCCGCCAACAAAACTGGACCGACACAACGGTCCCAGGTCGTCAGCCACCAAAGCAGACTGGAGGAAAGAACAACTGGAGGCACTGCCAGACAGGTACCCGTATCCTCCTCCAGAACTGCCGCCAACATACCTGGACCGTCACCTAGGTCCCAGGCAGCCAGCCACCAAAGCAGTCTGGAGGAGGGACACTGGACACCGCGTCCAACTCAGAAAAACGTTCCTAGTCCAGGTCGCTGCCAGCAGACATTCCCAGACCTGCACCAAGCAGGTATACCATGGAAAACTGCCAGCAGACGACCAGAGCAAGGAACCCTGAGAGGGACGAGGGGTCACCAACACGGACACGGTTAGCAAGGTGGCGGGGAATAAGCCACCAACCGCGCCGTTAACAGTGAACCCCATAATGCTCTCCCTCCGGAGAACGCGCATGCACCCCATCAGCCTATGGCGATGCATGCTTCACCCTCTTTCGAGGGATACGCCACGTGAGGAGCCATGGTGGTCATACTGTCACGGCTGCGGATGGGGCAAACCCTCAGCCGTGCGGTATCAGCAGATGGAGTCGCTGCAAGGCCAGGAAGGCCGAATTAGGGAGCAGGTCACCTCCTAAAGCTTCCCTAATCTGACCCTAACTCCTAGCGGCATGAGCCGACCTTAAAGGTAGGAGGTCTCATGCTCCGGAACCTCGGGTACCTACTAAACCTCCGCAGGTCCCTAAGCTAGGAGCTGGGTAGACTACCTGTTCCTCCTAGACACGGAGAAACAGGAGTCTAAAGTGGCCAACCTACATAGAAAAGGGAAACATAAACAGACATATGGCATTGACAGGTAAGTGAGACTAGTACCACACTTACCTGCCACAGACGCACAACCTGGAACCCACTTGCAAGTGCTGTTATCCACAACCAACACCAAGGACACAGGACACAACAGACATCACACAGGAACCCAGTAACCATATGCTGCAATAACACATAAACCATAAACTAACACCAGACATAAAGTTTATGACCACCAGGGTGGCCCTCACTGGCAGATGGTAAATAACCAGGAGGATGTCTCCAGCAAGCATGGCTGAAGCACCCCCACTGACTACTGCCTTCCCCTGAGGTTTTATAGGGCCAAGTAGCCACACCCACAGTCAGACACACCCAGTGCACACACACACTAGGAAGGAAGTTAACCCTTCCAACACCAGGGAAGGGAAGACATCAACTAAAAGGGGAAGTGCACACAACACATATAACACCCCGTGCACAACCATAAAAGGCACACCTATAGGAGAGGTTGCCAGGTGCAACCACATGCCTATTGCAGCAAGCTGCCCAGCACCGCTCAGGCTGCTCTGCTGCCACATACCCAATGTTGCCAGCAGCAACCACAGGTGAGGCAACATACTATAGCCCTCACCTGTGATTGACAACAACACCAAGACCGCAGGCAACTGCATGCGGCCACAAGAGTCACGACCATGACCAAGGGTCGTGACTAGGGATGAGCGAACCGGAACTGTATAGTTCGGGTTCGTACGGAATTTTGGGGTGTCCGTGACACGGACCCGAACCCGGACATTTTCGTAAAAGTCTAGGTTCGGGTTCGGTGTTCGTCGCTTTCTTGGCGCTTTTTGAAAGGCTGCAAAGCAGCCAATCAACAAGCGTCATACTACTTGCCCCAAGAGGCCATCACAGCCATGCCTACTATTGGCATGGCTGTGATTGGCCAGTGCAGAATGTGACCCAGCCTCTATTTAAGCTGGAGTCACGTAGCGCCGCACGTCACTCTGCTCTGATCAGTATAGGGAGAGGTTGCAGCTGCGACGTTAGGGCGAGATTAGGCAGTGATTAACTCCTCCAAAAGACTTCATTCAGAGATCGATCTGCAGCTGTGGATGATTGAACTGCTGCTATTCAATTGCTCACTGTTTTTAGGCTGCCCAGAGCGTTTTTCAGTCACTTTTTTCTGGGGTGATCGGCGGCCATTTTGTGTCTTGTGGTGCGCCAGCACAAGCTGCCACCAAGTGCATTTAACCCGCAATAGTGTGGTTGTTTTTTGGCTACATCCTACATCAGGGTGAAGCTGTCACACCAAGTGCATTTAACCATCAATAGTGTGGTTATTTTTTGGCCATATACTACATCAGGGGCAAGCTGTCACCAAGTGCATTTAACCCTCAATAGTGTGGTTGTTTTTTGGCTATATCCTACATCAGGGTCAAGCGGTCACACCAAGTGCATTTAACCATCAATAGTGTGGTTATTTTTTGGCCATATACTACATCAGGGGCAAGCTGTCACCAAGTGCATTTAACCCTCAATAGTGTGGTTGTTTTTTGGCTATATCCTACATCAGGGTCAAGCTGTCACACCAAGTGCATTTAACCATCAATAGTGTGGTTATTTTTTGGCCATATCCCAGTCTAATTCTGACTGTAAACGTATACCTGTCACCCAGCGCCTAAATAATAGGCCTCAAATTTATATTCATCCAAATCTGTCATTATTGCTGTAGCTGGTCAAGTTATTTAGTGTCCGTCAAAGCACAGTTTTTGTTCTGGGTTGAAATACAATTCCCAATTTTGCAATTTCCTAATTTAGTGGTTGATGCTGTATAAGACCTACATTAAATCTATCCCTAAAAGGGTATATAAGATTCTAGGTGCACATAGGGTCATTCTCAATAACTTCACACACACGCTACTGTGCATATCCCAGTCTAATTCTGTCTGTAAACGTATACCTGTCACCCAGCGCCTAAATAATAGGCCTCAAATTTATAGTCAGCTAAATCTGTGGTTATTGCTGTAGCTGGGCAAGTTATTTAGTGTCCGTCAAAGCACAGTTTTTGTTCTGGGTTGAAATACAATTCCCAATTTAGCAATTCTCTAAATTAGTGGTTTCTGCTGTATCAGGCCTACTTTAAATTTATCCCTTAAAGGGTATATTAGATTCAAGGTGCAGATAGGGTCATTCTCAATAACTTCACACACACGCTACTGTGCATATCCCAGTCTAATTCTGTCTGTAAACGTATACCTGTCACCGAGCGCCTAAATAATAGGCCTTAAATTAATAGTCATCCAAATCTGTCGTTATTGCTGTAGCTGGTCATGTTATTTAGTGTCCGTCAAAGCACAGTTTTTGTTCTGGGTTGAAATACAATTCCCAATTTAGCAATTCTCTAAATTAGTGGTTTCTGCTGTATCAGGCCTACTTTAAATTTATCCCTAAAAGGGTATATTAGATTTAAGGTGCACATAGGGTCATTCTCAATAACTTCACACACACGCTACTGTGCATATCCCAGTCTAATTCTGTCTGTAAACGTATACCTGTCACCCAGGGCCTAAATAATAGGCCTCAAATTTATAGTCATCCAAATCTGTCGTTATTGCTGTAGCTGGTCAAGTTATTTAGTGTCCGTCAAAGCACAGTTTTTGTTCTGGGTTGAAATACAATTCCCAATTTAGCAATTCTCTAAATTAGTGGTTTCTGCTGTATCAGACCTCCTTTAAATTTATCCCTAAAAGGGTATATTAGATTCAAGGTGCAGATAGGGTCATTCTCACTAACTTCACACACACGCTACTGTGCATATCCCAGTCTAATTCTGTCTGTAAACGTATACCTGTCACTCAGCGCCTAAATAATAGGCCTCAAATTTATATTCATCCAAATCTGTCGTTATTGCTGTAGCTGGTCAAGTTATTTAGTGTCCGTCAAAGCACAGTTTTTGTTCTGGGTTGAAATACAATTCCCAATTTAGCAATTCTCTAAATTAGTGGTTTCTGCTGTATCAGACCTCCTTTAAATCTATCCCTAAAAGGGTATATAAGATTCAAGGTGGACATAGGGTCATTCTCAATAACTTCACACACACGCTACTGTGCATATCCCAGTCTAATTATGTCTGTAAACGTATACCTGTCACCCAGCGCCTAAATAATAGGCCTCAAATTTATAGTCAGCTAAATCTGTGGTTACTGCTGTGCCTGAATTAGTGTAATACGGTACCTAAATAGATAGCCAGATAGTGTTAGGTGTCTTTAATAAAAGGCCTGAATTTGAATTCAATACATTGGGCCAAATAATATTTTTGTTGTTGTGGTGAACGATAACAATGAGGAAAACATCTAGTAAAGGACGCGGACATGGTCGTGGTGGTGTTAGTGGACCCTCTGGTGCTGGGAGAGGACGTGGCCGTTCTGCCACAGCCACATGTCCTAGTGTACCAACTACCTCAGGTCCCAGTAGCCGCCAGAATTTACAGCGATATTTGGTGGGGCCCAATGCCGTTCTAAGGATGGTAAGGCCTGAGCAGGTACAGGCATTAGTCAATTGGGTGGCTGACAGTGGATCCAGCACGTTCACATTATCTCCCACCCAGTCTTCTGCAGAAAGCGCACAGATGGCGCCTGAAAACCAACCCCATCAGTCTGTCACATCACCCCCATGCATACCAGGGAAACTGTCTGAGCCTCAAGTTATGCAGCAGTCTCTTATGCTGTTTGAAGACTCCGCTGGCAGGGTTTCCCAAGGGCATCCACCTAGCCCTTCCCTAGCGGTGGAAGACATAGAATGCACTGACGCACAACCACTTATGTTTCCTGATGATGAGGACATGGGATTACCACCTCAGCATGTCTCTGATGATGACGAAACACAGGTGCCAACTGCTGCGTCTTTCTGCAGTGTGCAGACTGAACAGGAGGTCAGGGATCAAGACTGGGTGGAAGACGATGCAGGGGACGATGAGGTCCTAGACTCCACATGGAATGAAGGTCGTGCCACTGACTTTCACAGTTCGGAGGAAGAGGCAGTGGTGAGACCGAGCCAACAGCGTAGCAAAAGAGGGAGCAGTGGGCAAAAGCAGAACACCCGCCGCCAAGAGACTCCGCCTGCTACTGACCGCCGCCATCTGGGACCGAGCACCCCAAAGGCAGCTTCAAGGAGTTCCCTGGCATGGCATTTCTTCAAACAATGTGCTGACGACAAGACCCGAGTGGTTTGCACGCTGTTCCATCAGAGCCTGAAGCGAGGCATTAACGTTCTGAACCTTAGCACAACCTGCATGACCAGGCACCTGCATGCAAAGCATGAACTGCAGTGGAGTAAACACCTTAAAAACAAGGAAGTCACTCAGGCTCCCCCTGCTACCTCTTCTGCTGCTGCCGCCTCGGCCTCTTCTGCTGCTGCCGCCTCGGCCTCTTCCTCTGCCTCTGGAGGAACGTTGGTACCTGCCGCCCAGCAAACAGGGGATGTACCACCAACACCACCACCTCCGTCACCAAGCATCTCAACAATGTCACACGCCAGCTCTCAGCTCTCCATCTCACAAACATTTGAGATAAAGCGTAAATTCTCACCTAGCCACCCTCGATCCCTGGCCCTGAATGCCAGCATTTCTAAACTACTGGCCTATGAAATGCTGTCATTCAGGCTGGTGGACACAGACAGCTTCAAACAGCTCATGTCGCTTGCTGTCCCACAGTATGTTGTTCCCAGCCGGCACTACTTCTCCAAGAGAGCCGTGCCTTCCCTGCACAACCAAGTATCCGATAAAATCAAGTGTGCACTGCGCAACGCCATCTGTGGCAGGGTCCACCTAACCACAGATACGTGGACCAGTAAGCACGGCCAGGGACGCTATATCTCCCTAACTGCACACTGGGTAAATGTAGTGGCAGCTGGGCCCCAGGCGGAGAGCTGTTTGGCGCACGTCCTTCCGCCGCCAAGGATCGCAGGGCAGCATTCTTTGCCTCCTGTTGCCACCTCCTCCTACTCAGCTTCCTCCTCCTCTTCTTCCACCTGCTCATCCAGTCAGCCACACACCTTCACCACCAACTTCAGCACAGCCCGGGGTAAACGTCAGCAGGCCATTCTGAAACTCATATGTTTGGGGGACAGGTCCCACACCGCACAGGAGTTGTGGCGGGGTATAGAACAACAGACCGACGAGTGGTTGCTGCTGGTGAGCCTCAAGCCCGGCCTGGTGGTGTGCGATAATGGGCGAAATCTCATTGCAGCTCTGGGACTAGAGCAGCTTTGACGCACATCCCTTGCTTGGCGCATGTGCTGAATTTGGTGGTGCAGAAGTTCATTCACAACTACCCCGACATGTCAGAGCTGCTGCATAAAGTGCGGGCCGTCTGTTCGCGCTTCCGGCGTTCACATCCTGCCGCTGCTCGCCTGTCTGCGCTACAGCGTAACTTCGGCCTTCCCACTCACCGCCTCATATGCGACGTGCCCACCAGGTGGAACTCCACCTTGCACCTGCTGGACAGACTGTGCGAGCAGCAGCAGGCCATAGTGGAGTTTCAGCTGCAGCACGCACGGGTCAGTCGCACTGCGGAACAGCACCACTTCACCACCAATGACTGGGCCTCCATGCGAGACCTGTGTGCCCTGTTGCGCTGTTTCGAGTACTCCACCAACATGGCCAGTGGCGATGACGCCGTTATCATCGTTACAATACCACTTCTATGTCTCCTTGAGAAAACACTTAGGGCGATGATGGAAGAGGAGGTGGCCCAGGAGGAGGAGGAGGAGGAGGAAGAGGGGTCATTTTTAGCACTTTCAGGCCAGTCTCTTCAAAGTGACTCAGAGGGAGGTTTTCTGCAACAGCAGAGGCCAGGTACAAATGTGGCCAGCCAGGGCCCACTACTGGAGGACGAGGAGGACGAGGATGAGGAGGAGGTGGAGGAGGATGAGGATGAAGCATGGTCACAGCCGGGTGGCACCCAACGCAGCTCGGGCCCATCACTGGTGCGTGGCTGGGGGGAAACGCAGGATGATGACGATACGCCTCCCACAGAGGACAGCTTGTCCTTACCCCTGGGCAGCCTGGCACACATGAGCGACTACATGCTGCAGTGCTTGCGCAACGACAGCAGAGTTGCCCACATGTTAACGTGTGCGGACTACTGGGTTGCCACCCTGCTGGATCCACGGTACAAAGACAATGTGCCCACCTTACTTCCTGCACTGGAGCGTGATAGGAAGATGCGCGAGTACAAGCGCACGTTGGTAGACGCGCTACTGAGAGCATTCCCAAATGTCACAGGGGAACAAGTGGAAGCCCAAGGCCAAGGCAGAGGAGGAGCAAGAGGTCGCCAAGGCAGCTGTGTCACGGCCAGCTCCTCTGAGGGCAGGGTTAGCATGGCAGAGATGTGGAAAAGTTTTGTCAAAACGCCACAGCTAACTGCACCATCACCTGATACGCAACGTGTTAGCAGGAGGCAACATTTCACTAACATGGTGGAACAGTACGTGTGCACACCCCTTCACCATTCAACTTCTGGGTCTCTAAATTGTCCACGTGGCCAGAGCTAGCCTTTTATGCCTTGGAGGTGCTGGCCTGCCCGGCAGCCAGCGTTTTGTCTGAACATGTATTCAGCACGGCAGGGGGCGTCATTACAGACAAACACAGCCGCCTGTCTACAGCCAATGTGGACAAGCTGACGTTCATAAAAATGAACCAGGCATGGATCCCACAGGACCTGTCCATCCCTTGTGCAGATTAGACATTAACTACCTCCCCTTAACCATATATTATTGTACTCCAGGGCACTTCCTCATTCAATCCTATTTTTATTTTCATTTTACCATTATATTGCGAGGCTACCCAAAGTTGAATGAACCTCTCCTCTGTCTGGGTGCCGGGGCCTAAATATATGCCAATGGACTGTTCCAATGTTGGGTGACGTGAAGCCTGATTCTCTGCTATGACATGCAGACTGATTCTCTGCTGACATGAAGCCAGATTCTCTGTTACGGGACCTCTCTCCTCTGCCTGGGTGCCTGGGCCTAAATATATGACAATGGACTGTTACAGTGGTGGCTGACGTGAAGCCTGATTCTCTGCTATGACATGCAGACTGATTCTCTGCTGACATGAAGCCAGATTCTCTGATACGGGACCTCTCTCCTCTGCCTGGGTTCCTGGGCCTAAATTTATGACAATGGACTGTTACAGTGGTGGCTGACGTAAGCCTGATTCTCTGCTATGACATGCAGACTGATTCTCTGCTGACATGAAGCCAGATTCTCTGTTACGGGACCTCTCTCCTCTGCCTGGGTGCCTGGGCCTAAATATATGACAATGGACTGTTACAGTGGTGGCTGACGTGAAGCCTGATACTCTGCTATGACATGCAGACTGATTCTCTGCTGACATGAAGCCAGATTCTCTGTTACGGGCCCTCTCTCCTCTGCCTGGGTGCCTGGGCCTAAATATATGACAATGGACTGTTACAGTGGTGGCTGACGTGAAGCCTGATTCTCTGCTATGAAATGCAGACTGATTCTCTGCTGACATGAAGCCAGATTCTCTGTTACGGGACCTTTCTCCTCTGCCTGGGTGCCTGGGACTAAATATCTGACAATGGACTGTTACAGTGGTGGGTGACGTGAAGCCAGATTCTCTGCTATGACATGCAGACTGATTCTCTGCTGACATGAAGCCAGATTCTCTGTTACGGGACCTCTCTTCTCTGCCTGGGTGCCTGGGACTAAATATCTGACAATGGACTGTTACAGTGGTGGGTGACGTGAAGCCAGATTACTCTGCTATGGGACCTCTCTCCAATTGATATTGGTTAATTTTTATTTATTTTATTTTTATTTTTATTCATTTCCCTATCCACATTTGTTTTCAGGGGATTTACCTACATGTTGCTGCCTTTTGCAGCCCTCTAGCTCTTTCCTGGGCTGTTTTACAGCATTTTTAGTGCCGAAAAGTTCGGGTCCCCATTGACTTCAATAGGGGTTTGGGTTCGGGACAAAGTTCGGGTCGGGTTCGGATCCCGAACATTTCCGGGAAGTTCGGCCGAACTTCTCGAACCCGAACAACCTGGTGTTCGCTCAACTCTAGTCGTGACACCTATGTAAAGGGTCAAACATTGACTTATAGGATAGCTGCCTTACATCTGGTGGCATTTGAGGCAGAGCTTGTTAAGAGCTCATTTGCATCCCTTTCTTCACAGAATTCCAGAGAAGCATGTATGACCCATAAGTCTCCTCATGCCAATTTAGGCGCTCACTCCTTAAGGAGAGAAAGTACCCCCTCAAATCCTGTTTTTACATTGCTGGCATTGCCATTGCTGACATATTTTTTTTTTATTATCCGTGAAGGATTCATTATTAGGGTCCATTCACATATCCGTTTTTTCTTTCCTGATCTGTTCCGTTTTTTGCGGAACAGATCAGGACCAGATCTGGACCCATTCATTTTCAATGGGTCCTGGAAAAAATCGGACAGCACAATGTGTGCTGTCCGTTTCCGTTGTTCCTGTTCCGCATGTCCATTTAAATATAAAACATGTCCTATTCTTTGCCGCAAAATTCGGATCCTGGTACAATACAAAGTCAATGGATACGCAAAAAACGGAAGACATTCGGATGTCATTCCGTATGTCATCCGTTTTATGCGGAATCCGTTCCTGGAAACACATAACAAATTTTATTTTTATTTTTTTTTTCAAAGAAATCCAAACAAATTTATTTGATTATTGAAATTTATACATGTTTCAGTTTTTTGCGGATCCGCAAGAAACGGATGACATACGGAAACATTTTCAGGAACAACGGATCCGCAAAAAACGGACCGAAAATCGGGATATAGGAAAATACTGACGTGTGAATGTAGCCTTATAGTCTGTTCATTTTAGTGCTTACCCGACCAGAATCATGGTGCCAAAGATAACCCAGACTAGGAGTCCATTGGTATGTTGTATACGTGTCAATATGTTCTCGCGACAAACAGGACAGGTGCATGATGCTGGAGTGTCAGCAAATGATGTTGCCATGACCACTGTTGTTACAGGGGCCATAACCACTGTCAATGATAAAAAAAGACAAAAAATAGTAAATAGGATAGAATTTTCTACAGAAAAAAAAACCAATAATTGCATTAGGGTAATCGCAGCAATAACAGGGCTGGATCCAGCTGCAACCAAATGATACCAGTAAAAAAAACACTCTAAGAAAAAACATACTGCTGTACTGTATATACAACAAAAACAACAGATGGGAAACAGATACGGTTACATAACGTACTGTTTTTTAGCTGCAGTTCAATTATTTTCAGATTCCAGCTAGACTCAAGGCTGATCTGAACCTGAGCTTACTAGAAAGTGCAGTCAGCAAAGCAGTGCTTGAGTTGCGACAAGATCAACAGATAACTGTGGAGGCTATCATGGAGTCATCAGTTTTCCTTATCGATATTGTACAAGAGGCCATCAAGAACCAGAAAGGGACTGGAGTGCCCCTCCTCAGTGCAGAGCAGAGAGAACTGGCCGTAAATAGATGAAAGAGTAATACACAGGTACAAACAAAAGGTTCTCACCCAGTTAAGCCAGTTCTCTTTGCTCTCCATTTCTGTCTGATATCCATTATTTTAGACAGAAAAAAAGTCCTGAATTACGAAAAATAATTGGTGATGTGAGACTGAGCCTAATATGCATACAGTCATTACAGCAGCCCGTGTCTGTCACTGCCCCATTACAACTACTAACAACATTATTTGTTGCAGTACTGATATTCCAATTTTGGCCAATATCACTCCTTGCTCTGTCTGCATCTGCATGGCTGCTTCTGATTGTTAATCACTTTCTACTATGAATGCTGGGCTGCCCTCTCTCTCCTTGCCTGAGCTTAGATTCCTAGTTTACTAGTTTAACCAGTGAAGGTATGCTGTCTGCTGCCTGCCCTGACTTTAGCCTGTCTACTATACTGACCATTTGCTGTCTGCTCTGACATTTGATAAGTTTCCCAGAATTGTACAAACCCTGCTTGCCCTGACCTCTGCCTTTTTACCTACTACGAGTATTGCCAGCAGATGGCCAGGATAACACTCTTAGGATTAGCCCAAAGTCAAACCATCTAATTTGTTGAAGGGGTCCACACTGACAGCCCATTACAAATGCAAGAAACAGCACTCTTAAAGTGAACCTGTTATATGACAATAATTTATAGAGTAGAAGGAGCCAATACTTAATGGACTTGATGCACTTGTACATCAATCATTATCTATATATATTGCAAGTTGTCACTGTTCACAATGGACTGCTAGTTGTGATACTGCAAAATATTATATTAAACTATGTAGTAAATTGGCTTAATAAAAACTGATACCACCCCCCCCCCCCCCCAAAAAAAAATCAGTATGTGAATGTATCCACTGAACTTTACCTGTGGGCTGTAGTCCTCCAACTCCTGGTGCAGTTGGGTGAGCTACTCCAACACCTGTGTGAAATACAAGACAGCATCATACCCATGTAAAAATGAAATGCCAATATTACATAGTAACATAGTATATAAGGCCGAAAAAATCAGATAACTCCCTGGATCAACAACCCATCTCTAGTAGCTATAGTCTGTAATATTATTACACTCCAGAAATACATCCAGGCCCCTCTTGATCTCTTTTATTGTACTCACAATCACCACCTCTTCAGGCAGAGAGTTCCATAGTCTCACGGCTCTTACCGTAAAGAATCCTTTTCTATGTTTGTGTACAAACCTTCTTTCCTCCAGGCGCAGAGGATGTCCCCTCGTCACAGTCACAGTCCTGGTGATAAAGAGATGATGGGAGAGATCTCTGTACTGACCTCTGATATATTTATACATAGTAATTAGATCTCCCCTCAGTTGTCTTTTTTCTAAAGTGAATAACCCTAATTTGATAATCTTTCAGGGTACTATAGTTCCCTCATTCCAGTCATTACCTTAGTTGCCCTCTTCTGAACCCTATTTAGCTCTGCTATGTCTGCCTTGTTCACAGGAGACCATAACTGTACACAGTACCCCATGTGTGGTCTGACCAGTAATTTGTAAAGTGGTAAGACTATGTTCTCATCACGGTCATCTATTCCCTTTTGATGCAACCCATTATCTTATTGGCTTTGGCAGCAGCTGCCTGACACTGGTTTTTAGTGAGCGTGTGCCGTTAATAACCACCTTCTGTTTTCTATCACTGAGACAGTTACTTACCCACATACAGACATTTTCTCCCAGTCCGAGCATTCTCATTTTATATACTAACCTTTTATTTAGTACAGTGTCAAATGCTTTGGAGAAGTCCAGATATACGATATCCATTGATTCACCGCTGTCAAGTCTAGAACCTACCTCCTCATAGAAACTGATTAAATTAGTTTGACATGACCGATCCCTCGTGAAGTCACGCTGATATGTCGTTATTTGCTTATTTTCATTGAGGCGCTCCAAGACAGCATCTCTTAGAAAACCATCAAACAGTTTACCCACGATGGATTTTAAAATTACCGGCTTATAGTTTACAGGCCCTGTTTTTGGACCCTTTTTGAATATTGGCACCACATTTGCTATGCGCCAATCCTGTGGAACACTCCTTGTCAGTATAGAGTCCTTAAATATCAGAAATAAGGGTCTGGCTATGACATTACTTAATTCTCTTAGGATACAGGGGTGTATACCATCTGGTCCTGGCGATTTGTCTATTTTAATATTTTTAAGACGTTGCAGTACTTCTTCCTGGATCAGACAGGGCACTTTTAATGGGGAATTTACCTTTACATTATGCATTTCATCTGACAGTTTATTTTCTTCAGTGAATACAGTGGAGAAAAAAATATTTAACAGCTTTGCTTTCTCCTCATCGATCTCTCCAACTCCTCCCTCATCACTCTGTAAAGCGACGACACCTTTAGATATGTACTTTTTACCATTCATATAATTAAAGAACATTTTAGGGTTAGTTTTTTTCTCTTTGGCAATTAATCTCCCGGTCTCTAATTTGGCTTCTTTTATTTGTTTTTTACATATTCAATTTTTTTCCTTATAGTTTTTCAGTGCTTCCTCACGACCCTCCTGTTTTAGTTATTTAAATGCTTATTTTTTGTCATTTATTGCTTTCTTTACAGTTCTATTTATCCACATTGGTTTCTTCTTGTTCCTTAATCTCTTATTACCATAAGGTATGTACCACTCACAATTAGAATTTAGGGTGCTTTTAAAAATATCCACCAGCTTATGCATACCGCCATTTGTGATATCTTTCCAACACGCGTTTTGTACATGGACTATCTGCTGCGGAGGCTGCAGTGTTATATGAAGAAAAGTTGAAGTTAATAAAGAAGGTATTTCAAACATTTGGTGTGCTCTTTAAAACTACTGTTTCCATAGAACGGCGCTAGAGGAATTATAGAGTAATAGACAGTCTGGTTAGAGTCAGAGATACCAAAATTATTCTAATGCCACAGCGCAAAAGGCACTTCATAGTGCTGCACCTGCCACACCTATTGCCTCTCTTAGTTGGCAAAATTTAGCTTTTTTGAAGTTTGGTATTTTTGCTCCTTTCTGAAGAAACACTCTTTTGAATGATAATTGGAAGGTTATTACTTTATGGTCACTATTTGCAAGGTTTCCCCCAACCTGAACATCTGTTTCTGTCAAGTATATTAGTTAATACTAAGTCTAGTATGGGCGTCGCTCTAGTCGGGTACTGAACCAGTTGGGAAAGGTAATTGTCTTTGGTTATTGCCAAGAACCTGTTTCCTTTATGAGATGTAAAGGTTTCAGTTTCCCAGTCTATATATGGGCAGTTGAAGTCCCCCATAATAACGACCTCATTATGATTTGCCGTCTCATCGATCTCGTTTAGTAGTAGATTTTCTGTGGACTCTGGTATATTAGGTGGTTTATAATAATCTCCTATTAGTATTTTTTTTTTATTGTTTTTGCCTCCATGTATTTCTACCCACAGTGACTCCACATGTTCATGTTCCTCACTTATATCTTCTCGGACTGTGGGCTTTAAACAGGACTTTACATACAGGCAGACCACTCCCCTCTCCGGTTTTGGCTAACCATTCTAATCAGACAGAGCTTATGTAAAATTACCATGCCTTTAAATCTAGAAAGGATAAAGATAGAACAGCTAATAGAAAAGAGTTTTACAAAAGAGAATACAGCTCATGTCTCACTGATTCATGTATTAAACCATCTTTCATCACTGTATGTAGCCATAACTCATCAGGGACAAAGCAAAGATAAATAAAAAATCTATAGCATGGCCTCAAGGTTTGTCATGCCAGTCCAATTAAACAAAGAATGATGCTTTTCTTTTGAAATATCTGTTTGTGCATACACCTTTTCCAATGAGCATTTTGATTCCAAAATTTGGAAAGCGCACTTAGAGCCAGTGACATCACCGAACACACTGCTGGGCAGAAGTCTCCGCCCGGCAGTGTGTTATTACCCAGATATGTCAGAGCTGCTGCATACACCTTTCCCAATAAGCATTTTGATTCCAAAATTTGAAAAACGCACTTAGCTTTGCGGAGCAGGCAGAAGCAGAAGCCCAATCCCCTCTCAAACAGCTGATTAGTAGAGGTCCTAAAGATCAGATACAGATGACTTATCCAGAGGATAGATAATCAGTTATAAAATCTTGGAAAACCCTTTTAAGATTTTTTTCTCAAAGTTAATGAGGAAAAAGCCACAATAATGCCACACCTATAAAATGGTTTCCGACGTAGAGCAAAAATTCAGCTGTAATGAGATGAGTGGGAGTTTGTAAATTCCTATTCACTTGATATCTGCCCATTGATTTTCAATACCAAATAAGAAAAACAAATGCAAATTAAAATTAAATGTACCGTACTATATTACTCATGGTGCAAGACATCCCAAGCCAATTCATGTATGTAAAATGTGCTCTGCACTCCAAGTTTATGAATTGCAGTTTTATTGAAAAGACAATCCAACAATGATGTTCTTGTCATAAGATAGACAAAATATCCATACTAGGCCAATCACAGAATGTATGACATGTGTAAGGAGTATCCCCAAGAATAGGGCATTAATCGAAAACTAGTAATAATCATAAGGCATAATAATAGGATGTATATAAATCATTTGTATGCAGTTCAGGCACCCCCATGGTATTTTTGACTCTCCTGTGTGATTACCCGTGCATGTATTGAATTCATCTTCTACCCTCTTTGTGTGGATTATGATGGATCACTGTACACAGTGGCTGTGCCATCAGAGATTTGTTCCCAAAACCTGGAAACCTAGTCATGAATATTAGTGAAATTGGAGTTTATATGGGTTTAGAGGGACTGTGCTTGTCCCACTATTTTCAAGGATGATCCAGGGTTTTGCCAGCGATAAAAACAGATCTTGAACAAATGCTCTTTTGATCTCATGACCCTGAAAATATCAACTTTTCAGAAGGTGATAACCAGCATAAAGGAAATTTGATCATCAGTAAATGTAACGTACCAAACCACAGGGGAAACACGTGAGGCTAACGATGGACAGATGGGTGTAATAGGTCATGTACTCACGGTTAGCAGATGCCTCCCTGGGCTGGCATACAGTGTATGGGAACACAGCACAAAATCCTCCAGGGCACTCTCTGTAGCATGGAACACCAGTCAGTTGTTGGTTGAGGTG
This sequence comes from Bufo gargarizans, assembly GCF_014858855.1. Taxonomy (NCBI): domain Eukaryota; kingdom Metazoa; phylum Chordata; class Amphibia; order Anura; family Bufonidae; genus Bufo; species Bufo gargarizans. The sequence goes on along the minus strand of NC_058087.1, from coordinate 157,935,437 downwards.
CCCTTAATGGTAATTGATGTTTAAGGTGCTTTGGTGGCTGGGGCCCTGGTTCATGACGCCAGCACCATAGGGTGCAAATGTTGAGTTTAGTAGTGGAAATGATTAGGAGTCAGTTGTTATAGAACAATTCTAAAGTTTACTTGAATCAATAGTCTCAGGGCAGATGTTATAGTCCATCAACAAATTGCATAAGTGAAGACTTATAAAAAATGTACAATTGCATTCCACTTATCAGTTTTAAGCAATTGTCAATTAAGGAGTTGTCTCTTTAAAGTAAACACTTCACAGGAAAGACTTCGTATGATAGTCCTAAGTTCAATCTATAGCACCCTGGTATTAAATATGCTGATATCTGTTCACTTTGAGCTATCCTATAAGGGTGATCTCTCTTGTGGCAGGCAAACACTTCTGCTTCCTTATTTGCCAGATGCTCCACTACAAGTTTTAGGTTTTTCCACTATGTCCCGGAAGGCTTGTGTAGTGGATAAGGACAATTCTGCGCACTAATTATCCATGCGTGTCCTGGCACTAGGAAAGTTGCTCTCAGGCACTGGTGATCAGAGGCCAGCCAGGATGGACAATCTGATTAACCGGCAGATTCCTTGTGGACAGTTGATACAGTGGGACACTGACACAGAGGGGCGGATTAAGTGCATAATAGGCCCGGGGCTGTCTACCCAACTTGGGCCCCTTCCTCCATTTTAGTTTAGATTTTTTTTGTATAAACAGGCTGCAGTGCTTCGTGAGCGCCACAGTCTCTTCCTAGGCCATATGACATCTTCAGGCTAAAAAAAAAAATACCCAAAATTACCCACAATTGGGTCCTCAACTGAAAAATGTGGTCACCAAATTTAAAATACATATAATTATAATAAAAAAGACATGGAGGGGCACCACATACCTCTTACATCCAGGGACATCTCCTGTCATGTAGACCTTCTCTTTCCTGTTCTCCTCCGTTAGACCGCCATGGCAAATTTTTTCAGCTGCATCTCGTCTCTACAGAGTTTGTATCACAGACACGTTAGATTTCCAAATTTTTTCATACACCCCTCCATAGTGATGTCCCGATAATGTCATCCTGCTGCAACTCCCAATACTGTGCCTGTTGTGCTCCCCAATGTCCCAGGTACTATACTGCTGAAAAAATTGTGACCTAATAGACATAATTAGGGTCATTTATCAAACTGGTGTAAAGTAGAAATGAATTTCCAAAGGAGATGTCAAAATTTTTTGGTGGAACCTGATTGGCTGCTATGGGCAACTAAGCCAGTTCTACTTTACAACAGTTTGATAAATTACCTCAAATGTCTTATAGTGTCCACAGCAGCTATAATGCCCCCTAGAGTGCCCCCAGTAATAATAATATCCTATATCGTGCTCCAGGTAATAATCCCTGTATAGTGTCCCCAAAAATTATAGAATTGCCCCTAAAGTACTCCCCCAATAGCAACACCCCCATATAGTAATTTCCCACACACTGCCCCCACATAGTAATCACCCCATAGTACTTTTCCCCCACACAGTAATTTCCGCAACACTGCCCCCTTATAGTAATCACCCGATAGTAATTTGCCCCCACATAGTAATTTCCCCAACACTGCCCCCACATAGTAATTTCCCCCACACTTCCCCCATATAGTAATTTCCCCTACACTGTCCCATATAGTAATTTGCCCACACATAGTAATTTCTCCTACACTGCTCCTATATAGTAATTTCTCCCACATAGCAATTTTCCCCACACAGTAGTTTCCCCCACACTGCCCCACATAGTAATCCACCCACACTGCCCCACATATAGTAATTTGCCCCCACACTGCTCCTACACAGAAATTTCCCCCACACAGAAATTTCCCCCACACAGTAATTTACCCAAAACTGCCCCCACACAGTAATTTACACCACACTACCCCCACATAGTAATTTACCCCAAACTGCCCCCACATAGTAATTTCCCACACACAGTAATTTCCCCCACACTGCCCCCACACAGTAATTTTCCCCACACAGTAATTTACCCCAAACTGCCTCACACACTAATTTACCTCACACTACCCCTACATAGTAATTTGTCCCCACACAGTAATTTCCCCCACACTGCCCCTACACAGTAATTTCCCCCACACTACCCCTACACAGTAATTTCCCCCACACTGCTCCTACACAGTAATTTCCCCCACACTTCCCCTACCCAGTAATTTCCCCCACACTGCCCCTTCAAAGTAATTACCCCCATACTTCCCCCACACAGTAATTTTCCCCATACTTCCCCCACACAGTAATTTCCCCTAAACTGCCCCCACACAGTAATTTCCCCTAAACTGCCCCCACACAGTAATTTACCCCACATTGCCCCCACACAGTAATTTACCCCACATTGCCCCCACACAGTAATTTACCCCACATTGCCCCCACATAGTAATTTACCCCACACTGCAGTTTCCCTCACACAGTAGTTTACCCCACACTGCACCCACATAGTAATTTGTCCCCACACTGTAATTTTCCCCCCACACTGACCCAACACAGTGGTTTCTCCCACACTGCCCCACATAGTAATTTCCCCCACACTGCCCCAACACAGTAGTTTCCCCCACACTGTCGTGCATAGTAATTTGCCCCCACATAGTAGCCCCTTCCATAATAATCCAGAATCCCCAAAATAGTAATTTCCCCCAGATGTACTGGATGTCTCTTAATACGTACTCCTGTGTGTCCCCATCCCACATGTCCCCCAAAGTAGGAACACATAATAAAATAAAAAATAAAATAAATTTAAAGCTAAATACTCACCTATGTCTAGGGCCAGGCGGAGGATAGGAAGGTGTGATGAGGCAGGCGCGCACACGTCACAGTGCTGCGTCCCAGCACAGGCGCACAATGACGTCATCACGCCCGCCTGCGCCGGGATTTCACTACTGCATAGGCCTCAGGCCTGCTAGGCCTGAAGCCTATGGCGGTGATCGGCAGACGGCGGCGGGGCAGAGAACTATATGCTCCCGTACCCTGCTGCAGTATGTGGGCGTTTGGGTCGGCGTTGGGCCCCTCAGCAATGCTGGGCTCGGGGCTGCTGACCCGAATGTCCCTATTGTAATCCGCCACTGCTCCTCACCCCTGACAAATCTGATTATGATGTGTGTATATTCAAGTTCTGAGGCTATTCAGCATCAGGAAGTTCTCTGGGGAGTTCAGCACTCTCCATCCAACTCGAGGGTTGACTCTGCCTTCCTCTCTTGATCTGCACTCAAGATGCTCTTCTTGTTCAAAGCAGCAGGCCACGCAGTGAGCCCCTGAGGAACAGTGTAGAGGATGGGAATGGTAGTGGCCCTAATATGATGTTGTGTCATAGTGTACTTCTTCAGGCTAATGTTCTCTGGAGACCTGTGCAGTAGAAAGGTGGTTTGAAAAAGCAGACCAGAAGTAAAAGTAGAAAAGCCTCTCTTTACTTTGCAAAATTAACTTGTGGCACATCCAGCAATATTAGGTACAAAGTGCAGTTTCGGTCACTAGGTGCTGAGGTATGGTGGCTACCATTTGCAGGCACTTGTGCATATAAGTGTCTATGGTATGATACAGGCCTGGTGTTTGATTGGCCTGAAAGAGGTCTAGGTGATGGTTGTCTGAGTAATAGTTGATTACCTGAAGCAGAGTCTGTAGAGCAATGATTTTGCTGATCAATCTAGGCACACTGAAACTTTTTTTTAGAAGCAATGTTCTTGATTTTGGGTAAATTTTTGTTTCTATATTTGGCTGGGGTACTGCAGCCAGCAGCCGGTTACCTCTTGGGCTCTGAGTCAGTTCACTGCCCAAATAAAAAGTGCAGAGGTCCCCTGAGCTGCAGCAGAAAAGACACTCCCCTTTAGCAGTCAGCTTGATATAAATACAGCAGAGCAATGAATGGGAAGATCTCTGGATCCACGTGAGGTACACGGCTGGTTCAAGCTTTGTTAGAAAGAGGTTGTCATGTACTATATAATGTCTGATTTTCATTTTTTATATTAGCCATGGGATAACCCCTTTAACTGCCACTTCCTAGTGAGGAGCCCTCCTTTTCCTAAGAAGTGGCAAGAAAACCCCACTATGCCCTGTGGCAGACAGTCAAGACAGTCTCCAAATTATGACTTCTGTGAGAGGATCTGATGATCTGATGATGCCGCTGAAACTGTAGCTGGGTTAGTCCCAAAACGTGCCAGAGCTAAACCGAGCTCAGTTGGCTGCAACTCTCGTATGCTGTTTTTTCTCCACAAGGCGGGCACACAAAACCACAGCCATGTGCAAGATGTGTAGGATTAAAATAAGCTGTGGCCATTTAAACACAATCATAGGTACCAAAGGTCTATTGCAGCACATGAGTCAGCCCCAACTGATCCTTTGGGAAAATAGCAAGCATTCACAATCAAAACTAGTCTGTCCTCTTTGTGGCAGCCATCCAGCATCTCCAAGCAATACAGTGTCCTTGTCATCATCATCATCATCATCATCATCATCAAATTCTTAGTCTCCTGCTAAGACTGCTACTTGTCCTCAAGTCCATCATGAGACATCTATAACGGAATGTTTGGCATAAAAAAACTTTTCTCTACCAGCAATTAGCTTGTCTACAATCTGAACCCTCACCTAGCTATGTTGCTAGCGGTGTAGTCGCTGCCATTCCATTGTATGTATTAGTATCTTGTACTCTCACTTGGCAGAGAACGTGGCCACTCCTTGCAATTCTTGCTGTGTGGCAAGCTGCACTCAACAGTGGACACCTAGAGCAGCTGTTACAGGCACGGACAGTACATATCTTTCACAGCATATTGGCTCAATGCTTTTTTGTGGCAGCTGGTCAGGCAAGACCCTTTTTGCGGCAGCAAGGCCAGGTCGTTTTCACCCCCCACGATTGTGTCTGCCTGGCTACCACACCAGGCCCTTATCCGCCTCCTCCACCTCCTCCTCATGGACATGCTCTCATCCCCAATAGCAGCAGGGCACACCGTCACTTCCACTCCCCCTCCTTTCTATCACCTGTGTCAAGTCACACGTTGCCATGCGGTGTTAAAGCTGACCGGCCTGGGCTAGAGTAGTCACACAGGTGAACAGTTGCTAAAGTACATCAAGCAGCAAAAGAAAAGGTGATGGTTGGCACTCCAAAATAATGTTGATGTACTGGTGCTCCGTGGTAGCATAATATTCCCCGAGGTATATCAGAAAACACCATGGCACTCAGTGATTAAGATGCACATTAGTTTTATTCCATCCAACGTTATATTGACATGGCCAGCGTTTTGGTCCTTCCAGGACCTTGTTCATGGCCAGAATGTCTTAAAGAGGCATGGAGCGGGGATGGCATCCTATCACATCATTGAGTGCCGTGGTCTTTTCTGATGTACATCAAGCAGCAAACATCTCCGCCTGCTTTCACCCCGCCAATTCCAAATGAGCAAGGTGGTCAGCGACAATGGGCACAACATCCGGGCCGTCCTAAGCCTGGGGAAATAACACATGCATGGCCTTATAAAAAACCGCACTGGCTTGCACAAGGTGCTGGCAATGTCCAGGAGACTGTACCTCTTTTCAGACATTCTCACATGGTGAGGATCACTCTCCTGGACTTGCAGCGTCAGAATGCTAGACAGTCATTGGATATCAATTTTACTGCAGGCCAAATACATTTCAAATACATATGTTTAAAAGAACTAAATATATAAAATTGGATTAAAAACTTGCTAACAAAATCCCCCTTTCTAGAAAAAAAAAAACGATGGCAATAAGTGAAATTCAATTAAACTTGGTTGTCACAGATTTAAATTCCTCCGAGATCCATGCCTCATTAATTTTTAGAAATGTGAGGCAGTTCACACTGTCGTGAGCTAGGTGAGTGCGCTTATCGGTCACGATACCCCCCTGCTGCGCTGAACGTCCTTTCAGACAGGACACTTGACGAGGGGTAAACCGAGAGTTCCATTGCAAATTGTGCTAGGTATGGCCACAGGTCAAGCCTGCACACCCAGTAGTCAAGGGGTATCTCGCTTCTCAGAGCGTGCACATCGACCGTTAACCCGATGTAGTCGGACACCTGTCGGTCTAAGCGCTCCCTGAGGCTGGATCCGGAGGACAGCTGTCGATGGGTTGGCTGCAAGAATGATCTCATATCCGAAGTGACCAACACATCTTTAAACCGCCCTCTTCTTGCATGCACGGTAGGATTGGTACCCGCAACTGTTTCTCTGTGGGTGGAAATTCCTCTGCCAGCGCCCGCAACAGCAGACAGCATCCCTCGAAGCAAGGCCTGGAAATGCTGCATTCTGACAGTGCTCTGTGATGCTGGTAACATGTCCATCATTTTGTGTTTGTACTGGGGGGTCTAAGTACGTTGCCACCCAGTAATGGTCCTTGCCCTTTATGCTTTTCATATGGGGGTCCCTCTTTAAACACTGAAGCATGAAGGCCCCCATTTGCACTAAATTGGAAGCGGGGGAGCAGCCTGGCGCCTGCTCATCGCCCAGGAGAATGTCGTCCTCGGTCTCCTCCCCCCATCCACGGACAACACCAGAGATCCCAGAACATTTTGAAGCCTGCTCTTCTTGCTCCTCCTCCTGTCACGGAAGGTGTACAGGAAACAAGACAATACAAAATGAATATATGACTCACTGGATCCAAAACTAAGGAACAAAAAGGGAGACCCCTGCATAAGACCTGGCACTCTCCCTGACTGCTCAGCCTATGCAAACATCCCAATGGTAGATGATCGCATATCCTCGTACCTCGACTGTATAACACCTGAACACCCTATATTAGTGAGGTGACACGACCACCGGCTCCCTACACTAGACACGGAGGGAGTCAGGGTCACCTGGGATCCAGCAAACAGAAAATCACAAATGAATGTTCAACACTTATCTTGTAGAAGACTGGGAAATAGGATCAGCATGCACACACACTCCAGGAAGTTGTATAAACCGCACACTAATGTATTATGGGGAGGAATTTGAAGGGATGCAATCAGTCCAACTACAAGACAGCTGAGAGAGGCTAACGAGATGAGGAACTGAAAACCAAAACAAAGAAAGCTCAAGGAGGAGGTTCTGAAAGGCATCTGTCAGAGCTTCTCAGATGTCTGGTTGTGACACCTCCTCCTCCCCCCAGGCACCATCCTCCTCTGACTCTTCTTTAGACTCCTGCTGACTTGTCTCAGATGGAGAAGTCCCCCCCTGGGAACTCATTCAGCATTGTGACTTCCTCATCTTCCTGCTCCTGCTTCTCGACGGATTGATCAATGATATGACACAATGCACACTCCAGAAAGAAGGTGTAAGGTACATTGTCACTGATGGCGCCCTGGCTGTGACTGACCAGTTTGGTGATCTCATCAAATGGTCGCAGAAGTCTGCATGCGACGTGCATGAGCAGCCACTGGCTCGGTGAAAAAAAAAAAAAACAAGCTCCCCAGAACTTGTCCTGCTGCAGAGTTCCAGCGCGTCGGGCAGTCACAAATCAGATATCTGACGGGCAAGTGGTGTCGTCGCTGAACGTCAGAAAGGCGAGCCATGGCCGTGTAAGATCTTCTAAAATTCCCAGAGATTTTCCTGGCCTGCCGCAAGACATCCTGGACCCGGGGCATTTGGCAACGAATCATTGCTAGACTAAGCTCAGGACATGTGCCATGCACGGCACGTGTTTTATTTAGCACTGTTTCAGCACGCTCAGCAGATTGGCACCGTTGTCGCACACCACTCTACCAACCAAATTGAGCGGGGTTAGCCACTGATCGGCCTGCAGAGCTGAAAGGAGTGCAGGACCGGTGTGGCTCTTGGCTTTCAGGATCAACAGCCACAGCACAGCATGGCAACGTCTCACCTGGCATGTCGAATAGGTTCTGGGGAGCTGGGGGGGTGCAGCAGACGAGGCGATAACAGTGGAAAAGAAGGAGTCAGCCAAGGAGGAGACGGAGGATGGAGTAGGAGCAGGAGAAGAAGAGGCATGCAATGCGTGGCGGTAACACCAAATCCACATGGGTGCCACGGGTTTCATGCTTGACAGCCGTCAGAAGGTTCACCCAGTGGGCAGTAAAAGTTATGTACCTTCCCTGCCCATGTTTGCTAGACCAGATGGCTGTGGTCAGATGTATTTTGTCACCGTCACTGTATGCCAGAGATACACTCACTTGCAGCTGAACAAAGCCATATAGCTCTGGGATGCCCTTCTGGGAGAAATATTTTCTTCTGGGGACCTTCCATTGCGGTGTGCCAATGGTAACAAATTTTCTAAAGGCCTCTGAGTCCACCATATGGCAGTAGTTGGCGGGCTAGCAGTTCCGACAAGCCAGCGGTCAGCCGTTGGGCAAGAAGGTTATCTGGCGTCATCAACTTTTTAAGTTCGAACACTTGGGCTACAGAAGCCTGCCTTTTGCCAGATGAATGCGATGATGGCACGGTGTAAGGTGGAGTAGAGGACAAATGAGAGGTGAAGGAGAAGAGGCAGGACGTGGAGCGCCGGGAGTGTAGCTTTGTGGGTTCTGATGGTGTTGCTCCCACTGATGGGAGGCCAGGTACCTTCTGAAGGCGGTCGTCCCTAGGTGAGTGTTGAGCTTACAGCAACTTATGCGTTGACAGCACAGGCTGCAGATGGAAACACTATTATCAGCAGCTGACACGTTAAAAATAGCCCACACTGTGGAGCCATGTGCCGGCGTCCTGGGAGCACCAGATGTGACTGTGCATGGTGGATGACTCGCTCCAGATATATTTGCAGTCTGCTTTTTGCCTCCTCTGCACTGCGAGTTCTGCCTGCTTCTCCTCCTTCTCCTCCCTATCTGCTGCTTCATCTCTCCCTCTGAACTCTCCTCCTCTTCTTCTCTTGTGGGAACCCATGTGATGTCCATCATCACGTCATCATCATCACCTTCACCACCACTGACATTAGAGATCTCGGAGTAGGCAGCAACAGCGGATACCACCTTCCTTGGGCTGATCTGGGTACTGTTGTCAGACCGCTGGGTGGCGGCCGTTGCTACCTCCTCTTCCTCATCCGATGCCAAAAATGACTGTGTATCAGTAAGGTCTGGAAATGGATGGAAAAAAAATTCCTCTGACTCGAGTGGAGGGGCTATGGTGGTGGTGGTGTCTCTGGGGGTGCACATAGCAGAGAGTGAGGAGGGTGCAGAAACAGAGGATGAGGAACGTGCAGAAGCGGAAGGCTGAGTGAGCCACTCAACCAACTCTGGTGCATCCTTTGACGTAATCGCATGCACCTTCTCCAACTTCCCACTTAGGCTCCGGCCTGGTGCACCTGCCCGACCCCTACCATCCCTGCGGAATGGCCTGCGTCTTCATCTGCCTGTCATTTTTTTAAATGACCCTGTGACAAAGTCCCTATAGAAGAGCAGTATTTGTAGAAGCAGGTATATAGAACCCCTTAATGATTATTTGCTGGAAGCAGGTATATGAAACCCCTTAATCAGTTTTTTTAGGGGGCAACAGGTAACAGGAATATCAAACCAGTTGTAATTAGTTGCTCCATTTGCGTTTGTCCCTCTGTATAGCTTTGGTATCGCAGCAGAACCGCACACAACTGCTGCACAATAAAAATGCACTATGTAGAAAGTATATTATAGGTGTATCACACCCCTGCCTCAATTAGTTTTTTTGGGGGCAACTGGTATATCACACCAGTTGCAATTAGATGTTCCAATAGAGTTTGTCCTTCTGTATAGCTGCGGAATCTCAGCAGAACCGCACACAACTGCTGCACAATACACATGCACTATATAGAAAGTATATTATAGGTATATCACCTATATTCAGTGACAGACTGCTGCATTCTAGGTGCACGAAGGAACGTTATCAGAGGTACTTCCTCCCAGCAGCGGTTAGGATTTATAACCACCACTGTTCCCAGAAACCCAGTAGTGCATTTTTTAAGTAAATTCTGTGTTATGTTTTTCTTGTATTTTACTCTTTAATTTCTAATTACTCTTATTTTGCTCCTGTTGTGAATGTGATTGTTGCTGTTATGCCAAAATTTCCCCACTCAGGGACAATAAATGGATTTTCTTCTTCTTCTTCACATGCCTTCCTTAATCAGTTTTTTTTTTGGGGGGGGGGGGGGGGGGGGCAACAGGTATATTACACCAGTTGCAATTAGTTTGTCCCTCTGTATAACGGCAGTATCCCTGCAGAACCACACACAACTGCTGCAAAATATAAATACACTATATAGAAAGTATATATTAGGTATATCACACCCCTGCTTTAATCCGTTTCTTTTGCGGCGCAACTGGTATAACACACCAGTTGCAATTAGTTGTTCCAATAGAGTTTGTCCCTCTGTATAGCTGCGGTATAGCTGCAGAACTGCACACAACTGCTGCACAATACAAATGCACTATATATGTACTACAGTACCCAGAAAGATTACTAAGGGGAGATCTAATAACTATGTATAAATTTATCAGGGGTCAGTACAGAGTTCTATCCCATCATCTATTTATCCCCAGGACTGTGACTGTGACGAGGGAACATCCTATGCGTCTGGAGGAAAGAAGGTTTGTACACAAACATAGAAGAGGATTATTTATGGTAAGAGCAGTGAGACTATAGAACTCTCTGCCTCCAGGTGGTGATGATGAGTTCACTAAAATAGTTCAAGAGGGGCCTAGATATATTTCTGGAGTGTAATAATATTACAGGCTATAGCTACTAGAGATGGGTTGTTGATCCAGGGAGTTGATCTGATTGCCTGATTGGAGTTGGGAAGCATTAACAACAGAGATGCGATTTAGCAATAGCAGTTGAAGAAGAGTTCGCCGCGGCATTTAGCAATCCATAAAATTAGTTCCTTTAAAAACACCAGCATAGCAAAGTAAATGAATCACAACAGCCTGTTTTGCACTGCGTGCATTTCTTTATGGTCCCCTGTACCTGACCCTGTACACCTGCTATTATCATACAAAAACTGGGAAACAACTAACAAATTACAGAAGCAACTGTACAGTGAAAGGAGGTATAGGGGGCATAATGAGGCATGAATTAGAGAGTGGTAATGGATATTGAATCAGATGATAGGAGTGCTGCTCACTGCTGGTGCAGAGTAGGGTGGGCATGAGCCACGTGCAGCATCTGGAGAGATGTTTTGTGGAGGCACCTGGTAAAGAAAACGGGCAGGGACACAGAGGAGGAGGTGGGGGGTCGTGGCAGTTTCAGCGTTCGGGATTGGTGGAACCCACGCTCTTGCTCTAATGTGTAGAGTGCATGGTGAAACAGAGGGGAGAAGCTGTATGTCTAAAGGTCCCTTTACACGGGATAATATTACAGCAGATTATCAGAAAGAAAGCGTTCCTTCCCGACAATAATCTGATCACTAGCTGAGGATACCATGGCATTTACATGCAGTGATCTCCACCAGAGTATGGGGAGGAGCGATCGCTAATGCCATCGCTCTTTCCCATAAGGACTCATTATTTGCCGTCAGTAGATCGTGTTTACACAGCACAATCTGCTGGCGGTAAATGATCATTGTTGCGTGCGCGCAAACAATCGGATTACCCGATGAAGGAGCATTTTGCTCATTCATCAGGTAATTGGCAGTATATTTACACCACCCAATAACCACTAACTAGCGTTACTATGAACACTCGTTAGTGATAATCTGTACAATTCTCGGGCCGTGTAAAGAGCCATTAAAGGCTACGTACACCTTTGGAGTAAATTTTTTTATGATTGCTAAAATCATATTTTTAATTGGCCTTTATTTAAAATATTGAGCTATTCAGTCACAAAGGGTTAACTGTTTTTCTAACTGTGTGACTGGTACTTTCACTTCACCGGTCATCTAATTACCCTTATTTCTAAACTACTGAGAGGTCATAAACACTTATTTAAGCCACATTTTTATCAGTAAGATAAGGATTGAGCTTTAATGAGTGTTTATGATATGAGAGAGCAGAGATAAGGAGCCCGTCAGCTCCTCAGATGATGGAAAGGACAAAAAAAATCCACAAGCAGCTAGAGGAGCATGTCAGCTCTGTACAGAAAAAAGGATTCCATATTTGTAATAAAGACCAACTGAAAAAAAGATTTTTAGTTCAAAATAAGTATAATGCAATAATAAAAGAAAATTATGCCCAGAGGTGCACATAGCCTTTAAGTATATGTGAGAGGCAGATAGAATGGAAAAAAGGGTGAATAAGTTGTTGAGTGTGTGAAGTGTATTGGGGTGTGTATTTGGGATTGCCATTAGAGATGAGCGAAGTTTTTAAAAATTTGATTCATCTTCTTTGATGAATTTTACAAAAAAATTTGCTTTGTGATAATTTACTTTGGAAGGGGAGAAGGGAATGCGGGGGTAAAGGAAAGGGGGGGGGGTGTAGGATTGGTGGTTGGATGGCACCAAAAGGGTGTATGAAAATGTACAATGTTCTTATGCATGAAGAAAGGACGATAATATTTATAATGATGATGATAGTAATAAAATTAATGAATGAATGTAAAAATATAAATATTCCAGGAATGTGTTTAAAAATAATTGCATTTCAAGACTTTCCATATGGTTCTAAACATTGTAATTAAAAATCCAGAACATCTCCCTTTTTTAAGGGATTAGAAGCAGTCAGGGCAATTTTCAGAAATTTTCTCAATTGGTGTTATAGAGAGATCGGTAGGGTTCTATTCATGAGTTGATAGAAAGTGTGATGAAACATGTTTAGTGAAGTCACGCACTATGTTCCACTGGTGCATGTGCATTCTTTCTTGGAGGCTTTGGATGGTTCCGCCAACATATTGGAGTCCATCTTGCACAACACAAATAGATGAGCGTGCCTAACATACCCTTCTGAGGCATACATCTGTACTTATTTACCCAATGAGTGCCACGTCTCTTCCTGGGGAAACAAGGAAATCCCTATTTGCATCCTAATAGAAAGTGGTACTTCTTGTCAGAATGTGAAAATGAAGTGCTCTAATTGGAAAAAGATAATATTCTGATTATAGTTCTTTTTTTATATCTGTAGAGAGCTATTTCCTTCCAGAAAACCACAGTTTAAAGTACATGTCTGTAATAATTTTTGACAAAATAATTTTTTACGAAGACAATTATGACATGCACATGGTATAATTTTATATGTATTTTTGATCAGGTGACGAATACAATACTATACAGACAATCTTAAAAACCATCAGCATTATAATATCTTAACTATACATTTTCACAAATAATAAACAATATTTTCCAATTTTATAATTATTTTTACAATCCATTTAAATTGTTTTGGATCATAATAATCTGTACATGTGGACACACCTTTCATTCTTCAAGATCATCTATTCTTGGATAATACCTGATAATAACTTTCTGAACTATAGGAACCTGGCACAGCCCCTAAATAGTGGACAGAGTTTTACACTTCTGCCTCTGTTCATTGTGAACAGCTGATTGGAGGGGATGCCAGGTGTTGCCAGGTATCAATATCTAGAACCCAGGCAATCCCTTTAATAAAAATGTATTTAAAACTCCCAAAGCCCACCAAAAAATAATTTATGTACATGTAATTATTGCACTATACCTGGGGTCTGTGGTCCTCCAAATCCATATGGTGGTGGGACTGGATGTGCTCTTTCAGCACCTAAAAATACAAACATGAAGCCTTTACAAAAGCAAGACTAGAAGCCAAAGTTACACTGTTAAATATTTTATTAATATATTATTATATAATATATATATATATATATATATATATATATATATCTACAAACCGGATTCCCAAAAAGTTGGGACACTATACAAATCGTGAATAAAAACTGAATGCAATGATGTGGAGGTGCCAACTTCTAATATTTTATTCAGAATAGAACACAAATCCCGGAACAAAAGTTTAAACTGAGAAAATGTACCATTTTAAGGGAAAAATATGTTGAATCAGAATTTCATGGTGTCAACAAATCCCAAAAAAGTTGGGACAAGGCCATTTTCACCACTGTGTGGCATCTCCCCTTCTTCTTACAAGACTCAACAGACGTCTGGGGACCGAGGAGACCAGTTTCTCAAGTTTAGAAATAGGAATGCTCTCCCATTCTTGTCTAATACAGGCCTCTAACTGTTTAATCGTCTTGGGCCTTCTTTGTTGCACCTTCCTCTTTATGATGCGTCAAATGTTCTCTATAGGTGAAAGATCTGGACTGCAGACTGGCCATTTCAGTACCCGGATCCTTCTCCTACGCAGCCATGATGTTGTGATTGATGCAGAATGTGGTCTGGCATTATCTTGTTGAAAAATGCAGGGTCTTCCCTGAAAGAGATGACGTCTGGATGGGAGCATATGTTGTTCTAGAACCTGAATATATTTTTCTGCATTGATGGTGCCTTTCCAGACATGCAAGCTGCCCATGCCACACGCACTCATGCAACCCCATACCATCAGAGATGCAGGCTTCTGAACTGAGCGTTGATAACAACTTGGGTTGTCCTTGTCCTCTTTGGTCCGGATGACATGGCCTCCCAGATTTCCAAAAATAACTTTGAATCGTGACTCGTCTGACCACAGAACAGTCTTCCATTTTGCCACACTCCATTTTAAATTATCCCTGGCCCAGTGAAAACGCCTGAGCTTGTGGATCTTGCTTAGAAATGGCTTCTTCTTTGCACTGTAGAGTTTCAGCTGGCAACGGCGGATGGCACGGTGGATTGTGTTCACTGACAATGGTTTCTGGAAGTATTCCTGAGCCCATTCTGTGATTTCCTTTACAGTAGCATTCCTGTTTGTGGTTCAGTGTCGTTTAAGGGCCCGGAGATCACGGGCATCCAGTATGGTTTTACGGCCTTGACCCTTACGCACAGAGATTGTTCCAGATTCTCTGAATCTTTGGATGATGTTATGCACAGTTGATGATGATAGATGCAAAGTCTTTGCAATTTTTTGCAATTTTTCGCTGGGTAACACCTTTCTGATATTGCTCCACTATCTTTCTGCGCAACATTGTGGGAATTGGTGATCCTCTACCCATCTTGGCTTCTGAGAGACACTGCCACTCTGAGAAGCTCTTTTTATACCCAATCATGTTGCCAATTGACCTAATTAGTGTTAATTGGTCTTCCAGCTCTTCGTTATGCTCAAATTTACTTTTTCCAGCCTCTTATTGCTACTTGTCCCAACTTTTTTGGGATTTGTTGACACCGTGAAAATTTGAATCAACGTATTTTTCCTTTAAAATTATACATTTACTCGGATTAAACGTTTGATCTGTCATCTACGTTCTATTACAAATAAAATATTGACATTTGCCATCTCCACATCATTGCATTCAGTTTTTATTCACAATTTGTTTAGTGTCCCAACTTTTTTGGAATCCGGTTTGTGTATATATATATATATATATATATATATGTATGTATATATATATATATATATATATAGAGATATATTTAATATATATTTATATATAATATATATTATTAATAATATTAAATACATTTAACAAAGTTAAATAATCTAGGCATTATTAGCAAATAAAACTATATTACTATAAAAAATATTTTATGTTCCTTCTGTTCCTTGACTGAGAAAGTGTTCTACTTCAATAAACTTGATCAGCAATAGTTCCAGTGTCTAAAAGTCTAAAAATGCTCACTTAGTGCCACTTACCAAGTATAATTGCTCCTTAGTGCCCTTCAAACTGTAATAGAGTCCCCAGATAGGAACAGTGCCCATAAATAGCTCAAATACAGTTAATATGTCCCTTTAGTGCCACCCACCAAGTAATAGTGCACCTTGCACAACGGTCCTGGCACCTCATACTGTAGCCGTCAAACATGAAGAGTCCATTAGCATAAAAGAACAGACATTCAGCGACATTCTTTCTACACTACCATGCCTTTTTAAGAAGTCAGTGAGAGGGCTTTAAAGGGTTGAGTATAATATTGAAGTTTTGAAAGGGATCATGTCACCTTGATTTTGCCTATAGAGCTGCGAACTTGCGCTGTGAGATCGCCGCTAGAATGTCCGCAATATACATTCCCCATAGCTCTTAGTGCTTTTATTGTGTCAAAAAAACAATTTTATATATATGTAAATGAGGCAAGTAAGGTGCCCAAGGGGCTGTTACTAACGTTTCTGGTGCCCAGCCACGCCCACTGTGAAGGAGGCCAGGACCGCCCGCATCCTCCGAATCTCCTCCTTGCTCTCCGACGTCACAAAGTTACAGCGTTGTAATCTCGCATATGCGCGAGTATGCCGCATGTCAGTGCCGGCATAGTATTCCTTCCTTGTGCTGGCAACAGCCTCAAGGAACGAACTGTGCATGCCCTATCTGCGAGATTACAGCGCTCTAACTTTGTGACGTCGGGGAGCAAGGAGGAGATTCGGAGGATGCGGGCGGTGCTGGGCTCCTTCACAGTGGGCGTGGCTGGGCACCAGAAATGTTAGTAACAGCCCCTTGGGCACCTTACTTGCCTCATTTGCATATATATAAAATAGTTTTTTTTACACAATAAAAGCACTGAGGGCTATGGGGAATGTGTATTGTGGCCATGCTAGCGGTGATCTAGCATCGCATGTCTGCAGCTCTATAGGCAAAATCCAGATGACAGAATCCCTTTAAAGGGGTGATGTTTTTTAATGGGGTTTTAATGGGGTTTTTCCTGCCGTGAAGGTCTCACAGGAGAACTCATTAAACTTCATTGAAGAATTCTCCATAAGACATCTGACAACTTGTAGATGTCCAAAAAATAAAAAATAGAAAAATGGAGACAGCACGTCCAAAAAGGTGAGTTTTAATTCCAGATGCATCTGGAATTAAAACTCACCTTTTTGGACGTGCTGTCTCCATTTTTTTATTTTTTGGACATCTACAAGTTGTTAATATTGGGGGGCCTTTTACCACCTCCCTTGGAGACGAGCACCCGCAACATTTTTTCTTAGGAGTGCTGTCCACCCGTGTTTTTTCTAAGACATCAGACATTGAGGGGATCAAAGTGTGGTCAGGGGAAATAAAACATGCACTCTTTGCAGCTGACTTTTTAATATTTAAAAAAAAAAACACACAGAGACTTTACTCAACTTATGCCATTTGCAAATATACGGGCAAGCGTCAGGATTTAAGATAAATTGAACTAAAAGTGAACTGATGTTTCTGTCTCACAGAGGGTCCTCTAAAGATCTAACAATGTTTTGCTCACAAGTGAAAGTAGTCAAATCTCACATATGTTACTTGGGCATCTATGTAAGAAGGAACCCTAAATCCATCTATAATCTGAATTACCCACCACTGATTCAGAAGATACTCCAAGAGATAGAGAGTTGGATGTGTCATCATCTCTCCTTCCTGGGATGTTGCCATGTTGTTAAGATGGTCAGCTTCACCAGACTGTTATACCCCATGCAGACTTATTCCGTTGCTACTTAAATATTCTGATGTTTCTACCCCAGAAACAACATTTAGGTCCTTTATATGGAGAGGTCATCGCTCAAAATATTAGTACAGAAATTGCAGCTTGCACGGGAGGAAGGGGGACCTAATGTCCCAGACATTTGTAGATATAATTTGGAGAGTAATCTAACTACAAGATTGAGTCCCATCTGGTACAACTGTGGACTTTGGCCTCCCTATTACATACTAAATATGAAAATCTACTGCCTCTGCTTAAAAAAAGCCTGCTAATTAAAGACACAGTAGTGACTTGGAAGGCGGTACGGCAGAAGTATGGGCTTTCGTTCCCAGTGTCCAAACACTTGCCTCTCTGGGGTCACCCTGAGTTTAGAGAAGGATCACATAATAAACAATTTGAGATATGGTGTAGTAGGGGAATTATGAAAGTACAGGACCTGTGGCATGGGACAGAGGGGAGGTATCTCTCTTTTCAAGAAGTGTGCAACACATTTCTGATGAGCTTACTCAGAGTATTCTCCAAGCAGACTGTTGAAGTCCTGGGAGAAGGAATTAAAAATAACAGATTTGCAGGACAAGATACTCCGGGGATGGGTGGCAGTAAGGAAGTCAATTCCAAATGACATTTCGAAGGAGACCCACTTCAGAATCATGCATACACCAAAATATGGCTTTCATAGCACCCACTTGCCAGAATGTGCAGGTAGAATAAACAGTTGTCCAAAATGCAATACGCAAAACACCAACCTATGCCATGGTATTTGAACATGCCCGCAGATTATTAGATATTGGCAAATGGTGAAGACCTGTGCCAGATCCTTGATGAAGGTCAATATACCGCGTTCTCCCAAGTTTGTTCTCTTCCACCATCATCCAGAAGACAAACCTATTCCCC
Organism: Bufo gargarizans; assembly: GCF_014858855.1. Taxonomy (NCBI): domain Eukaryota; kingdom Metazoa; phylum Chordata; class Amphibia; order Anura; family Bufonidae; genus Bufo; species Bufo gargarizans. Next base: position 157,917,182 of record NC_058087.1, on the reverse strand, counting down.
AGATACTGTAGTGCACGTAAGCTTATTAGGTGTCTTCTGTAACATTGGTTGAGACCCTATACAACTCTCCCACTGGAGCAGTGGCGTAGGGATCGCCATAGCAACCATAGAAGTGGCTATGGGGCCCTACGCTACTGGGGGCCCATCCAGGCTGCCTTCTGTTGATTTTTTAATTTTTTTTATTTACACACAGGCAGCCAGGCCCGAGTCGCGGACCGCCCGCCCACTACATCGGGCCTGGCTGGGGAGAAGGAGTCAGGACTGGAGCAGGGCGCACGCGCAGCAGATGAGGTAGGCGGTGGAGGGGGCCGGGACAGGGGCGTACCTGAGGGACAGAGCCAGCCACCAGCGCCGCAGGCCCGCAGCGCAGGAATCCTAAGTTCCGGATCTTCAGTTGAAGCCGCGGCAGGCGTGTGTGGGGGGATGGGGCCTGCTGCCGGCGACTTGTGGCACCATTGTGAGCTGCAGGGCAGGCTAGGGGAGGGCGGGCACAATTAGTGGGCGGTCCGTCCGTGGCCCAGGCCAGCTCGGGCCTGGCTGGGGAGGAGTCAGGAGCAGTCAGAGTAGCACAGATAGTGGTAGGCGGTGGAGGGGGACAGACCGGGGGCGTACCTGAGTGGAGGGAGGAGGGACTAGAGCCAGCCAGCCACCAGGTTGGAGAAGCTGCAGAGGGAGGCGGACTCAGGCGGTGGAGGGGGGCGGTCCTCTTCTCTCTGCTCAGTGCTCCTGCCTCCTCCTCAACTGGTCTCCACTCCATTCTCCAGTCCTGCCAGTCTGTGCCTGCTGCCTGCTGTGACTAGTGTGCTCTAAATAAAAGTAAGTGAAAGAAAGTGAGAACCTATGATTTATGAGATACTTGATCTGAATTATGAAGTTAAAAAGAGCTGCCTGCAGAGTGGGGCCCCCAAGAGAAGCAAGGGGCACCCTCCTTATCATTGCAGGTCTCATGGCAGCTCTTTTTAACTTCAGAATTCAGATCATCAGACTCTCACTAATTACAAATTTACAGCACACACACCCTGGCCTGTAGTGTCCATCATCAGACAGGGGAGGGAAGAAACCCCAGAACTAGAGTGTGCCCCCCAACTTGGGGCGCACACTGACACTCTAGTTCTGGGGTTTCTTTTCTTCCCTCCCCTGTCTGATGGTGGACACTACAGGGGTGTGTGCTGTAATTAGTAAGTGAGAGTCTGATGATCTGAAGTTAAAAAGAGATGCCAGCAGTGATAAGGAGGGCACCCCTTCCTTCTTTTGGGGGGGCACACTCTAGTTCTGGGGTTTCTACCCCCCCCCCCTTATATGACAGACTAAGGGTACTTTTACACTTGTGGCAGGACGGATCCGGCAGGCTGTTCAGCCTGTCGGGTCCATCCTGCCGCTTTTTCGCTGGACCACTGCTCCGTCCCCATTGAGTGGTGGGAGAACTAGGATGGGTGTTTGGGTGGGAGCTTTGGAAGGGGTGGTGGGAGGCCTGATAGATATGTGTTTGGGCTGGGGCCATAAAAAAGCTACGCCCCTGCACTGGAGATATTGCAGCAGATTAAACGGTGCATGAAAATTTCATTCTTGGATTAAGTAGTCCTTGGTGAAAGTACTTATGCAAAAATGAATGTAATTTAGTAGCACGGTGCTAGATAATAAAGATATGAGGGCAGTAGTCGGACCATTTAGCTCGACAGAATGGTTCCTATGGGAATGTGTGAAAGGATCCCTGGAGAGATTAGACCCAGACGAAAGGGTAGATAGCCAGCATGCCTAAAAGAGTGCCTTTACCATGAAGGAGATTTAAATCTGGGAAACAGGAGTTAAGGGATAGGGGGAAGGGGATTTATTTTGTTCTTTCACTACGTCTCTACAAATGTTATTACTGTATTACAATGTATTTATGTTGTAATCCTTTATTATACTAAAATAAAAAGTTCCTTGAAGAAGCTCTGGTATTAGCTTCCTTTCTAGTCCCTGTCTCTCTGAAACGCCACCTCCTGTCAGGATGCAGGACCTGCCCACTCCTACCAAGACGGGAGTAACAGTGTGATTGAGCGAGCATGCTCGGCCGAATACCAGTTCAGCTTGAGCATTGCTATGCTCGGCACATGGCGGTACTCAGCCGAGTACCGCATGTGCTCGAGCGCAATGCTCGAGTCTCCTCCCCGCATGTTTCGCAGCTGCTAAGCAGCGAATAAACGTGCAGGTAAATACTGCCCTCACTGTAATGCCAGTAATGCCAGTTGGCTACTGGCATTTCAGCGATTGGCTTGCCGAAACGCGTCATCGGGTGCTATATAGCACAGCGTGTACAGCTCATTCTAAGTCAGGGAGAGCTAAGCATAGGAAGGGACAGAGAGTGTAGGGAGTGTAATTGAATAGATTTTTTCTACAAAAATGTTTCATAGACCCAAAAGTCCTTGTAAGGACTATTGTGTGTGACAGCAGCAATATATGTTTGTAGCGCAACCTGCACTAAATTGCTCAGTGTTAGGGAGAGCTGTGCATAGGAAGGGACAGACAGTGTAGGGAGTGTAATAGGAAGATTTTTACACAAAAAACTTTTCAGACACCCAAAAGTCTTTTTAAAAACTATTGTGTGTGACAGCAGCAATATATATTTTTAGCGCATCCTGTGCTAAGTACCGTGTAATAGGCCACTGCGGACAGTTAAATTATTCACGCCACACCTCCTGTGTAAAGTGTGCGCATCCCTAAAATATCAGTGACATCCAGTAAACTTTTTCCGTAGACGGTGTCTGCCGCGTACAGTTATTATCCGCGCCATATCTCCTGTGTAAATTTTGAGCATCCCTAAAATATCAGCGACAACCAGTGCACTTTTTCCGTAGACGGTCTCTGCTGCGGACAGTTATTATCTGCGCCACATCTCCTGTTTAAAGTGTGCGCATCCCTAAAATATCAGTGACATCCAGTGCAGTTTTTCCGTAGACGATGTCCCCTGCGGACAGTTAAATTATCTGCGCCATATCTTCTATTCAAAGTGTGTGCATCCCTAAAATATCAGTGACATCCAGTGCACTTTTTCTGTAGATGGTGTCCCCTGTGGACAGTTGAATTATCTGCGCCACATCTCCTGTTTAAAGTGTGCGCATCCCTAAAATATCAGTGACATCCAGTACAGTTTTTCCGTAGACGGTGTCCTCTGCAAACTGTTAAATTGTCCATGCCACATCTCCTGTTTAAAGTGTGCGCATCCCTAAAATATCAGTGACATCCAGTACACTTTTTTCCGTAGACTGTTTCCCCTGCAGACAGTAAAATTATTCACACCATTGGTGGTCCCCTTTCCCCTCTCTTCTGTCTGAAAGTTTTTTGTCCTGGTCCTGTTTTTTAGCTGGGGGTGGTTCAGGAACCTTGGCAGGGCATATATATCCCTGCCCTGCCTCTTTCACTTCCTCTTTCAGTGGAAGCGTCGTGGCCCACCCTCCCGCCCTTATGGGTTCAACTCTGGACGGAGTGGTTCAGTCTGATATGTTTATTTGATCTGGAGTTGGTTGTGCTATTCTCTATGTTTTAGGGTTGCATGCCCTGGTTGAATTCAAGAAGTCACAGCGAGCGGCATTTCAATACAGCGGAGAGGTGATGGAAGCAAATAGCGCACTTGCCCGCTGGGAGTCCAGCAGTCGGCATACCGCTTCGTTGATTTGCCGCTTTAAAAAAGAAGCTGTGGCCGATCACCACCCAGCAATAAAAAGTTAAACGGTTGTCTATGTTTTTGTTAGGCCTCTTTCACATGAGCGAGTCCGGATAAGGTCCGGATGCGTTACGCCAAACCCGCACGAGTAGGTACCCAATTGCAGTCAGTTTTGACTGCGATTGCGTTCCGTTGTTCAGTTTTTATCGCATGGGTGCAATGTGTTTTGCACTCGCGTGATAAAAAATTGAATGTGGTAACCAGACTCGAACTTTTTCACAGAAGTTCAGGTTTGGGTTCAAGGTTGTGTATATTGTATTTTTTTCCCTTATAACATGGTTATAAGGTAAAATAATAGCATTCTGAATACAGAATGCATAGTACAATAGGGCTGGAGGGGTTAAAAAATAAAAAATAAAATTTTAACTCACCTTAATCCACTTGTTCGTGCAGCCGGCATCTCTTCTGTCTTCTTCTTTGAGGAATAGGACCTTTGATAACGTCACTGCGCTCATCACATGGTCCATCACATGATCTTTTACCATGGTGATGGATCATGTGACGGACCATGTGATGAGCGTAGTGACGTCATCAAAGGTCCTATTCCTCAAAGAAGAAGACAGAAGAGATGCCGGCGGTGCAAACAAGTGTATTAAGGTGAGTAAAAAAATGTTACATTTTTTTTAACCCCTCCAGCCCTATTGTACTATGCTTTCTGTATTCAGAATGCTATTTTTCTCCCTTATAACCATGTTATAAGGGAAAATAATAAAGATCGGGTCCCCATTCAGATCGTCTCCTAGCAACCTTGCTTGCGGATGCTTGCGATTTTCACGCAGCCCCATTCACTTCGATGGGGCCTGCGTTGCGTGAAAAACGCACAATATAGTACATGCTGTGATTTTCACGTAATGCAAAAGTGATGCGTGAATATCACCGCTCATGTGCACAGCCCCAAAGAAATGAATGGGTCCGGATTCAGTGCGGGTGCAATGCGTTCACCTCATGCATTGCACCCGCGTGGAAATCGCGCCCGTGTGAAAGAGGCCTTATTGGGAGTTAAAGGGTTTCTACCACCACATTTTGACCCAATTAGCTGTCAGACACTAGCGATCTGCTAGTGTCTGCTGTACCTAACCATGCTATTGTAATCCCTTTCTCTGCAGCGGTTACCCTGCAAATGAGCCTCTAGGTGCTATGGGGGCATCTTTTCAGCACCTAGAGGCTCTGTCTACTCACCATGTCTGCCGCCCAGCTCGTCCCTCCAGCCCGCCCATCTCTAGATTGACAGCCTTCATCGTGGCCGAATTCTCACGCCTGCGCCGATGACTTCAGAGTGCTTCCAGGAACAGACGACGCCCGGCCTCAAGCAGTGGAGATGCGCAGGCGCAGTGGAGATGCGCAGACGCAGTGAGCGGTCTGACAGTCAGTGCGCCTGCGCCATATACAGACGCACACGGCGCAGTCTGTGAATGAGGCATTACTCTTCTCCCTATTCCTGGCTCACTTTAAACTATTTCTTCTCGGTCATTCTGCAGCATTTCAAAGTACTTGTTCACACATGACAGACTTGCTGTGAGTATTCCGACATTTACCAAATCTCATCCACACGCTGTAAAAATTTTCTATGCAGAAACTGATCTGCAGTGTAGATTTTTCAGTCCACACCATGTCAGTTTTTGTTGTGGACTGGTCATGGACTTGTTGCAGATTTTGACTTAGGTGGTGGAGGATTTTGATCAAAATTACGTGAGGATCCACAAGAAATTCCACAAGTTCTGAAAAAATATCTCACTTTCCTAAAATGTTTTAAATAAACACAATTGAAGAAAGAATGGAGTAAAACTTAAAAATGACTTTAGATAGACAGCTGCAAACCGATACTACTAAAGCTATTTGTTCAAGTAACATCCACAGTAACTGCACTAGAAGACATCATCCATTTCCCACAGCATCTCCCAGCAATGGTCAGTGAACACAAATGCCATCTTCATTGTGTCAGTGGTTTTCATGGATCCATAGACTACAATGGGCGTGAGTTTGTTTAGCATCATGGACCAAAGTAGTGCATGTCTCCATTATATTTCCACTGTCCCATGGAGAAACAAGAATGTGTGGATAAAAACACATTAAGATCAATGCATACAAGTGCTATCCGTGGAGAAGACAGACAGCACAGATCCATGATTCAATGACATGTGAATGAGGCCTAATTGGTCATCTTCTTAACATTATCACAGTTACTTTAATTAATCAACTCACTGATGCACCACTTCACCACCCGATGACAAATTGCAGGATTTGGAGAATTGTGAGTAGTGAGTATTATTTTTTTAATTCATTTTCATACTTATATCCTATTTTATTGTATATTTTTATGCTATACCTTGTTTACTATGCTTTTACTGTATAAACTACATCTAGTCATCAATATGCCACTATAGTACCCGTCCTGATTATAGTCCTATATACCTCTATAAATATAATATATATATATATAAATATAAAATAATTTATATATAAACAGTATACATACTAGTTATGTATGTGTATAATATGGACATATACATGTGCATACATCACATGTGGCTGAATCATATAAATGCCACTGGAAGACCTAGGGACTTTTGTCAGGCCATGAAAACCCACCAGCATCCCACAGTCATGTCTTGGTGCTGATGAGAAGACAGAGGGAGGTCCTAACCACGACATATAAGGTGTTGACTAAACCAAAGGGTCCTGTAGATGGAGGAACAAAAAGATACCTATTTCCATCCTAATAGAAAGTAGCACTTTCTGTCAGAATGTGAAAATAATGTGCTGTGATTCATCAATATCTCGAACCAAGACAACCTCTTCAATAAAAATTGATTTAAACCTCCTACAACTCACCAAAAATTCATTTATGTACATGTAATTATTGCACTGTACCTGGGGGCTGTGGTCCTCCAAATGCATATGGTGGTGGGGTCGGATAAACTCCTTCAGCACCTAAAAAAACAAATATGAAAGCTATACGAATGCTAGACTAGAAGGCAAACATGATCGTAGCTATAGAAGCAGGGGACGTGGCTGCTGTGGGGACATAACTCAGAAGGGGCCCACCCAGGAGGAGGACTGAAAGATTTTGTTGTCAGGGCCCCCTCAACAATGTTATACAATGACATTATGTACAGTGACAGTATATACAGTATATACGGTACGTGTAGGAAACAGAACGAGCGGTTGCCGGGCCTGGCCTAAGAGAGGGATCTTGACCAGCCACAGAAGTGAGGGTTGCACGAGTAAAGGGGGTTGCGAAAAAGTTGCTGGGGAGGGGGGAGTCTAAAATAGCAGATTTGTGGGATTGAGAGCGTATTTTTTGGCTGCACTATGCTCTTGATTCAGCTCTTTTTACAGATATGTGTGACGTTCTGTCCACATTACCATGCCTTTTAAGAACTCATGGATAAGAGTATAATATTGGAGTTAACTGGCCATGCCTACATTTTCAGTCTTTGATTTGAGGTAGGCTTTGAAGGGGTTTACCCACCAAAGACACTTAAACACAGAATAGAGGACCACTAAGGGCTCCGCTGTTCTCCATTGGAGTGGAGCAGCGGTGGATTATGTCCACTTCCACTCCAGTCAATGCTATGGGACTGTTGGAGATGAATAGATGTTCCAGAACGTCCGTTCAGAGATAAGTCCTGACTAGAGTTGAGCGAACTTCGTCCCGAACCCGAACCCCATTGAAGTCAATGGGGACCCGAACTTTTCGGCACTAAAACGGCTGTAAAACAGCCCAGGAAAGGGCTAGAGGGCTGCAAAAGGCAGCAACATGTAGGTAAATCCCCTGCAAACAAATGTGGATAGGGAAATTAATTAAAATAAAAATTAAATAAATAAAAATTAACCAAAATCAATTGGAGAGAGGTTCCATAGCAGAGAATCTGGCTTCCCGTCACCCACCACTGGAACAGTCCATTCTCAGATATTTAGGCCCCGGCACCCAGGCAGAGGAGAGAGGTCCCGTAACAGACAATCTGGCTTCATGTCAGCAGAGAATCAGTCTTCATGTCATAGCAGAGAATCAGGCTTCACGTCACCCACCACTGTAAGAGTCCATTTTCATAAATTTAGGCCCAGCACCCAGGCAGAGGAGAGAGGTCCCGTAACAGAGGATCTGGCTTCATGTCAGCAGAGAATCAGTCTGCATGTCATAGCAGAGAATCAGGCTTCACGTCAGCCACCACTGCAACAGTCCATTGTCATAAATTTAGGCCCAGCACCCAGGCAGAGGAGAGAGGTCCCGTAACAGAGGATCTGGCTTCATGTCAGCAGAGAATCAGTCTGCATGTCATAGCAGAGAATCAGGCTTCACGTCAGCCACCACTGCAACAGTCCATTGTCATAAATTTAGGCCCAGCACCCAGGCAGAGGAGAGAGGTCCCGTAACAGAGGATCTGGCTTCATGTCAGCAGAGAATCAGTCTGCATGTCATAGCAGAGAATCAGGCTTCACGTCAGCCACCACTGCAACAGTCCATTGTCATAAATTTAGGCCCAGCACCCAGGCAGAGGAGAGAGGTCCCGTAACAGACAATCTGGCTTCATGTCAGCAGAGAATTAGTCTGCATGTCATAGCAGAGAATGAGGCTTCACGTCAGCCACCACTGCAACAGTCCATTGGCATATATTTAGGCCTAGCACACAGGCAGAGGAGAGAGGTCCCGTAACAGACAATCTGGCTTCATGTCAGCAGAGAATCAGTCTGCATGTCATAGCAGAGAATGAGGCTTCACGTCACCCACCACTGCAACAGTCCATTGGCATATATTTAGGCCTAGCACACAGGCAGAGCAGAGAGGTCCCGTAACAGACAATCTGGCTTCATGTCAGCAGAGAATCAGTCTGCATGTCATAGCAGAGAATGAGGCTTCACGTCACCCACCACTGCAACAGTCCATTGGCATATATTTAGGCCTAGCACACAGGCAGAGCAGAGAGGTCCCGTAACAGACGATCTGGCTTCATGTCAGCAGAGAATCAGTCTGCATGTCATAGCAGAGAATGAGGCTTCACGTCACCCACCACTGCAACAGTCCATTGGCATATATTTAGGCCTAGCACACAGGCAGAGCAGAGAGGTCCCGTAACAGACAATCTGGCTTCATGTCAGCAGAGAATCAGTCTGCATGTCATAGCAGAGAATGAGGCTTCACGTCACCCACCACTGCAACAGTCCATTGGCATATATTTAGGCCTAGCACACAGGCAGAGCAGAGAGGTCCCGTAACAGACGATCTGGCTTCATGTCAGCAGAGAATCAGTCTGCATGTCATAGCAGAGAATGAGGCTTCACGTCACCCACCACTGCAACAGTCCATTGGCATATATTTAGGCCTAGCACACAGGCAGAGCAGAGAGGTCCCGTAACAGACAATCTGGCTTCATGACAGCAGAGAATCAGTCTGCATGTCATAGCAGAGAATGAGGCTTCACGTCACCCACCATGTCCGACCATGTCCACGATCATGTCCACGTCCGCGTCCCTTACTAGATGTTTTTCTCATTGTTATGGTTCACCACAACAACAAATATATTATTTGGCCCAATGTATTGTATTCAAATTCAGCGGGATATAAATTTGAGGCCTAGTATTTAGGCGCTGGGTGACCGGTATGGATTTAGTGACAGAATTAGACTTGGAAATGCACAGAAGCGTGTGTGTGTGAAGTTATTCTGAATGACCCAATGTGCACCTTGAATATTATATACCCTTTTAGGGATAGATTTCAAATAGCTCTGATATAGCAGAAACCACTAAATTATGAAATTGCTAAATTGGGAATTGTATTTCAACCCAGAACAAAAAATGTGCTTTGACGGACACTAAATAACTTTCCCAGCCACAACAGGACAGCGGTAACGAGAGATTTAGCAGGATATAAATTTGAGGCCTAGTATTTAGGCGCTGGGTGACAGGTATGGGTTTAGTGCCAGAATTAGACTTGGAAATACACAGTAGCGGGTGTGTGTGAAGTTATTCTGAATGACCCAATGTGCACCTTGAATATTATATACCCTTTTAGGGATAGATTTCAAATAGCTCTGATATAGCAGAAACCACTAAATTATGAAATTGCTAAATTGGGAATTGTATTTCAACCCAGAACAAGAAATGTGCTTGAACGGACACTAAATAACTCGCCCAGCTACAGCACTAAGGACAGATTTAGCGGGATATAAATTTGAGGCCTAGTATTTAGGCGCTGGGTGACAGGTATGGGTTTAGTGCCAGAATTAGACTTGGAAATACACAGTAGCGGGTGTGTGTGAAGTTATTCTGAATGACCCAATGTGCACCTTGAATATTATATACCCTTTTAGGGATAGATTTCAAATAGCTCTGATATAGCAGAAACCACTAAATTATGAAATTGCTAAATTGGGAATTGTATTTCAACCCAGAACAAGAAATGTGCTTGAACGGACACTAAATAACTCGCCCAGCTACAGCACTAAGGACAGATTTAGCGGGATATAAATTTGAGGCCTAGTATTTAGGCGCTGGGTGACAGGTATGGGTTTAGTGCCAGAATTAGACTTGGAAATACACAGTAGCGGGTGTGTGTGAAGTTATTCTGAATGACCCAATGTGCACCTTGAATATTATATACCCTTTTAGGGATAGATTTCAAATAGCTCTGATATAGCAGAAACCACTAAATTATGAAATTGCTAAATTGGGAATTGTATTTCAACCCAGAACAAGAAATGTGCTTGAACAGACACTAAATAACTCGCCCAGCTACAGCACTAAGGACAGATTTAGCGGGATATAAATTTGAGGCCTAGTATTTAGGCGCTGGGTGACCGGTATGGATTTAGTGACAGAATTAGACTGGGATATGGCCAAAAAATAAACAGACTATTGCTGGTTAAATGCACTTGGTGTAACAGCTTCACCCTGATGTAGGCTTTAGCCAAAAAACAACCACACCATTGAGGGTTAAATGCACTTGGTGACAGGCGCAGCTTGCCCCTGATTTAGTATATGGCCAAAAAATGAACAGACTATTGCTGGTTAAATGCACTTGGTGTGACAGCTTCACCCTGATGTAGGCTTTAGCCAAAAAACAACCACACCATTGAGGGTTAAATGCACTTGGTGACAGGCGCAGCTTGCCCCTGATTTTGTATATGGCCAAAAAATGAACAGACTATTGCTGGTTAAATGCACTTGGTGTGACAGCTTCACCCTGATGTAGGCTTTAGCCAAAAAACAACCACACCATTGAGGGTTAAATGCACTTGGTCGCAGCTTGTGCTGGCGCACCACAAGACACAAAATGGCCGCCGATCACCCCAGAAAAATGTGACTGACAAACGGTCTGGGCAGCCTAAAAACAGTGAGCAATTGAGGATCAGCAGCTCAATGATCCACAGCTGCAGATCGATCAGTTAATCAAGTCCTTTGGAGGAGTTAATCTGCCTAATCTCGCCCTACTGTCGCAGCCGCAACCTCTCCCTACGCTAATCAGAGCAGAGTGACGGGCGGCGCTATGTGACTCCAGCTTAAATAGAGGCTGGGTCACATGGTGCTCTGGCCAATCACAGCCATGCCAATAGTAGGCATGGCTGTGATGGCCTCTTGGGGCAAGTAGTATGACGCTTGTTGATTGGCTGCTTTGCAGCCTTTCAAAAAGCGCCAAGAAAGCGTCACAAAAGCGCAAAGAAAGCGACGAACACCGAACCCGAACCCGGACTTTTACGAAAATGTCCGGGTTCGGGTCCGTGTCACGGACACCCCAAAATTCGGTACGAACCCGAACTATACAGTTCGAGTTCGCTCATCCCTAGTCCTGACCGCTCAGATGTTTACAGTCTATGGGCGGTCGGGAACTGGTTAAACCTGTCACTTTGTCCACAGCTATAAACAAACTTGAACATAAAGGGGCATATACATGAAAGCTATCTAAAAGAACACTGACTTGCCCATAGCAACCAATCACAGCACAGCTTTCATAGCAACCAATCACAGCCCAGCTTTCACTTTTCAAGAGCAGACTGTGTTAAAGGGGTATTCCCATCTTGGGAATCAGGTGTATTTAAATTCCAAATAGCATAAATGATAACTTACTAAATATATTCAATTTTCAGTCTTCGATCGTTTTTTTAGATATCTGGACTTTGATCTTTGTTTTGTTTACACTTGTGTAACACCCCAGAGTGGTATTACCACTTCTACACCTTGCTACTGTCTTTATTGGTCTAACCTCATGTCATCTTGTATATTCATTCCAGGTCCTCAACTATGTGCATTCCTATTTTGTTATGCAACTGTTATGTTCACATGTAATGTGCCTGGTTCACCAGCAGGTGGCAGCAAACACAGCAGAGCTACAGTTACATAGAGTGGAGCTTTTCATTACATTCTAACCCCCCTCTGTGGATAAGTGGGCGAGTCCCACTTTCTGCAGGAAGGGTGGGGACCAGTTTCAGTCAGTCTAGCTTACCCCCTGCTAGGGGACAGGCGTGCAGGGCATGTCTCTGTTGGAAGTGCCCAAGCCAGCCAGAGCACCCTAAGCTCTGCTGACCTAATCTACAGACAGACCACACAAAGAGAAGTGCAGCAGACAGAAGATTCTGAGTCATACAGTCAGCCAGAGCCAGAGAGAAACAAGTGTAGCCGAGATGCGTTTGCCTGCCAAGTTTTAATGCTAAAGCCTGCTGGGACCAAGATAAAGCTTATTATCTTGGATGAACATTTATTCAAGTAAAGCTGCTATTCAACTTTATATAAGGTCTTGACTTGAATCTTTTTTCAATCCCTCAATTATTCCTCCTATTTATTGCTTCGGAGACAAGGCCTGGGGTCCAGCCGCATCCAGATAGGAGCACCATGACACAAAAAGGGACATTTTAGGCTGCACTATACCACTCGGCATTCCTATACCTGGGACACGCGTCATTACATCTATTAAGGGCCCTAGTGGGAGGCGCCCGTCGCACTTGGTAGCCTATAGTTACGGCCACCACAGCGATTGCGCAGTTTCTTATAGCTGTGCTGTTTTCCATGGATGGCCAGCACTTTGGGAGCGCGCACATCAGAGCTTTCTGCCCGGCCACCTCTACTCAGCTGCATAGATGTCTATGGAAGGCTTCAGAGCATGCTCTGAAGCCCTGAAGCTGTTCCATAGAAAAAGTTTTAGATCTGCCTGCCGCACCATCCTCCACTGATCAAAGAGCACTGTAAATAAGATCGCGCAGTGAGTCTGTCTCTAAGTTATTATTATCTCTATCTATATATATATAAAGAAGGATGTATGTACTGTATATATGTATGTATAATGTATGTTCCGCGATCACTCAAAAATGCAACTATTGATTTCAACAAAACTTAGTATACACATCCCTTGCTACCTGGAAAGAAATCTTGTGGGGGTCACAGCTCTCTAGCACATACCGTTCCTGAGATATTCCCAAAAAATTCAAATATGGCACATCACATGACCTACATTAGCCAATAGGTCTTTCTGCAGGTCTTTCTCTTCATATCCCAACTGCCATACACACGGCCACATGTCCCTTATCAGCCATCAGAAGCTTGCAGTTCCTTAATCTCCACATACACACAGTTTTACACCAGGTTTCCATAACAACCCAGCCGTTTTTCTTAACTGCTACAGGTCATCTATAAAGGGGCAGGGAGCTGTGGATGACACTGTTACGGGAGTGGAGTGCTTTGGAGGTGACAGTTCAGGGGGCAGGTAGGGTGGCCATTCAGGCCATCCTCAAAAGACGGACTTAAAAACCCCACCCCCAGGTCCAGCTAAGCCATTCCCAAATCCGGTTAGGGCATGCCCCCTTCCACTCCGCAGCTGACAGGAATTTAAAAAATGAAGGGACAAATCAACTTCTGTCAGCGGCAGGGGTGGGAGCGACAGTGACTTTCTCCCTGCAGCTCACACTCAGACAGCACAGTGCTGCTGTCTGAGAGTGAGCTGTTCAAAAGCACATCCCTGCGTGAAATATTCCCAAAAAATGCATTAGCCAATAGAAGCCTGTTCACATGACCCTTATCAGCTAATAGAAGCTTGCAGGCCCTTAGTCTCCACGTACACACAGTTTTACACCAGGTTTCCATAACAACCCAGCCATTTTTCTTCACTGCTGTAGGTCAGCTTTAAAGGGGCAAGGCGCTGTGAATGACACTGTTAAGGGAGCGGAGTGCTGTGGAGGTCACAGTTCAGGGCAAGTAGGGTGGCAATTCAGGCCACCCTCAAAAGACAGACTTAAAAACCCCACCCCCAGGTCCCACTAGGCCATGCCCCCTCCCACTCCACAGCCGACGGGGATTGAAAAAATGAAGGTAAAAATCAACTTCTGTCAGCTGCAGGGGATGGAGGGAGGGTGACTTTCTCCCTGCAGCTCATGCTCAGACAGCACAGTGCTGCTGTCTGAGAGTGAGCTGTTCAAAAGAACATCCCTGTGTCCATCCAGGCCCTGCACTGGACGGTGGGCAGGAGTATGAAAGCCGGACTGTCCGGCCTAAAACCGGACCTCTGGCCACCCTAGGGGCAGGCTGGTGTGGAGGTCACAGTTAAAGGGGACGGTCCACTATGGAGGTCAGTGTTAAGGGGCAGAGTGCTGTAGAGGCCACTGTTAAGGGGACGGGGTGTTTTGGAAATTACTGTTACGGAGATGGGGTACTGTGGAGGTCACTAATGAAGGGGCGGTCACTGTGGAAATCACTGTTAAAGGGTCAGGCTGCTGTGGAGGTCACTGTTAAGGGGGCAGGTTACTGTCGAGATCACTGTTAAAGGGTCGGGCTGCTGTGGAGGTCACTGATAAGGGGGTGAGCAATGTGGAGGTCTCTTTTAAGGGGACAGGGAACTGTGGAGGTCAAAGTTAAGGGGACGGTCTGCTATAGAAGTCAGTGTTAAGGGGCGGGGTGCTGTAGAGGTCACTGTTAAGGGGTATACTGTCGATATCTTTTAATGACATACAAAAACATTAAATGGAATAGATGACATATACCCATGCGAAGCTGGGTCCTTCTGCTAGTATGTAAATATAGAGATAACCAGGGGCGTCGCTAGGTTAAAACATTCGGGGCCTGGGCCCCGGATGTTTTGTCCCAGGCCCCGAATGTCCTGCCTGCCTGCTAGATACAACTGTATTGTCGTACACAGAACGGCAATACAATTGAATCTTACACTGGGAAGAGGCGAAGGACCTGTGGTGACATCACAGGTCATGTGATCAGCAAAACAGGCTGTGATAGGATGACCTGGATGATGTCACCATCATGTGACCAGTGCAGGATTGGACCAGAATGAAGAGGAGAAGGAGCCTAATGGTGATATCTGTACATGAGGAGAGGTAAGTTAAGGGAGAGGCAGATGCTGGGAGTTGTAGTTATTTAACTGGGATGTATGTTAGGGCTGAAGGGAGGGATGTTTTTGACATTGAACTGTGTGCTTGAGGTGGCTGGGGGAGGGAGTGATGTTATTTACATGGGACTGTATGTGCTTGTATTATCGGTGCGGATCTGTCCTGTACCAGTACAAGTGTGAAAGTAGCCTTAAGGGGTGATGTTTACATGGGATTGTGCGTTGGAGGCGGCTGGGGAGGAGGTGATGTTATTTACTTGCGACTGTATGGTGAAGAGTGGAGTATAACTGCAGGGGGCACTGCAGATCCAGTGGGACATTATAGGCGGTCTTATTACTACTGGGGGCTCTATAGGAGGGTCTTGTAGATCTGCCTTATTTCTACTAAGCGCACTATGGGGGCCTTATTACTACTGAGGGGTCTGTAGGGAGCTTTATTACCACTGGGGGAACAATAGGGGGCCTTATTTCTACTGGGGACTCTGTGAGGGTATTATTAATATGGGAGGGCTCTTCTAATAATGGGGGCATTGTTGAGGAGCATTATCACGGTTGGGGCAGTATTACTAATGAGGGCATTCTAGAAGGGAATTACTATTGGTGGGACTATGAGGAGCACTATTACTATGGGGGGCAGTAATGTTTCCTCAGGATAGTATTTGGGGGTATTGGGGGGGGGGGCAGGGGCGTAACTAAAGGCTCATGGGCCCCGGTGCAAGAGTTCAGCTTGGGCCCCCCTTCCCTCAGTGCTTTGTGTGTCTTCTTATGCGGCACAAGTGTCTTTGGGCCCCTTCAGGCTCCTGGGCCCAGTAGCGACTGCTAGCTCTGCACCCCCTATAGCTACACCCCTGGGGGGGGGGGACTCCAGTTGGGGGATAATGATAGAATGTGAGGAAGCTAAGATGTCTGTGTGTCACACTCTGCAGAGACGAGGCGGCTGAGAGAAGTGTCCGGACCGAGTGGAGAAGATCTACAGAGAAGATGATGACAGAGAGGAAACGTCACCTGGAGGCCCTGGATGTGACAGGTAAGGGCTGCTGTATAGCAAGTACAGCAAAGTGCGGGGCGGGGGGGGGGCAACATATTTATTGGGGCTTGTGCCCCGGATCTTTTGAGACCCTAGCAACGCCCCTGGAGATAACAGCATTTAGTTTAGAGACGGCTCACTCTCGGTCTCAGCAGCACCTCTGCAGGGACAGAACAATATAACTGAAGGATAGTCACAGACATACTTTTCAAAGCTGGTTGTCACGATCCAAAGCCTGCTACACTATTCTTGTTTTTCCACATGCCGCTACGCTACCAGCAGCGGAAGCATGCACGGTCTGCTAGCCCAATCAAAAGCAAGCATCCCACTCATAGCACAAGTGCAGGCAAGAGCATGGAGCTGGAAGAGCAGGTAAAACCGGCAGATGGGAAAACCCCTTTAACTACAGGCCTTTACTTTTTGCACCATCCATTTTCACTGGAAGTATAGGACTTTTTAAACTCACCTGGTGGTGGGTAAGCTGGAGCGGACGGCAGGTACCCCTTATCTGGCACATGCATGGTTTTATTTCTGGTACTTTATTTCTGACCTGCATAAGAAGAGAAAAATCATTCTTTCATGGTTACTCGTTTCCCAGGGGTATTCCCACCTCATAAACAGAGCACATGTAGCTAGGATAAGTCACCAGTGCAGGAAGTACTCCCCTCATAGAACACAATGAAAACACTAGAATGTTGTGATCTGACAGAAATTGGACTAAACATGTCAACATTGGTTAAAATATCATTCTGAACCTGTCACATTTATATGCAGTCAGTCTGATCTATGGGCTACAGAGAAGGAAGAACTGAACAGATGGACATTTAGGGGGAGATTTATTAAAACTAGTGTATGGCTTTGTTGCCCATAGCAACCAATCATATTCCACCTTTTATTTTTCATAGCTCCTGTGGAATCTGATTGGTTATATGGGCAGTTGAAGGGGTTGTCTCACTTCGGCAAGTGGCATTTATCATGTAGAGAAAGATAATACCAGTAATACCAGGCACTTACTAATATATTGTGATTGTCCATATTGCTTCCTTTCCTGGCTGGATTCATTTTTCCATCACATTATACACTGCTTGAATCCAAGGGTTGCGACCACCCTGCAATAAATCAGCTGTGGTCATGCTTGCTCATTATAGGAAAAAGCACCAACCTCTCTAGTGACCGGGACTGTGGGAGTGCACATAGGCTGGTGCAAGCACGACAACTGCTGATGGATTGCAGGGTGGCCGTAACCATGGAAACAAGCAGTGTGTGTGATAGAAGAATGAATCAAGCCAGTGAAGGAGGCAATATGGACAATCACAATACATTAGTATGTGCCTTGTTTTAACTTTCTCTACATGATAAATGCCATTTGCTGAAGTAAGGCAACCCTTTTAAGCCAGTTTTCCTTTGCACTAGTTTTGCTATATCTCCCATGGTTTTGTGGGAAAAGAGTTAATATAATTTGTGATTTATTCAATAAAAATCCTGCATAGTCTGAGTTTAGGAGTCCAGTAGCTGGTCTTATAAGGAGTGGAAGTCCGTGTAAGCACATTTATGTTAGGAAGGCTGCCCCTCACTGATGACCCTGCCACTGGACTCCAGAATGATAAGGAATTTAAAGTAATGTTATAGCAAGTTATATTCAATCTGTATCCACACAGCTATAGTTAAATGTGTTCGGCTCTGTATCTTGCTACAGGTAGATCCAGGGTTGCCAACCAGAGTTTTTCTTTTTTCTGGACAATGTATACAAAAATCACGGACAGACAACATTTTTTAGGGACAAATTGGAAAACCATAATGAGTGATAAAGATTATAAGTAATACTGTCTATAGCTCAATTTACTGATAACACCTTCTAACCAGCATTTACTGTGAGCTGTAAAATAATAATTACCGGTATCACCAAAATAATCTAGTCAAGTACCACCAGCCTCAAAAAAATCGTGCATACATCTATTTTTTTTTTCACGGACACAGGAAAAAAGTTGCCGATTTTTATGGACTGTCCAGAAATTTCTGGACGGTTGGCAACCCTGGGTAGATCGGACAGCGACAAGTTCATTTCAAAGGATTGGTTAGACAAAGCCCGGATAACTAGGTCCTGATATAATAGACAGGGGTCTTCCTAATATGCTGAGAACCCAGACAACTTCATTGGCTGCATTGTAAATGAGCATTTATATTGTGCTGCCTTGTTAATGACTATTAATTTAATTTAAATGTATTCGTTAATTTCCTTTGATTGGCTTCCCTTCTGATTCCCTATAACATACATAAAGCATAACAATCAGACGTTCAGTCACATGACTTTGTTAGAAAGCCAAGACTCATCATGGCAAAAGTAATAAAATGCAATTTGCTGTTTTGCAAATATTAAAGACTAGAAAGTAATCTGCATTAAAAGCCCAATGTAAAGTATTAGACTCCCTGTAAATACCTGAACGATGAGCTCTCGTGCCTTGGGTTCCTTGAAGTGACAATGGCACACTCAAGTTTCAACTTAAAAGAATGCAGCATCGAAAAACAAGTAAGGCGGGTGGGGGGGGGCTGGTGCTAGCAAGTGCTGGACATTTGCATAGTGTCACCTATCATTTTTCAGTTAAAACCAGATAGTAACACATAATCCTTTTTTCTATTCTATTTCCTGAACATGATTACAGTGGCAGCCATCTTGCCTGTGCTGTTTTTAATTAGTGATGGACGAACATCTGCTGGGACAGTGCGCGAACGCGATCAAGAGTTCGCGAACCACAGGTTCGCGGCGGGTCCCATTCATTTTAATGGCAGGTGAACCTGAAAAACCACCCGGTCATATTTGCAGCCACAAAATACTTAGTAAATGCGCACACATAGTCCCACAACATGGACACTGACATACCAGAAGTATTAAGCGAATCTGAGATCTACAAGCATTGTTTTTTTATGTGCGAATTTTCGGCAAAGTATTAATCGCAAGAGCACATGCGCTAGGAAGGCTTGGCCTACAGCAACTGGTTTGCACCGACTAAAAATTAGATGGATGCGATGGTTGGAATCAAGTTCAGCGACGAAGAGGAAGAACTCCTGGTGACTGTAAGTAATCTTACATTACTGCAGTGTATTTGATTACATTTCACCCGCATGTCTCCACAATCGCTTTATATGCATAAAGAGTGTTAGAAAAAAATCGTCAGTGCGACCTTCTGCAATTCTAATTTTTCTTAAGTGCAGAAAACTTCACATTTTATAAGGTCTCACTAGATATTAGTGATTGTTGCACTAAATATTCCTGTGACATCACACCCACTATGCTAGTAGCATATTTGTATGGAAAGCAGAGAAATATATTTCACATGCACATTGCACATCCACACGCACACTATATACCGCACACACACACAGTTTATAGATTATAGTTTGAATC
The DNA here is from genome assembly GCF_014858855.1 of Bufo gargarizans. Lineage (NCBI taxonomy): Eukaryota > Metazoa > Chordata > Amphibia > Anura > Bufonidae > Bufo > Bufo gargarizans. Next base: position 157,897,729 of record NC_058087.1, on the reverse strand, counting down.
CTGTTGGTCAGGACTCGGGAGAAGCTTTCTTTGTCAGACTGCCAGTATTTGCTGGTTCATTTAGCTTTACCCAGGGTGCATCACGGGGAGGCGAACCAGTTGTACACCCCATACCGTACCGTCACTTCACTAGACAGGTACATCTCCGCTTAGCTGGATAATATCTGATAGCCCCGACCCCACCCACATACATCGTAATACAATCCCATCTTCTAACCGTAACAGTAAGGCCGCATGCACACGGGTGTGTTTTCACAACTACGGACTGTAAAAACACAGGCTGCTGGTTACTAACTCGCTATGACGCCGTGCGCTTGTTGCCGCCACCGCTGTACAGTAATACACTTGTATAGATCATACAAGTGTATCACAGCACAGTGATGGTGGCCGGAAGCAAACAGCGTCATAGCAACCAATGAATCCGTGCGCTCGTCCACTCTGCAGGACAGGTTTGTACGGTCCGTAGTTGTGAAAAAACACACCCGTGTGCAGGCGGACTGAATCTAATATTTCCACTTCAAAGACTTAAATACTTTTTGCAGTTTACTTGAGTAAATTATTTTCAATACTATCAGTGTTAGAAATTGGGATTATATGCTTGCATTTTTATCTTGCAGCGGATGTTGGGGCGGGGATATGACCGCACCCGATCCCACACCGAGAAGCAGCGAATTGTGCGGGAGCTGGCATTTGAGATCTGGTGCAAAAAGGGTCTCAAACGCCACCGTCTGGCCATCATAAAATGGTCAGACATGAAGCGAAGAAACCCCCGGTTTATAAAAATGATCCGGGACGAAAAATGCGCAGGTAGAGGCGTAAATAACTTTTGTATGTTTTGTATACAGTGCTGAGCAAAAGTATTCACCCCCCTTGACTTCGTTCTTTTTTTTGTTGTCTCACATCCTGGAATTAACATGGATTGTTTGAGGATTTGCATAATTTCATTTGTAGAACCTTCTTTTAAATTGGTTAATTGTAAAGCATACAACTAAGGCTGAGTTCACACCAGCGTTCAGCCTTTCCGTTCTCCTGCTCTGTTATAGGAGCAGGAGAACGGAAAGGACGGATTGGGCACATAACTGAGACGAGCGGAGGCTCCGCTCGTCTCAGTTATGTGCCCAATCCGTCCTTTCCGTTCTCCTGCTCCTATAACGGAGCAGGAGAACGGAAAGGCTGAACGCTGATGTGAACGAGGCCTAATAGGACAAAATAACAGAAAAGGTCAATGTGCATAACTATTCACCCCCCTAAAGTCAGTACTTTGTAGAGCCACCTTTTGCGGCAATCACAGCTCCAAGTCGCTTTGGATAAGTTTCTATGAGCAGTTGCCACATCTTACCACAGGCGTTTTTGCCCATTCCTCCTTGCAAAACTGATTCGGCAACTTCCAATTGAATGGTTTGTGAACAGCAATCTTTAAGTCTGACCACAGATTTTCTATTGCATTGAGATCTGGGCTGTGACTCGGCCATTTCAACACATTGACATGTTTTCCCTTAAACCAAAGTGTTGCTTTAGCAGTGTGTTTGGGGTCATTGTCCTGCTGGGAGGTGAACCTCCGTCCTAGCCTCAAATCACGCACAGAGTGGGACAGGTTTTGCTCAAGAATATCTCTGTCTATGTTTCCCTCAACTCTGACCAGTTTACCAGTCCCGGCTGATGAAAAACATCCCCACAGCATGATGCTGCCACCACCATGTTTCTTTGTGGGGATGGTGTTCTTTGGGTGATGTGTTGGCTTTGTGCCAGACAAGTGACGGCCCCATCTCAGGACTCGGAGGAAGAGGAGGCGATCAGCTGTCCCTGCCAGGAGGGTAAATATGTGCACAGCAATATGATTATGTATCTATAACATGTACATAAACATAAAAAGTGCCAACAATGAGAGGACAACATACACTATAGTAATACAAAAAAAGAACACTGGACAATAACTCTTAAATCTACATTTAAACCAAGCAGCACTTTTTGTGCTGTCGGCGGAGAAAAGGCTTCCTCTGCATCACTCTCGCATGCAGCATCTCCTTGTGTAAAGTCCACCGAATAGTTGAACGATGTCTTTGGTGCTGGTCTGTGGGTTGACTCTGACTGTTGTCACCATTCGTCGCTTCTGTCTATCCGAGATTTTTCTTGGTCTGCCACTTCGAGCCTTATCTTGAACTGAGCCTGTGGTCTTCCATTTCCTCAATATGTTCCTAACTGTGCAAACAGACAGCTGAAATCTCTGAGACAGCTTTCTGTATCCTTCCCCTAAACCATGATGGTGAGCAATCTTTGTCTTCAGGTCATTTGAGAGTTGTTTTGAGACCCCCATGTTGCTAATCTTCAGAGAAAAGTAAAAGAGGAGAGAAACTTACAATTGACCCCCTTAAATACTCTTTCTCATAATTGGATTCACCTGTGTATGTAGGTCAGGGGTCACTGAGCTTACCAAGCCAATTTGAGTTCCAATAATTAGTTCTAAAGGTTTTGGAATCAATAAAATGACAACAGTGCCCAAATTTATGCACCTGCCTAATTTTGTTTACACAATTATGTGTGTGTATATGATATATTTAACTGACATTTTTTATCGTAACAACCAACAATTTATACAGGAAAGTCATGACGATTAACAAGGTTGCCCGAACTTTCGCATCCCACTGTAGTTTTTATTCAGTATTTGCTTATATCTTTGTGCAATTGACTAGCAGTGTGCTGTTACCTGTAGTTCTACTAATCCCATGGTGTGATATATCAGTCGCCCCCCCAAAAAACAGATTGAAGCGGGGTGTTATATACCAATATACTTTCTTTATAGTGCATTTGGGTACTGTATAGTGCATTTGCGCATGCGCGTACGCGAAAATTATATTGCCGATATTTCACATTTAAATAAATTATGAATGGAGATCGCAAATTCGAATAATACATCTGGTATGTCACTGTCCATGTTGTGGGACTATTTGTGCACTTCTAGTAATTATTTCTTGGCTGCAAATATGAGCTGAAGGTTTTTCAGGTTCGCCTGCCATTAAAATGAATGAGACCTGCTGCGAACTTGTGGTTCGTGAACATTTGATCGTGTTCAGGTGATCGTGTTCGCGAATCGTCCCGGCAGATGTTAGAGAGCATTAAAAAATAGATTTACAGCAGCTCTTTTTAATACAATATATAGTATACAGCACAAATTTTTAAAGGGTTTCTCTCACCAGAATGAACCCTATTAAACTAGCTGACATTAGCAATGTGCTAATGTTAGCTGTAACCTAACTAGTCTATTCCTACTTTTATCTATGTCCCCATTACTCCTGAAATATAACTTTTATAATATGCTAATTAGCCTCTAGGTGCAGGGGGGCGTTGTTCCTGCTCCTAGAGGCTCCGTTCTCCCACCTCTGGCCACGCCCTGCTACACTAGATTGACGGGGCCAGTGTCACAACCAGACAGCTGAGAAGCTCTGACAGAGGCCTTTCAGAACCTCCTCCTTGAGTTCTCTTTGTTGTGCTGTTCAGTTCCTCATCTCGTTAGCCTCTCTCAGCTGTCATGGAGTTTGACTGATTGCATCCCTTTAAATTCCGCCCCATAATGCATCACTGGGCGGCTTATACTACTTCCTGGAGTGTGTGTGCATGCTGATCTTGTTTTCCAGTCTGCTACAAAGTTAAGTGCTGAACATTTATCTGTTATTTTCTGTTTGCTGGATCCCAGGTGACCCTGACTCCCTCCGTGTCTGGTGTAGGGAGCCGGTGGTGTGTCCCCTCACTATTGTAGGGTGTTCAGGGGTTATATAGTCGAGGTACGTGGATATGCAACCTTCCACCTTTCGGATCTTTGCATAGGCTGAGCAGCCAGGGAAAGTCTCAGGTATTGTGCAGGGGTCTCCCTTTTGGTTCCTTAGCTTTGGATCCACTCAGTCATATATGCATGTTGCTTTGTCTTGTTTCCTGTACACCGTCCGTAACATTATAAGCCGCCAAAACCGTCTCAAGCATGGATCCGGTTTCACTTTTGGCTGAACGCCTTCAGAGTCTTTCATTGGAGGTAGCTGATCTCCGTAAGACTTTTTCTCAGCTTCAAGTGACCGGTTCAGCTTGCGTTCATGGAGTTTGTTCTGAGCCTAAGATCTCGCTCCCGGATACGTTCTCCGGGGGTAGTGAGAATTTTGTGCGTTTTAGAGAGGCTTGCAAACTCCATTTTCGCCTTCTTCCCCATTCCTCTGGTGATGAGGAACGGAGGGTGGGGATCATTATATCGCTGCTCAGGGGTAACGCTCAGTCCTGGGCCTTTTCACTGCCGGAGGGGGCACGGCCTCTCCGTTCAGTGGATGATTTCTTTTTAGCCCTTGGTCAGATATATGATGATCCGGATCGTATTGCTCTGGCTGAGTCTAGACTACGTCTATTATGCCAGGGTAAACAATCCGCAGAAATATACTGCTCAGAATTTCGGAGATGGGCAGTGGATACTGGTTGGAATGATGCTGCACTCCGAAGTCAATTTTGCCATGGTCTTTCAGAGGGATTGAAAGATGCATTTGCCTTTCATGAGAGGCCTATTTCTTTGGACTCTGCTATGTCTCAGGCCGTTCGTATTGACAGGCGTCTTAGAGAGAGAGGAGAGATGTCCCCTTCCTGTCATACTCAGTCCCAGGACAGTGCAGCGGTCCCATTCTGTGCGCAGGGGTCTCAGTCGCTGTCAGCCCCTTCTGAGCAGGAGCCCATGCAGCTGGGGTTGATTGCTTCTGACAATAGAAGATTCAGCTCGCATGGGAGGGTTTGTTTTTGTTGTGGAGGCATAAATCATTTGGCAAATATTTGTCCCTCTAGGAGATTCAGGCAGTTTTCTGGGAGTAATAAAGAAACAAACAGGAAAAAATCTTTTAAAAATGTTCCGTCTGTTACTATTAGCAGGGTTGCTAATTGAAGGTTTTCCGTTTGCTTGTAGTTCCCGTTTTGAGAGCTAGAGAGCAAGAAAAATTTTTGTGAGATTTTTGTGGATAGTGGAGCAGCATCAATCCCATTGATAATCAATTTGCGATAACTCATGGTTTCCAGGTGCGCACTTTGGGAAAGGATATTCCTGTTTTCGCTATTGATTCCGCTCCACTTTCTCAGAAATCATTAAAGGGCATAGTTCACAATATCCGTTTAATTGTGAGTGATGCTCATGTTGAGGATGTGTCATGTTTCATCCTTATCGGTTTGCCTACTCCTCTAGTGTTGGGGCTACCCTGGCTCACTAAACATAACCCCACCATTGATTGGCAAGCGAGGCAAATAAATGGTTGGAGTGACTTTTGCAGAGAGAATTGCCTCACGACATCTGTTTCTGAGGTTGCTACTAAGACTGTACCATCTTTTCTCTCTGAATTTTCGGATGTCTTCTCTGAGAGTGGAGTTCAGGATTTGCCCCCGCACAGGGAGTACGATTGCCCTATTAATCTCATCCCAGGCGCCAAACTGCCTAAATCTCATTTATACAATCTTTCCCAACCTGAGAGGATCGCTATGCGTGCTTATATCTCTGAGAGTCTGAGAAAAGGACACATACGACCTTCAAAGTCACCTGTTGCCGCTGGTTTTTATTTTGTTAAGAAAAAAGATGGTTCTTTAAGACCTTGTCTGGATTTCAGGGAGCTGAACAGTATCACTATTCGTGACCCTTATCCGCTTCCTCTGATCCCGGACCTGTTTAACCAGGTTGTTGGGGCTAAAGTCTTTTCCAAATTAGATCTAAGAGGGGCATACAACCTGGTCAGGGTCAGAGAAGGAGACGAATGGAAGATGGCCTTCAATACCCCTGAGGGCCATTTTGAGAATTTGGTTATGCCTTTTGGTTTGATGAATGCCCCAGCCGTTTTTCAGCATTTCGTGAACAGCATTTTTTATCATTTGATGGGAAAATTTGTATTAGGTGTATTTGGATGACATTTTGATTTTTTCTCCTGATTTCAAAACTCATAAGGAACGTTTACGTCAGGTCTTGCTCATCCTGCGGGAGAATAAATTATATGCAAAACTGGAAAAATGTGTGTTTGCGGTTCCAGAAATTCAATTTCTGGGGTTCCTTCTCTCCGCTTCTGGTTTTCGCATGGACCCCGAGAAGGTCCGCGCTGTGCTTGAGTGGGAGCTTCCTGAGAATCAGAAGGCGCTGATGCGGTTTTTGGGCTTTGCCAATTATTACAGGAAGTTTATTTTGAATTATTCCTCTATTGTTAAACCACTCACTGATATGACCAGAAAGGGGGTAGATTTTTCTTCTTGGTCAGTAGAGGCGCGTAAGGCTTTTTCTAATATCAAGGAGAGTTTTGCTTCCGCTCCCATCTTGGTGCAACCTGATATTTCTTTACCCTTCATAGTTGAGGTTGATGCTTCTGAGGTGGGTGTGGGGGCGGTCTTGTCTCAGGGTTCCTCTCCTGCCAAATGGCGACCGTGTGCCTTTTTCTCGAAAAAACTCTCCTCCGCAGAGAGAAATTACGATGTGGGAGATAGGGAATTGTTGGCCATCAAGTTGGCTTTTGAGGAATGGCGCCATTGGCTAGAGGGAGCCAGACACCCTATTACCGTATTTACTGACCATAAAAATCTGGCCTACTTGGAGTCAGCCAAGCGTCTGAACCCGAGACAGGCCAGATGGTCTTTGTTCTTTTCTAGGTTTAATTTTGTGGTCACGTTCCGCCCTGGAGTTAAGAATGTGAAGGCAGATGCCCTGTCACGTTGTTTTCCGGGAGGCGGGAATTTTGAAGACCCGGGTCCCATTTTGGCTGAAGGTGTGGTGGTCTCTGCTCTCTTTTCTGAATTGGAGGCAGAGGTGCAGGCAGCCCAGTCAGAGGCTCCTGATCTTTGTCCTCCTGGGAGGTTGTTTGTGCCTCTCGCTTTAAGACACAAGATTTTTAAGGAACACCACGATACGGTCCTTGCTGGGCACCCGGGGGCAAGAGCCACACTGGATCTCATCGCTCGGAGATTCTGGTGGCCTGCGCTTCGTAAGTCGGTTGAGGGTTTTGTGGCAGCCTGCGAGACTTGCGCTCGTGCCAAAGTCCCTCATTCACGGCCATCAGGTCCTCTCCTTCCCTTACCCATTCCTTCCCGTCCTTGGACACATCTGTCCATGGACTTTATAACGGACCTGCCTCGTTCCTCGGGGAAGACTGTGATTCTGGTGGTGGTGGACCGTTTTAGCAAAATGGTGCATTTCATCCCTTTTCCTGGTTTGCCCAATGCTAAGACGCTGGCGCAGGCATTTATTGATCACATTGTCAAATTGCACGGTATTCCTTCAGACATAGTCTCTGATAGGGGCACGCAGTTTGTTTCCAGATTCTGGAAGGCTTTCTGTTCTCGCTTGGGGGTTCGGTTGTCATTCTCTTCTGCTTTCCACCCGCAGTCGAATGGCCAGACAGAGCGCGTCAATCAGAATCTGGAGACATATCTGCGCTGTTTTGTGGCGGAGAATCAAGAGGATTGGTGTTCTTTTTTGTCCCTTGCTGAGTTTGCTTTAAATAACCGTCGTCAGGAGTCCTCTGATAAGTCACCATTTTTTGGTGCATATGGGTTTCATCCGCAGTTTGGGACTTTCTCGGGAGAGGGGTCTTCTGGTTTACCTGATGAGGACAGATTCTCCTCGTCTTTGTCATCTATTTGGCAAAAGATTCAGGATAATCTAAAGAGCATGAGTGAGAGATATAAGCGTGTGGCAGATAAGAGACGTGTGCTTGGTCCGGACCTGAATGTTGGTGATCTGGTGTGGTTGTCTACCAAGAATATCAAATTGAAGGTTCCCTCCTGGAAGTTGGGTCCTAGGTTTATTGGGCCTTACAAAATCCTGTCTGTCATCAATCCTGTTGCCTACCGTCTTGATCTTCCTCAGACTTGGAAGATCCATAATGTTTTTCATAAGTCCTTATTGAAACCTTATGTTCAACCCATTGTACCCTCGCCTTTGCCTCCTCCTCCGATTATGGTTGATGGGAATCTTGAATTTCAGGTCTCTAGGATTGTGGATTCTCGTCTTGTCCGCGGTTCTCTTCAGTACCTTGTTCATTGGGAGGGTTATGGTCCTGAGGAGAGGATGTGGGTCCCAGTGACGGACATTAAGGCCTCTCGTCTCATCAGGGCTTTCCATAGGTCCCATCCTGAGAAGGTGGGCTCTGAGTGTCCGGAGTCCACTCGTAGAGGGAGGGGTACTGTCACAACCAGACAGCTGAGAAGCTCTGACAGAGGCCTTTCAGAACCTCCTCCTTGAGTTCTCTTTGTTGTGCTGTTCAGTTCCTCATCTCGTTAGCCTCTCTCAGCTGTCATGGAGTTGGACTGATTGCATCCCTTTAAATTCCGCCCCATAATGCATTACTGGGCGGCTTATACTACTTCCTGGAGTGTGTGTGCATGCTGATCTTGTTTTCCAGTCTGCTACAAAGTTAAGTGCTGAACATTTATCTGTTATTTTCTGTTTGCTGGATCCCAGGTGACCCTGACTCCCTCCGTGTCTGGTGTAGGGAGCCGGTGGTCGTGTCCCCTCACTATTGTAGGGTGTTCAGGGGTTATATAGTCGAGGTACGTGGATATGCAACCTTCCACCTTTCGGATCTTTGCATAGGCTGAGCAGCCAGGAAAAGTCTCAGGTCTTGTGCAGGGGTCTCCCTTTTGGTTCCTTAGCTTTGGATCCACTCAGTCATATATGCATGTTGCTTTGTCTTGTTTCCTGTACACCGTCCGTGACAGCCAGGCAGCGCTGGTCTCCTACTGCCGGCCCTGTCTGCCGTGTAAATCTCGCGCCTACGCCGTCCAGTATTCGTATTCGGCGCAGGCACAGTGAGTGAAGGGCGCTCACCGACTGCCAGCTTCCTCACTGCACCTGCACCGAATACTGAATGGCGCAAGATTTTCCCAGCGCACAGGGCCGGCAGTTGGAGTTGAAGGTTGCCTGGCCTGTCATTCTAGTGTAGCAGGGCATCGCTAATGTCAGCTAGTTTAATAGGGTTAATTCTAGTGACAGAAACCCTTTAAGTTTTATCTGTTCTATTTTTATAGGACGGACCTGACCTCTTGTGGGCAGAATTAATATGACAGACAGTAAGTAAATGACTTATTATCATCCACTTACATATCACTTTCTTAATATACTAACATATTAACTGAATGCTCAGTGGAAAGTGGATTCAATTATGTATATGATAGCACATACTACACAGTATTTTTTTTATATAATATGTTTCTTTTAGCCACTACTTGTGGGACACCTTTTAGTTATCGCATTAATATGTACCGTGTTTTATATGATACGTTTTCTTATTGTGTTGTCCTAACTTTACTTTGTGTTATTTTTAGTAATTACATCCGTACATTTGTGGTGCATATTATTAATGCCTGAAGAAGGGGCCAAATCCGCCCCAAAATGCATTGCTGTACTTCTGTCAACCATTTTACCTAATTAAAGCAATGTATTGAATGAATACGTTTACCTACCTGTTTCACGCTGTTCTGGGGTTCCCTCTATTTCTCTCAGTGCATATTTAAAGTTAAGGGTTGCCATGCTGTGTTTGAGCTGATGAGCCTAGGCGAGAGTAGCCACACAACCGATCAGTTACTAAAGTGCATCAGGCAGCAAACATCCCGCTGGCTGTCTCCGACTAAGCAAGGTTGTCAGCATCAATGGCAGGAACATTATGGCTGCTCTGCATTTAGGAGAAATAACACGTGCTCCCTGCATGGCGCATGTGATAAATCTAGTCGTGCAACTCTTTTTGAAAAATGACTGTGGCTCGCAGACTGTTCATGCATTTTAGCCATTCATATGTGGCAGGAAACTTCCTCCTGGACTTGCAACGAGAGAACGGTCTACCATTGCAGCATTTGATCCCTGAGGTTCCAACTTGCTGGAATTCTACCTCGTGTATGCAAGCAGAGTAAAGAGGTGAATAATCTCGTCATGCACTAGACCACCTCAGAAAGAAGCATGTGTTGTTTGAAGGTCAGGCAGTGGCAGCTCATCAGAGACAAGTTTTGCATACTCAAGCCCTTCGAAGAGGCCACCAGATTTGTCAGTAGGGACAACTGAGGCATCAACTATGTCATCCCCCTAATATTTATCTTAGAGCAAATGCTTAAGCTGATGCAACTGGGGAAAGAAGAACAGCTTCTGCATCTTGGTGACCATCCTGTTAGGGACCCACATGAAGAAAGTTAGGGACCCACATGAAGAAAGTCTCATGGAGGAGGAAGTGGAGGATGAGGAGGTACCACTAGAGAAGGAGCAGGAGGAGACACTTCTGCAGGCGGATGAGGCTGATGAAAATGATGATGACACTGGCCATGATGACCAATTATGTCAGTAGGGGCAGAGCTAATGGGTCCTCGGGAACACTGGGTAGCATGTTTTATTGCTTAAGTACTAACAGGCATATTGTTCGCATTAGGTAATCTGATGATTACTAGATGGCAATGCTTGTAGACCCTCGCTATCAAAGCAAAATGAGGGAATGTTTTCCTGTTAGCAAAAAGGGTGCCAAATTCCCAGGAAACACTGTGTATACAACTTTTAGCAAGCAGACACCAGTCGCCCGTGTGCCTGCCTTGGCCCCTCTCCACCCCCTCACCAGGTCACCCACCTCCCACCATGTCTCCAACCACAAGCAGCAGAAGCCTCAAATGGAGTTGTACCACCTGAAGAAAGAGGTGCAATTCTATCTGGACTGTGGCCTTTCTCCAGCACACACCGTGTTCCCTGACACCTGTCACGACCATGTTTATGGCCGTGACTCCTTGGGAGCCGCATACAGTTGCCCGCGGTTTGGGTTGTTGTGTCAACCGCAGCTGGAGGCATAATGTTGCTTGCCTCAGGTGCGGTTGCCGCGGACAACAGTTATGTGTGCGGTTGCCTTGGAGTTGTGTGCGTGTATGTATGCACTTTTGTATGTTTGGTGTGCACTGACATCTTCCCTTCACTGTGGTTGCCCGTGGCAACGTTTGGTTGTATGTGTAGATGTGGTGGCAGTGTCCCGGCCTTCGGGCTGACTCCCAGGACATGGTTACCACCCATGTCGTTGCCTGCGGCAACAGCCACAGTGTTCTTGGGTTGGACACTTTCCCTTTAAGTTTGTGTTTCCCTTCCCTGGTGCTGGAAGGGTTAACTCCCTTCCCAGTGTGTGTGTGAGTCACTGGGTGTGTCTGACTGTTGGGTGTGGCTTCTTGGCCTATAAAGCCTCAGTGTTTTGCACATGTCTGAGAGTTGCTACAGCCATGCTTAGCTGGAGCAGCCTCCTGTGTTTTCCACCTGCCAGTGAGAGCCACCCTTGTGGTCATAAAAAGATTGATGTCACATTAAGTTTATGTCATGTTTATGTGTGATGTCTATGTGATGTTCAGTTGGGATTTTCCTTTTGTTGTTTGGTGCAGCTTATGGATCTGGATTCCTGTGTGCATAGGGATCCAGTCAGCAAGGCTGTGGCAGGTAGGTGGAACTAGTTCAGTTCACCTGCCATATCCGTAAGACTGTTAGTGTTCCCCTTTTCCCTGCAGTTTGGCCAGTGAGACCCCTGTACCTACGTGTCCAGAAGGAACAGGCCGTCTTACCCTGACTCCTAGTCCAGGGACCGGTCGGAGCGTGAGTTAGGGATCCGAGGTTCCTGAGCATGGGTCCTCCTACCTTAAAGGTCGGCCCATGCAGCTAGGAGTTAGGGTCAGGTTAGGGACGCTTTAGGAGGTGACCTGCTCCCTAATCCTGTCATCCTGGCCGAGCAGCCTAACATCTTCTGGCATCGCACGTCTGAGGGTTTTCCCCATCCTCAGCCGTGACAACACCATGAACTTCTGGGCAGACAGATTGCAACAGTGACTGGAACTGGCAGAGTTTGCTCCCTTTGTACTGTCGTGTCCAGCCTCCAGTGTCATCCTGGAGAGGGTTTTCAGTGCGGCAGGTGGCACCGTCAGACCCAAATGGGCAAAGTTGTCCTCTACTGGTGTACAAAACATCACTTTTGTTGAAAATGAATCAGGCATGGATCCATGAGGATTTTCACAATCCTTTGGCTAAGGCCAAGGAATACCGGTAGATCTGCCATTTCTGGCTGTGCCCCATCATGCCACTGCCTGCCTGCCTACCATCATGTTCCATACCGTATGGCTGCAGCTGCTACTCCTTGCTGTTAATCCCCAACTTCCTCTTCCATTACCCCTACACAGCCGCCACTATCACCTCAAAGCGCACAGCCTTACTGCCTTGTTTGTTTCCATGCTGTGCTGCTATTGCTGGCACTACTATTGCTGCCACTATTACCCCTACACAGCATACACTTCCCACATCTACACTGTACTGATGATGCTGCCAAATAAAAAGGACAATTAACACTTGGGCGTGCAGTGTCGGACTGGGGTGCCAAGGGCCTACCAGTAGAAGTGACTCTAGGGGCCCACCCTATAATTTCATGCAAATATTGACACTTAAGGGGGTTTTCTGATTTGCATCAACATCCTTTAAAATAATCCTTTATATAGGAAGCTGTAGTGTAATAGCGCACACGACCGTGCAGATAATCGCTGTCCTTGGTGCTGTAGACCACTGGGGCCAGTGATTGGTTACAGCAGTCAGGTGCGGTACACAGGCATTTTACTGCGGCAGCCAAAACATTATGTCCCGGCTGCAGCCTGGCTGAGACAACAGAGTATTGGTGCTGGATCAAATAGCGATCAGGATGGTGAGTCTAAGTGTTTTTTTTTTTTTCGTTTTTTTTTTCACAGCATCCTTGTAGTTTGGCCTCAAAAATCTGAATGTAGGCACCCCCTCCAAGCTCAGCACTTAGATAAGGTAACAGAACCAAGCTCTGTGCATGGATACAGCAACAGAACTCTTTTACACGCATATTTCTTGCATATGTCGGCGCTCTTTCACACGCACACTTCTACACACGCCAACATTACACATATACTTCTACACATACCAGCACTCTTTTACACGTATACTTATACACATGCCAGCACTCTTTTACACGTATACTTATACACATACCAGCACTCTTTTACACGTATACTTATACACATACCAGCACTCTTTTACACGTATACTTCTACACATACCAGCACTCTTTTACACGTATACTTATACACATGCCAGCACTCTTTTACACGTATACTTATACACATACCAGCACTCTTTTACACGTATACTTATACACATACCAGCACTCTTTTACATGTATACTTATACACATACCAGCACTTATTTACACGTATACTTATACACATACCAGCACTCTTTTACACGTATACTTATACACATACCAGCACTCTTTCACACGTATACTTATACACATACCAGCACTCTTTTACATGCATACTTATACACATACCAGCACTCTTTTACACGTATACTTATACACATGCCAGCACTCTTTTACACGTATACTTATACACATACCAGCACTCTTTTACATGTATACTTATACACATACCAGCACTCTTTTACACGTATACTTATACACATACCAGCACTCTTTTACACGTATTCTTATACACATGCCAGCACTCTTTCACACGTATACTTATACACATACCAGCACTCTATCACACGTATACTTATACACATGCCAGCACTCTTTCACACGTATACTTATACACATGCCAGCACTCTTTTACACGTATACTTATACACATGCCAGCACTCTTTTACACGTATTCTTATACACATGCCAGCACTCTTTCACACGTATACTTATACACATACCAGCACTCTTTTACACGTATACTTATACACATACCAGCACTCTTTTACACGTATACTTATACACATACCAGCACTCTTTTACACGTATACTTCTAAACATACCAGCACTCTTTTACACGTATTCTTATACACATGCCAGCACTCTTTCACACGTATACTTATACACATACCAGCACTCTTTCACACGTATACTTATACACATACCAGCACTCTTTCACACGTATACTTATACACATACCAGCACTCTTTTACACGTATACTTATACACATACCAGCACTCTTTCACATGCACACTTATAAACATACCAGCACTCTTTTACACGTATACTTATACACATGCCAGCACTCTTTTACTCGTATTCTTATACACATGCCAGCACTCTTTCACACGTATACTTATACACATACCAGCACTCTTTTACACGTATACTTCTAAACATACCAGCACTCTTTTACACGTATTCTTATACACATGCCAGCACTCTTTCACACGTATACTTATACACATACCAGCACTCTATCACACGTATACTTATACACATACCAGCACTCTTTCACATGTATACTTATACACATACCAGCACTCTTTTACATGTATACTTATACACATACCAGCACTCTTTTACACGTATTCTTATACACATACCAGCACTCTTTTACACGTATACTTATACACATACCAGCACTCTTTCACACGCACACTTATACACATACCAGCACTCTTTTACACGTATACTTATACACATGCCAGCACTCTTTCACACGTATACTTATACACATACCAGCACTCTTTCACACGTATACTTATACACATACCAGCACTCTTTTACATGCATACTTATACACATATCAGCACTCTTTTACACGTATACTTATACACATACCAGCACTCTTTTACACGTATACTTATACACATGCCAGCACTCCTTTACACGTATATTTAAACACATACCAGCACTCTTTTACATGCATACTTATACACATACCAGCACTCTTTTACATGTATACTTATATACATACCAGCACTCTTTTACACGTATACTTATACACATACCAGCACTCTTTTACACGTATACTTCTAAACATACCAGCACTCTTTTACACGTATACTTATACACATGCCAGCACTCTTTCACACGTATACTTATACACATACCAGCACTCTTTTACACGTATATTTATACACATACCAGCACTCTTTCACACGTATACTTATACACATACCAGCACTCTTTTACACGTATACTTATACACATACCAGCACTCTTTCACACGCACACTTAAACACATACCAGCACTCTTTTACACGTATACTTATACACATGCCAGCACTCTTTCACACGTATACTTATACACATACCAGCACTCTTTCACACGTATACTTATACACATACCAGCACTCTTTTACATGCATACTTATACACATATCAGCACTCTTTTACACGTATACTTATATACATACCAGCACTCTTTTACACGTATACTTATACACATACCAGCACTCTTTTACACGTATACTTATACACATGCCAGCACTCTTTACACTTATATTTAAACACATACCAGCACTCTTTTACATGCATACTTATACACATACCAGCACTCTTTACATGTATACTTATATACATACCAGTACTCTTTTACACGTATACTTATACACATACCAGCACTCTTTTACACGTATACTTCTAAACATACCAGCACTCTTTTACACGTATACTTATACACATGCCAGCACTCTTTCACACGTATACTTATACACATACCAGCACTCTTTTACACGTATATTTATACACATACCAGCACTCTTTCACACGTATACTTATACACATACCAGCACTCTTTTACACGTATACTTATACACATACCAGCACTCTTTCACACGCACACTTAAACACATACCAGCACTCTTTTACACGTATACTTATACACATGCCAGCACTCTTTCACACGTATACTTATACACATACCAGCACTCTTTCACACGTATACTTATACACATACCAGCACTCTTTTACATGCATACTTATACACATATCAGCACTCTTTTACACGTATACTTATATACATACCAGCACTCTTTTACACGTATACTTATACACATACCAGCACTCTTTTACACGTATACTTATACACATGCCAGCACTCTTTTACACGTATATTTAAACACATACCAGCACTCTTTTACATGCATACTTATACACATACCAGCACTCTTTTACATGTATACTTATATACATACCAGCACTCTTTTACACTTATACTTCTAAACATACCAGCACTCTTTTACACGTATACTTATACACATGCCAGCACTCTTTCACACGTATACTTATACACATACCAGCACTCTTTCACACCTAACTTATACACATACCAGCACTCTTTCACATGTATACTTATTGTCACGGAAGGTGTACAGGAAACAAGACAAAACAGAATGAATATATGACTCACTGGATCCAAAACTAAGGAACAAAAAGGGAGACCCCTGCATAAGACCTGGCACTCTCCCTGACTGCTCAGCCTATGCGAACATCCCAATGGTAGATGATCGCATATCCTCGTACCTCGACTGTATAACACCTGAACACCCTACAATAGTGAGGGGACACGACCACCGGCTCCCTACACTAGACACGGAGGGAGTCAGGGTCACCTGGGATCCAGCAAACAGAAAATCACAAATGAATGTACAACACTTAGGCCTCATGCACACGACAGTTTATTTTCACGGTCCGCAAAAACGGGGTCCATAGGTCCGTAACCCGTGACCGTTTTTTCGTCCGTGGGTCTTCCTTGATTTTTGGAGGATCCACGGACATGAAAAAAAAGTCGTTTTGGTGTCCGCCTGGCCGTGCGGAGCCAAACGGATCCGTCCTGAATTACAATGCAAGTCAATGGGGACGGATCCGTTTGACGTTGACACAATATGGTGCCATTTCAAACGGATCCGTCACCATTGACTTTCAATGTAAAGTCTGGAGTTCTTTTATACCATCGGATTGGAGTTTTCTCCAATCCGATGGTATATTTTAACTTGAAGCGTCCCCATCACCATGGGAACACCTCTATGTTAGAATATACTGTCGGATATGAGCTACATCGTAAAACTCAGATCCGACAGTATATTCTAACACAGAGGCGTTCCCATGGTGATGGGGACGCTTCAGGTTAGAATATACTGAAAAACTGTGTACATGACTGCCCCCTGCTGCCTGGCAGGTGCTGCCAGGCAGCAGGGGGCAGACCCCCCCCCTGTTTTTAACTCATTGGTGGCCAGTGCGGCCGCCCCCCCCCCCCTCCCCTGTAGTTAACTCGTTGGTGTCCAGTGGGCCCCCCCTCCCTCCCCTGTAGTTAACTCATTGGTGGCCAGTGGGCCCCCCCTCCGTCCGCTATAGATAACTCATTGGTGGCCAGTGGGCCCTCTCCCCTCCCTCCCCCTCCTAATTAAAATCGCCCCCCTATCATTGGTGGCAGTGGTGAGTACCGATCGGAGTCCCAGTGTAATCGCTGGGGCTCCGATCGGTAACCATGGCAACCGGGACGCTACTGCAGTCCCGGTTGCCATGGTAGCTTAGCAATTTGTAGAAGCTTCATACTTACCTGAAGAGCTGCGATGTCTGTGACCGGCCGGGAGCTCCTCCTACTGGTAAGTGAAAGGTCTGTGCGGCGCATTGCCTATAGCACAGACCTGTCACTTACCAGTAGGAGGAGCTCCCGGCTGGTCACAGACATCGCAGCTCTTCAGGTAAGTATGAAGCTTCTACAAATTGCTAAGCTACCATGGCAACCGGGACTGCAGTAGCGTCCCGGTTGCCATGATTACCGATCGGAGCCCCAGCGATTACACTGGGACTCCGATCGGTACTCACCACTGCCACCAATGATAGGGGGACGATTTTAATTAGGAGGGGGAGGGAGGGCCCACTGGCCACTAACGAGTTATCTACAGCGGAGGGAGGGGGGGCCCACTGGCCACCAATGAGTTATCTATAGCGGACGGAGGGGGGGCCCACTGGACACCAATTAGTTAACTACAGGGGAGGGGGGGGGCCCACTGGACACCAATGAGTTAACTACAGGGGAGGGAGGGGGGGGCGGCCGCACTGGCCACCAATGAGTTAACTACAGGGGAGGGAGGGGGGGTGGCGGCCGCACTGGCCACCAATGAGTTAAAAACAGGGGGGGGGGTCTGCCCCCTGCTGCCTGGCAGCACCTGCCAGGCAGCAGGGGGCAGTCATGTACACAGTTTTTCAGTATATTCTAACCTGAAGCGTCCCCATCACCATGGGAACGCCTCTGTGTTAGAATATACTGTCGGATCTGAGTTTTCACGAAGTGAAAACTCACCTCTGAAAAAGCTTTTATGCAGACGGATCTTCGGATCCGTCTGTATGAAAGCATCCTACGGCCACGGATCACGGACACGGATGCCAATCTTGTGTGCATCCGTGTTCTTTCACGGACCCATTGACTTGAATGGGTCCGTGAACCGTTGTCCGTCAAAAAAATAGGACAGGTCATATTTTTTTGATGGACAGGAAACACGGATCACGGTCTCAGCTGCAAAACGGTGCATTTTCCGATTTTTCCACGGACCCATTGAAAGTCAATGGGTCTATGAAAAAAAACGGAAAACGGCACAACGGCCACGGATGCACACAACGGTCATGTGCATGAGGCCTTATCTTGTAGAAGACTGGGAAATAGGATCAGCATGCACACACACTCCAGGAAGTTGTATAAACCGCACACTAATGCATTATGGGGAGGAATTTAAAGGGATGCAATCAGTCCAACTACATGACAGCTGAGAGAGGCTAACGAGATGAGGAACTGAAAACCAAAACAAAGAAAGCTCAAGGAGGAGGTTCTGAAAGGCATCTGTCAGAGCTTCTCAGATGTCTGGATGTGACACTTATACACATGCCAGCACTCTTTTACACGTATACTTATACGCATACCAGCACTCTTTTACACGTATACTTATACGCATACCAGCACTCTTTTACACGCACACTTATACACATACCAGCACTCTTTTACACGTATACTTATACACATACCAGCACTCTTTTACACATATACTTATACACATACCAGCACTCTTTTACACATATACTTATACACATACCAGCACTCTTTTACACGTATACCTATACACATACCAGCACTCTTTTACACGTATACTTATACACATGCCAGCACTCTTTCAAACGTATACTTATACACATACCAGCACTCTTTTACACGCACACTTCTACACACGCCGACACTACACGTATACTTATACACATGCCAGCACTCTTTTACAGGTATACTAAACACATACCAGCACTCTTTTACACGTATACTTATACACATACCAGCACTCTTTTACACGTATACTTATACACATACCAGCAATATTTTACACGTATACTTATACACATACCAGCACTCTTTTACACGTATACTTATACACATACCAGCACTCTTTTACACGTATACTTATACACATACCAGCACTCTTTTACACGCATACTTATACACATACCAGCACTCTTTTACACGTATACTTATACACATACCAGCACTCTTTTACACATATACTTCTACACATGCCAGCACTTTTTTACACATGTCGGCACTCTTTTACACATATACTTATACACATGCAGGCACTCTTTTACATGCATACCTATACACATGCAGGCACTCTTTCATACATACACTTTTATACATACCGGCACTCTTACATACACACACTGTCATAAATGCCAGCACTCTTACATACACACACTGTCATGCATGCAGGCACTCATACACACACACACTGTCATACATGCAGGCCCTCTTACACACACACACTGTCATACATGCAGGCACTCTTACATACACAATGTCATACATGCAGGCACTATTACATACACACACTGTCATACATGCAGGCACTCTTTTACACGCATACTTTTGCACATGCCGGCACTCTTTTACACGTATACTTATACACATACCAGCACTCTTTTACACGCACACTTCTACACACGCCGACACTACACGTATACTTATACACATGCCAGCACTCTTTTACAGGTATACTAAACACATACCAGCACTCTTTTACACGTATACTTATACACATACCAGCACTCTTTTACACGTATACTTATACACATACCAGCAATATTTTACACGTATACTTATACACATACCAGCACTCTTTTACACATATACTTATACACATACCAGCACTCTTTTACACGTATACTTATACACATACCAGCACTCTTTTACACGCATACTTATACACATACCAGCACTCTTTTACACGTATACTTATACACATACCAGCACTCTTTTACACATATACTTCTACACATGCCAGCACTTTTTTACACATGTCAGCACTCTTTTACACATATACTTATACACATGCAGGCACTCTTTTACATGCATACCTATACACATGCAGGCACTCTTTCATACATACACTTTTATACATACCGGCACTCTTACATACACACACTGTCATAAATGCCAGCACTCTTACATACACACACTGTCATGCATGCAGGCACTCATACACACACACACTGTCATACATGCAGGCCCTCTTACACACACACACTGTCATACATGCAGGCACTCTTACATACACACAATGTCATACATGCAGGCACTATTACATACACACACTGTCATACATGCAGGCACTCTTTTACACGCATACTTTTGCACATGCCGGCACTCTTTTACACGTATACTTATACACATACCAGCACTCTTTTACACGCACACTTCTACACACGCCGACACTACACGTATACTTATACACATGCCAGCACTCTTTTACAGGTATACTAAACACATACCAGCACTCTTTTACACGTATACTTATACACATACCAGCACTCTTTTACACGTATACTTATACACATACCAGCAATATTTTACACGTATACTTATACACATACCAGCACTCTTTTACACATATACTTATACACATACCAGCACTCTTTTACACGTATACTTATACACATACCAGCACTCTTTTACACGCATACTTATACACATACCAGCACTCTTTTACACGTATACTTATACACATACCAGCACTCTTTTACACATATACTTCTACACATGCCAGCACTTTTTTACACATGTCAGCACTCTTTTACACATATACTTATACACATGCAGGCACTCTTTTACATGCATACCTATACACATGCAGGCACTCTTTCATACATACACTTTTATACATACCGGCACTCTTACATACACACACTGTCATAAATGCCAGCACTCTTACATACACACACTGTCATACATGCAGGCACTCATACACACACACACACACACTGTCATACATGCAGGCCCTCTTACACACACACACTGTCATTCATGCAGGCACTCTTACATACACACAATGTCATACATGCAGGCACTATTACATACACACACTGTCATACATGCAGGCACTCTTTTACACGCATACTTTTGCACATGCCGGCACTCTTTTACACGTATACTTATACACATGCAGGCACTCTTTCATACACACACTGTCATACATGCAGGCACACTTACATACACACTGTCATACATGCTGGCACTCTTTTACACGCATACTTTTACACATGCAGGCACTCTTTTACACGTATACTTATACACATGCAGGCACTCTTACATACACACACTGTCATACATGCAGGCACTCTTACATACACACACTGTCATACATGCCAGCACTCTTGCATACACACACTGTCATACATGCAGGCACTCTTACATACACACTGTCATACATGCAGGCACTCTTACATACACACACTGTCATACATGCCAGCACTCTTGCATACACACACTGTCATACATGCAGGCACTCTTACATACACACTGTCATACATGCTGGCACTCTTACATACACACACTGTCATACATGCAGGCACTCTTTTACACGCATACTTCTACACATGCAGGCACTCTTTTACACGTATACTTATACACATGCAGGCACTCTTACATACACACACTGTCATACATGCCAGCACTCTTACATACACACACTGTCATATATTCAGGCATTCTTACATACACACACTGTCATACATGCCAGCACTCTTACATACACACACTGTCATACATGCAGGCACTCTTACATACACACACTGTCATACATGCAGGCACTCTTACATACACACACTGTCATACATGCAGGCACTCTTACATACACACACTGTCATACATGCAGGCACTCTTTTAGACCAATTACAATTCATGTAGATTCCTTTCTTCACCTCATTGCCCTCTGTATTACTTGTTGTGTTCCCAGCTCCTGAGCCAGGTTCCTCCCCCTTGCAGCAGCTGGGCTCCAGACTGATCACACAGGCAGCAGTCCTTCTAGCAGAGTTGCCTCATTGGAGGAGGTCCTGTCAGTGCTATTTAGCCCAATTAGCACTCCTGGTCAGTAGGCTGTTTCCACTTTATCTAATTTACATAAAATCGCTGCAAAATGCTGTGTTTTTTCACGATTTTATGAAATACAGATCATGTGGAAACAGCCTACTGACCAGGAGTGCTGATTACACAAAAAGTTGTCAGTTCCCATGAATCGGCGTTGGTGTGGAGCCTTCTTTCTCATTTAGGATGAATCGCAGGCAGCATACATTCTACTGCTTACAGGGGGCAGAGCTTATTGCAGACAGCTTCTAAGCAAGGAAGCTCACTTGCTGGATCGGGGGCCCACCAAGGATTTCCCCGGCTCCCCGGTGGGCCAGTCCGAGCCTGTGTGCATGTGTAAATATGGGCAGGCATTCGACCCCCATATACTGTATCCATAATTTTTGGACACCTGGGCAGCTGCAGATTCTAATGACATTAATATATTTGTATTAACACTGTCGAACATGCGTTTACCCATAGCTATACATGTCAGCATCACTCTGACAATATTTGATGTCAATTGAAATGAGTGGGTTTTGCAAGTAATTCATAGACATGTGAGGTCCTCCAAAATGGGAGATGCTTTATGTGGTGACTCTCATACTATCTCCCTATCTAATCTACCTATTAACTCAAAATTCATGAATATAATTTTTAAAAATGTTTTTTTTTCCTAAACCAGGCAACCTATTTAATGCTATGGTGTCTATTATATTTGGGGCATGGGGTTCTGCCTGGCCATTACTAAAAAACAAGACTGGTTATACACCTGATTGCATCATGGAGGCCAATGTTCGGTTGACAAATGGAACCTCCTCCCGTTGATGACCCCGTTATGTTGCTATTGACTGAGCCAGTACTGGAGTTGCCTCCAATCTCTGCTGTTTCTGTGGTGTGCCATTACTGCACCATACATTTCCAGTGCTGGTGGATGCCCCAGACAGCTGATTAGTGTGGGAATAAGTTATCAATATCTGTAGCCTGAACAGCACCTTTAATGTATATGATGCTGATCCTGGGGCTTTTTAAACATGCAACTTGAGGCTCTGAATAAGGCTAAATGCACACGACCGTATGTGTTTTGCAGTCAGCAAATTGCGGATCCGCAAACAAAACGGATGACTTCCGTATGGTATCATTTTTTTTTGCGGATCCATTGTAACAATAATTATCCTTGTCTGCAAAACAGACAAGAATAGGATATGTTCTATTTTATGTTCTATATTTGCGGGGCTATGGAACGGAGCAACGGATGCGGACAGCACACGGAGTGCTGTCTGCATCTTTTGCAGCCCAATTGCAGTGAATGGGTCCGCACCCGAGCTGCAAAAAATGCGGCTCGGATGTGGAACCAAACCAAGTTTGTGTGCATGCAGCCTAACAATGAGAAGAAAATAAAAAAAAGGTTTATTTTAATAAAAAGTTAAATGTAGAAATAAATACATATATACTCATTAAAAAAAATGATGAATCAAGAAGGAGGAGTTGTTGGAATTAAATGACATTTTATATGTGTGAATATAATAATGAGTAAGTGATAACATTATTAGAACAAAAGGATAAGTTTATTGTGGAAAAATGTACAGTAGAAAGGAGGCTCTAATACCCTGTTGGGCCACCTCCAGCATGGATGCGAGATGAGATAGGATTAGGCATGGAGGCATACAGGTTCTGTATGGTATTCTGTGGCCTGAAAATCCTGCACATTTGAAGGCTGCCGAAGGTGGCGTCCCAGTTAGTCCCAAAAATACTTTATTGGTGATAAATCTGGTGACTGGGCAGGCCAGGGAAGTGTTGTAGTGTGGTGGAGACATTCCCAAGAAACCCTTGTTGTGTGTGGGCATGCATTATCCTGCTTAAAGGGGTTCTCTAGGGATAATTTTTTTTTTGCAAGTCCCCCAACCTTAAACTCCATAAACAGAAAATTCATAATTACCTGCTCCCCTCCGCTCCATTTCTCCACGCTGCCTCCTGCATGTCCATGTTCCAGTCCCAGAGCAGTGTTTGTATCTGCCGCAGCATATGGGCATGCTCACATGCTCTGAAGCAGTGAATGACTGGCTTGAGCAGGGACATGCTGCTTGAGGACATTTCACTGCTGAAGCCAGTCATTGGCTGCCCAGGAGTAGAGATGCCACGAACATAAAATTTTCCGTTTGCGAACGGCGAACGCAAATTTTTGCAAATGTTCGCGAACGGGCGAACCGGGCTGTAACGGAATGCCTAGCACCTACGTCGATAGATGCTCCTAGTGCTTCCAGAGGACTCCAAGCACTCCACTTGACACTATCAGCGCTGCAGACCCCACGAACCGCCGAAGCTTGGTGGAGGTCTCACCGTCTCCTACCCACCCTGGACCTACGTCAAGGCTCCAGGCTCCAGAGGGTGAACCTCTCCTAAATGCAGAGACAGGAACCAGGAACAAGCTCTTACAAGAGCTTATACTCAGGGGAGTATTGTGATATAGCAATCCCCAAGAGTGTAGTTATCGCATTCCCCAAACATGAGCCAAAAACTTAATGAAGGTATAAAAGCAGCCTCTGACTGTACCTACACGTACAGCCTCTTTTATTCACAATCCACAAACATAGTACTGCCCACAGGGTTTTGAAATACAACCAATCAATATATTACAACACATACAATGTAAGTACAGCAACCAATCGGACACAGGACACATATGTAGCAATTCAGGATACAGACACCACACATCCCCACAATGCATCATTGTTTCCTCCTCTCTGCCCTGGAGACATCCGAGGAGCAATCCAATTATCTCTCAGGACAAAGGGAAATCGCCAATACACATGTGGAGACAACAGGACAGAAATCACCATTTAAACACACAATGGGACAATGGCACAATGGGACAATAGAAACACACCCAGCATATTCCTCCCCTCTGTCTAGGAGATAATTGAGTCAATTGCTGTATCTACTCAGCTATCTCCTACGCTGAAAAGTTACACTTCTTATAAATTGTTACAACTTTGTGAGTTTACATTGTACATACATATAACTTATATCAATTTAACCAGTATAACTTGGGGACAAACCTATCCAAAATTCACTTGAATAGGTTAAGGGGTTTAAAAGTTAGTAAAAGTATTTTAAAAGGGCCATAATCCTGAGGCAAGAGGTTGGTAAACAGGCCTCTCCAAAACCCAGTGGCGAGGTTGGTTTCACCACACGGGCGAACCGCCATTGACTTCAATAGGCAGGCGAATTTTAAAACCCACAGGGACTCTTTCTAGCCACAGTAGTGATGGAAAAGTTGTTTCAAGGGGACTAACACCTGGACTGTGGCATGCCGGAGGGGGATCCATGGCAAAACTCCCATGGGAAATTACATAGTTGACGCAGAGTTGGGTTTTAATCCATAAAGGGCATAAATCACCTAACAATCATAAATTTTTTTGAACAACGTGGTTTAAAACATCCAGTGTGTGTATACGTTCAGGTATGATGTTGCATCGATAGAAAAATAGGTTGGACTGGCACTCATATAAGGAATAACAAGGTTTATTACATATGAATACAATGTGAAATATAGTTTTCTTCACCTGTCACAAATAAAATACGAATAAAATACAATGAATACACTATTCAAACCTAAAAACTTATTAAATCACAAGAAAATAAAAATTATAAAAATTGCAGGAACCGCGGGCACCAACCATTCACAGAATTCAATGGTTCTGGTTGTATATCCAATGGTCAATGATGCCACCGGTTACCGCAACCCATATGGTATTAAAACAACAATTTCGTTTCCATGTATTATTCCACCTTTAAAATTCCACAAGTTAGGAGATCTCAGAAGCACAAGGTTCAGAGCTTTCAATATGTTAGTACTAGTATTTTCAAAGATATAGCAACTTTTCAATATAATAATGTGTCTTTATCCTCAATGTTGCAAGACAACGTTTAATAGTCAGTGTTTAAGATGATAGTTCCTGCACAGCAAATTTTCAGGAAGACAGTGTAGCAATTTCCACAGCTGACACTGTTCAAACAAATTGTCCGCTGTTTATAGTTACCCGCAAAGATATTTTCTTTAGGTGGGAAGCTGTTATTTAATCCACTATGTGATGCGGTTCTATTATTTTCTTGTATGGTAGCGGCGATGATCGCTGTGGTAAGTGTCACTTCAGTGAAAAGGTTGTAAGTTTTCCCACAGGTGTGGGCTTACCTCCGCCTGCGCTCTGCTCAATGGGACTAGTAGATGGTCTTTTTCGGCCGCTCGATGTGCCGGCGTCCCGGCTGCGGTATTCGCGTCCCTCGTGTCTCTTCACTGCTGCTTCTCACGTGATGTACTTACGTGAGGTATGCAGTCGCTTGTTTCTGAGCGCTGGCGGGATGACGTAATCACTCTTTTCCGATGCGTGTCCAGGAAATCTTTCTCTTTGTATAAGTGCACTTATTCTCCAAGATAGGATTCGGGGTCTTTTAGTCTGGGATATTACCCAGATGCTCACCAAACGCGTTTCGGGGAGACGCTGTCCCCTTCCTCAGTGGTATCGCCCCGATTCTATTATCCCTGCATTTTATAGTTGCTATTGGTATTATTGAAAGTCCGTCCTGGATCCCATTTTCAGCCAAAATCCGGTCTGGATCTCCAAGGTTGCATAATAATCGCATCTATTGGAATAAATTGTGATGCGAATTTTTTGATGCGAATTTTTTGCATTAAATTTCCTCTGTGTGTATATAGCGGACAATACAATATATTCCTGCGTTTTCATACTATTGTGTTTTCATACCATTACATTCCTAAAATTTCTAAAATTTATGCTCTTCACATGGGTAGGAATATTAGCCATGTGAATCCAACATATATGTTGTTTCAAACAGCTATAAAAATATAAATATATTGTGCAGGTCATAAATTTTCACGGATCCCTCATGTTGGTATGGCTGCAATTTTGTCACATCAATTACAACCAGCAAAAAGCTAAATAGACTTTATTTGGGTACCTCCGGACATATTACTTTTGGATCTAGTTTCCTTAATATTTTTATCAGTCTTTTTGGAACCGAATGTAGAAAATGATGTGGAAAGGGGGGGCACGTGTGGGGTAGAGGCAGGGTTGCAGTGCTGACAAACAGCCTGACATGCAACTCTGCGTCGGCACCCAAACGTACCACCCTATATAAACCCGAATATTTCTAGCTCGGCATTTAAGCCTCTTGGTAGGAGACTTCCAAATTCATATATTTTCCTAGATTCGGCTCGTGATAATCTCTCAATTTGATTCCCTCCTCGCCAATGTTTCTCTACCCTCTCCAGTGCCATGAACGAAAGACCCTTAGGGTCTTGATTATGTACCTCCTTGAAATGTCTGGATAGCGAATGTTTATCATAGCCCTTGGCTATTTTATTCAGATTTTCTGCTATCCTGACTTTCAAGTTACGTTTTGTTCTTCCTATGTACTGCTTCGAACATGGACACTGGATTAGGTAGATAACATTGGTGGAATCACAGGTGAGAAATTTTTTGATGGTCATAGAGTGAGAGTTTTGCGTTGATGTGGCCGTTGTGGTTTTCCTAGGGAATTTGGTTTTTCTACAACCCAGACATTTGCCACATCTATAAAAGCCTTTTAATTGAAGCCAATTTTGTGTCTGGCCTCCCGTGTGTTGTTTTTTTATTGATGGGTCTATTTGGATCCCCAAATTTGGGGCCCTCGAATAAATGATTCTGGGGGTTGAAGGTAAAAGCATCCCTATTACTTTATCACTATGTAGGTGATGCCAATGTGCTTTAATGATGGACTCCACCTGCTTTGTCTGGGTATTATATGGGAGAATAATCCTAAATTCTGAATTATCTCCTTGTTTAGATTTTGATGTCTGTTCAAAAAATTCCTTCCTATCCAGATTTCTTACTTTAATTAGGGCCTCATTGACTATCGATTCAGGATAATTTTTTTCTTTAAACTGATTGATCATTGCACTGGCTTCCTCCTCAAATTTATTGTCTTCTGTACAGTTTCGCTTCAGTCTGCGAAACTGTCCGAAGGGTACATTTATCAGCCACCGTGGGAGGTGGCAACTTGAGAATGGAATATATCCATTTCTAGCCGTAGGCTTTTGGAATGTATTACAAGTATATTTGTTGTTTTTTCGTACAATTTGGATGTCCATAAATTCCACCTTCTCCTCTCCAATGCTGGAGGTAAACTTTAAATTATTTGTGTTGTCATTGATATTGACAATAAATTTATCCAATTTATCCGGTTGGTGCCCGCGGTTCCTGCAATTTTTATAATTTTTATTTTCTTGTGATTTAATAAGTTTTTAGGTTTGAATAGTGTATTCATTGTATTTTATTCGTATTTTATTTGTGACAGGTGAAGAAAACTATATTTCACATTGTATTCATATGTAATAAACCGTGTTATTCCTTATATGAGTGCCAGTCCAACCTATTTTTCTATTAATAATCTGCTTTGAGTGGTGTCTCAATTTTTGGACTAGAGCACCTGCCCTGAGGGGACAAAGGTGAGCGGACCCTATTTTTGATTTACTCCTGGACTTTATCATTCACCCAATCCAGGGTCCGGCTCCCATTGCCCCCATCATGGATATATGGAATTACATGGAAACCAAACAGCTTAAGGCTGAAACTTATAATTTTGAGTACATAGAAGGAGGAAATGAGATTAGAATAGAAGAAAAATCTCTGGCGGATACCTTCAGAAATTTGGAGGATTTTCTACACAAAAAACTTAGGCAGATTTGGGAAATACGCTCACTCCAGCTGTATTTAAATCACAATAAAATCCCAAAAGGCTTACAAATATTTAAGATTCCCGCCCAAGATCTAATGGGAGATGAATTTAATAAAGAATGGGAGGAATTACTATATACACAATCGAGAGCCCTTATTGAACTTATTATCAAAAGGAGAATCATAATTCTGGATAAATTATCCGAAAAAATAACGAAACTAAAAATAACACTAGATAAATTCCCAAAAGATCAAATTTATGATATGTGGCAAGAGAGGATACAAAAGAGTTTAGATAAAACAGAACAAGAAATCATAGCTAAAAAAACAAAAAAACATAGGAATGTAAATAGAAGAGAAGATAGAAAAGAAAAAGAAAAAGAAAAAGAAAATGGAGAAGAACAACATTCGCAAATAAATGATAATTCCTATTCTAAACATGAAGGACAAAGAGAAACAAAAAGATATAACATACCAACCCAAAATAGGTATGAGACTCTGGCCAATCACTCTTTTTTAGACCAAACTCCCCCTCACCATTCCCCACGACTGAAACAAAGACAACCACAATCACCAGAACACAGAAGGACAACACCAGATCACAGAAGGACAATAGCTTACACACAGAGAACACCATACAACCTGAGACACAGGGTACCACAAGTAGAAAGGAACCAGACATATCCAAGATCAGATCAGGACAGATACAAAACTTGGACATCAGAAACACAGACCAACCAACATATAAAGGATTCACGGGAGACACATTACAGGGAAAATCCTCAAAAAAGAGGAAGACACGGAGATCCAAAAGAAAGAGGGGAATACAGAAAACACCACCAGTAACCACAGATAATATTATTAATTTGAGTAAAATAAAGCTAACGAATACACAGATTACACTATTGAATAAGGGTTTGAAGTTTGCACCCTCATCTTCACTGAATAAATTTGACACTTATGTAGGCATTCAGAAGTTCATTCGTAAAATTTGCCTAAAGTATTTTATTAAAAATCCACCGGTTATGGAACAACCGAAAAAAGATGTATTCATCCACACACAATTAAAAGGTAAATCAAAAAAATTCCCTAGAGCAGAGATTGGTCCTGAAATGGCCACATTTCAAAAAAATGTGGAAACAGATCTAGAAAAATTAAGAATAAAAAAGGGGTATAGAAATAATTTATCCAATGGGGAAATAAAAGCTATAAAACAACTGCAGAAGAACCATCAAGTAGTTATCCGCCCTGCAGATAAAGGGGGGGGGGGGGGGGCAATAGTGATCTGGAGAGAAGATCAGTATAATAAAGAATGCCTCAGACAGCTATCTGATTTATCTACATACACCCCATTAAAAAAGGACCCTATGGAAGATTTTAAAAGTGCTCTCTCCCACTATTGTGAAAAAGGTCTCAATGAAGGAATCTTAACAAAGCAAGAATATAATTTTATTGTTAATACACCGGGTAGAAGGCCTGTTTTTTATTGTTTACCTAAGGTCCACAAAAATAATGTGGATCCACCAGGCCGGCCCATTATTTCGGGCATTGGATCGTTAACAGTAAATTTGTCACAATATATTGACACACTGTTACAGCCACAAGTGAAGAAAATAAGATCATACATACACGATACCACTGATATTGTGGGAACATTGGAGGACCTGGACGTCCAGGACCATTGGATTATGGGTACCCTGGACGTCCAGTCCCTCTATACTATTATAGACCACGATCAGGGTGTCTTGGCTTTGAAGGAACAACTAATGAAGGATATCACTTGAAATACGGACCAAATTGACTATCTATTGGAGGGAGTTACACATATCTTGCATCATAACTATTTTTCCTTTTCGGATCAATTTTATTTACAGAGAAGGGGGACCGCCATGGGTACCAGGTTCGCCCCCAGTTACGCCAATTTATTTTTGGCGCAATGGGAAAATAACAACATAGACCCGGAACTGGGGGGGAACCTGGTCCTATGGCGGCGTTAGGCTCCTTTCACACTAGCGTTCGCTGGTCCGCTCGTGAGCTCCGTTTGAAGGAGCTCACGAGCGGACCCGAACGCAGCCGTCCAGCCCTGATGCAGTCTGAATGGAGCGGATCCGCTCAGACTGCATCAGTCTGGCGGCGTTCAGCCTCCGCTCCGCTCGCCTCCGCACGGACAGGCGGACAGCTGAACGCTGCTTGCAGCGTTCGGGTGTCCGCCTGGCCGTGCGGAGGCGTGCGGATCCGTGCGGATCCGTCCAGACTTACAATGTAAGTCAATGGGGACGGATCCGTTTGAAGATGCCATAATGTGGCTCAATCTTCAAGCGGATCCGTCCCCCATTGACTTTACATTGAAAGTCTGGACGGATCCGTACGAGGCTATTTTCACACTTAGCTGTTATATGCTAAAAATAATGCAGACGGATCCGTTCTGAACGGAGCCTCCGTCTGCATTATTATGAGCGGATCCGTTCAGAACGGATCCGCCCGAACGCTAGTGTGAAAGTAGCCTTATATTGATGATATCATTTTTATTTGGAATGGATCACAAGAAAATTTGGATAAATTTATTGTCAAAATCAATGACAACACAAATAATTTAAAGTTTACCTCCAGCATTGGAGAGGAGAAGGTGGAATTTTTGGACATCCAAATTGTACGAAAAAACAACAAATATACTTGTAATACATTCCAAAAGCCTACGGCTAGAAATGGATATATTCCATTCTCAAGTTGCCACCTCCCACGGTGGCTGATAAATGTACCCTTCGGACAGTTTCGCAGACTGAAGCGAAACTGTACAGAAGACAATAAATTTGAGGAGGAAGCCAGTGCAATGATCAATCAGTTTAAAGAAAAAAATTATCCTGAATCGATAGTCAATGAGGCCCTAATTAAAGTAAGAAATCTGGATAGGAAGGAATTTTTTGAACAGACATCAAAATCT
The DNA here is from genome assembly GCF_014858855.1 of Bufo gargarizans. Classification (NCBI taxonomy): domain Eukaryota; kingdom Metazoa; phylum Chordata; class Amphibia; order Anura; family Bufonidae; genus Bufo; species Bufo gargarizans. The sequence continues at coordinate 157,865,925 of NC_058087.1, read as the reverse complement.
AAACAAGGAGATAATTCAGAATTTAGGATTATTCTCCCATATAATACCCAGACAAAGCAGGTGGAGTCCATCATTAAAGCACATTGGCATCACCTACATAGTGATAAAGTAATAGGGATGCTTTTACCTTCAACCCCCAGAATCATTTATTCGAGGGCCCCAAATTTGGGGATCCAAATAGCCCCATCAATAAAAAAAACAACACACGGGAGGCCAGACACAAAATTGGCTTCAATTAAAAGGCTTTTATAGATGTGGCAAATGTCTGGGTTGTAGAAAAACCAAATTCCCTAGGAAAACCACAACGGCCACATCAACGCAAAACTCTCACTCTATGACCATCAAAAACTTTCTCACCTGTGATTCCACCAATGTTATCTACCTAATCCAGTGTCCATGTTCGAAGCAGTACATAGGAAGAACAAAACGTACCTTGAAAGTCAGGATAGCAGAACATCTGAATAACATAGCCAAGGGCTATGATAAACATTCGCTATCCAGACATTTCAAGGAGGTACATAATCAAGACCCTAAGGGTCTTTCGTTCATGGCACTGGAGAGGGTAGAGAAACATTGGCGAGGAGGGAATCAAATTGAGAGATTATCACGAGCCGAATCTAGGAAAATATATGAATTTGGAAGTCTCCTACCAAGAGGCTTAAATGCCGAGCTAGAAATATTCAGGTTTATATAGGGTGGTACGTTTGGGTGCCGACGCAGAGTTGCATGTCAGGCTGTTTGTCAGCACTGCAACCCTGCCTCTACCCCACACGTGCCCCCCCTTTCCACATTTTCTACATTCGGTTCCAAAAAGACTGATAAAAATATTAAGGAAACTAGATCCAAAAGTAATATGTCCGGAGGTACCCAAATAAAGTCTATTTAGCTTTTTGCTGGTTGTAATTGATGTGACAAAATTGCAGCCATACCAACATGAGGGATCCGTGAAAATTTATGACCTGCACAATATTTATATTTTTATAGCGTTTGAAACAACATATATGTTGGATTCACATGGCTAATATTCCTACCCATGTGAAGAGCATAAATTTTTGAAATTTTAGGAATGTAATGGTATGAAAACACAATAGTATGAAAACGCAGGAATATATTGTATTGTCCGCTATATACACACAGAGGAAATTTAATGCAAAAAATTTGCATCAAAAAATTCGCATCACAATTTATTCCAATAGATGCGATTATTATGCAACCTTGGAGATCCAGACCGGATTTTGGCTGAAAATGGGATCCAGGACGGACTTTCAATAATACCAATAGCAACTATAAAATGCAGGGATAATAGAATCGGGGCGATACCACTGAGGAAGGGGACAGCGTCTCCCCGAAACGCGTTTGGTGAGCATCTGGGTAATATCCCAGACTAAAAGACCCCGAATCCTATCTTGGAGAATAAGTGCACTTATACAAAGAGAAAGATTTCCTGGACACGCATCGGAAAAGAGTGATTACGTCATCCCGCCAGCGCTCAGAAACAAGCGACTGCATACCTCACGTAAGTACATCACGTGAGAAGCAGCAGTGAAGAGACACGAGGGACGCGAATACCGCAGCCGGGACGCCGGCACATCGAGCGGCCGAAAAAGACCATCTACTAGTCCCATTGAGCAGAGCGCAGGCGGAGGTAAGCCCACACCTGTGGGAAAACTTACAACCTTTTCACTGAAGTGACACTTACCACAGCGATCATCGCCGCTACCATACAAGAAAATAATAGAACCGCATCACATAGTGGATTAAATAACAGCTTCCCACCTAAAGAAAATATCTTTGCGGGTAACTATAAACAGCGGACAATTTGTTTGAACAGTGTCAGCTGTGGAAATTGCTACACTGTCTTCCTGAAAATTTGCTGTGCAGGAACTATCATCTTAGGCCTCTTTCACACTTGCGTTGTCCGGATCCGGCGTGTACTCCACTTGCCGGAATTACACGCCGGATCCGGAAAAACGCAAGTGTACTGAAAGCATTTGAAGACGGATCCGTCTTCAAAATGCTTTCAGTGTTACTATGGCACCCAGGACGCTATTAAAGTCCTGGGTGCCATAGTAGTAGTGGGGAGCGGGGGAGCAGCATACTTACCATCCGTGCGGCTCCCGGGGCGCTCCAGAATGACGTCAGAGCGCCCCATGCGCATGGATCATGTGATCCATGCGATCACGTCATCCATGCGCCTGGGGCGCCCTGACGTCACTCTGGAGCGCCCCGGGAGCCGCACGGATGGTAAGTATGCTGCTCCCCGCTCCCCACTACAGTTTACCATGGCTGCCAGGACTTTAGCGTCCCGGCAGCCATGGTAACCATTGAGAAAAAGCTAAACGTCGCATCCGGCAATGCGCCGAAACGACGTTTAGCTTAAGGCCGGATCCGGATCAATGCCTTTCAATGGGCATTCATTCCGGATCCGGCCTTGCGGCAAGTGTTCCGGATTTTTGGCCGGAGCAAAAAGCGCAGCATGCTGCGCTATTTGCTGCGGCCAAAAAACGTTCCGTTCCGGAACTGAAGACATCCTGATGCATCCTGAAGGACGGACTGTCCATTCAGAATGCATTAGGAAAATCCTGATCAGGATTCTTCCGGCATAGAGCCCCGACGACGGAACTCTATGCCGGAAGACTATAACGCAGGTGTGAAAGGGCCCTTAAACACTGACTATTAAACGTTGTCTTGCAACATTGAGGATAAAGACACATTATTATATTGAAAAGTTGCTATATCTTTGAAAATACTAGTACTAACATATTGAAAGCTCTGAACCTTGTGCTTCTGAGATCTCCTAACTTGTGGAATTTTAAAGGTGGAATAATACATGGAAACGAAATTGTTGTTTTAATACCATATGGGTTGCGGTAACCGGTGGCATCATTGACCATTGGATATACAACCAGAACCATTGAATTCTGTGAACGGTTGGTGCCCGCGGTTCCTGCAATTTTTATAATTTTTATTTTCTTGTGATTTAATAAGTTTTTAGGTTTGAATAGTGTATTCATTGTATTTTATTCGTATTTTATTTGTGACAGGTGAAGAAAACTATATTTCACATTGTATTCATATGTAATAAACCGTGTTATTCCTTATATGAGTGCCAGTCCAACCTATTTTTCTATTAATAATCTGCTTTGAGGGGTGTCTCAATTTTTGGACTAGAGCACCTGCCCTGAGGGGACAAAGGTGAGCGGACCCTATTTTTGATTTACTCATGATGTTGCATCGATCAGGTAGTGTAAGGGTTACGCCCGCTTCACAGACATTGACAGACCAAACTCCCCTTTTAATGCATCACAAACAACCGCAAACAGTCCATTTGCCCAACCGCAAACTCCCCATTTGCACAAGGTTGGATACCAAGCTAGCCATGTCCCATTGATGTCATTGAAGGTTTCTTCCTCCACCCAGCTACGTACAACACCAAGGGTCCCCGAAAGGTGAATTGAATTGATTTTTCGAACGGGGAGATGGTTAAAAAAACGCTGGCTCCCTCCCCTTTGTTTGAATCCACAGTCACTGTGTCTGCGCCGTGCAATTTACTCTCACACCCGATATGAGTGTTATTTTCTGTAGTTCTCTTCTCATCAGTTTAATCCCTGTTACGTCCCCAATCTGGGGTCCATTTATTGAATTGATTTTTCGAATGGGGAGATGGTTAAAAAAACACTGGCTCCCACCCCTTTGTTTTAATCCACGGTCACTGCGTCTGCGCCGTGCAATTTACTGTCACACCCGATATGAGTGGTATTTTCTGTAGTTCTCTTCTCATCAGTTTAATCCCTGTTACATCCCATATCAGGGATTGCCTTTTGTGAAAAAACATTTAGGCCGGGTACCTTCGATTGCCTTCACAGTGACAGACCAAACTCTGATACACCAAACTGAATTGATTTTAGGAACCGGGAGATGGAAAAAGCAGCTTGGTCGGTCCTCTTACTCCAGAGTTGGGGCACTGTGCATGCACGGAGCAATGTGCTGTGACACCCTATATGAGTGGTGTCTTAACTAGTACTATTCCTATTAGTTTAATTCCTGTTACGTCCCCTATCCGGGGACATGTGTCGAATTGATTAACCATTGTCGAATTAACGAACCATTATGACATCCTGAAATAATTTAGATCTGAGCTTTGTACTTGCCTTGTACTGGAATTGATGGGGATTTTTTAAATTGTCTGCATTATTTCTAATAAACTATTAAGAGACTTTATTATGATTTTTTTATTTTATGTATTAAAAACCCATACAACTTAACAAAAAAAAAAAGAAAATGTATGTTTTTTCTATGAAAAATTATCCAGCCGATCGCTTTTAGTCTGATCATAATGAAGCAACGGCCTTATCATCTGGGGTGTGGCAACATTGCCAACAGACTCATAGAGGTGATGATCGCTTCATTGTGATACGCAAGCCCCTTCACCACAACAAGGTACCGATCACGAAGGGGAATTGACACATGTATGTGCCTTTTTTTTTGTTTTGTTTTTGCAGCCACAGTGCAGCACCAGAGGCCAGAAAAATTAGGCATGTACACATGCCTGAAAAATCAGGTATTGTTGCAGCCGCTGCTGCAGCGGCCGGAAAAATTGATGTTTTCCAGGCAGAATGGTGACTAAAACATTGTGGTTTGAACCCTAGTTGGTGGCGGAGAATTCTCGAAAGTCATCCGGTATGCAGACATTAAATACAGCAGCGTGGGGACTATTTTGAGGCCAAGGAATGTCATCAGGCCTTTTGTTAGTCAAACGTATCCCCCACTGTCAGTCCCTTCGGGATCCATGTCTCATTCATCTTCATGAAGGTGAGGTAATCAACACGTTTTGACCGAGGCAACTTCTTTTGTCAGTGACAATGCCTCCTGCTGCACTGGAGGTCCTTTCTGACAGATCCAAGTAAAGAAGATGGAGGCAGCATGACCGGTAAAAAAATCCCTTTAATGGGAACCGCCAAGTGAACAAATGTGCAACAGTTGTGACGTTTCGGCTGCTTCACAGCCTTTATCAAACACAATGTGAAATCTAAAATTACCTGTTTAAATACATTAAAACACACCCACTCATACAGGAGTAGCCAATAGCATAGTGAATAAGGTGCTGATGTCATCAAGGATGCATCCTCAAGTGCTCCTACTGAGTGTCTCAATCTACATCAATCATAGGTATCAGATCCATTACCTCACATACCTTCAGGGCACACATGTGCCTCGGCGTTCCCAGGCTGCCGGTGCGCATGTCAGGAAAGAAGGGGTTACGTCACTACCTGACTCTCCCGAGATCAGCTGATCGCAAGCGGCTCCGCCCAAACGATCTCGCGTCATCAGCCTGGGAACGCCGAGGCACATGTGTGCCCTGAAGGTATGTGAGGTAATGGATCTGATACCTATGATTGATGTAGATTGAGACACTCAGTAGGAGCACTTGAGGACGCATCCTTGATGACATCAGCACCTTATTCACTATGCTATTGGCCACTCCTGTGTGAGTGCGTGTGTTTTAATGTATTTAAACAGGTACTTTTAGATTTCACATTGTGTTTGATAAAGGCTGTGAAGCAGCCGAAACGTCACAACTGTTGCACGTTTGTTCACTTGGCGGTTCCCATTAAAGGGATTTTTTTACCGGTCATGCTGCCTCCATCTTCTTTACTTGGATCTATCATGTAGGAGCCCTAATTAATCTTGGACTCCAGGTAGGCTGTTGCATACCGGATGACCTCAAGTTCTGGTGAGTGCGATTCCATTACTATTTTTTATTACTTTCTGACAGGACACTTGAAGCGGGGCAGGCCAGAAGTTCTATCGCAAACTGGGATAGCTCAGAACACAGGTCAAGCCTGCACACCCAGTAGTCAAGGGGTTAATCGCTCCTCAGAGTGTCGATATCTGCAGTTAAGGCGAGGTAGTCTGCTACCTGTCGGTCGAGTCATTCTCTAAGGCTGGATCCCAAAGGGCTGTGGCGATGTGTAGGACTGAAAAAGCTCTTCATGTCCTCCATCAACAACACATCTGTAAAGCGTCCTGTCCTTGCCGCCGTGGTCCTGGTAGGAGGAGGATTACTTTCACCTCTTCCCCAGTTAGATTCCTGTTGTGCTGTGACATCGCCCTTATAAGCTGTGTAAAGCATATTTTTTAGTTTGGTTTTGAACTGCTGCATCCTTTCTGACTTCCGGTAATTTGGTAACATTTCCGCCACTTTCTGCTTATACCGGGGGTCTAGTAGCGTGGCCACCCAGTACAGGTCGTTCTCCTTCATCCTTTTTATACGAGGGTCCCTCAACAGACATGACAGCATGAAAGACCCCATTTGCACAAGGTTGGATGCCGAGCTACTCATTTCCCGTTCCTCGTCTTCACTGATGTCATTGACGGTCTGTTCTTCCCCCCAGCCACGTAGAACACCACGGGTCCCAGATAGGTGACAGCAACGAGCACCCTGGGATGCCTGCTGTGGTTGGTCTTCCTCCTCCTCAAAGCCACATTCCTCCTCTGACTCCTCTTCCTCAAACTCCTTTTGCAGCTTTGCTGCAGGTCCGGCAAGCGATGATGACAAGGCTGTTTCTGGTGGTGATGGTGACCACAACTCTTCCTCTTCACGCTCATCTACAGCCTGATCCAGCACTCTTCGCAGGGCACGCTCCAGGAAGAAAACAAATGGGATGAGGTGGCTGATGGTGCCTTCGGTGCGACTGACTAGGTTTGTCACCTCCTCAAAAGGACGCATGAGCCTACAGGCATTGCGCATGAGCGTCCAGTAACGTGGCAAAAAAATTCCCAGCTCTGCAAAGGCTGTCCTAGCACCCTGTTCATACAAATACTCGTTGACGGCTTTTTCTTGTTGGAGCAGGCGGTCGAACATTAGGAGTGTTGAATTCCAACGTGTCAGGCTGTCGCAAATCAAGCGCCTCACTGACATGTTGTTTCAGCGCTGAATGTCTGAAAAGTGCGCCATGGCCATGTAGAAACGCCTGAAATGGCCACACACCTTCCTGGCCTGCTTGAGGACGTCCTGTAAGCCTGGGTACTTAGACACAAAGCGTTGTACGATGAGATCCAACACATGTGCCATGCACGGTACATGTGACAACTTGCCCAAATTCAATGCCGCCAACAAATTGCTTCCATTGTCACACACCACTTTGCTGATCTCCAGTTGGTGCGGGGTCAGCCACTGATCCACCTGTGCGTTCAGGGCGGATAGGAGTGCTGGTCCGGTGTGGCTCTCTGCTTTCAGGCAAGTCAACCCCAAGACAGCGTGACACTGTTGTATCCGGGATGTGCAATAGCCCCTGGGGAGCTGAGGGGATTCAGTTGATGTGCAGCCAGACGCCGCAGCAGAAGAGGACTCAGCCGAGGAGGTTATCGAAGAGGATGGAGTAGAGGAGGTGGCAGTAGGCCTGCCTGCAAGTCGTGGCAGTGTCACCAACTCCGCTGCAGAGCCACGCATTCCATGCTTGACAGCCGCCAGCAGGTTGACCCAATGCGCAGTGTACGTAATATACCTGCCATGACCGTGCTTTGCAGACCAGGTATAAGTGGTCAGATGGACCCTTGCCCCAACACTGTATGCCAGAGATGCCATGACTTCCTGTTCAATCACTGAGTAGAGGTTTTGGATTGCCTTTTTTGAAAAAAATATTTGTCCGGGTACCTTCCACTGTGGTGTCCCAATAGCGACAAATTTTTTGAAGGCCTCAGACTCCACCAACTGGTATGGTAAAAGTTGGATGGCTAAGAGTTCCATCAAGCCAGCTGTCAGATGCCAGGCAAGGGGGTGACTCTGTGACATTGGCTTCTTACGCTCAAACATTTCCTTTACAGACACCTGACTGTGGGCAGATGAGATGGAACTGCTGAAAGTTAAAGGCAGAGTGGAGGGTGGTTGAGAGGGGGCAAGGAGGACAGCAGTGGTTGACGTGGCTGAAGATGCTGGACCAGGAGGAGGATGGTGGCTTTGAGTTTGTGTGCTGCTTGTGCTCATGTGTTGATCCCATTGGCGTTTGTGATTTGAGATCATGTGCCTTCGCAAAGCAGTTGTACCGTGGTGGGTGTTGGACTTCCCACGACTCAGTTTCTTTTGGCACAGGTTGCAAATGGCATTGCTGTTATCAGAGGCTGACACACAAAAAAAAATGCAACACTGCTGAGCTTTGCAATGATGGCATTCTGGTGGTGGCAACAGCATGCGTTGATTGGCGTGCTGTCTGGCTGACCCCGGGTGCTGATACATGCTGTCTGACTGTGCCACTAGCTCCTTGCGACGACGTCCCCCTGCTTCCAACTCGTCTCCTCCTTCTCTCTGTCTCCCCTTCTGAACTTTCCCCCTCTTCTTCTTCTCTTCGAGCAGGCACCCACGTGGCATCCACGGACACATCGTCATCATCAACCGCTTCACTTGTATCTGACACCTCACCAAAGGAAGCAGCAGCGGGTACAACATCATCATCATCACACTGTACGTCCATGTGTGTAATGCTGCCTGACTGAGACATATCCCTGTTATCTACATCCTCTGGTAATAATGGTTGCCCATCACTAATTTCATCCAACTGATGTGTAAATATCTCCTCTGAGGGATCAAGTGAAGCGGCTGTGGTGGCTGTGGTGGCTGTGGTGGTAGTGGTGGTGGTGGCGGCGGGCGGGAGAGTGGTAACTTGATAGCAGGTGACCAAAGCTGAGCTGGAGGAGGATGGTGCGTCAAGGTTCTTAGCGGAAGCTGTTGAAGATTGGGCGTCCTGTGTAAGCTAGTCAACTATTTTCTCTGAATTTTTTGGGTTCAGGGTACGTTGCGTCTAAACACTGGGCATTATTCCAGGGCTAGTAAAAATAACAGCACCACGACTACGACGGCCCCTGCGGGGTGGCCTGCCTCTGCATGTCATTTTTTTTTAGATAAGTGGTACTATGTGTGCAAGGTACTGTGCCACCCTATATAACTGGTGGGCAGTGGGCACAGTACAGTCTGTGTGGGCCTGACACACACTAGCTTGCAACTGCGATTATATCACAGAGAAATAATATAAATTGAATTATTTTTATCTGCAAGGTATTGTCTGTGACACCCTGTATGGATGGTGTGCACACAGTACTGTCTGTAGGCCAGACAGTCACTCACTGGCTTGTAACTGTACAGTCTGTGTGGCACAGTACAGTCTGTGTGGGCCTGACACACACTAGCTTGCAACTGCGATTATATCACAGAGAAATAATATAAATTGAATTATTTTTATCTGCAAGGTATTGTCTGTGACACCCTGTATGAATAGTGTGCACACAGTACTGTCTGTGACTTTGCCTGCAGCCTCTCACACACGGGCAGGCAACTGCAATGTATATATATATATATATATATATATATACAGTACAGACCAAAAGTTTGGACACACCTTCTCATTCAAAGAGTTTTCTTTATTTTCATGACTATGGAAATTGTAGATTCACACTGAAGGCATCAAAACTATGAATTAACACATGTGTGGAATTATATACATAACAAAAAAGTGTTAAACAACTGAAAATGTGTCATATTCTAGGTTCTTCAAAGGAGCCACCTTTTGCTTTGATTACTGCTTTGCACACTCTTGGCATTCTCTTGATGAGCTTCAAGAGGGAGTCACCTGAAATGGTTTTCACTTCACAGGTGTGCCCTGTCAGGTTTAATAAGTGGGATTTCTTGCCTTATAAATGGGGTTGGGACCATCAGTTGCGTTGTGGAGAAGTCAGGTGGATACACAGCTGATAGTCCTACTGAATAGATTGTTAGAATTTGTATTATGGCAAGAAAAAAGCAGCTAAGTAAAGAAACGAGTGGCCATCATTACTTTAAGAAATGAAGGTCAGTCAGTCAGCCGAAAAATTGGGAAAACTTTGAAAGTAAGGGCTATTTGACCATGAAGGAGAGTGATGGGTGCTGCGCCAGATGACCTGGCCTCCACAGTCACCGGACCTGAACCCAATAGAGAAGGTTTGGGGTGAGCCGGACCGCAGAGTGAAGGCAAAAGGGCCAACAAGTGCTAAGCATCTCTGGGAACTCCTTCAAGACTGTTGGAAGACCATTTCAGGTGACTACCTCTTGAAGCTCATCAAGAGAATGCCAAGAGTGTGCAAAGCAGTAATCAAAGCAAAAGGTGGCTACTTTGAAGAACCTAGCATATGACATATTTTCAGTTGTTTCACACTTGTTTGTTATGTATATAATTCCACATGTGTTAATTTATAGTTTTGATGCCTTCATAGTCATGAAAAAAAAAAAAACTCTTTGAATGAGAGGGCGTGTCCAAACTTTTGGTCTGTACTGTATATATAATTTTAAAAAAAGCAGACTGATGTACCAGCCCTGAAAAGGGCTTTTGGGGTGCTGTCAGAACGCTGTCCTTACAGCAGATGAGTCTGTGGACACAGAACACTGCCCTAGCTAACGCTTTCCCTATTGAATCAGCAGCAGCTACACTCTCCCTCCTCTCACTAAGAATGCAGCTTCAGAATGAATCTAAAATGGATGCTGTCCAGGAGGTGGGAGGGTCTGCTGCTGATTGGCAGGAATGTGTCTGCTGACTGTGAGGTACAGGGTCAAAGTTTGCTCAATGATGATGTATAGGGGGCGGACCGAACATCGCATAAGTTCGCCCGCCGTGGCGAACGCGAACAAGCTATGTTCGCCGGGAACTGTTCACTGGCGAATAGTTCGGGACATCGCTATCTGTGGAGCGCATGCAGCGCTTCCACACCGAAGGCATTGCGCAAACAATTTCCAATGGACTGCACTACTACTGATATGTGGAGCGCAGAACTCTTCCTGAGGAACAAATGACAGGAGTGATGTCGCTTGCTCATGTCTCTTGCAGCACATAGATCCCCAGGGGACAACTAAAGCACAAAATACCTGTGCAAAGTCCCAAGTGAAGGTGGAATTTTTTTAGAAGTCACAGGGACAGCAGAATTGGGTGCTGGATTAGATGTTGGGGCGCAGCGTCAGATAATAAACCACCATATCCAAAGAGATTGTCATATTAATGCATCCCTTCAAGACCCCTCCACAAGGCTCATCTATAATTCCTAACGCCATAAAAGAAATACACATAACCACTTTGGCTAAATTCCTAGGTAGAGATATACCCAGGAGGTATATCATTAAAGATAAGGGTGGTGATAGATATTAACCAACCATTTTTAATATAAAGGACACTTTGCGTATCCTAGGCAAGTAAGCGAACCGATGGTTCACCGAGGAGAGGGCTAAAGAGTAAAATGAAGAAAATAAGGTAAACTGACGTCTATATATCAAAATGCATCTAATATTAGATGAAACAATTGAACGTTAATCTCTCATTTAGACCCAGTAGTGCCTGAGACCTAAACCGATATATCCACTTGGTCTCCTTCTGAAGGATCTTCTTGTTCCAGTCACCTCCCCTTGGTGACGGGGGAATCACCTCCAACACAGAATTTTAAAACCTGTGGGTCCCCTTCATGTTTGTCATTAACGTGAGTTGCTACTGGTGTAATCTCCTTCTTACGTACGTCGTTGATAGGCTCTCAGACTCTCCTTCTCAGTTCCCTAAAGGTCTTTCCTATATTATCAAGGAAACATGGGCTTTGGCAGATATAGACGACCCCCTTACTTTTACAATCGCTGAAATTATAGATAGAGACAGTTTCATTAGTGCAGACCCAGTAATTGTTTTGGAGACTGAGATGTAGTCACAGGCCTTACATGTGACAAATCTAAACATCCCTAACGGTTGCAGTCGATGCTACATAATGACTGCGCACAAGGCGATCTTTTAAACTTCTGCCCTTACGATAAGTGATGCTTGGATATGAGGAAACAGTCTGTGTCAAATATTGGTCCACCAATAAGATGGGCTAGTACTTTGCAAGTATGGCTTCCACTTTAGGGTTGGCCACGTCAAAAGTGGAAATCGGTTGTTCATCTGCTGGTGGTTTTCTAGGAACAAGAAGATCCTTTCTATACTTGCCCAGTGCATACTGACAGGCTTGTCTAAGGGTAGTCTTAGGATAGCCCCTCTCAGTGAACCTATTATACAGTTTATTAGACATATTATGAAACTCATCAAGGCTCGTACAGTTCCTACGGACCCTTAAGTACTCGCCCCTAGGAATCCCTTTTTTGAGCGTAGGGGGATGATGGCATAAGCATTGGTGGCAGATGGTTTCCTAAAAATTGTTGTCACAAGTCTCTTATCTTGTTTTCTCACCATTACATCCAATAATGTGATACATTCAGGATGCAATTCGTACGTAAATCGTAAACTAATATCATTAATATTCAATGTTTAAACAAATGTAATAAATTCTTCTTCCTTCCCATTCCATATCACAAAAAACATTATCGATGTAACGTGACCAAAATATAATCCTACTATTCCACCACATGTCATGAACCGCAAAGATGATGTTGTCCTCCCACCAGCCTATACGGCCCCCCTGTCCACCTCCCTCTGCCACTTTACCTCCCGGGTATCGTCCCATTCTTTATGACTCTTGTGTATGACATTATCCTTATAGTAGTATCATGGTATACCTTGTTTGACTAAATTGGCATATAGTTAGCTCTGTAGGTGACCTATAATCTTGACGGTCTCCTCTATTTATATTGATCTTATTAAAGTAACCTGTTTTTAGGCGTCCGTATCTTTTTGAGTAATAAATTATATGCGAGGGCCTTCAGGTGAGCTGACCCTGTAAAAGATTGTAGGTGAAGGCCTGCTGGTGAGCTGACCCTGTAAAACATTATATACGAGGGCCTGCTGGTGAGCTGACCCTCTAAAAATTATATGCGAGGGCCTGCTGGTGAGCTGACCCTCTAAAAAATTATATGCGAGGGCCTGCTGGTAAACTGACCCTGTAAAACATTATATGTGAGGGCCTGCCGGTGAGCTAACCCTCTAAAAAATTATATGCAAGGGCCTGAAGCTGAGCTGACCCTGTAAAACATTATATGCGAAGGGCATATATGCGAGGGCATTATATGCGATGAATAAGCATGTGTTTATATGATGGAAGATTCAACCATATACCCTTGTTTGTGGTGGAAGGGGTGCATGGGAATACAGTGTATTCAGTACATTACAAATGACACATTTAAAGTGCCTTTATGTTCAGCTTTCCTCTGGTGGAGTTGAGAAATCATGGTCAATCCAGGCCTTGTTAATTTTTAAAGGAGTCAACCTGTCAGCATTTTCAGTTGACAGGAGGATACACTTATCTGTTATAATACCACCAGCAGCACTAAATACCCGTTTAGACAAAATGCTGGCAGCAGGGCAGGCCAGCACCTCCAAGGCGTAGAGCGCCAGTTCGTGCCACGTGTCCAGCTTGGACGCCCAGTAGTTGGAAGGCACTGAGGGATCATTGAGGACGCTGACACAATCTGCTATGTACTCCTTCAGCATCTTCAAAATTTTTCCCTCCTTGTGACACTAGACCGCGCATCAGGGTAAGGGTGCTGGCGGGGTGTCATGAAACTGTCCTATGCTTTGGAGAGTGTTGCCCTGGCTCTGTTAGAACTGCTGTGTGTTTCCCTTGTCTCCCCTCCTCGGTTGGCCAAGGAACTACGGACTCTGCCGCCAGCGTTGTCAGATGGAAATTTTTGGAGCAATTTTTCAACAAGGATCTTCTGGTATTGCACCGTTTTGCTCGTCCTCTCCATCAGAGGAATGAGAGATGAGAAGTTCTACTTTGTAGCAGGGTTAAAGAAGAGTGAACAACCAGTAATCCTTGTTGTCTAAAATGCGTATAACGCGAGGGTCGCGGGAAAGGCAGCCTAACATGAAGTCAGCCATGTGTGCCAGAGTACCAACAGGCAAGATTTCACTGTCGTCATCAGGAGGATCACTCTCAATCACCTCCTCCTCTTCCTCTTCTTCTGCTCTCCCACGCTAAACAGATGGAATTAAACCGTCTTCTGCTCCTCCTCCTCTTCATCGTCCAATTCGCTCTGAGAAGATGAACTGAGGGTGGTCTGGCTATCACCCTGTGTAATGTCTTCCCCCATTTCCACCTCTTCCACATGTAAAGCGTCGTCCTTAATTTTGAGCAGCGAGCGTTTGAGTAGACACAGAAGTGGGATGGTAACGCTGATAATAGTGTTATCGCCGCCCACCATCTGTGTTGATTCCTCAAAGTTTCTTAAAACCTCACAGAGGTCAGACATCCAAGCCCATTCCTCGCTTGTGAATAGTAGAAGCTGACTGGAAAGGTGATGACCAAGTTGCAGCTGGTATTCCACTACTGCCCTCTGCTGCTCACAAAACCTGGCCAACATGTGGAATGTGGAGTTCCAACGTGTGCTCACGTCGCACAACAGTTATTGAGCTGGCAATTTCAAGCGCTGTTGCAGTGTTGACAGACCGGCGGCAGCTGTAGATGACTTTTGGAAATAGGCACACACGAGGCACACCTTCACCAGTAGCTCAGGCAAATTAGCGTAGGTTTTGAGAAACCACTGAACCACTAAGCTTAACACGTGGGCTAGGTATAGTATGTGTGTGAGCTTGCCGAGCTCCAAAGCTGCCACCAAGTTACGGCCATTATCAGACACAACCATGCCTGGTTGTAGGTTGAGTGGCGAGAGCCATAGCTCAGTCTGGTCCCTTATACTCTGCCACAGCTCTGCGGCGGTGTGCTGCTTGTTACCTAAGCTAATTTGTTTCAGTTTGACCTGTTGCCGCTTCAACACTGCAGTGCTACACTGCTTCCAGCTACTGACTGATGGCTGACTGGTGCTGCAAGAAGAGAATTCAAAGGTGGAAGTGGAGGAGGAGGAGAAGAGGGGTTTGAAGCCACTAACGTAGTTACTGGCGTAAACCCTGATCGACGTAGGGCCTGCAATTCTTGGCGTCGGTAGCACCTGTGCCAACCCAGGGTACGACTCGCTCCTGACCTACACAACATTCACCCAGTGTGACGTCAGGGAAATGTAGCGTCCCTGGCCGAATGCACTTGTCCATGTGTCCGTGGTTAAGGAGACCTTCCCAGTAACTGGGGACTGCGTAATGCGGGATGGCCGCCGATATCAGTCTGCGGAAGGCCTCAGTGTCCATAATCCTAAAAGGCAACATTTCCAGGGCCATTATTTTAGAAAGCTGCACATTTAGTGCTATGGCCTGTGGGTGGGTGGCTGTGTATTTGCACTTGCATTCAAAGGCATTGGGTAAGGACATTTGGACGCTGCGCTGGGACATGGAAGTGGATGTGGTCGCTGATGGTGCTTGCAAAGGTCCAGGTGCAGGGCGGGAGGCATCCGGGGCTACGCCTTCGACAGAGAATTAGCCAGCACGTAACATAGGGGAAGAGGAGGCAGTGGTGTGACTTGCAGACACAGATTGTGGACCCAGGCGTTCGTCACACTTATTACAGTGCTTGGATGCCATGTGGCAGATCATGCTCGTAATGGTGAGGTTGCTAGTGTTTACTATTCTTTTGTCGTCCGCACTTTCCTCAAGAAAGCGCCATACTGCGGAACATCTACCCCTTGGCAAGGAAGTTTTCCGCAAGGGGGTAATCCGCGGAACAGTTGCGGGCCTTTTGGTGTGGCCTGCCTTCTCCCTTTTTACCACCCCTCTGCCTCTTCCAGTCTGTTGCAGTGCTGCAGATCCATCCCCCTCTGTACTGCTGTCCTAGCTCGGCTTTCTACCTTCCCAGGTTGGGTCAGTGACCTCATCGTCCACCACATCCTCTTCCACTTCCTCACTCTGATCATTATCCAGATTTTTTTAGCTAAGCACAACCTCAGTGATTGACAACTGTGTATCATCCTGTCACGGAAGGTGTACAGGAAACAAGACAATGCAAAATGAATATATGACTCACTGGATCCAAAACTAAGAAACAAAAAGGGAGACCCCTGCATCAGACCTGGCTCTCTCTCTTACTGCTCAGCCTATGCGATAATCCCAATGGTGGATGATCGCATATCCTCGTACCTCGACTATATAACACCTGAACACCCTACAATAGTGAAGGGACACGACCACCGGCTCCCTACACTAGACACGGAGGGAGTCAGGGTCACCTGGGATCTAGCAAACAGAAAATCACAAATGAATGTACAACACTTAACTTGTAGAAGACAGGGAAATAGGATCAGCATGCACACACACTCCAGGAAGCTGTATAAACCGCACACTAATGCATTATGGGGAGGAATTTAAAGGGATGCAATCAGTCAAACTACATGACAGCTGAGAGAGGCTAACGAGATGAGGAACTGAAAACCAAAAACAAAGAAAACTCAAGGAGGAGGTTCTGAAAGGCTTCTGTCAGAGTTTCTCAGCTGTCTGGTTGTGACAGTACCCCTCCCTCTACGAGTGGACTCCGGACACTCAGAGCCCACCTTCTCAGGATGGGACCTATGGAAAGCCCTGATGAGACGAGTGGCCTTAATGTCCGTCACTGGGACCCACATCCTCTCCTCAGGACCATAACCCTCCCAATGAACGAGGTACTGGAGAGAACCGCGGACAAGACGAGAATCCACAATCCTAGAGACCTGAAATTCAAGATTCCCATCAACCATAATCGGAGGAGGAGGCAAAGGTGAGGGTACAATGGGTTGAACATAAGGTTTCAATAAGGACTTATGAAAAACATTATGGATCTTCCAAGTCTGAGGAAGATCAAGACGGTAGGCAACAGGATTGATGACAGACAGGATTTTGTAAGGCCCAATAAACCTAGGATCCAACTTCCAGGAGGGAACCTTCAATTTGATATTCTTGGTAGACAACCACACCAGATCACCAACATTCAGGTCCGGACCAAGCACACGTCTCTTATCTGCCACACGCTTATATCTCTCACTCATGCTCTTTAGATTATCCTGAATCTTTTGCCAAATAGATGACAAAGACGAGGAGAATCTGTCCTCATCAGGTAAACCAGAAGACCCCTCTCCCGAGAAAGTCCCAAACTGCGGATGAAACCCATATGCACCAAAAAATGGTGACTTATCAAAGGACTCCTGACGATGGTTATTTAAAGCAAACTCAGCAAGGGACAAAAAAGAACACCAATCCTCCTGATTCTCCGCCACAAAACAGCGCAGATATGTCTCCAGATTCTGATTGACGCGCTCTGTCTGGCCATTCGACTGCGGGTGGAAAGCAGAAGAGAATGACAACCGAACCCCCAAGCGAGAACAGAAAGCCTTCCAGAATCTGGAAACAAACTGCGTGCCCCTATCAGAGACTATGTCTGAAGGAATACCGTGCAATTTGACAATGTGATCAATAAATGCCTGCGCCAGCGTCTTAGCATTGGGCAAACCAGGAAAAGGGATGAAATGCACCATTTCGCTAAAACGGTCCACCACCACCAGAATCACAGTCTTCCCCGAGGAATGAGGCAGGTCCGTTATGAAGTCCATGGACAGATGTGTGGGTAAGGGAAGGAGAGGACCTGATGGCCGTGAATGAGGGACTTTGGCACGAGCGCAAGTCTCGCAGGCTGCCACAAAACCCTCAACCGACTTACGAAGCGCAGGCCACCAGAATCTCCGAGCGATGAGATCCAGTGTGGCTCTTGCCCCCGGGTGCCCAGCAAGGACCGTATCGTGGTGTTCCTTAAAAATCTTGTGTCTTAAAGTGAGAGGCACAAACAACCTCCCAGGAGGAAAAAGATCAGGAACCTCTGACTGGGCTGCCTGCACCTCTGCCTCCAATTCAGAAAAAAGAGCAGAGACCACCACACCTTCAGCCAAAATGGGACCCGGGTCTTCAAAATTCCCGCCTCCCGGAAAACAACGTGATAGGGCATCTGCCTTCACATTCTTAACCCCAGGGCGGAACGTGACAACAAAATTAAACCTAGAATAAAACAAAGACCATCTGGCCTGTCTCGGGTTCAGATGCTTGGCTGACTCCAAGTAGGCCAGATTTGTATTGTCAGTAAATACGGTAATAGGGTGTCTGGCTCCTAGCCAATGGCGCCATTCCTCAATAGCCAACTTGATGGCCAACAATTCCCTATCTCCCACATCGTAATTTCTCTCTGCGGAGGAGAGTTTTTTTGAGAAAAAGGCACACGGTCGCCATTTGGCAGGAGAGGAACCCTGAGACAAGACCGCCCCCACACCCACCTCAGAAGCATTAACCTCAACTATGAAGGGTAAAGAAATATCAGGTTGCACCAAGATGGGAGCGGAAGCAAAACTCTCCTTGATATTAGAAAAAGCCTTACGCGCCTCTACTGACCAAGAAGAAAAATCTACCCCTTTTCTGGTCATATCAGTGAGAGGTTTAACAATAGAGGAATAATTCAAAATAAACTTCCTGTAATAATTGGCAAAGCCCAAAAACCGCATCAGCGCCTTCTGATTCTCAGGAAGCTCCCACTCAAGCACAGCGCGGACCTTCTCGGGGTCCATGCGAAAACCAGAAGCGGAGAGAAGAAACCCCAGAAATTGAATTTCTGGAACCGCAAACACACATTTTTCCAGTTTCGCATATAATTTATTCTCCCGCAGGATGAGCAAGACCTGACGTAAATGTTCCTTATGAGTTTTGAAATCAGGAGAAAAAATCAAAATGTCATCCAAATACACTAATACAAATTTTCCCATCAAATGATAAAAAATGCTGTTCACGAAATGCTGAAAAACGGCTGGGGCATTCATCAAACCAAAAGGCATAACCAAATTCTCAAAATGGCCCTCAGGGGTATTGAAGGCTGTCTTCCATTCGTCTCCTTCTCTGACCCTGACCAGGTTGTATGCCCCTCTTAGATCTAATTTGGAAAAGACTTTAGCCCCAACAACCTGGTTAAACAGGTCCGGGATTAGAGGAAGCGGATAAGGGTCACGAATAGTGATACTGTTCAGCTCCCTGAAATCCAGACAAGGTCTTAAAGAACCATCTTTTTTCTTAACAAAGAAAAAACCCGCGGCAACAGGTGACTTTGAGGGTCGTATGTGTCCTTTTCTCAGACTTTCAGAGATATAAGCACGCATAGCGATCCTTTCAGGTTGGGAAAGATTGTATAAACGAGATTTAGGCAGCTTGGCGCCTGGGATGAGATTAATAGGGCAATCGTACTCCCTGTGCGGGGGCAAATCCTGAACTCCACTCTCAGAGAAGACATCTGAAAATTCAGAGAGAAAAGATGGTGCAGTCTTAGTAGCAACCTCAGAAACAGATGTTGTGAGGCAATTCTCTCTGCAAAAGTCACTTCAACCATTTATTTGCCTCGCTTGCCAATCAATGGTGGGATTATGTTTAGTGAGCCAGGGTAGCCCCAACACTAGAGGAGTAGGCAAAGCGCTAAGGACGAAACATGACACATCCTCAACATGAGCATCACTCACAATTAAACGGATATTGTGAACTATGCCCTTTAATGATTTCTGAGAAAGTGGAGCGGAATCAATAGCAAAAACAGGAATATCCTTTCCCAAAGTGCACACCTGGAAACCATGAGTTATTGCAAATTGACTATCAATGAGATTGACAGCTGCTCCACTATCCACAAAAATTTCACAAACAATGCTCTTGCTCTCTAGCGCCACCCTAGCAGGCAGGACAAAACAGGAACTACAAGCAAACGGAAAACCTTCAATTTCCACCTCAACCCTGCCAATAGTAACAGACGGAACATTTTTAAAAGATTTCTTCCTCTTTGTTTCTTTATTACTCCCAGAGAACTTCCTGAATCTCCTAGAGGGACAAACATTTGCCAAATGATTTATACCTCCACAACAAAAACAAACCCTCCCATGCCGGCTGAATCTTCTATTGTCAGAAGCAATCAACCCCAGCTGCATGGGCTCCTGCTCAGAAGGGGCTGACAGCGACTGAGACCCCTGCGCACAGAATGGGACCGCTGCACTGTCCTGGGACTGAGTATGACAGGAAGGAGAGATCTCTCCTCTCTCTCTAAGACGCCTGTCAATACAAACGGCCTGAGACATAGCAGAGTCCAAGGAAAAAGGCCTTTCATGAAAGGCAAATGCATCTTTCAATCCCTCTGAAAGACCATGGCAAAATTGACTTCGGAGTGCAGCATCATTCCAACCAGTATCAGCTGCCCATCTCCGAAATTCTGAGCAGTATATCTCTGCGGATTGTTTACCCTGGCATAATAGACGTAGTCTAGACTCAGCCAGAGCAATACGATCCGGATCATCATATATCTGGGGCTAAAAAGAATTCATCCACTGAACGGAGGGGCCGTGCTCCCTCCGGCAGCGAAAAGGCCCAGGACTGAGCGTTACCCCTGAGCAGCGATATAATGATCCCCACCCTCCGTTCCTCATCACCAGAGGAATGGGGAAGAAGGCGAAAATGGAGTTTGCAAGCCTCTCTAAAACGCACAAAATTCTCACTACCCCCGGAAAACGTATCCGGGAGCGAGATCTTAGGCTCAGAACAAACTCCATGAACGCCAGCTGAACCGGTCACTTGAAGCTGAGAGAAAGTCCTGCGGAGATCAGCTACCTCCAATGAAAGACCCTGAAGGTGTTCAGCCAAAAGTGAAACCGGATCCATGCTTGAGACGATTTTGGCGGCTTATAATACCAAGGACGCTGTACAGGAAACAAGACAAAGCAACATGCATATATGACTCACTGGATCCAAAGCTAAGGAACCAAAGGGAGACCCCTGCACAAGACCTAGCACTTTCCCTGGCTGCTCAGCCTATGCAAAGATACCAAAGGTGGATGGTTGCATATCCACGTACCTCGACTATATAACCCCTGAACACCCTACAATAGTGAGGGGACACGACCACCGGCTCCCTACACCAGATACGGAGGGAGTCAGGGTCACCTGGGATCCAGCAAACAGAAAATAACAGCACTTAACTTTGTAGCAGACTAGGAAACAGGATCAGCATGCACACACACTCCAGGAAGAAGTATAAGCCGCCCAGTAAAGCATTATGGGGAGGAATTTAAAGAGAAGCAATCAGTCCAACTACATGACAGCTGAGAGAGGCTAACGAGATGAGGAACTGAATACCACAACAAAGAAAACTCAAGGAGGAGGTTCTGAAAAGCCTCTGTCAGAGCTTCTCAGCTGTCTGGTTGTGACACTTTCATGGATGTTTCGTGATCGACACAAAGACGTGAAGGATGGACCCTTGAACTCTACATTATGATGTTCATTATAATGGCTGCAAGATTGGGCTGGGGAGGATGGGGAAGGGTGGGATTGCGGGAGGGTCGGGGGGGGCTTCTTATTTTATTGTTTACTAGAAAATGCTATAAAATCAATAAAAATATTTGATTTAAAAAATAATTGGGGTCTTACTCCTTCCTCAGTGAGCCATCGCTTTATTAAGTCCTGACAGCGAATATATACAATTGTTTGGAAACCATCCAGCTATTTTGTATCTGGGCATTTAAAGTGAAATAGCAGATGTTATACACAGTTAATGTTTGATCAATTGACCAATTGAAACAACATTGGATAAAGGATTATATACATGTTTTGATATTAATCAGTGTTTTTCTCATTTGAGTCTCATTGATTTGGGAAACTGTTTCAGCCAACATCTATCTGGGACAATTTATCTTTCCTGAACCAATCATCCTCAGCAATTTTAGTATTGGCCAATACTTATATTTTACCATGTTCTTGTAATTTTTAGCAGTGTGAATAAATTTTCATTTAATTATAAACATCCTTGCGTGACCCATATACCGTATTTTTCGCCCCATAAGACGCACTTTTTCTTCCCCCAAAATGGGGGAGAAATGCCCCTGCGTCTTATGGGGCGAATGCTGCCAGTTTTACATCGCAAGCTGCGATGTATGAGCAGAGCGGGGACTCGGGGAGGGACTGGGAGGAGGAGCTGGGGGCCGGCAATAGCGGCGGGGCGGTGCAGTCAGTGTAGTATAGCACCGCCCCGCCGCTCCGGTATACTAATATAAGATCTCATATTCAAGTAATAGTTATTAAACATGCCCCCCAACTGCTATTACTACCTTACATCCTAATCGCTGCTGTAGAATTCAGGCAGGCCAGGCGGGCGGCAGCGTAACTCGTGTCACCCTGCGCCGCCTACTTTATGAATGAAGTAGGCGGCGCAGGCAAGTGACGTCAGTGAGACGCGCCGGCCGGCCGGCCTGAATTTTACAGAAGCGATTAGGATGTAAGGTAGTAATAGGAGTTGGGGGGCATGTTTAATAACTATTAATTCAATATGACATCTTATATTTGTATGGCGGCGGCGGCGGGAGGGGGGGTTCGGATTGCGATCTGTGGATGGCACTGTTACAGGGGGGGGGTCTGTGAATGGCACTGTTATGGGCTGGGGGGGTCTGTGCATGGCACTGTTATGGGCTGGGGGGTCTGTGGATGGCACATATATAACAGTGCCACCCACAGATCCCCCCCAGCCCATAACAGTGCCATCCACAGATCCCCCTGTAACAGTGCCATCCACAGATCCCCCCCTGTAACAGTGCCATCCACAGATCCCCCTGTAACAGTGCCATCCACAGATCCCTCCCCCCTGTAACAGTGTCAGCCACAGATCCCCCCATAACAGTGTCAGCCATCCACAGATCCCATCATAACAGTGTCAGTCATCCACAGATCCCCCCCATAACACTGTCCGTCATCCACAGATCCCCCCATAACAGTGTCCATCATCCACAGATCCCCCCTATAACAGTGTCCGTCATCCACAGATCCCCCCATAACAGTGTCCGTCATCCACAGATCCCCCCATAACAGTGTCCGTCATCCACAGATCCCCCCATAACAGTGTCCGTCATCCACAGATCCCCCCATAACAGTGTTCGTCATCCACAGATCCCCCACCCCATAACAGTGTCCGTCATCCACAGATCCCCCCTATAACAGTGTCCGTCATCCACAGATCCCCCCTATAACAGTGTCCGTCATCCACAGATCCCCCCATAACAGTGTCCGTCATCCACAGATCCCCCCCATAACAGTGTCAGTCATCCACAGATCCCCAGTAATAGTGCCATCCACAGACCACCATTAGTTCCAAACCCACCAAACACACAGCACACCTTTTGGTTAAAAATATTTTTTTTCTTATTTTCCTCCCCAAAAACCTAGGTGCGTCTTATGGGCCGGTGCGTCTTATAGGGCGAAAAATACGGTAATTGTGAGTGCCGATCTTTCCATTATAACAATTTTTGTGAGTAGTGTATTTATACACAAAAGGACATAGGAATAGTGTTATAAATAAGCCACCAGACATACTGCAGATCCATCAATAGTGTGATTGTTTTATTGTGCTCTGATTGAGAGTTGGTGCAAAAGAGTAAATATTATTTTTAGCAAATTTTTATTACATTTTGTAGAATAACATACAGACTGATAATATTTATTTCAATGTCAACTTCAAGGCATTACAACAATGATGGTAATGAGCAATGAAAGAAAAAACTAATTGCATCTTATATAAGTGCAATTATATTCTTTGAATAAAGTATAAGTACATTTTATTTAACCAAGTGATGTGAAAGAATCGAATACCTTAATAATAAGTAAAACAAAAACATAAAATCTGAAGAAAATAAGGTGTAATATGTAAAAGAAAATAAATTGAAAGAAGGAAATACTCTCAGACTAAGTTTCTAAAGTGGATTTGAAAATCAGCAGGGAGGGAGAGTCGTATGTGATGAATGGATGCAAGTCCTCCAGGCTTCCCCAAATTTAGGATATTAATGTTTCATGTAAGCTAGCATTTATTCATGAGAGCATGATGTATTGACCATGCTCACAATCTTACATAAAGGGGGGATTTTAACCATTGGTGATCGTGAGTTTTGTTGCCTACAGTTTTCATTGCAGACTCATAAAGTGTAGAGCATTTAAATGTATTTGCTATAAAATGCAATGATTTTGACCAATTTTTTGCAGTGAATTCCCAGCCTAGTTCCTTTTCCCAAGTGAGAAATAGTGGTTTTAGCAAATGTCCTCAGCAGTGAATAGACAGGTTTGAGGCCATTAGGAGGCAAACTGGGTTTATGCTTCTTTTTTCCAGACAGCTGAGGAATCTCATTCAGAGCCTTTTATATTTTGATAGATGATGATTGCATTTGGGGCAATAATGATCGACATCCTTACAGCTGTCCAAGCAGAAAGGAATCAGGCAGCATCCTAACCAGCATCTATAGAAGAGGAGACAATTAGATAAGAAATAAATCAAGAGTTCCCAGAAAACAAGCAATAATGGTCCTGGTTGGGATTGATTCCTGGGAGGCTTTGTAGACCATACACATTGCAATAATGCCATGGGGATTTACTAGTTCCATTTCTAAGAGTGGCTAGCCTTTTAAAGACCTCTATTGCAAATGTTGCAAGACTAAATCGGGAGGGGACAGTTAAAGTTAGCAGTCACAGCCAGGCCCTGGCACCTGAAGAGGCCCAAAGACTAGGGATGAGCGAACTCGAACTGTATAGTTCGGGTTCGTACCGAATTTTGGGGTGTCCGTGACACGGACCCGAACCCGGACATTTTCGTAAAAGTCCGGGTTCGGGTTCGGTGTTCGTCGCTTTCTTGGCGCTTTTGTGACGCTTTCTTGGCGCTTTTTGAAAGGCTGCAAAGCAGCCAATCAACAAGCGTCATACTACTTGCCCCAAGAGGCCATCACAGCCATGCCTACTATTGGCATGGCTGTGATTGGCCAGAGCACCATGTGACCCAGCCTCTATTTAAGCTGGAGTCACATAGCGCCGCCCGTCACTCTGCTCTGATTAGCGTAGGGAGAGGTTGCGGCTGCGACAGTAGGGCGAGATTAGGCAGATTAACTCCTCCAAAGGACTTGATTAACTGATCGATCTGCAGCTGTGGATCATTGAGCTGCTGATCCTCAATTGCTCACTGTTTTTAGGCTGCACAGACCGTTTGTCAGTCTCATTTTTCTGGGGTGATCGGCGGCCATTTTGTGTCTTGTGGTGCGCCAGCACAAGCTGCGACCAAGTGCATTTAACCCTCAATGGTGTGGTTGTTTTTTGGCTAAAGCCTACATCAGGGTGAAGCTGTCACACCAAGTGCATTTAACCAGCAATAGTCTGTTCATTTTTTGGCCATATACAAAATCAGGGGCAAGCTGCGCCTGTCACCAAGTGCATTTAACCCTCAATGGTGTGGTTGTTTTTTGGCTAAAGCCTACATCAGGGTGAAGCTGTGACACCAAGTGCATTTAACCAGCAATAGTCTGTTCATTTTTTGGCCATATACAAAATCAGGGGCAAGCTGCGCCTGTCACCAAGTGCATTTAACCCTCAATGGTGTGGTTGTTTTTTGGCTAAAGCCTACATCAGGGTGAAGCTGTCACACCAAGTGCATTTAACCAGCAATAGTCTGTTCATTTTTTGGCCATATACAAAATCAGGGGCAAGCTGCGCCTGTCACCAAGTGCATTTAACCCTCAATGGTGTGGTTGTTTTTTGGCTAAAGCCTACATCAGGGTGAAGCTGTCACACCAAGTGCATTTAACCAGCAATAGTCTGTTTATTTTTTGGCCATATCCCAGTCTAATTCTGTCACTAAATCCATACCGGTCACCCAGCGCCTAAATACTAGGCCTCAAATTTATATCCAGCTAAATCTGTCCCTAGTGCTGTAGCTGGGCGAGTTATTTAGTGTCCGTTCAAGCACATTTTTTGTTCTGGGTTGAAGTACAATTCCCAATTTAGCAATTTCATAATTTAGTGGTTCCTGCTATATCAGAGCTATTTGAAATCTATCCCAAAAAGGGTATATAATATTGAAGGTGCACATTGGGTCATTCAGAATAACTTCACACACACCCGCTACTGTGTATTTCCAAGTCTAATTCTGTCACTAAACCCATACCTGTCACCCAGCGCCTAAATACTAGGCCTCAAATTTAAATCCCTCTAAATCTCTCGTTACCGCTGTACTGTTGTTGCTGGGCAAGATATTTAGTGTCCGTCAAAGCACATTTTTTGTTCTGGGTTGAAGTACAATTCCCAATTTAGCAATTTCATAATTTAGTGGTTCCTGCTATATCAGAGCTATTTGGAATCTATCCCTAAAAGGGTATATAATATTGAAGGTGCACATTGGGTCATTCAGAATAACTTCACACACACCCGCTACTGTGTATTTCCAAGTCTAATTCTGTCACTAAACCCATACCTGTCACCCAGCGCCTAAATACTAGGCCTCAAATTTAAATCCCTCTAAATCTCTCGTTACCGCTGTACTGTTGTTGCTGGGCAAGATATTTAGTGTCCGTCAAAGCACATTTTTTGTTCTGGGTTGAAGTACAATTCCCAATTTAGCAATTTCATAATTTAGTGGTTCCTGCTATATCAGAGCTATTTGGAATCTATCCCTAAAAGGGTATATAATATTGAAGGTGCACATTGGGTCATTCAGAATAACTTCACACACACCCGCTACTGTGTATTTCCAAGTCTAATTCTGTCACTAAACCCATACCTGTCACCCAGCGCCTAAATACTAGGCCTCAAATTTAAATCCCTCTAAATCTCTCGTTACCGCTGTACTGTTGTTGCTGGGCAAGATATTTAGTGTCCGTCAAAGCACATTTTTTGTTCTGGGTTGAAGTACAATTCCCAATTTAGCAATTTCATAATTTAGTGGTTTCTGCTATATCAGAGCTATTTGAAATCTATCCCTAAAAGGGTATATAATATTGAAGGTGCACATAGGGTCATTCAGAATAACTTCACACACACGCTTCTGTGCATTTCCAAGTCTAATTCTGTCACTAAATCCATACCGGTGACCCAGCGCCTAAATACTAGGCCTCAAATTTATATCCCGCTAAATCTCTCGTTACCGCTGTACTGTTGTTGCTGGGCAAGATATTTAGTGTCCGTCAAAGCACATTTTTTGTTCTGGGTTGAAGTACAATTCCCAATTTAGCAATTTCATAATTTAGTGGTTCCTGCTATATCAGAGCTATTTGAAATCTATCCCAAAAAGGGTATATAATATTGAAGGTGCACATTGGGTCATTCAGAATAACTTCACACACACCCGCTACTGTGTATTTCCAAGTCTAATTCTGTCACTAAACCCATACCTGTCACCCAGCGCCTAAATACTAGGCCTCAAATTTAAATCCCTCTAAATCTCTCGTTACCGCTGTCCTGTTGTAGCTGGGAAAGTTATTTAGTGCCCGTCAAAGCACATTTTTTGTTCTGGGTTGAAGTACAATTCCCAATTTAGCAATTTCATAATTTAGTGGTTCCTGCTATATCAGAGCTATTTGAAATCTATCCCAAAAAGGGTATATAATATTCAAGGTGCACATTGGGTCATTCAGAATAACTTCACACACACGCTTCTGTGCATTTCCAAGTCTAATTCTGTCACTAAATCCATACCGGTCACCCAGCGCCTAAATACTAGGCCTCAAATTTATATCCCGCTGAATTTGAATACAATACATTGGGCCAAATAATATATTTGTTGTTGTGGTGAACCATAACAATGAGAAAAACATCTAGTAAGGGACGCGGACGTGGACATGGTCGTGGTGGTGTTAGTGGACCCTCTGGTGCTGGGAGAGGACGTGGCCGTTCTGCCACATCCACACGTCCTAGTGTACCAACTACCTCAGGTCCCAGTAGCCGCCAGAATTTACAGCGATATATGGTGGGGCCCAATGCCGTTCTAAGGATGGTAAGGCCTGAGCAGGTACAGGCATTAGTCAATTGGGTGGCCGACAGTGGATCCAGCACGTTCACATTATCTCCCACCCAGTCTTCTGCAGAAAGCGCACAGATGGCGCCTGAAAACCAACCCCATCAGTCTGTCACATCACCCCCATGCATACCAGGGAAACTGTCTCAGCCTCAAGTTATGCAGCAGTCTCTTATGCTGTTTGAAGACTCCGCTGGCAGGGTTTCCCAAGGGCATCCACCTAGCCCTTCCCCAGCGGTGAAAGACATAGAATGCACTGACGCACAACCACTTATGTTTCCTGATGATGAGGACATGGGAATACCACCTCAGCATGTCTCTGATGATGACGAAACACAGGTGCCAACTGCTGCGTCTTTCTGCAGTGTGCAGACTGAACAGGAGGTCAGGGATCAAGACTGGGTGGAAGACGATGCAGGGGACGATGAGGTCCTAGACCCCACATGGAATGAAGGTCGTGCCACTGACTTTCACAGTTCGGAGGAAGAGGCAGTGGTGAGACCGAGCCAACAGCGTAG
Organism: Bufo gargarizans; assembly: GCF_014858855.1. Taxonomy (NCBI): domain Eukaryota; kingdom Metazoa; phylum Chordata; class Amphibia; order Anura; family Bufonidae; genus Bufo; species Bufo gargarizans. Next base: position 157,837,750 of record NC_058087.1, on the reverse strand, counting down.
CAAAAGAGGGAGCAGTGGGCAAAAGCAGAACACCCGCCGCCAAGAGACTCCGCCTGCTACTGACCGCCGCCATCTGGGACCGAGCACCCCAAAGGCAGCTTCAAGGAGTTCCCTGGCATGGCACTTCTTCAAACAATGTGCTGACGACAAGACCCGAGTGGTTTGCACGCTGTGCCATCAGAGCCTGAAGCGAGGCATTAACGTTCTGAACCTGAGCACAACCTGCATGACCAGGCACCTGCATGCAAAGCATGAACTGCAGTGGAGTAAACACCTTAAAACCAAGGAAGTCACTCAGGCTCCCCCTGCTACCTCTTCTGCTGCTGCCGCCTCGGCCTATTCTGCTGCTGCCGCCTCGGCCTCTTCCTCCGCCTCTGGAGGAACGTTGGCACCTGCCGCCCAGCAAACAGGGGATGTACCACCAACACCACCACCACCACCTCCGTCACCAAGCGTCTCAACCATGTCACACGCCAGCGTTCAGCTCTCCATCTCACAAACATTTGATAGAAAGCGTAAATTCCCACCTAGCCACCCTCGATCCCTGGCCCTGAATGCCAGCATTTCTAAACTACTGGCCTATGAAATGCTGTCATTTAGGCTGGTGGACACAGACAGCTTCAAACAGCTCATGTCGCTTGCTGTCCCACAGTATGTTGTTCCCAGCCGGCACTACTTCTCCAAGAGAGCCGTGCCTTCCCTGCACAACCAAGTATCCGATAAAATCAAGTGTGCACTGCGCAACGCCATCTGTAGCAAGGTCCACCTAACCACAGATACGTGGACCAGTAAGCACGGCCAGGGACGCTATATCTCCCTAACTGCACACTGGGTAAATGTAGTGGCAGCTGGGCCCCAGGCGGAGAGCTGTTTGGCGCACGTCCTGCCGCCGCCAAGGATCGCAGGGCAACATTCTTTGCCTCCTGTTGCCACCTCCTCCTTCTCGGCTTCCTCCTCCTCTTCTTCCACCTGCTCATCCAGTCAGCCACACACCTTCACCACCAACTTCAGCACAGCCCGGGGTAAACGTCAGCAGGCCATTCTGAAACTCATATGTTTGGGGGACAGGCCCCACACCGCACAGGAGTTGTGGCGGGGTATTGAACAACAGACCGACGAGTGGTTGCTGCCGGTGAGCCTCAAGCCCGGCCTGGTGGTGTGTGATAATGGGCGAAATCTCGTTGCAGCTCTGGGACTAGCCAATTTGACGCACATCCCTTGCTTGGCGCATGTGCTGAATTTGGTGGTGCAGAAGTTCATTCACAACTACCCCGACATGTCAGAGCTGCTGCATAAAGTGCGGGCCGTCTGTTCGCGCTTCCGGCGTTCACATCCTGCCGCTGCTCGCCTGTCTGCGCTACAGCGTAACTTCGGCCTTCCCGCTCACCGCCTCATATGCGACGTGCCCACCAGGTGGAACTCCACCTTGCACATGCTGGACAGACTGTGCGAGCAGCAGCAGGCCATAGTGGAGTTTCAGCTGCAGCACGCACGGGTCAGTCGCACTACAGAACAGCACCACTTCACCACCAATGACTGGGCCTCCATGCGAGACCTGTGTGCCCTGTTGCGCTGTTTCGAGTACTCCACCAACATGGCCAGTGGCGATGACACCGTTATCAGCGTTACAATACCACTTCTATGTCTCCTTGAGAAAACACTTAGGGCGATGATGGAACAGGAGGTGGCCCAGGAGGAGGAGGAGGAGGATGAGGAAGAGGGGTCATTTTTAGCACTTTCAGGCCAGTCTCTTCGAAGTGACTCAGAGGGAGGTTTTTTGCAACAGCAGAGGCCAGGTACAAATGTGGCCAGCCAGGGCCCACTACTGGAGGACGAGGAGGACGAGGATGAGGAGGAGGTGGAGGAGGATGAGGATGAAGCATGGTCACAGCGGGGTGGCACCCAACGCAGCTCGGGTCCATCACTGGTGCGTGGCTGGGGGGAAAGGCAGGACGATGACGATACGCCTCCCACAGAGGACAGCTTGTCCTTACCCCTGGGCAGCCTGGCACACATGAGCGACTACATGCTGCAGTGCCTGCGCAACGACAGCAGAGTTGCCCACATTTTAACCTGTGCGGACTACTGGGTTGCCACCCTGCTGGATCCACGCTACAAAGACAATGTGCCCACCTTACTTCCTGCACTGGAGCGTGATAGGAAGATGCGCGAGTACAAGCGCACGTTGGTAGACGCGCTACTGAGAGCATTCCCAAATGTCACAGGGGAACAAGTGGAAGCCCAAGGCCAAGGCAGAGGAGGAGCAAGAGGTCGCCAAGGCAGCTGTGTCACGGCCAGCTCCTCTGAGGGCAGGGTTAGCATGGCAGAGATGTGGAAAACTTTTGTCAACACGCCACAGCTAACTGCACCACCACCTGATACGCAACGTGTTAGCAGGAGGCAACATTTCACTAACATGGTGGAACAGTACGTGTGCACACCCCTCCACGTACTGACTGATGGTTCGGCCCCATTCAACTTCTGGGTCTCTAAATTGTCCACGTGGCCAGAGCTAGCCTTTTATGCCTTGGAGGTGCTGGCCTGCCCGGCAGCCAGCGTTTTGTCTGAACGTGTATTCAGCACGGCAGGGGGCGTCATTACAGACAAACGCAGCCGCCTGTCTACAGCCAATGTGGACAAGCTGACGTTCATAAAAATGAACCAGGCATGGATCCCACAGGACCTGTCCGTCCCTTGTCCAGATTAGACATTAACTACCTCCCCATAACCATATATTATTGGACTCCAGGGCACTTCCTCATTCAATCCTATTTTTATTTTCATTTTACCATTATATTGCGATGCTACCCAAAGTTGAATGAACCTCTCCTCTGCCTGTGTGCTAGGCCTAAATATATGCCAATGGACTGTTGCAGTGGTGGCTGACATGAAGCCTGATTCTCTGCTATGACATGCAGACTAATTCTCTGCTGACATGAAGCCAGATTGTCTGTTACGGGACCTCTCTCCTCTGCCTGGGTGCTGGGCCTAAATTTATGACAATGGACTGTTGCAGTGGTGGCTGACGTGAAGCCTGATTCTCTGCTATGACATGCAGACTGATTCTCTGCTGACATGAAGCCAGATCCTCTGTTACGGGACCTCTCTCCTCTGCCTGGGTGCTGGGCCTAAATTTATGACAATGGACTGTTGCAGTGGTGGCTGACGTGAAGCCTGATTCTCTGCTATGACATGCAGACTGATTCTCTGCTGACATGAAGCCAGATCCTCTTTTACGGGACCTCTCTCCTCTGCCTGGGTGCTGGGCCTAAATTTATGACAATGGACTGTTGCAGTGGTGGCTGACGTGAAGCCTGATTCTCTGCTATGACATGCAGACTGATTCTCTGCTGACATGAAGCCAGATCCTCTTTTACGGGACCTCTCTCCTCTGCCTGGGTGCTGGGCCTAAATTTATGACAATGGACTGTTGCAGTGGTGGCTGACGTGAAGCCTCATTCTCTGCTATGACATGCAGACTGATTCTCTGCTGACATGAAGCCAGATCCTCTGTTACGGGACCTCTCTCCTCTGCCTGGGTGCTGGGCCTGAATATATGCCAATGGACTGTTGCAGTGGTGGGTGACGTGAAGCCTCATTCTCTGCTATGACATGCAGACTAATTCTCTGCTGACATGAAGCCAGATTGTCTGTTACGGGACCTCTCTCCTCTGCCTGTGTGTGTGCTGGGCCTAAATATATGCCAATGGACTGTTGCAGTGGTGGCTGACGTGAAGCCTCATTCTCTGCTATGACATGCAGACTGATTCTCTGCTGACATGAAGCCAGATCCTCTGTTACGGGACCTCTCTCCTCTGCCTGGGTGCTGGGCCTAAATTTATGACAATGGACTGTTGCAGTGGTGGCTGACGTGAAGCCTGATTCTCTGCTATGACATGCAGACTGATTCTCTGCTGACATGAAGCCAGATCCTCTTTTACGGGACCTCTCTCCTCTGCCTGGGTGCTGGGCCTAAATTTATGACAATGGACTGTTGCAGTGGTGGCTGACGTGAAGCCTGATTCTCTGCTATGACATGCAGACTGATTCTCTGCTGACATGAAGCCAGATCCTCTTTTACGGGACCTCTCTCCTCTGCCTGGGTGCTGGGCCTAAATTTATGACAATGGACTGTTGCAGTGGTGGCTGACGTGAAGCCTCATTCTCTGCTATGACATGCAGACTGATTCTCTGCTGACATGAAGCCAGATCCTCTGTTACGGGACCTCTCTCCTCTGCCTGGGTGCTGGGCCTGAATATATGCCAATGGACTGTTGCAGTGGTGGGTGACGTGAAGCCTCATTCTCTGCTATGACATGCAGACTAATTCTCTGCTGACATGAAGCCAGATTGTCTGTTACGGGACCTCTCTCCTCTGCCTGTGTGTGTGCTGGGCCTAAATATATGCCAATGGACTGTTGCAGTGGTGGCTGACGTGAAGCCTCATTCTCTGCTATGACATGCAGACTGATTCTCTGCTGACATGAAGCCAGATCCTCTGTTACGGGACCTCTCTCCTCTGCCTGGGTGCTGGGCCTAAATTTATGACAATGGACTGTTGCAGTGGTGGCTGACGTGAAGCCTGATTCTCTGCTATGACATGCAGACTGATTCTCTGCTGTCATGAAGCCAGATTGTCTGTTACGGGACCTTTCTCCTCTACCTGGGTTCTGGGCCTAAATTTATGAAAATTGACTCTTACAGTGGTGGGTGACGTGAAGCCTGATTCTCTGCTATGATATGAAGACTGATTCTCTGCTGACATGAAGCCAGATTGTCTGTTACGGGACCTTTCTCCTCTGCCTGGGTTCTGGGCCTAAATTTATGAAAATTGACTCTTACAGTGGTGGGTGACGTGAAGCCTGATTCTCTGCTATGATATGAAGACTGATTCTCTGCTGACATGAAGCCAGATTGTCTGTTACGGGACCTTTCTCCTCTGCCTGGGTTCTGGGCCTAAATTTATGAAAATTGACTCTTACAGTGGTGGGTGACGTGAAGCCTGATTCTCTGCTATGATATGAAGACTGATTCTCTGCTGACATGAAGCCAGATTGTCTGTTACGGGACCTTTCTCCTCTGCCTGGGTTCTGGGCCTAAATTTATGAAAATTGACTCTTACAGTGGTGGGTGACGTGAAGCCTGATTCTCTGCTATGATATGAAGACTGATTCTCTGCTGACATGAAGCCAGATTCTCTGTTACGGGACCTCTCTCCTCTGCCTGGGTGCTGGGCCTAAATTTATGACAATGGACTGTTGCAGTGGTGGCTGACGTGAAGCCTGATTCTCTGCTATGACATGCAGACTGATTCTCTGCTGACATGAAGCCAGATTCTCTGTTACGGGACCTCTCTCCTCTGCCTGTGTGTGTGCTGGGCCTAAATATATGCCAATGGACTGTTGCAGTGGTGGCTGACGTGAAGCCTCATTCTCTGCTATGACATGCAGACTAATTCTCTGCTGACATGAAGACAGATTCTCTGTTACGGGACCTCTCTCCTCTGCCTGGGTGCCGGGGCCTAAATATCTGAGAATGGACTGTTCCAGTGGTGGGTGACGGGAAGCCAGATTCTCTGCTATGGAACCTCTCTCCAATTGATTTTGGTTAATTTTTATTTATTTAATTTTTATTTTAATTCATTTCCCTATCCACATTTGTTTGCAGGGGATTTACCTACATGTTGCTGCCTTTTGCAGCCCTCTAGCTCTTTCCTGGGCTGTTTTACAGCCTTTTTAGTGCCGAAAAGTTCGGGTCCCCATTGACTTCAATGGGGTTCGGGTTCGGGACGAAGTTCGGATCGGGTTCGGATCCCGAACCCGAACATTTCCGGGATGTTCGGCCGAACTTCTCGAACCCGAACATCCAGGTGTTCGCTCAACTCTACCAAAGACCATTCTGCCACCAAAGAAGACAGTGTTCAGTCAGGGTGCTATCTGTTATATACACGGATAATAACTGGACGGGGAAATCATCCATTTTAAAAGGTCCTAACACTTCTGGGAAGAAGCTGCCAATAGAAAAAATGTTTTGTGATATCCAATTCCAATTGAGTTGTGCCAAATCACAAATTCAGATGTGTTAAAAATTTACCTGGACTAAAAGGTCATGATATGTTCAGGTTTTTATGCAAATTTTGATGATCCACTTCTGATTTCAAACACTGCATAGAAAACTGAACGTTTGGCCATACTCTTAGGGACAATTGCATTATGTGCAATTTACTAGTACATTGTCATTAGCCAAATGCAGCAATTTATCAGGTTATACACTGTTTTAGGAATGTCTAGTTAGGAAAGTAAGGGTTGGATCCCAAAATGATTTTTTGCACATTTGTTTGTAACTTGATCCAAAACTCCATCAAAAAAATGCACCAAATCTACAGTGTTTCAACAAAGCCTTTTTTGCCATTTACATAGCCATATGAGGGCTTATTTTTTGTGGGGCAATATGCATTTTTAATGCCACCATTTAATTTATCATGTTTTGTATTGTAAAACTTCTTTGTGGGGTAAAACAAAAAAATAATAATAATAATCTGTCAAGGTTTTGGGGGTTTTGACATTATGGCATTCACTGTGCACTAAAAATGACATGACGTCCTAATTCTGCAGCTCAATACCATTACAGTGATACCAAACTTGTACAGTTTTTAGTTTTAATTTTTAGAAAAAAAAATATATAAAAAATCAAAATTTTCTTTCCATTTCCATTTTCTGACAGCCATAGCTTTTTTTTTATTTCAGTCTACAGAGTTGTATAAGGGCTTGTTTTTTTGCATAATGCAATTTTTATATATATATATATATATATATATATATATATATATACAGTGGAGGAAATAATTATTTGACCCCTCACTGATTTTGTAAGTTTGTCCAATGACAAAGAAATGAAAAGTCTCAGAACAGTATCATTTCAATGGTAGGTTTATTGTAACAGTGGCAGATAGCACATCAAAAGGAAAATCGAATAAATAACTTTAAATAAAAGATAGCAACTGATTTGCATTTCATTGAGTGAAATAAGTATTTGAACCCCTACCAACCATTAAGAGTTCTGGCTCCCACAGAGTGGTTAGACACTTCTACTCAATTAGTCACCCTCATTAAGGACACCTGTCTTAACTAGTCACCTGTATAAAAGACACCTGTCCACAGAATCAATCAATCAAGCAGACTCCAAACTCTCCAACATGGGAAAGACCAAAGAGCTGTCCAAGGATGTCAGAGACAAAATTGTAGACCTGCACAAGGCTGGAATGGGCTACAAAACCATTAGCAAGAAGCTGGGAGAGAAGGTGACAACTGTTGGTGCGATTGTTCGAAAATGGAAGGAGCACAAAATGACCATCAATCGACCTCGCTCTGGGGCTCCACGCAAGATCTCACCTCGTGGGGTGTCAATGGTTCTTTCCATTTCCATTTTCTGACAGCCATAGCTTTTTTTTTATTTCAGTCTACAGAGTTGTATAAGGGCTTGTTTTTTTGCATAATGCAATTTTTATATATATATATATATATATATATATATATATACAGTGGAGGAAATAATTATTTGACCCCTCACTGATTTTGTAAGTTTGTCCAATGACAAAGAAATGAAAAGTCTCAGAACAGTATCATTTCAATGGTAGGTTTATTGTAACAGTGGCAGATAGCACATCAAAAGGAAAATCGAATAAATAACTTTAAATAAAAGATAGCAACTGATTTGCATTTCATTGAGTGAAATAAGTATTTGAACCCTCTAACAAAAAAAGACTTAATACTTGGTGGAAAAACCCTTGTTTGCAAGCACAGAGGTCAAACGTTTCTTGTAATTGATGACCAAGTTTGCGCACATTTTAGGAGGAATGTTGGTCCACTCCTCTTTGCAGATCATCTCTAAATCCCTAAGGTTTCGAGGCTGTCTCTGTGCAACTCTGAGCTTGAGCTCCTTCCATAGGTTTTCGATTGGATTAAGGTCCGGAGACTGACTAGGCCACTCCATGACCTTAATGTGCTTCTTCTTGAGCCACTCCTTTGTTGCCTTTGCTGTATGTTTTGGGTCATTGTCGTGCTGGAACACCCATCCACGACCCATTTTCAGTTTCCTGGCAGAGGGAAGGAGGTTGTCGCTCAGGATTTCACGATACATGGCTCCGTCCATTTTCCCGTTTATGCGAATAAGTTGTCCTGTGCCCTTAGCAGAAAAACACCCCCAAAGCAAAATGTTTCCACCCCCATGCTTGACGGTGGGGACGGTGTTTTGGGGGTCATAGGCAGCATTTTTCTTCCTCCAAACACAGCGAGTTGAGTTAATGCCAAAGAGCTCTATTTTGGTCTCATCAGACCACAGCACCTTCTCCCAGTCACTCTCTGAATCATTCAGGTGTTCATTGGCAAACTTCAGACGGGCCTGCACATGTGCCTTCCTGAGCAGGGGGACCTTGCGAGCCCTGCAGGATTTTAATCCATTGCGGTGTAATGTGTTTCCAATGGTTTTCTTGGTGACTGTGGTCCCTGCTAATTTGAGGTCATTAACTAACTCCTCCCGTGTAGTTCTAGGATGCTTTTTCACCTTTCTCAGAACCATTGACACCCCACGAGGTGAGATCTTGCGTGGAGCCCCAGAGCGAGGTCGATTGATGGTCATTTTGTGCTCCTTCCATTTTCGAACAATCGCACCAACAGTTGTCACCTTCTCTCCCAGCTTCTTGCTAATGGTTTTGTAGCCCATTCCAGCCTTGTGCAGGTCTACAATTTTGTCTCTGACATCCTTGGACAGCTCTTTGGTCTTTCCCATGTTGGAGAGTTTGGAGTCTGCTTGATTGATTGATTCTGTGGACAGGTGTCTTTTATACAGGTGACTAGTTAAGACAGGTGTCCTTAATGAGGGTGACTAATTGAGTAGAAGTGTCTAACCACTCTGTGGGAGCCAGAACTCTTAATGGTTGGTAGGGGTTCAAATACTTATTTCACTCAATGAAATGCAAATCAGTTGCTATCTTTTATTTAAAGTTATTTATTCGATTTTCCTTTTGATGTGCTATCTGCCACTGTTACAATAAACCTACCATTGAAATGATACTGTTCTGAGACTTTTCATTTCTTTGTCATTGGACAAACTTACAAAATCAGTGAGGGGTCAAATAATTATTTCCGCCACTGTATATATATATATATATATATATATATATTTTTTTTTTTGTTAAATATTAGCCTCCTTAGAGATCAAGAGCCTATTTAAAGGGTCAAACATTGACTTATAGGATAGCTGCCTTACATCTGGTGGCATTTGAGGCAGAGCTTGTTAAGAGCTCATTTGCATCCCTTTCTTCCCAGAATTCCAGAGAAGCATGTATGACCCATAAGTCTCCTCATGCCAATTAAGGCGCTCTCTCCCCAAGGAGAGAAATTACCCCCCTAAATCCTGTTTTTACATTGCCGGCATTGCCATTGCTGAATTTTTTTATTTTTTATTATCCGTGAAGGATTTATTATTATAGTCTGTTCATTTTAGTGCTTACCCGAACAGAATTATGGTGCCAAAGCTAGCCCAGACTAGGAGTCCATTGGTATGTTGTATGCGTGTCAATATGTTCTCGTGACAAACAGGACAGGTGCATGATGCTGGAGTGTCAGCAAATGATGTTGCCATGACCACTGTTGTTACAGGGACCATAACCACTGTCAACGATAAAAAAAGACAAAAAATTGTAAATAGGATAGAACTTTCTACAGAAAAAAAAAACCAATAATTGCATTAGGGTAATCGCAGCAATAACAGGGCTGGATCCAGTTGCAACCACATGATACCAGTAAAAAACATTCTAAGAAAAAACATACTGCTGTACTGTACAGTACAGACCAAAAGTTTGGACACCCCTTCTCATTCAAAGAGTTTTCTTTATTTTCATGACTATGAAAATTGTAGATTCACACTGAAGGCATCAAAACTATGAATTAACACATGTGGAATTATATACATAACAAAAAAGTGTGAAACAACTGAAAATATGTAATATTCTAGGTTCTTCAAAGTAGCCACCTTTTGCTTTGATTACTGCTTTGCATTCTTGGCATTCTCTTGATGAGCTTCAAGAGGTAGTCACCTGAAATGAAGGAGTTCCCAGAGATGCTTAGCACTTGTTGGCCCTTTTGCCTTCACTCTGCGGTCCAGCTCACCCCAAACCATCTCGATTGGGTTCAGGTCCGGTGACTGTGGAGGCCAGGTTATCTGGTGCAGCATCCCATCACTCTCCTTCATGGTCAAATAGCCCTTACACAGCCTGGAGGTGTGTTTGGGGTCATTGTCCTGTTGAAAAATAAATGATGGTCCAACTAAACGCAAACCGGATAAAATAGCATGCCGCTGCAAGATGCTGTGGTAGCCATGCTGGTTCAGTATGCCTTCAATTTTGAATAAATCCCCAACAGTGTCACCAGAAAAGCACATCCACACCATCACACCTCCTCCTCCATGCTTCACAGTGGGAACCAGGCAAGTAGAGTCCATCCGTTCACCTTTTCTGCGTCGCACAAAGACACGGTGGGTGGAACCAAAGATCTCAAATTTGGACTCATCAGACCAAAGCACAGATTTCCACTGGTCTAATGTCCATTCCTTGTGTTCTTTAGCCCAAACAAGTCTCTTCTGCTTGTTGCCTGTCCTTAGCAGTGGTTTCCTAGCAGATATTCTACCATGAAGGCCTGATTCACACAGTCTCCTCTTAACAGTTGTACTAGAGATGTGTCTGCTGCTAGAACTCTGTGTGGCATTGACCTGGTCTCTAATCTGAACTGCTGTTAACCTGTGATTTCTGAGGCTGGTGACTCGGATTGAACTTATCCTCCGCAGCAGAGGTGACTCTTGGTCTTCCTTTCCTGGGGCGGTCCGCATGTGAGCCAGTTTCTTTGTAGCGCTTGATGGTTTTTGTGACTGCACTTGGGGACACTTTCAAAGTTTTCCCAATTTTTCGGACTGACTGACCTTCATTTCTTAAAGTAATGATGGCCACTGCTTTTTTCTTGCCATAATACAAATTCTAACAGTCTATTCAGTAGGACTATCAGCTGTGTATCCACCTGACTTCTCCACAACGCAACTGATGGTCCCAACACCATTTAAAGGCAAGAAATCCCACCTATTAAACCTGACAGGGCACACCTGTGAAGTGAAAACCATTTTAGGTGACTACCTCTTGAAGCTCATCAAGAGAATGCCAAGAGTGTGCAAAGCAGTAATCAAAGCAAAAGGTGGCTACTTTGAAGAACCTAGAATATGACATATTTTCAGTTGTTTCACACTTTTTTGTTATGTATATAATTCCATATGTGTTAATCCATAGTTTTGATGCCTTCAGTGTAAACCCACAATTTTCATAGTCATGAAAATAAAGAAAACTCTTTGAATGAGAAGGTGTGTCCAAACTTTTGGTCTGTACTGTATATACAACAAAAACAACAGATGGGAAACAGATACGGTTACATAACGTACAGTTTTTTAGCTGCAGTTCAATTATTTTCAGATTCCAGCTAGACTCAAGGCTGATCTGAACCTGAGCTTACTAGAAAGTGCAGTCAGCAAAGCAGTGCTTGAGTTGCGACAAGATCAACAGACAACTGTGGAGGCTATCATGGAGTCATCAGTTTTCCTTATCGATATTGTACAAGAGGCCATCAAGAACCAGAAAGGGATTGGAGTGCCCCTCCTCAGTGCAGGGCAGAGAAAATTGGCCATAAATAGATGAAAGAGTAATCCACAGGTACAAACAAAAGCTTCTCACCCAGTTAAGCCAGTTCTCTTTGCTCTCCATTGATGACGGGAAATCACACCAGCTGTCTTCAGATGAGGCACTGGCGTAACTAGAATCATAAATTAATGTCTCGAGGTCTATTTAAAAGGTTGAACATTGACTTATAGGATAGCTACCTTACATCTGGTGGCACTAGAAGCTCAGCTTTCTTTATAATTTTGGAAAGACAGCAAAGGCAGGGTATAATCATATTACTGTATATTTTTGTGTTCTTCTGATCCATCAGAAGAACAGAAAAATAAAGAAAAAACGGATCCTGTGAGCATCAGTTATGCACATTCAACATCCAATTTAGCCATTTCCGTCTGAGATCCATTATTTTAGACAGAAAAAAAGTCCTGAATTCCGAACAATGGAAAAATAATTGGTGATGTGAGAATGAGCCTAATATGCATACAGTCATTACAGCAGCCCGTGTCTGTCACTGCCCCATTACAACTACTAACAACATTATTCGTTGCAGTACTTATATTCCAATTTGGCCAATACCACTCCTTGCTCTGTCTGCATCTGCATGGCTGCTTCTGATTGTTAATCACTTTCTACTATGAATGCTGGGCTGCCCTCTCTCTCCTTGCCTGAGCTTAGATTCCTAGTTTACTAGTTTAACAAGTGAAGGTATGCTGTCTGCTGCCAGCCTGTCTACTATACTGACCATTTGCTGTCTGCTCTGACCTTTGATAAGTTTCCCAGAATTGTACAAACCCTGCTTGCCCTGACCTCTGCCTGTTTACCGACTACGAGTATTGCCAGCGGATTGCCAGGATTGCCAGGATAACACCCTTAGGATTAGCCCAAAGTCAAATCAGTTAATTGGTACAGGGGGTCCACTCTGACAGACCATTACAAATGCAAGAAACAGCACTCTTAAATTGAACCTGTTATATGACAATAATTTATAGAGTAGAAGGAGCCAATACTTAATGGACTCGATGCACTTGTACATCAATCATTATCTTTATATATTGCAAGCTGTTCACAATGGACTGCTAGTTGTGATACTGCAAAATATTACCGTATATTAAACTATGTAGTAAATTGGCTTAATAAAAACTGATAAACTCCCCCCCCCTAAAAAAAAAACAGCATGTGAATGTATCCACTGAACTTTACCTGTGGGGTGTAGTCCTCCAACTCCTGGTGCAGTTGGGTAAGCTACTCCAACACCTGTGTGAAATACAAGACAGCATCATACCCATGTAAAAATGAAATGGTAATATCACATAATAACATAGTATATAAGGCCGAAAAAATACATTTGTCCATCCAGTACGGCCTGTTATCCTGCAAGTTGATCCTGAGGAAGGCAAAAAAAAAACAACTGAGGCAGAAGCCAATTTTTGCCACTTAAGGAGAAAAAAATCCTTCCCGACTCTATTCAGGCAATTAGATAACTCCCTAGATAAACAACCCATCTCTAGTAGCTATAGTCTGTAATATTATTACACTCCAGAAATACATCCAGGCCCCTCTTGATCTCTTTTAGTGAACTCACAATCACCACCTCCTCAGGCAGAGAGTTCCATAGTCTCACGGCTCTTACTGTAAAGAATCTTTTTCTATGTTTGTGTATAACCTTTTTTCCTCCAGGTGCAGAGGATGTCCCCTCATCACAGTCACAGTCCTGGTGATAAATAGACGATGGGAGAGATCTCTGTACTGACCCCTGATATATTTATACATAGTAATTAAATCTCCCCTCAGTTGTCTTTTTTCTAACGTAAATAACCCTAATTTTGATAATCTTTCAGGGTACTGTAGTTCCCTCATTCCAGTCATTACTTTAGTTGCCCTCTTCTGAACCCTATCCAGCTCTGCTATGTCTGCCTTGTTCACAGGAGACCATAACTGTACACAGTACTCCATGTGTGGTCTGACCAGTCATTTGTAAAGTGATAGGACTATGTTCTCCTCACGGGCATCTATTCCCTTTTGATGCAACCCATTATCTTATTGGCCTTGGCAGCAGCTGCCTGACACTGGTTTTTACAGCTTAGTTTGCTGTCCACTAAAATTCCTAGGTCCTTTTCCATGTCAGTGTTACCCAGTGTTTTACCATTTAGTATGTACGGGTGACTTGCATTATTCCTTTCCATGTGCATAATCTTACATTTGTCAGTGTTAATCCTCATCTGCCACTTCTCTGCCTAAGCCTTCACTCTATCCAGATCCATCTTTAGCAGTATACTGTCCTCTTCCGTGTCAATTACTTTACACAGTTTAGTGTCCTCTACAAAAATGTATATTTTACTGTGCAAGCCTTCTACAAAATCATTAATAAATATATTGAAGAGGATAGGGCCCAGTACTGGCCCCTGAGGTACTCCACTAGTAACAGTGACCCAATCTGAGTGTGTACCATTAATAGCCACCTTCTGTTTTCTATTACTAAGACAGTTACTTACCCACATACAGACATTTTCTCCCAGTCCAAGCATTTTTATTTTATATACTAACCTTTTATGTGGTACAGTGTCAAATGCTTTAACTCCAGATATACAACATCCATTGATTCGCCGCTGTCAAGTCTAGAACCTACCTCCTCATAGAAACTGATTAAATTAGTTTCACATGACCGATCCCTCGTGAAGTCATGCTGATATGACGTTATTTGCTTATTTTCATTAAGGCGCTCTAAGACAGCATCTCTTAGAAAACCTTCAAACAGTTTACCCACGACGGATGTTAAAATTACCGGCTTATAGTTTCCAGGCTCTGTTTTTGGACCCTTTTTGAATATTGGCACCACATTTGCTATGCACCAATCCTGTATAACACTCCTTGTCAGTATAGAGTCCTTAAATATCAGAAATAAGGGTCTGGCTATGACATTACCTTATTCTCTTAGGATACAGGGGTGTATGCCATCTGGTCCTGGCGATTTGTCTATTTTAATATTTTTAAGACGTTGCTGTACTTCTTCCTGGGTCAGACAGGGCACTTTTAATGGGGAATTTACTTTTACATTCTGCATTTCATCTGACAGTTTATTTTATTCAGTAAATACAGTGGAGAAAAAAATATTTAACAGCTTTGCTTTCTCCTCATCGATCTCTGCAACTCCTCCCTCATCACTCTGTAAAGGGACGACACCGTCAGATATATACTTTTTTACCATTTATATAATTAAAGAACATTTTAGGGTTAGTTTTTCTCTCTTTGGCAATTAATCTCTCGGTCTCTAATTTGGCTTCTTTTATTTGTTTTTTACATATTCAATTTTTTTTCCTTATAGTTTTTCAGTGCTTCCTCACATCCTTCCTGTTTTAGTGATTTAAATGCTTTCTTTTTGTCATTTATTGCTTTCTTTACAGTTCTATATATACATATTGGTTTATTCTTGTTCCTTAATCGCTTATTCCCATAAGGTATGTACCACTCACAATTAGAATTTAGGATGCTTTTAAAAATATCCCATTTTGTAGCTGTATTTTTATTTTTGAGGACTTTGTCCCTGTTAGTTAGGCCTATTGTAGCTGGCCAGCTAAGACCTGTCCTAGGTTGCTAGTATAGCTTGTATGTATATACAGCTGGACCTGCCAATGGCCTTGGTACAGTTCCTATGTTTGTGTGTTTCAAGACAAAAGCAGAGTTGTTTCTGCAACATAATGTTTTGGATGTCATAACTTTGAGTTTGTGTTCACAGAAGCAGAAAAAGATAATATGACTTTAAGATTCATTTAATAGTGTAACCTAAGCTCAGTGACACAGCCAAAACAACAGAAAGCATAGTGTTAATCTGTTGTTGCTGGACAGAAGTCTGGACCAATCACAGCCAGCTTCTCACACAGCAAGAGTTTTCACCAATCACAGCCAGCTTCACAGACAGCCTGTCTGGGAATTCCCCCAGCTTCTGCTGATAGAATCATTATTCACCAGAGACAGGAGCTGAAGAGACATTCACTCCACTGAGAGTTGAATTTTATGGGAACAAGAGGCCAATATAGGTATTTAAAACAAGTTATATAATGTTAATATTGTTAATATTGTGTTTAGAACTGTATACTGAACTAGATATATGTGTTTACTTACAGTTTCACCAAATAGTGATTGCAAACTACAAATTGCAAGCATACAAACCAGATTCCATACAAATTGCATACTGCAAACTGCAAACCAAGTTGAGCAACCAGAACTATTAGATAGTGTTAAGGGAAATATGGCTTTTAGCCAGAACCTCATCCTGATGACCACACAAATATGCCTAATAATCGGACCCAGTGGTATTCACCCATTCAGTATGGCCTGTAGCATTGTGTCCCTTGTTAGCATATCTAAGGCAGTTGAACAGCATCCTCTTGACCAAGGGATGGGGGAAGATATTTGGGTGGTCACAGGGTGGAGTCTATGGTGGGGGGCTGGGACACAGCAAGATATAGGTGAAAGTTGGGAGTGAGGCTGGGCCTCTCTCTTCCTGCGACCCACTGGAACGACAGCACTTCAGGAGCAAGCTAAGTTATATGTGTGCGTATGTGGGTATGTATATAAGTATAATATCCCAGTAGACTTTATATGTGTACATATAGATATTTGTAGTCAGCGATTGTATTACCAATAGATTCTGTTTATGCAGGACTCTCTATATGTACATATACTAATGGTCAGGTACTGGATGTGAGTTGGTTATACGAGTAGATCCAGTAGACTGTATATTGGTGGACTCTGGATATACTGTATATACATACACATTATTAGCCACATTTGCTTAGCATCCAGGGTGGGCAGGAACTGAGGTGGCTGAGTGTGGTGGTGTCCTCTATGTATTGTGTTATCTGTATCTTTATGTTTAATGTCCATTACTTTGTCATCTCTATGTTCTCAGTAAACTATTTTTATATAGAAGTATCTGCGAGGGTTGTGTGTTGCTCCTGGGGTATATGAAGGACTGGAGGAGGTGTAATTATACACAGGATATTCGGGTTGTATGGGAAACAAAGGCAACATGCTAGGAATAGAATAGAAGGGATGGAAAACTGAGATATACATAAATCTCCATTTACCAAGAAGCAAAAATCCCCTCTTCAGACAGACCTCAGATATACCTCTCAGAGAGATCATAAAGTGCTTAAATAACTTAAAGTGAGAGTACAGATACTCAAGAGAGAAATATATCCACCAGCTTATGCATACTGCTATTTTGTGATATCTTTCCAACACGTGTTTTGTACATGGACTATATGCTGCGGAGGCGGCAGTGTTATATGAAGAAAAGTTGACGTTAATAAATAAGTTATTTCAAGCATTTGGTGTGCTCTTTAAACCTACTGTTTCCATTGAACGGCACTCGAGGAATTATAGAGTAAATGACAGTCTGGTTAGAGTCAGAGATACCAAAATTATTCTAATGCCACAGCGCAAAAGGCACTTCATAGTGCTACACCTGCCACACCTTTTGCCTCTCTTAGTTGGCAAAATTTAGCTTTTTTGAAGTTTGGTATTTTTGCTCCTTTCTGAAGAAACACTCTTTTGAAGAATAATTTGAAGGTTATTACTTTATGGTCACTATTTCCCAGGTTTCCCCCAACCTGAACATCTGCTGTTCTGTCAGGTATATTAGTTAATACTAAGTCTAGTATAGGCGTCCCTCTAGTCGGGTCCTGAACCAGTTGGGAAAGGTAATTGTCTTTGGTTATTGCCAAGAACCTGTTTCCTTTATGAGATGTACAGGTTTCAGTTTCCCAGTCTATATATGGGCAGTTGAAGTCCCCCATAATAACGAACTCATTATGATTTGCCGCTTCATCTATCTCATTTAGTAGTAGATTTTCTGTGGACTCTGGTATATTAGGTGGTTTATAATAATCTCCTATTAGTAATTTATTATTGTTTTTGCCTCCATGTATTTCTACCCACAGTGACTCCACATGTTCATGTTCCTTACTTATATCTGGACTTATATCTCGGACTGTGTGCTTTAGACAGGACTTTACATACAGACCAATTCCTTCTCCGGTTTTGGCTATCCATTCTAAACAGACAGATCTGAAGTGAAATTACCATGCCTTTAAATCTAGAAAGGATAAAGAAAGAACAGCTAATAGAGAAGAGTCTTACAAAAGAGAATACATCTCATGTGATTCATGTATTAAACCATCTTTTATCACTGTATGTAGCCATAACTCATGAGGGACAAAGCAAAGATACATAAAAAAATCTATAGCATGGCCTCAAGGTTTGTCATGCCAGTCCAATAAAACAACGAATGCTGCTTCTTTTTTTGAAATATCTGTTTGTGCATACACCTTTCCCAATGAGCATTTTTATTCCAAAATTTGGAAAGTGCACTTAGAGCCAGTGACGTCACCGAACACACTGCTGGGCAGAAGCCTCCGCCCGGCAGTGTGTTATTACCCAGATATGTCAGAGCTGCTGCATACACCTTTCCCAATGAGCATTTTGATTCCAAAATTTGGAAAGCGCACTTAGCTTAGCGGAGCAGGCAGAAGCAGAAGCCCAATCCCCTCTCAAACAGCTGATTAGTAGAGGTCCTAATGATCAGATATAGATGACTTATCCAGAGGATAGATAATCAGTTATAAAATATTGGAAAACCCTTTTAAGATTTTTTTCTCAAAGTTAATGAAGAAAAAGCCACAATAATGCCACACCTATAAAATGGTGTCCGACATAAAGCAAAAATGCAGCTGTAATGAGATGAGTGGGAGTTTGTAAATTCCTATTCACTTGATATCTGCCCATTGATTTTCAATACCAAATAAGCAAAACAAATGCAAATTAAAATTAAATGTACCGTACTATATTACCCAAGCCAATTTATGTATGTAAAATGTGCTCTGAGCTCCAAGTTTATGAATTGCAGTTTTATTGAAAAGACAATCCAACAATGATGTTCTTGTCATAAGATAGACAAACTATCCATACTAGGCCCATCACAGAATGTATGACATGTGTAAGTAGTATCCCCAAGAATAAGGCATAATCGTAGACTAGTAGTAATCAGATTCATAAGGCATATTAATAGGATGTATATAAATCATTTGTATGCAGTTCAGGCACCCCCATGGTATTTTTTACTCTTCTGTGTGATTACCCGTACATGTATTAAATTCATCTTCTACCCCCTTTGTGTGGATTATGATGGATCACTGTACACAGTGGCTGTGCCATCAGAGATTTGTTCCCAAAACCTGGAAACCTGGTCATGAATATTAGTGAACTTGGAGTTTATATGTCCCACTATTTTCAAGGATGATCCAGAGTTTTGCCAGCGATAAAAACTGATCTTGAACAAATGCTCTTTTGATCTCATGACCCAGAAAATATCAACTTTTCAGTAGGTGATAACCAGCATAAAGGAAATTTGATCATCAGTAAATGTAACGTACCAAACCACAGGGGAAACACGGCTAACGATGAACCGATGGGTGTAATAGGTCATGTATTCACGGTTAGCAGATGCCTCCCTGGGCTGGCGTACAGTGGATGGGAACACAGCATGAAATCCTCCGGGGCACTCTCTGTAGCAGGGACACCAGTCAGATGTTGGTTGAGGTGCCCTTAATGGTAATTGATGTTTAAGGTGCTTTGGTGGCTGAGCCCCTGGTTCATGACGCCAGCACCATAGGGTGCAAATGTTGAGTTTAGTAGTGGAAATGATGACTAGTCAGTTGTTATAGAACAATTCTAACGTTTACTTGAATCAATAGTCTCAGGGCAGATGTTATAGTCCATCAACAAATTGCATAAGTGATGACTTCTAAAAAGTACAATTGCATTCCACTTATCCATTTTAGGCAAATGTCAATTGAAGAGTTGTCTCTTTAAAGTAGACACTTCACAGGAAAGACTTTATATGATAGTCCTAAGTTCAATCTATAGCACCCTGGTATTAAATATGCTGATATCTGTTCACTTTGAGCTATCCTATAAGGGTGATCTCTCTTGTGGCAGGCAAACACTTCTGCTTCCTTATTTGCAGGATGCTCCACTACAAAGGTTTAGGTTTTTCCACTATGTCCTGGAAGGCTTGTGTAGTGGATAAGGACAATTCTGCGCACTAATTATCCATACGTGTCCTGGCACTTGGAAAGTTGCTCTCAGGCACTGGTGCTGATGAGGTCAATAAGCTAGGTTCAGCTGTAACCCTCACTAGGCATGTCTGGTGCTTGGTTGCTGTGGTTGTCTTCTCCAGGCTTGATCAGGGGGAAAGGAAAACAGCTATATGTTGAGTTAGACACACCCAAGCTATATATAGTGTGGTGCCAGCACCACCTAGGGGCGAATGGGTGAAATGACAATGCCGGACTGATAATGTGAAATACCATATATTCATCAGTACATTGGATAAATACATAAATAAACAGATGTTTTAAGTGTCCCCTTTTCACACAAATGTGGGATGCTGCATAAGGAGTAATTTTACTATCAGAGGCCAGCCAGGATGGACAATCTGATTAACCGTCAGATTCCTTGTGGACAGTTGATACAGTGGGACACTGACACAGAGTTACCCTGACCATCGTCCCCCCCCCTGCTTCGTGAGCGCTACAGTCTCTTCCTAGGCCATATGACATCTTCAGGCAACAAAAAAAATACCCCAAATTACCCCAAATTGGGTCCTAAACTGAAAAATGTGGTCACCAAATTTAAAATACATATAATTATAATAAAAAAGACATGGAGGAGCACCACATACCTCTTACATCCAGGGACATCTCCTGTCATGTAGACCTTCTCTTTGCCAGCCATGGCAAATTATTTTAGCCGCATCTCGTCTCTACAGAGTTTGTAATAAAGACACGTTCGATTTCTTAATTTTTCCATACACCTCTCCATCCTGGTGTCCCGACAATGTCATCCTGCTGCAACTCCCAATACTGTGCCTGTTGTGCTCCCCAATGTCCCAGGTACTATACTGCTGAAAAAATAGTGACCTAATAGACATAATTAGGGTCATTTATCAAACTGGTGTAAAGTAGAACTGTATTTCCAAAAGAGATGTCAACAATTTATGGTGGAACCTGATTGGCTGCTATGGGCAACTAAGCCAGTTCTACTTTACAACAGTTTGATAAATTACCCCAAATGTCTTATAGTGTCCACAGCAGCTATAATGTCCCCTAGAGTGCCCCCAGTAATAATAACACCCTATATTGTGCTCCAGGTAATAATCCCTGTATAGTGTCCCCAAAAATGATAGAATTGCCCCTACAGTGCTTCCCTAATAGCAACGCCCCCATAAAGTAATTTCCCCCACACTGCCCCCACATAGTAATCACCCTATAGTAATTTGCCCCCACGCATTAATTTCCCCAACACTGCCCCACATAGTAATCACCCCATAGTGATTTTCCCCCACACAGTAATTTCCCCAACACTGCCCCCACATAGTAATTTCCCCCACACTGCCCCATATAGTAATTTGCCCACGCATAGTAATTTCTCCCACATAGCAATTTTCCCCACACAGTAGTTTCCCCCACACTGCCCCACATAGTAATCCCCCCCACACTGCCCCCATATAGTAATTTGCCCCCACACTGCTCCCACATAGTAAGTTCCCCGACACAGAAATTTCCCACACATAGTAATTTACCCCAAACTGCCCCCACACAGTAATTTATACCACACTACTCACCCATAGTAATTTCCCCCCACACAGTAATTTCCCCCAAACTGCCCGCGCATAGTAATTTCCCCCACACAGTAATTTACCCCAAACTGCCACACACACTAATTTACCTCACACTACCCCCACATAGTAATTTCCCCCCACATAGTAATTTTCCACACACTGGCCCCACATAGTAATTTCTCCCACACTGCCCCACACACAGTAATTTCCCCCACATAGTAATTTCCCCCACACAGTAATTTCCCCCACACAGTAATTTCCCCTATACTGCCTCCACACAGTAATTTCCCCCAAACTGCCTCCACATAGTAATATCACCCACACTGCCCCCACACAGTAATTTACCCCACATTGCCCCCTCACAGTAATTTACCCCACACAGTAGTTTACCCCACACTGCACCCACATAGTAATTTGTCTCCACACAGTAATTCCCCCCCACACAGACCCGACACAGTGGTTTCCCCCACACTGCCCCACATAGTAATTTGCCCCTGCACTGCCCCATATAGAAATTTGCCCCCGCACTGCCCATATAGAAATTTGCCCCCACATAGTAATTTCCCCCACACTGCCCCAACACAGTAGTTTCCCCCACACTGGCGTGCATAGTAATTTGCCCCCACATAGTAGCCCCTCCCATATTAATTTGGCCTCACACAGCCCCCACATAGTTATCCTTCCATAATTATTTTTCCCCACATAGTAATTTGCCCTCATACAGAAGTCCCAATATAGTAATTTCCCCCAGATGTACTGGATGTCTCTTAATACGTACTCCTGTGTGTCCCCATCCCACATGTCCCCCAAAGTAGGCACATGAAATAAAATTTTAAAAAATTGAACAAAAATTAAAGCTAAATACTCACCTATGTCCAGGGCCAGATGGAGGATAGGAAGACGTGATGAGGCAGGCGTGCACACAGTGCTGCGTCCTGGCACAGTCGCACAATGACGTCATCACGCCCGCCTGTGCCGGGATTTCACTACTGCATAGGTCTCAGACCAACTAGGCCTGAAGCCTATGGCGGTGATCGGCAGACGGCGGTGGGGCAGGGAACTATGTGCTCCCGTGCCCTGCTGCAGTATGTGGGCGTTTGGGTCGGCATTGGGCCCCTCAGCGGTGCTGGGCTCGGGGCTGCTGACACAAATGTCCCTATTGTAATCCGCCACTGCTCCTCACCCCTGACAAATCTGATTATGATGTGTGTATATTCAAGTTCTGGTTCTGAGGCTATTCGCATCAGAAAGTTCTCTGGGGAGTTCAGCACTCTCCATCCAACTCGAGGGTTGAATCTGCCTTCCTGTCTTGATCTGCACTCAAGATGCTCTTCTTCTCTTCTTGTTAAAAGCAGCAGGCCACGCAGTGAGCCCCTGAGGAACAGTGTAGAGGATGGGAATGGTAGTGGCCCTAATAAGATGTTGTGTCATAGTGTACTTCTTCAGGCTTTTGCTCTCTGGAGACCTGTGCAGTAGAAAGGTGGTTTGAAAAAGCAGACCAGAAGTAAAAGTAGAAAAGCCTCTCTTTACTTTGCAAAATGTAACTTGTGGCACATCCAGCAATATTAGGTAAAAAGTGCAGTTTCGGTCACTAGGTGCTGAGGTATGGTGGCTACCATTTGCAGGCACTTGTGCATATAATTGTCTATGGTATGATACAGGCCTGGTGTTTGATTGGCCTGAAAGAGGTCTTGTTGATGGTTGTATGAGTAATAGTTCCTTACCTGCAGCAGAGTCTGTAGAGCAATGATTTTGCTGATCAATCTGCTATTTAGGCACACAAACTTTTTTTTAGAAGCATTGTTCTTGATTTTGGGTAAATTTTTGTTTCTATATTTGGCTGGGGTACTTCAGTCAGCAGCCGGTTACCTCTTGGGCTCTGGTGAATCACTGAGTCAGTTCACTGCCCAAATAAAAAGTGCAGAGGAAACAGCCCAAAAATTATTTCAAAGAACAACAGACTATTCTCTCTGTCTATTGTTTAACTAGGAGGGTCACCACTATGTCTAGGCTTGCACTATCCAAGACCTGAGTTAATTTTCTCATTTCATGCTGTGCAACCTAATGAAAAGGGGTTAGCAGTGCTGGAGTATATATGAGGTCGGAATAAATTGATAAAAATTAGGATTTGTCCAGGCAGGCCTTTCTGATGATCCAACATCAGACATGGAGAGACACTAGTGCACACTATTGCTGGTCTGGACAGTTGGTGAAACAATCATCGATGTCAAGCAAGTATTTTGCACAGGTCCTATTCAAATCAATAAGACCCATGCTTACTGAGCATTGCAAACTGTGTGTACATTCACCTCTTCATGTCTGGTGCCAACTCAAGCAGGAGAGACTGCATGGACAATTCCTATGTGAAAAAAAGAATTTAGCACACTGAATATTCAGCATACATCAATTTTCATAGTAAAATATGTAAAACATCCACTGTCCCTGCTGTGACCATGTCCTGAGGTAGACTATTCTGCAGATTTATGGGGACACATTTATTAAGAATGGTGTTTTAGACGCCGGTCTTAATAAAGCTCTAAGCTGGCGGTGGTTATGAAGAGGCACAGGTCTCTCCATTACTTTGGCGGACCCTGCACCAATTCTAAATGTAAGACAGCTTTCGAGCCACTGAGATATTCAATAAAATGTATCTGTATAGCACCACCTGCTGTTTGTTTTTTTCCTATTTCTTTGACCTGCTCACTAAGAAGGCCGCACATGCTCAGTTTCATCCTTTGACTGCCTCCTGAGCTGTGATAGGCAGAGAATGGACACGTCCCCTGAGCTGCAGCAGAAAAGACACTCCCCTTGAGCAGCCAGCTTCATATAAATACAGCAGAGCAATGAATGGGAAGATCTCTGGATCCACGTGAGGTACAGGGCTGGTTCGAGCTTGTTGTCATGTACTATATAATGTCTGATTTAAATTTTTTATATTAGTCATGGGATAACACCTTTAACTGCCCTTTCCTAGTGAGGAGCCTTCCTTTTCCTAAGAAGTGGCAAGAAAACCCCACTATGCCCTGTGGCAGACAGTCAAGACAGTCTCCAAAGTATGACTTCTGTGAGAGGATCTGGTGATCTTATGATGCCGCTGAAACTGTAGCTGGGTTAGGCCCAAGACGTGCCAAAGCTAAGCCGAGCTCAGTTGGCTGCAATTCTCGTATGCCATTTTTTCTCCACAAGGCGGGCACACAAAACCACAGCCATGTTCAAGATGTGTAGGATTAAAATAAGCTGTGGCCATTTAAACACAATCATAGGTACCAGAGGCCTATTGCAGCACATGAGTCAGCCCCAACTGATCCTTTGGGAAAATAGCAAGCATTCACAATCAAAACAAGTCTGTCCTCTTTGTGGCAGCCATCCAGCATCTCCAAGCAATACAGTGTCCTTGTCATCATCATCATCATGATCAAATTCTTAGTCTCCTGCTAAGACTGCTCCTTGTCCTCAACTCAATCATGAGATATCTATAACGGAATGTTTGGCATGAAAAAACTTTTCTCTACAAGCAATTAGCTTGTCTACAATCTGAACCCTCACCTCGCCACGTTGCTAGCGGTGTAGTCGCTGCCATTCCATTGTATGTATTAGTATCTTGTACTCTCACTTGGCAGAGAACGTGGCCACTCCTTGCAATTCTCGCTCTGCGGCAAGCTGCACTCAACAGTGGATACCTAGAGCAGCTGTTACAGGCACGGACAGTACATATCTTTCACAGCATATTGGCTCAATGCTTTTTTGCGGCAGCTGTGAAGCAGCACCCCGGCTACAAGGCCAGGTCGTTTTCACCCCCCACGATTGTGTCTGCCTCGCTACCACACCAGGCCATTATCCGCCTCCTCCACCTCCTCCTCATGGACATGCTCTCATCCCCAATAGCAGCAGGGCACACCGTCACTCCCACTCCCCCTCCTTTCTATCACCTGTGTCAAGTCACACGTTGCCATGCGGTGTTAAAGCTGACCGGCCTGGGCTAGAGTAGTCACACAGGTGAACAGTTGCTAAAGTACATCAAGCAGCAAAAGAAAAGGCACTCCAAAATAATGTTGATGTACTGGTGCTCAGTGGTAGCATAATATTCCCCGAGGTATATCAGAAAACACCACAGCACTCAGTGATTAAGATGCACATTAGTTTTATTCCATCCAACGTTTTATATTGACATGGCCAGCGTTTTGGTCCTTCCAGGACCTTGTTCATGGCCAGAATATCTTAAAGAGGCATGGAGCGGGGATGGCATCCTATCACATCATTGAGTGCCGTGGTCTTTTCTGATGTACATCAAGCAGCAAACATCTCCGCCTGCTTTCACCCTGCCAATTCCAAATGAGCAAGTTGGTCAGCGACAATGGGCACAACATCTGGGCTGCCCTGAGCCTGGGTAAATAACACATGCATGGCCTTATAAAAAAATGCACTGGCTTGCACAAGGTGCTGGCAATGTCCAGGAGACTGTACCTCTTTTCAGACATTCTCACATGGTGAGGAGCGCTCTCCTGGACTTGCAGTGTCAGAATGATATGCAGCTACACCACCTAATCTGCAACATTCTAACTCACTGGAATTTAACATTGCATATGACACTGATGCTCATGCAACAGGTGGCAATGGAGAAGGAAGAACAGCTAATGCATCTTGCTGTCTGCCCTGTAGCTGTTGGGTACCCACAATGAGAAACTCCTATGTGGGAGGAGGAGGTGCTGCAGTTGAAAAAGGAGTCAGAGTTGGAGGTGCACGCTGGCCAAAATTGACGATTTGTATGCTCCCATGCTTACTCAGTGACAGGCATATCATTGACATAAAGCAGACTGATTACTACTGGGTAGCCATGCTTTTAGACCCTCGCTATCAAAGCAAAATGGGGGAGGCCTCAAAAAGGGAGGCCAAATGGCATTATTACCAGAAAACACTGTGTACACAGCTTGATGCAGCTTTTGGTGACCAGACACCTGCCACCAGCATGTCTATAAGAGAGGCCCCTCATAGAGTCACCTCCCCTCCTGCTGCCACAAGCAGCAGAAGCCACACCAGCAGTAGCAGAAGCAGCTAGTTAGGTCACCTCAATATGATAGAGCAGTTTTTTCAAATGCCGCACCAGGTTGAGGCCAGTCAGCAAGCCAACAGCTCCCGCCTCAACACCCAGGTTCAGGCCTACCTATACTCTGGCCAGTCTCTGGAGCATACCCTGTACCCTGACCCCATGGCAGGCAGACTGGAACAGTGGTCCAGCACAAGCTCTTTCTTCTTTTTTGCCCAGCCACCAGTATCATCTCGGAGAGGGTTTTCAGCGCCTCAGGGGCCATGGTGAGACCCAAATGGACTAAGTTGTCCTCTGCCAGTGTCGAAAACATCACTTTTGTCAAAATAAACCAAGCCTGGATTGGGGAGGATTTTCACACTCTTCCAGCTGAGGCCGAAGAAAAAATCTGGCCTTGCTGACTGTGCCCATTTTGCTGTCTACCTGCCGTCCTGTATCCATCATGCCACTGCTGCTATCATGGCACTGCTGCAGCCTGCCTACAATTAGTGATGGACGAACATCGGCCGGGATGATTCACAAATGTGATTGCGCGAACGCGATCAAATGTTCGCGAACGGCGAGCGAACCCATTCATTTTAATGGCAGGTGAACCTAATAAAACCTTCAGGTCATATTTGCAGCTACCAAATACTTACTAGAAGTGCACAAATTTTCCTACAACATGGACAGTGACATACCAGAGGGGGATCAATGGCAAAAATTCCCACAAAAAATACAGTGGAGGAAATAATTATTTGACCCCTCACTGATTTTGTAAGTTTGTCCAATGACAAAGAAATGAAAAGTCTCAGAACAGTATCATTTCAATGGTAGGTTTATTGTAACAGTGGCAGATAGCACATCAAAAGGAAAATCGAATAAATAACTTTAAATAAAAGATAGCAACTGATTTGCATTTCATTGAGTGAAATAAGTATTTGAACCCTCTAACAAAAAAAGACTTAATACTTGGTGGAAAAACCCTTGTTTGCAAGCACAGAGGTCAAACGTTTCTTGTAATTGATGACCAAGTTTGCGCACATTTTAGGAGGAATGTTGGTCCACTCCTCTTTGCAGATCATCTCTAAATCCCTAAGGTTTCGAGGCTGTCTCTGTGCAACTCTGAGCTTGAGCTCCCTCCATAGGTTTTCGATTGGATTAAGGTCCGGAGACTGACTAGGCCACTCCATGACCTTAATGTGCTTCTTCTTGAGCCACTCCTTTGTTGCCTTTGCTGTATGTTTTGGGTCATTGTCGTGCTGGAACACCCATCCACGACCCATTTTCAGTTTCCTGGCAGAGGGAAGGAGGTTGTCGCTCAGGATTTCACGATACATGGCTCCGTCCATTTTCCCGTTTATGCGTATAAGTTGTCCTGTGCCCTTAGCAGAAAAACACCCCCAAAGCAAAATGTTTCCACCCCCATGCTTGACGGTGGGGACGGTGTTTTGGGGGTCATAGGCAGCATTTTTCTTCCTCCAAACACAGCGAGTTGAGTTAATGCCAAAGAGCTCTATTTTGGTCTCATCAGACCACAGCACCTTCTCCCAGTCACTCTCTGAATCATTCAGGTGTTCATTGGCAAACTTCAGACGGGCCTGCACATGTGCCTTCCTGAGCAGGGGGACCTTGCGAGCCCTGCAGGATTTTAATCCATTGCGGTGTAATGTGTTTCCAATGGTTTTCTTGGTGACTGTGGTCCCTGCTAATTTGAGGTCATTAACTAACTCCTCCCGTGTAGTTCTAGGATGCTTTTTCACCTTTCTCAGAACCATTGACACCCCACGAGGTGAGATCTTGCGTGGAGCCCCAGAGCGAGGTCGATTGATGGTCATTTTGTGCTCCTTCCATTTTCGAACAATCGCACCAACAGTTGTCACCTTCTCTCCCAGCTTCTTGCTAATGGTTTTGTAGCCCATTCCAGCCTTGTGCAGGTCTACAATTTTGTCTCTGACATCCTTGGACAGCTCTTTGGTCTTTCCCATGTTGGAGAGTTTGGAGTCTGCTTGATTGATTGATTCTGTGGACAGGTGTCTTTTATACAGGTGACTAGTTAAGACAGGTGTCCTTAATGAGGGTGACTAATTGAGTAGAAGTGTCTAACCACTCTGTGGGAGCCAGAACTCTTAATGGTTGGTAGGGGTTCAAATACTTATTTCACTCAATGAAATGCAAATCAGTTGCTATCTTTTATTTAAAGTTATTTATTCGATTTTCCTTTTGATGTGCTATCTGCCACTGTTACAATAAACCTACCATTGAAATGATACTGTTCTGAGACTTTTCATTTCTTTGTCATTGGACAAACTTACAAAATCAGTGAGGGGTCAAATAATTATTTCCGCCACTGTATGTATTTTAATCAGGGGCCATTTTTATGTGTCTTAAAGGGAAACTCTAAAAAAATTAACCTGCTGGAGCCTAGAAAAAATGTGTTTTCAGCCACGGGAGTACAGGCCCCAAGCATTAGGCATTCACCGGACAGAAAACATCAAGTGATTATGTGCCTGGAGGTACATTAGACGGTCACCGTATAACAATTTTACTGTTAGCCAGTTAGATTACAGGCCCCAAAAATTAGCATTCACCGTATATAAAAGATCAAGTGATTATGTGGCTGGAGGTATACTAGACGGTCAATGGATATCAATTTTACTGCAGGCTAGTGGACTACAGGCCCCAAAAATTATTCATTCACCTTACAGAAAAGAACAAGTGATTATGTGGCTGGAGGTATATTAGACGGTCAATGGATATCAATTTTACTGCAGGCCAGTGGACTACAGGCCCCAAAAATTATTAATTCACCGGACAGAAAACATCAATTGATTATGTGGCTGGAGGTATATTAGACAGTAATTGGATATCAATTTTACTGTAGGCCAGTGGACTACAGGCCCCAAAAAGTATGCATTCACCTTACAGAAAAAAACTATTGATAATGTGGTTGGAGGTACATTAGGCGGTCACCGTATAACAATTTTACTGTTGGCCAGTTAGATTACAGGCCCTAAAAATTATGCATTCACCGCACAGAAAAGAACAAGTGATTATGTGGCTGGAGGTAAATTAGGCAGTCACCGTATAACAATTTTACTGTTGGCCAGTTGGATTACAGGCCCAAAAAATTATGCATTCAACGTACAGAAAAGTTCAAGTCATTATGTGGCTGGAGGTACATTAGGCAGTGATCGTATAACAATTTTACTGTTGGCCAGTTAGATTACAGGCCCCAAAAAGTATGCATTCACCATACAGAAAAGATCAAGTGATTATGTGGCTGGAGGTATATTAGATGGTCATTGGATATAAATTTTACTGCAGGCCAGTGGAGTACAGGCCCCAACATTAGGCATTAGGCATTCCCTGGACAGAAAACATCAAGTGATTATGTGGCTGGAGGTACATTAGGCGGTCACTGTATAACAATTTTACTGTGGGCCAGTTACATTAAAAGGCCCCAAAAATTAAGCAATGTACAGAAAACATCAAGTGATTATGTGGCTGGAGGTACATTAGGCAGTCACTGTATAACAATTTTACTGTGGGCCAGTTACATTAAAAGGCCCCAAAAGTTATTCATTCACCGTACAGAAAAGATCAAGTCATTATGTGGATGGAGGTATATTAGACGGCAGTGGCGCACCTACAGGGGGGGTCCAGCGGGTCTGGACCCCCCCTATATGTCCATTTAATTTATTTTTTATTTTTACTTTTGCTGCTTAGCCTGCTTTCCATCCCGGCAGCATTATACTCATTTCCCCTCCCCCAGGCTCTCAGCTCAGCCTGGCACCGCCTACCGGATTTCTCCTGCTGCTTGCTGGCTCCTGGCTCCTCCCCGCCTCCTCCTTCTAACCGCCGGAAGCGCTGTTACCGGTGCCATCTTCCAGTCAGTGCTTGCAGCAGCAAGGCACTGCGGCCGCCCTCACGATTTCGCGCCGTTCCGCCGTAAGATTCAATTCATATTCATTTAGAGCGATTTAGCTAGGTGGTGGATCATTCGTGGGCCATGGCTAGACTTCAGACCCCACTCCAGTATCTGCTCTCACCTCTCTCTGCACCTTAGTTTATGATGAGTATAGTGCTGTCTGACACGGTGACACCTTCTGCAGGGCAGATACTGGAGTCTGGAGGTGTCTATAGGGGTGCAGGCAGGGCAGATACTGGACGTGTCACATGTTCACATGATTCACATCATATAATGTAAGGGTGCAGGAGGAGCAGATACTGTCTGGAGGTGTCTATAGGGGTGCAGAGAAGATACTGGAGGTGTCACATTATATAATGTAAGGGTGCAGAAGCAGATACTGGTGTCTTTAGGGGTGCAGGAGCAGATACTGGGGTCTGGAGGTGTCCTTAGGGGTGCAGAGCAGATAATGGCATCTGGAGGTATCATATACTGTAGGGGTGCAGAGCCTCTGCACCCCTACAGTATATGATGTGACTGTGACAACTCCAGACCCCAGTATCTGCTCTGCATCCCTATAGAATATCATGTGACGACTGCAGTATCTGCTCTGCACCCCTATAGTATATGATGTGACTCCTCCTGACTCCGGTATCTGCTCTGCACCCCTATAGTATACGATGTGACTCCCCCTGACTCCGGTATCTGCTCTGCATCCCTATAGAATATCATGTGACGACTGCAGTATCTGCTCTGCACCCCTATAGTATATGATGTGACTCCCCCTGACTCCGGTATCTGCTCTGCACCCCTATAGTATATGATGTGACTCCCCCTGACTCCGGTATCTGCTCTGCACCCCTATAGTATATGATGTGACTCCCCCTGACTCCGGTATCTGCTCTGCACCCCTAAAGTATATGATGTGACTCCCCCTGACTCCGGTATCTGCTCTGCACCCCTATAGTATATGATGTGACTCCCCCTGACTCCGGTATCTGCTCTGCACCCATATAGTATAGGATGTGACTCCCCCTGACTCCGGTATCTGCTCTGCACCCCTATAGTATACGTGACGAAGGAACCCATAGGTTCTGAAACACATTGGATGGAAATTTGTCCCTTGGAGGCACCCAGAGCGAAGTTGTGACGTCACACAAAGACGCTCCTGAAGTCATCCCTGCAGGCTCCTCCACGTGTGCGCTAGCTACCGGCCAGGGCAGCGTGCTAGGTGAGAGTTAGAGCAAGAAGCGTCCCATCAGATCTAGACAGCGCTTCCTGGAACAACAGGATAGCACCACATCACGGAACGACTATTCACCAGATACAGGTAGAGATCTCGTAATTAGTGTCCTGTATATACATGTAATAATTCTCACCCTCCCCACCCTCTCTGTGTGCCAGCGCCGGTATTATATACATATATACAGTATATGCCAAAAACGACTGCGTCCGGGAGGTGGTCGATTGATTCCTCCTGGACGCATCCGGGCACACAGGCGCGCGCGTTCACAGGATCGGAAGGTAAGCGAGTGGATCTCCAGCCTGCCAGCGGCGATCCTTCGCTGGCAGGCTGGAGATGCGATTTTTTTTTTAACCCCTAACAGGTATATTAGTCGCTGTTTTGATAACAGCGTCTAATATACCTGCTACCTGGTCCTCTGGTGGTCCCTTTTGCTTGGATCGACAACCAGAGGACACAGGCAGCTCAGTAATAAGTAGCACCAAGCACCACTACACTACACCCCCCCCCGTCACTTATTAACCCCTTATTAACCCCTGATCACCCCATATAGACTCCCTGATCATCCCCCTGTCATTGATCACCCCCACCCCCCCCCCCCCCCCCGTAAGGCTCCATTCAGACATTTTTTTGGCCCAAGTTAGCGGAAATAGTTTTTTTTTTTTTTCTTACAAAGTCTCATATCCCACTAACTTGTGTCAAAAAATAAAATCTCACATGAACTCACCATACTCCTCACGGAATCCAAATATGTAACATTTTTTATACATTTATTTTCCAGACTTATTCTAGCGCTTTAGGGCCCCTAAAATGCCAGGGCAGTATAAATACCCCACATGTGACCCCATTTCGGAAAGAAGACACCCCAAGGTATTCCATGAGGGGCATATTGAGTCCATGAAAGATTTACATTTTTGTCCCAAGTTAGCGGAAAGGGAGACTTTGTGAGAAAATACAAAAATAAATCAATTTCCGCTAACTTGTGCCCAAAAAAAAAATTCTATGAACTCGCCATGCCCCTCATTGAATACCTTGGGGTGTCTTCTTTCCAAAATGGGGTCACATGTGGGGTATTTATACTGCCCTGGCATTTGAGGGGCCCGAAAGCGTGAGAAGAATTCTGGGATCCTAATGTCTAAAAATGCCCTCCTAAAAGGAATTTGGGCTGCTTTGCGCATCTAGGCTGCAAAAAAGTGTCACACATCTGGTATCGCCGTACTCAGGAGAAGTTGGGGAATGTGTTTTGGGGTGTCATTTTACATATACCCATGCTGGGTGAGAGAAATATCTTGGTCAAATGGGAACTTTGTATTAAAAAAATGGGAAAATTTGTCTTTTGCCAAGATATTTCTCTCACCCAGAATGGGTATATGTAAAATGACACCCCTAAACACATTCCCCAACTTCACCTGAGTACGGCGATACCAGATGTGTGACACTTTTTTGCAGCCTAGGTGGGCAAAGGGGCACACATTCCAAAGAGCACCTTTAGGATTTCACAGGTCATTTTTTACACATTTTGATTTCAAACTACTTACCACACATTAGGGCCCCTAGAATGCCAGGGCAGTATAACTACCCCACAAGTGACCCCATTTTGGAAAGAAGACACCCCAAGGTATTCTGTGAGGGGCACGGCGAGTTCCTAGAATATTTTATTTTTTGTCACAAGTTAGCGGAAAATGATGATTTTTTTTTTTTTTGTCTTACAAAGTCTCATATTCCACTAACTTGTGACAAAAAATAAAACATTCTAGGAACTCGCCATGCCCCTCATGGAATACCTTGGGGTGTCTTCTTTCCAAAATGGGGTCACTTGTGGGGTAGTTATACTGCCCTGGCAATTTAGGGGCCCAAATGTGTGCGAAGTAGCTTGAAATTAAAATCTGTAAAAAATGGCCGGTGAAATCCTAAAGGTGCTCTTTGGAATTTGGGCCCCTTTGCCCAC
Source organism: Bufo gargarizans (assembly GCF_014858855.1). NCBI lineage: Eukaryota > Metazoa > Chordata > Amphibia > Anura > Bufonidae > Bufo > Bufo gargarizans. The sequence goes on along the minus strand of NC_058087.1, from coordinate 157,804,231 downwards.
CTAGGCTGCAAAAAAGTGTCACACATCTGGTATCACCGTACTCAGGAGAAGTTGGGCAATGTGTTTTGGGGTGTCATTTTACATATACCCATGCTGGGTGAGATAAATATCTTGGTCAAATGCCAACTTTGTATAAAAAAAATGGGAAAAGTTGTCTTTTACCGAAATATTTCTCCCAGGCTGTGAGCTCTGCAATGCGATTGGCCAGCGCTACAGAAGAACAAGGGCAGACTCCGCCTACCATAACTTTGTGACCGGAGATACCGGAGGGCATAGCAGGAGAACGGAGCGGCGCCCGGGGATAATAGTAAGTGCAGTGAGATCCCCGGGCGCCGCTCTCCATGTCTGTATACTTAGTTCACAATGTCATGATGCCATATGCCCCATTATCGAACTAATAAATAAAGAATCCTTACACCATGTAGAATTAAACCAATAACTTTATTTAATAGTTGGCTATTTAAAGGCCGCAATGCTTATTACTTTACCAAATAAATATTTACTGGTTATAAACTCGAACTTTTAACCACCATTTAATCATATAAACAATTTAACCAGTCTCCATAAAATACAAAGTCCACTCAGCGAGTGACTTAACCCCCCGTCAATAAGCAAAGCGACAAAATAATTAAGGGAAGGGAGGGAGGGATCTTCAGATTATACTTACGTGAATGCGCACAAATCGTTATTTTTCTGTTCTTTTATAGGTTCAGGAAATCATCAGTTACAGAGATCTCCAATCAAAACTTCTCAAGATCTCACGAGCACCCACAGCAACTGGGTTAACCCATTCCTAAAGCAGGTAAGTACATCCCATTTAATAAACTGTTAATTATGCAAAATTAGGTGCCATGACATCATGGCTCCCCACATTTAATTTAAATGTGGTTCGCTCCATGATGCCATATGCCCCATTATCGAACTAATAAATAAAGAATCCTTACACCATGTAGAATTAAACCAATAACTTTATTTAATAGTTGGCTATTTAAAGGCCGCAATGCTTATTACTTTACCAAATAAATATTTACTGGTTATAAACTCGAACTTTTAACCACCATTTAATCATATAAACAATTTAACCAGTCTCCATAAAATACAAAGTCCACTCAGCGAGTGACTTAACCCCCACAACGCCACACACACAAAGTGGCCCAATAAACATTGCCAGCCTTAAATAACACCAAAATCAATCATGTTCTGCAAATCCGAAATAAATATATCACAACCAATATCAGATAATTGATCGAATTTTTCCTGATAGAGACCTCTCTCAAATCCTTCAAGTTCAACATGCCTGTAGGAACTATGACCCATTTCTTTCAAGAAAACTTCCATTTTTTTATTAATTCTCTTTCTAATTGTATCTAAAAAAGATAATTCCTTTTTGGACCAAGAAAACTTGGGGATGATATCAGAAAAAATTATGACAGTTTCATTGAGTAACTGACCAATTTTTTCTAACAAATCTTTTAATTCGTAGATTAACAAGTGAGTTTTTATTTTTCCCAAGTCAGCATTACCAATATGTAAAATAAACAAATCAGGTTTAGAAATTTTTGAATACATGTCGATTTTCTCATAAACATTAGAAATCTTCAAACCTGGGAAAGAAAACCAAATAATAGAAAAGTCTTTGGGGAAACCTAAATTAACCGTAGAATGTCTAAAAGTAGATCTTCTCTCAGCCAATTGAATTAATTCGTCCCCAAAAATCCATATAACTTTCGAAGATCCTAAAATTAATGAATAACAAGGTTAGGCCTAATATAATGTTTATAACAGTTAGACCTCCATCTACCTATACTTCTAATAATAGATCTATCTAAACCTAAATGATCAGCAAATGTAGCTGCACCAATTCGAAAAGAATGTGCAGAAAATTTAAGATCTTTTAAACCCAAATCCATAAGACATTTTTTTAAAATAAAATTAAATTGAAATTTGGACAAATGAGAACCATCGAGATGGTTAAATAACGCATTAGAATTAGGTTTTCTTACCTGAAGCCAATTAGTCATATTTTTGACCGGACAATTAGCATAAATAGGGAAATTTTTCAAAAGAACCCAAATACCCTTGTTAAATTGGTCAGTTTTGGATTTTTTAATATGAAGTTTCAAAATATTGTTACCAATTATTATGTCTGTAAGCAAAATTGGAGAGTTTGTATTTTTATTGTCAGCAGCAATCTCGCCAATCCTTAAAGCCGCGAAAAAGGCTAAAGAAAAAGCTGCTGAAAATAAAAACACTTCATACTCAGAAAAACAAACCGACACTAACCTATTAAAATTTTTAATAAAATTTCGGTGGATAAAGGTCTAATTTTTTCCCTAGGAGTTGAATTTCGTTTAATTCCTTTAATAACTTGTTTAATAACAAAATTATTTAAAATAGAATTGTGACCATTAAGTCTGAAGAAAAAAGAAATGCCTGACAATTTTTTGGAAATAGATTCGGCCTGAGAACCTTTTTCGTAAAGATATAGAATAAAATTGATGAAATTGTTAGCATTAAATTCAAAAAAAGGGAATTTTTTAGACGAACAGAAAAGCTTCCATTCAAGCCATGCAGCAGAATAAGCTGCCCATGTATTCTTGGCTAAGGAATTAGCAATTAGTTCATCAATTATTCGTCTGTTATCTCCCAAAGCTGAGCAGGACATGGAATTCCCGTTCGGGAAGCTCTGGGTGCCATTGAGAAGAACTCCTTGAAGTGCTGTCGGGACAAACAATCAGCAAGATAATTAGCTTTTCCAGGAATAAATTTAGCTCTTATCCAAATATTCATTTGTAAACAAATCAAAACTAACTTACGTAATAGAGCTGAAACCAATGGAGATTTTGAAGATAGACAGTTTATAGCAAAAACTACTCCCATATTATCAGACCTTAACAGGATTCTCTTATTCTGGAATTCCCTAGACCAAATTGTCAAAGAAACTAGAACAGGGAATAATTCCAGAAAGACTAAATTTCTCGAATATTTGGAATTATTTATCCAAATACTAGGCCAACATTCAGCAGACCAATGGTTATTAAAATAAGCTCCGTAACCGATGGCACCAGATGCATCCGTATAAAGAGATAAATTGTCAGAACATACAAACTCGTCCTGCCAAATAGTTTGACCATTAAATTCGCATAGAAATTGCGACCAAACATAAATGTCATCTTTTAGTTGTTTTGTGATACGAATATGGGATTTAGGAGAGGACTTACCTGAAGTGGCTGCATAAAGTCTTTTAGAAAAAACTCTTCCCATGGGAATCACCCGAGAAATAAAATTTAATGAGCCCAGAAGTGACTGGAGTTGTTTGAGAGTGATTTTTTCTTTTTTGTAGATGCCAATTAATAGTTGAGTTGTTTGATGAATTTTATCCATAGGTATGCTAAATTCCATAGATACAGTGTTTATAAATATGCCCAAAAACTTCAGGCATGTAGTAGGATAAACAGTTTTATCTAAGGCTAATGGAATGTTGAAAAATTCAGCGATACCAATGAACCTATTCAAAAGATTCAAACAATCATCAGAGTCTTTACGGCCAATGAATAAAAAATCATCCAAATAGTGAAGTATGTATCCACTACCTGAATGAATATCAACGACCCAATGCAGAAAAGTAGAAAATGCCTCGAAATAGAAGCATGATAAAGTGAATCCCATGGGAAGGGCCATATCGTAAAAGAATTTATTAAGAAAATAAAAACCAAGTGAATTATAACCAATGGGATTTAACGGTAATAATCTAAAAGCTGATTTTATATCAGCTTTAGCGAGAAGAGAATTTTGACCCGCTTTATGTAAAATTGACAAAGCCTGGTCAAAAGAAGAATATTTCACGCTAGCTTTCTTTTTATCTATTTCATCATTCAATGAACTACATTTAGGATAAGATAAGTTGTGAATGAGACGAAAAGAATTTGGTTCTTTTTTAGGAACTAATGCTAAAGGAGATATACGAAAATTTTTGAAAGGGGGAAAATTAAAAGGACCGGCTATTCTACCTGCTATAATTTCGGATAAAATTTTTTCTTTAACAATATTAATATTTTGTTTTACAGATGACGCATTATCAACCAACGTACAACCTGGACCAACAAATTCAGGTATGTAAAAACCATTTGAAAAACTGTCAATTAATAGATTAGCCATCCGTTTGTTTGGGTATTGACCTAGCCATTGAATTAATCTTGGCAAATTCAGTGGTGTCACTTTGCTTAATTGATTGAAATTCTTTGTTTGAGTTAGGAAAATGTATTCCCTGCTTCTTGAAACATTTTGTGGCTGAGTGCGAACCGGTACAGAAAGAACATTCATGCCGGTATTTACAATTATGTTGCCATTTGCATATTGATTCGTTGAACGCGAAACAAATGCCTTTTTTACCACTGTGGAAATTGGATTGACGAAAAGTATTCTTGTTAGGAAGCATGAGATTTAACCAAAGACCCACATCTTTGCTGCCCCAATTAAGATTCGGATAGACAGCAAGTTTCTGACGAAAAGATTCATCATATAAACACCATCCGGATCCGCCAAAATTTTTATAAGCCTCTAAAATGGAATCAATGTGGTAGAATAAACCAGTACATAAATTAGGGTGTTTTTCACTTAAAACTGCTGCATATATGTTAAATGCCTGCAGCCAGTTAAAAAAGGATTTTTGATGAGATTTTCTTTTTTCTTCAGTGTCAGATTTTTTGTCTTTCACAGATTTGCTTTTCAAATTATCCATTGAAGAAGGGAGTAAAGAGAATATGTCAATGTATTCTTTTCTCCATATTTTTTCTTTCATGTTCAATGGTAAATGAAACCCTAAAGGGGAAATTTGACATGGGAGAACTTCCTTCACTGATGTCTCTTTTATTCAAGAACTAAATTCAAGCTCAGGAATAACTGACACATCGTTGGTAAAAGTAGATACTTTACATGTATTAATAGAAGATTGAGTGTTTGGAATAGCTTCAGTTATACTATCAATTGCATTAACTTGGCTGACATTGTTTATATCAGACCAAACATTAGAAGGAGATTCCTCCTGTTTAGATAAGTATAATAAAAATTCATTAAACAATCGAATCTTCTGATGAGAAGAATCATTGCTAAATGAATCAGTATCTTGAATATTAGTGCCCTGCAGATTGCAGTCACTTAAGTTTTTTAATAAGTTCCTCTCACCAGTAACGGTTCTTGTAGGAGGATCGGCAGTTGAAGCAGCAACAGGAGTTGAGTCTTTTGTGACCGTTGGTTGAAGATGACGACGCTTGAAATTTCTGCTCCCCCGATTAACCGCTGTGTTCATCTTCTTGGTCTTAGGAGGAGGCGCACATTGAGGAGGCGAATATGCCCTCTTATTCTTACGCTGACGTTTTCTGGCCGGAGATAAAGAATTCACATTACTGCGCATGCGCGCGCCAGTAACAGCAGATGAATCCATTAGCTCGGGGCTCGCGCTGGGTCCTACGCAGCAGACCGGATCAAATGAAGAAGGAAGATCTTCTTGCTGGGCCGGTGCGATTTGTAAGCATTCTCTCAGCCAAGCTTCCCCTCCTTGACTCTCCGCTCTGTAGATAAGTTGTTTTAGAAGATCCTCCATAGCGATGAAGAATGCTGGTCTGTATCTTCAGATTATACTTACGTGAATGCGCACAAATCGTTATTTTTCTGTTCTTTTATAGGTTCAGGAAATCATCAGTTACAGAGATCTCCAATCAAAACTTCTCAAGATCTCACGAGCACCCACAGCAACTGGGTTAACCCATTCCTAAAGCAGGTAAGTACATCCCATTTAATAAACTGTTAATTATGCAAAATTAGGTGCCATGACATCATGGCTCCCCACATTTAATTTAAATGTGGTTCGCTCCAGGATCGGTGAAAGGTCCTCTTTAAAGAGGCTGGAACCTGCCAAGGGAGGAGGGCTTTGTGCTATCCTTAGTTGGCTTTCCTATTTATTGCAAATGGATTATTGATGAGATTACTTTGACTATGTCCTGCTCTTGTAGGGATAGGGGAGGGGGGAGGTTACTTGTTAATTGGAAGTTTTATTGTCCATTCTAAAAGTGTTTTCATAATAAGATTGTATACTTGGATGTATCACTTGACTATGTCTATTGTGTACTACACTTATTGTATGTCTTTGACAGTGAATAATTTTTATTTTTATTTTGTCTACAAACATGACATAATGATGTTAAAAAGACGAAAAACAATAATAAAGAAATATCTGATTCAAAAATAAAATTATCCTTAGCATCCATGTACTCACTAGTCCTTGATATGCATAAGTTTCTCTCCCCCACAATCTTGTTGCCTGTAGAGAGCAGGATTATTATAATGCTGCTCTATACAGGCAGCAAGATTGTAATAATTTCCTGACAGTGTCTAGCCATAAAATACGTAACATGTTGTTCTGTTAATCCTGATGTAAGAACAGTTTCTAATTTCAGCTATATGGTGGGAGTGGCCTAGTAAACACGGGAGTGGCTTATAATAATGGGCGTGGTCTTGTTTTTTTGCCGCATCATTTTTTTCACCAGGACCCCCCCTAGACAAGATTCCTGGGTGCTCCCCTCTTAGAAGGCCATTGTATATCAGTTTTACTGCAGGCCAAATACATTTCAAATACATATGTTTAAAAGAACTAAATAAATAAAATTTGATTAAAAACATGCTAACAAAATCCCCCCTTCTTGAAAAAAAACAAAAAAACAATGGTAATAAGTGAAATTCAATTAAACTTGGTCGTCACAGGTGTTAAATTCCTCCTTGAGCGATGCCTCAATAATTTTTAGAAATGTGAGGTAGTCCACACTGTCGTGAGCTAGGCGAGTGCGCTTATCGGTCATGATACTCCCCTGCTGCGCTGAACGTCCTTTCGGACAGGACACTTGACGAGGGGTAAACCAAGAGTTCCATCGCAAATTGTGCTAGGTCTGGCCACAGGTCAAGCCTGCACACCCAGTAGTCAAGGGGTTCCTCGCTTCTCAGAGCTTCCACATTGACAGTTAACCCGATGTAGTCGGACACCTGCCGGTCTAGGCGCTCCCTGAGGCTGGATCCGGAGGACGGCTGTCGATGGTTTGGCTGCAAAAATGATCGCATATCCGAAGTGACCAACACATCTTCAAACAGCCCTCTTCTTGCATGGTCGGTAGGATTGGTACCTGCAACTGTTTCTCTGTGGGTCGAAATTCCTCTGCCAGCGCCCGCAAGAGCAGACAGCATCCCTCGAAGCAAGGCCTGGAAATGCTGCATTCTGACAGCGCTCTGTGATGCTGGTAACATGTCCACCATTTTGTGTTTGTACCGGGGGTCTAAGTACATTGCCACCCAGTAATGATCCTTGCCCTTTATGCTTTTCATATGGGGGTCCCTCTTTACACATTGAAGCATTAAGGCCCCCATTTGCACTAAATTGGAAGCGGTGGAGCAGCCTGGCTCCTGTTCATCGCCCGGGAGAATGTCGTCCTCGGTCTCCTCCCCCAATCCACGGACAACACCAGGGATCCCAGAAAAGCTTAAAGCCTGCACTTCTTGCTACTCCTCCTCCTCCCCCCAGGCACCACCCTCCTCTGACTCCTCTTTAGACTCCTGTTGACTTGTCTTAAATGGAGAAGTCCCCCCTGGGAATTCATTCAACACTGTGACTTCCTCATCTTCCTGCTCCTGCCCCTCGACGAATTGATCAAGGATACGACACAATGCACACTCCAGAAAGAAGGTGTAAGGTACGATGTCACTGATGGCGCCCTGGCTGTGACTGACCAGTTTGGTGATCTTATCAAATGGCCACAGAAGTCTGCATACGTCGCTCATGAGCAGCCACTGGCTCGGTGAAAAATAAACAAGCTCCCCAGAACTTGTCCTGCTGCATAGATCCAGCGCGTCGGGCAGTCACAAATCAGACATCTGACAGGCAAGTGGAGTCGCCGCTGAACGTCAGAAAGGCGAGCCATGGCTGTGTAAGATCTTCTAAAATGCCCAGAGATTTTCCTGGCCTGCCACAAGACATCCTGGACCCCGGGGCATTTGGCGACGAATCGTTGCTAGACTAAGCTCAGAACGTGTGCCATGCACGGTACGTGTGTCAGTTTGCACTGTTTCAGCGCGCTCAGCAGATTGGCACCGTTGTCGCACACCACTTTACTAACTGTCAAATTGAGCGGGGTTAGCCACTGATCGGCCTGTGACCGCAGAGCTGAAAGGAGTGCAGGACCAGTGTGGCTCTTGGCTTCCAGGATCAACAGCCACAGCACAGCATGGCAACATCTCACCTGGCATGTCAAATAGGTTCTGGGGAGCTGGGGGGGTGCAGCAGAAGAGGCGGTAACAGTGGAAAAGGAGGAATCAGCCAAGGAGGAGACGGAGGATGGAGTAGGAGCAGGAGAAGAAGAGGCAAGCCAGCATGCAATCCGTGGCGGTAACACCAAATCCACATGGGTGCCACGGGTTGCATGCTTGACAGCCGTCAGAAGGTTCACCCAGAGGGCAGTAAAAGTTATGTACCTTCCCTGCCCGTGTTTGCTGGACCACATGTCTGTGGTTAGATGTATTTTGGCACCGTCACTGTGTGCCAGAGATACACTCACTTGCCGCTGAACATGGCCATATAGCTCTGGGATGCCCTTCTGGGAGAAATATTTCCTTCTGGGGACCTTCCATTGCGGTGTGCCAATGGCAACAAATTTTCTAAAGGCCTCTGAGTCCACCATATGGCAGTAGTTGGCGGGCTAGCAGATCTGACAAGCCAGTGGTAAGCCGTTGGGCAAGAGGGTTATCTGGCGTCATCTACTGTTTACGCTCGAACACTTGGGCTACGGAAGCCTGCCTTTTGCCAGATGAACGCGATGATGGCACGGTGGAAGGTGGAGTAGAGGACAAATGAGAGGTGAAGGAGAAGAGGCAGGACGTGGAGCGCCGGGAGTGTGGCTTTGTGGGTTCTGACGGCGTTGCTCCCACTGGGCTCGTCATGGGAGGCCAGGTGCCTTCTTAAGGCGGTCGTCCCTAGGTGAGTGTTGGGCTTACCTCGACGTATGCGTTGACAGCACAGGCTGTAGTTGGCAACACTATTGTCAGCAGCTGACACGTTAAAAAAAGCCCACACTGCGGAGCCATGTACCGGCGTCCTGGGAGCGCCAGAAGTGACCGTACATGGTGGATGGCTCGCTCCAGATACATTTGCAGTCTGTTTTTTGCCTCCTGTGCCCTGTGAGCTGTGCCTGCTTCTCCTCCTTCTCCTCCCTTTCTGCTGCTCCGTCTCTCCCTCTGAACTCCCCTCCTCTTCCTCTCTTTGTGGGCACCCACGTGACGTCCATCGACACGTCATCATCGTCACCTTCACCACCACCACTGACATTTGAGATCTCGGAGTAGGCAGCAACAGCGGGGACCTCCCTCCTTGGGCTGATCTGGGTACAGTCGTCAGACCGCTGGGTGGCGGCCGTTGCTACCACCTCTTCCTCATCCGATGTCAAGAATGGCTGTGCATCAGTAAGGTCTGGGAATGGATTGGAAAATAATTCCTCTGACTCGAGTGGAGGGGCTATGGTGGTGGTGGTGTCTTTGGGGGTGCACATAGCAGAGAGTGAGGAGGGTGCAGAAACAGAGCATGAGGAGGGTGCAGAAGCGAAAGGCTGAGTGAGCCACTCAGCCAACTCTGGTGCATCCTTTGTACGTAATCGCACGCACCTTCTTTAACTTCCCACTTAGGCTCCGGCCTGGTGAACCTGCCCAACCCCTACCATCCCTGCGGAATGGCCTGCCTCTTCATCTGCCTGTCATTTTTCGAAATTACCCTGTGACAAAGTCCCTATAGAAGAGCAGTATTTGTGGCAGCAGGTATATAGAACCCCTTAATGATTATTTGCTGGAAGCAGGTATATGAAACCCCTTAATCAGTTTTTTTTTTGGGGGGGGGGGCAACAGGTAACAGGTATATCACACCAGTTGCAACTAGTTGCTCCAATTGCGTTTGTCCCTCTGTATAGCTGTGGTATCGCAGCAGAACTGCACACAACTGCTGCACAATACAAATGCACTATAATATACTATATATCAAGTATGTTATAGGTATATCACCTATATTCAGTGACAGACTGCTGCATTCTAAGTGCACGAAGGAACGTTATCGGAGGTCCTTCCTCCCAGCAGCGGTAAGGATTTATAACCACCACTATTCCCAGAAACCCAGTAGTGTATTTTTTAAGTAAATTCTGTTATGTTTTTTTTTGTATTTTACTCTTATTTTGCTCCTGTTGTAAATGTGATTGTTGCTGTTATGCCAAAATTTCCCCACTGAGGGACAATAAAGGGATTTTCTTCTTCTTCTTCACATGCCTGCCTTAATCAGTTTTTTGGGGGGGCAACAGGTATATCACACCAGTTGTAAATAGTTGTTCCAATAGCGTTTGTCCCTCTGTATAGCTGTGGTATAGCTGCAGAACCGCACACAACTGCTGCACAATACAAATGCACTATATAGAAAGTATATATTAGATATATCACACCCCTGCCTCAATCCTTTTTTTCGCGGCGAAACTGGTATATCACACCAGTTGCAATTAGTTGTTCCAATAGCGTTTGTTCCTCTGTATAGCTGCGGTATCGCAGCAGAACCGCACACAACTGCTGCATAATACAAATGCACTATATAGAAAGTATATTATAGGTATATAATACTCCTGCCTCCATCATTTTTTTTGGGGGGGGGGGCAGCTGGTATATCACCAGTTGCAATTAGTTGTTCCAATAGAGTTTGTCCCTCTGTAAAGCTGCAGAACCGCACACAACTGCTGCACAATACAAATGCACTAATTAGAAATTATATTATAGGTATATCACACCCCTGCCTCAATCAGTTTTTTGGGAGGCAACTGGTATATCACACCGTTTCAACGTTAGTAACAGCCCCTTGGGCACCTTACTTGCCTCATTCACTGAAGGACTATGATCGTATATGGCTTGAATCCTAGTCTTCTGAAGTCTTTGGATGGCCCAGAATTTTCCCATGATATAAACAGCCAGTGGTTTTAAATTGCTTCACCCAATAATAAATGCAGTTTCTACACAGAGCACATTTGATAAATGTATTCAGAAAATTTTACTGTACTGTCACAAGAGACCCTGCTCTTGCAAATTTCAACATGCAACAAAGTTTTATCTTTCTGTGAGGTTACCATCTTAAACCTGCCCCTTTGTGTACATGATGGGTGTCTGCACCGTAGTCTCTCACCTATAGCAGACTCTGTAAAGCTGTGATTTTGCTGATCACTCTGCTGTCTAGGCACACTGAAGCTTTCTTGGAAGCAGTGTTCTTGATTCTTATAATGTTCCTGCCGTGAAGGTCTCAAAAGGAGAACTAATTAAACTTCCTTGAAGAATTCTCCATAAGACATCAGACATTGAGGGGATCAAAGTGCTGTCAGGGGAGATAAAACATGCACTCTTTGCAGCTGACCTTTTAATATTTTTAAAAAACCCACAGAGAGACTTTACTCAACTTTTATATCATTTGCAAATTTACGGGCAAGCGTCAGGATTTAAGATAAATGCAACTAAAAATGAACTGATGTTTCTGTCTCACAGAGGGTCCTCCAAAGATCTAACAATGTTTTGCTCACAAGTGAAAGTAGTCAAATCTCACATATGTTACTTGGGCATCTATGTAAGAAGGAACCCTAAATCCATCTATAATAACAGATTTGCAGGACAAGATCCTCCGGGGATGGGTGATTTGGAGGGAGACCCACTTCAGAATCATACATACACCAATATATGGCTTTCATAGCACCCACTCGCCAGAATGTGCAGATAGAATAAACAGTTGTCCAAAATGCAATATGCAAAACACCAACCTATGCCATGGTATTTGAACATGCCCGCAGATTATTAGATATTGGCAAATGGTGAAGACCTGTGCCAGATCCTTGATGAAGGTCAATATACCGCTTTCTCCCAAGTTTGTTCTCTTCCACCATCATCCAGAAGACAAACCTATTCCCCAGATAGTGCACGTAAGCTTATTAGGTGTCTTATGTAACATTGGTTGAGACCCTATACAACTCTCCCACAGGAGCAGTGGCGTAGGGATCGCCATAGCAACCATAGAAGTGGCTATGGGGCCCTACGCCACTAGGGGCCCGTCCGGGCCGCCTTCTGTTGATTTAAAAAAAAAAATTATTTACACACACACAGGCAGCCAGGCCCGAGCCGCGGACCGCCCGCCCACTACATTAAAATAGTGTAGTGGGCAGGGCGCGGGCGGTCCGCGGCTCGGGCCTGGCTGGGGAGATGGAGTCAGGACTGGAGCAGGGTGCACACGCAGCAGATCAGGTAGGCGGGGGAGGGGGCCGGGACGGGGGCATACCTGAGGGACGGAGCCAGCCACCAGCGTCACAGGCCTGCAGCGCAGGAATCCTAAGTTCCGGATCTTCAGTTGAAGCCGCGATGGGCATGTGTGGGGGGGTGGGGCCTGCTGCCGGCGACTTGCGGCGCCATTGTGAGCTGCAGGTCAGGCTAGGGGAGGGCCGAGGGTGGGCACAATTAGTGGGCAGTCCGTCCGTGGCCCAGGCCAGTTTGGGCCTGGCTGGGGAGGAGTCAGGAGCAGTCAGAGCAGCACAGATAGAGGTAGGCAGTGGAGGGGGCCGGACTGGGGGCATACCTGAGTGGAGGGAGGAGGGTCTGGAGCCAGCCAGCCACCAGGTTGGAGAAGCATAAGAGGGAGGCGGACTCAGACGGTGGAGGGGGCCGGTCCTCTTCTCTCTGCTCGGTGATAAGGAGGGCACCCAGCAGTGATAAGGAGGGCACCCCTTCCTTCTTTTGGGGGGCACACTCTAGTTCTGGGGTTTCTCCCCCCCCCCCCCTTATATGACAGACTAAAGGTACTTTTACACTTGTGGCAGGACAGATCCGGATCCGGCAGGCTGTTCAGCCTGTCGGGTGCGTCCTGCCGCTATTTCGCTGGACCGCTGCTCCGTCCCCATTGAGTGGTGGGAGAACTAGGATGGGTGTTTGGGTGGGAGCTCTGGAAGGGGTGGTGGGAGGCCCGATAGATATGTGGGGGCTGGGGCCATAAAAAAGCTACGCCCCTGCACTGGAGATATTGCAGCAGATTAAACGGTACATGAAAATGTAATTCTTGGCAGCTGAACATGCCAAGTAGTCCTTGGTGAAAGTACTTATGCAAAAATGAATGTAATTTAGTAGCACGGTGCTAGATAATAAAGAGATAAGGGCAGTAGTCGGACCATTTAGCTTGACAGAATGGTTCCTATGGGAATGTGTAAAGGATCCCTGGAGAGATTAGACCCAGACGATAGGGTAGATAGCCAGCAGGCCTAAAAGAGTGCCTTTACCATGAAGGAGATTTAAATCTGGGGAAACAGGAGTTAAGGGATAGGGGGAAGGGGATTTATTTTGTTCTTTTACTACGTCTCTACAAATGTTATTACTGTATTACAATGTATTTATGTTGTAATCCTTTATTATACTAAAATAAAAAGTTCCTTGAAGAAGCTCTGGTATTAGCGTCCTTTCTAATCCCTGTCTCTCTGAAACGCCAACTCCTGGCAGGATGCAGGACCTGCCCACTCCTACCAAGACGGGAGTAACAGTGTGATTGAGCGAGCATGCTCGGCCGAATACCAGTTCAGCTTGAGCATTGCTATGCTCGGCACATGGCAGTACTCAGCTGAGTACCGCATGTGATCGAGTGCAATGCTCGAGTCTCCTCCCCGCAATGGCGGATCCAGAGCCTGGTCTCGGGAGGGGCACTTTCAGATTATTTTCTGTCCGCCGCCACAAAACAATGGTGCTTATAGAACAGACTCCACAGTGTAGGCTATATGTGTATAACAAACATATGTCACATGAAAACTTACAGTTACTTGGCTTGGCCCTTGGGGATCTCGGACGCCACTTCCACACTTTGGCCGGGGCTCGGTGGAGCTGATGTTGTGTTTTATCCTAATGAGAAAGATTTCATAATAAGGATTTGGAGAAGGGGCAGAGGGATAGCAGAGCAGGGAGAGGCCGGTGCTGCTACTAGGGGGTCATACCATGGGGGAGTAATAAAGCCCACCATAATGCCCCCCCCCCCCAGTAGTAATAATTCTCCTTATAATGTGACCGTGCAAAAAATACCCCCTTGTAATGCCCCCAATTGAGCTAATGTCCCCATAGTTCCCCCATGATGTAAAATACCCCTATATAGTGCCCCTAGTAAATGACCCCATAGTGCTCCACACCCTCCTTCCTCCTAGTGCCCCCCATAAATTCCCAATATAAAATGCTCCAGTAGATGCCCTCAGTGTCCCCCATAATTTGCAAGTATAAAATACCCCTTCTTAGTGCCCCCCGTAGATGACCCCATAGTACTTCTCTCCCCCTTCCCCATAGTACCCACCATAATGTGTCCCAGTATAAAATTGTACTGTACAGAGCGCCCATATAAAATACCCCTTCTTTGTGGCCTCAGTAGATGCCCCTATAGTGCCCCCAATCATGTGCCAGTATTAACAGCCCCCCCCCCCGCCAGTAATAATAGCCCCCTATGCCAGTAATAGCAGCCCCCAGTAATAACAGCCCCCCTGTGCCAGTAATAACAGCCCCCAGTAATAACAGCCCCTCTGTGCCAGTAATAACAGCCCCCAGTAATAACAGCCCCCAGTAATAAGAGCCCCTCTGTGCCAGTAATAACAGCCCCCAGTAATAAGAGTCCCTCTGTGCCAGTAATAACAGCCCCCAGTAATAAGAGCCCCTCTGTGCCAGTAATAACAGCCCCCAGTAATAACAGCCCCTCTGTGCCAGTAATAACAGCCCCCAGTAATAAGAGCCCCTCTGTGCCAGTAATAACAGCCCCTCTGTTCCAGTAATAACAGCCACCAGTAATAACAGCCCCCCAGTAATAAGAGCCCCTCTGTGCCAGTAATAACATCCCCTAGTAATAACAGCCCCTCTGTGTCAGTAATAACAGCCCCCAGTAATAACAGCCCCTCTGTGCCAGTAATAACAGCCCCCAGTAATAAGAGCCCCTCTGTGCCAGTAATAACAGCCCCCCTTTGCCAGTAATAACAGCCCCCAGTAATAAGAGCCCCTCTGTGCCAGTAATAACAGCCCCCAGTAATAAAAGCCCTCCTTTGCCAGTAATAACAGCCCCCGCCAGTAATAACAGCCCCCAGTAATAACAGCCCCCCTTAGCCAGTAATAACAGCCCCCAGTAATAAGAGCCCCTCTGTGCCAGTAATAACAGCCCCCCTTTGCCAGTAATAACAGCCCCCAGTAATAAGAGCCCCTCTGTGCCAGTAATAACAGCCCCCAGTAATAAAAGCCCCCCTTTGCCAGTAATAACAGCCCCCGCCAGTAATAACAGCCCCCAGGTGCCAGTAATAAGAGCCCCCCCTTTGCCAGTAAAAACAGCCCCCCCTTTGCCAGTAATAACAGCCCCCCCTTTGCCAGTAATAACAGCCCCCGCCAGTAAAAGTATTGTATAAAATAAAATAAAAAAACACATACTTACCTCCATGTCAGTGATGCTATGCAGGCCTCTTCTGGCCTGTGTCCCACGCTGTATGACTCAGGCGGCGCGATGATGTCATCGCGCCGCCTGCGCCGGCCTCTTATAGGCTGCAGGCACTAGGCCGGCAGCCTATCAGAGGAAGGGAAAGGGACATGCCTCTCTCTCCCTTACCGCAGCACAGGCAGGCATCTGTATCGCTGTCAAATACAGATGACTGGAGATGAGCGCTTCCACAATGGAAGCGCTCATCTCCCCGTGCCCAGCCGACGCCCGCCGCCAGCTCGGGGGGGGGCAATTGCCCCGTTGCCCCCCCCCCCCCGGATCCGCCACTGCCTCCCCGCATGTTTCGCAGCTGCTAAGCAGCGAATAAACATGCAGGTAAGTACTGCCCTCACTGTAATGCCAGTAATGCCAGTTGGCTACTGGCATTTCAGCGATTGGCTTGCCGAAACGCGTCATCGGGTGCTATATAGCACCTGATGACGCTTGTACAGCTCATTCTAAGTCAGGGAGAGCTGAGCATAGGAAAGGACAGAGAGTGTAGGGAGTGTAATTGAATTGAATTTTTCTACAAAAACGTTTCATAGACCCAAAAGTCCTTGTAAGGACTATTGTGTGTGACAGCAGCAATATATGTTTGTAGCGCAACCTGCACTAAATTGCTCAGTGTTAGAGAGAGCTGTGCATAGGAAGGGACAGACAGTGTAGGGAGTGTAATAGGAAGATTTTTATACAAAAAACTATTGTGTGTGACAGCAGCAATATATATTTTTAGCGCATCCTGTGCTAAGTACCGTGTAATAGGCCACTGCGGACTGTTAAATTATTTGCGCCACACCTCCTGTGTAATGTGTGCGCATCCCTAAAATATCAGTGACATCCAGTGCACTTTTTCCGTAGACGGTGTCTGCCGCGGACAGTTATTATCTACGCCACATCTCCTGTTTAAAGTGTGCACATCCCTAAAATATCAGTGACATCCAGTGCACTTTTTCCGTAGACGATGACCCCTGCGGACAGTTAAATTATCTGCGCCATATCTTCTATTCAAAGTGTGTGCATCCCTAAAATATCAGTGACATCCAATGCACTTTTTCTGTAGACGGTGTCCCCTGTGGACATTTAAATTATCTGCTCCATATCTCCTGTTTAAAGTGTGCGCAACCCTAAAATATCAGTGACGTCCAGTGCTGTTTTTCCATAGACAGTTATTATCCGCGCCGTATCTCCTGTGTAAATTTTGAGCATCCCTAAAATATCAGTGACAACCAGTGCACTTTTTCCGTAGACGGTCTCTGCTGCGGACAGTTATTATCTACGCCACATCTCCTGTTTAAAGTGTGCACATCCCTAAAATATCAGTGACATCCAGTGCACTTTTTCCGTAGACGATGACCCCTGCGGACAGTTAAATTATCTGCGCCATATCTTCTATTCAAAGTGTGTGCATCCCTAAAATATCAGTGACATCCAGTGCACTTTTTCTGTAGACGGTGTCCCCTGTGGACATTTAAATTATCTGCGCCATATCTCCTGTTTAAAGTGTGCGCAACCCTAAAATATCAGTGACGTCCAGTGCAGTTTTTCCATAGACGGTGTCCTCTGCGAACTGTTAAATTGTCCATGCCACATCTCCTGTTTAAAGTGTGCGCATCCCTAAAATATCAGTGACATCCAGTACACTTTTTTCCGTAGACGGTTTCCCCTGCAGACAGTAAAATTATTCACGCCATTAGTGGTCCCCTTTCCCCTCTCTTCTGTCTGAAAGTTTTTTGTCCTGGTCCTGTTTTTTAGCTGGGTAGGGGATTATTGCAAAGGGGTCCTCCTTTCAGTATAAAGGGGGGTGGTTCAGGAACCTTGGCAGGGCATATATATCCCTGCCCTGCCTCTTTCACTTCCTCTTTCAGTGGAAGCGTCGTGGCCCACCCTCCCGCCCTTATGGGTTCAACTCTGGACGGAGTGGTTCAGTCTGATATGTTTATTTGATCTGGAGTTGGTTGTGCTATTCTCTATTTAGGGTTGCATTCCCTGGATGAATTCAAGAAGTCACAGCAAGCGGCATTTCAATACAGCGGAGAGGTGATGGAAGCAAATAGCGCACTTGCCAGCTGGGAGTCCAGCAGTCGGCATACCGCTCCGTTGATTTGCCGCTTTAAAAAAAGAAGCTGTGGCCGATCACCACCCAGCAATAAAAAGTTAAACGGTTGTCTGTGTTTTTGTTAGGCCTCTTTCACACGAGCGAGTCCGGATAAGGTCCGGATGCGTTGCGGCAAACCCGCATGAGTAGGAACCCAATTGCAGTCAGTTTTGACTGCAATTGCGTTCCGTTGTTCAGTTTTTATCGCACGGGTGCAATGTGTTTTGCACTCGCGTGATAAAAAATTTAATGTGGTGCCCGAACTTTTTCACAGAAGTTCAGGTTTGGGTTCAAGGTTGTGTAGATTGTATTATTTTCCCTTATAACATGGTTACAAGGGAAAATAATAGCATTCTGAATACAGAATGCATAGTACAATAGGGCTGGAGGGGTTAAAAATAAAAAATAAAAAATTTAACTCACCTTAATCCACTTGTTCGTGCAGCCGGCATCTCTTCTGTCTTCTTCTTTGAGGAATAGGACCTTTGATAACGTCACTGCGCTCATCACATGGTCCATCACATGATCTTTTACCATGGTGATGGATCATGTGACGGACCATGTGATGAGCGTAGTGACGTCATCAAAGGTCCTATTCCTCAAAGAAGAAGACAGAAGAGATTCCGGCGGTGCGAACAAGTGTATTAAGGTGAGTAAAAAATGTTTTAATTTTTTTTTAACCCCTCCAGCCCTATTGTACTATGCTTTCTGTATTCAGAATGCTATTATTCTCCCTTATAACCATGTTATAATAAAGATCGGGTCCCCATCCCGATCGTCTCCTAGCAACTGTGCGGGGCCTGCGTTGCGTGAAAAACGCACAATATAGAACATACTGTGATTTTCACGTAATGCAAAAGTGATGCGTGAATATCACCGCTCATGTGCACAGTCCCAAAGAAATGAATGGGTCCGGATTCAGTGCGGGTGCAATGCGTTCACCTCATGCATTGCACCCGCGTGGAAATCTCGCCTGTGTGAAAGAGGCCTTATTGGGAGTTAAAGGGTTTCTACCACCACATTTTGACCTAATTAGCTGTCAGACACTAGTGATCTGCTAGTGTCTGCTGTACCTAACCATGCTATTGTAATCCCTTTCTCTGCAGCGGTTACCCTGCAAATGAGCCTCTAGGTGCTATGAGGGCGTATTTTCAGCACCTAGAGGCTCCGTCTACTCACTATGTCTGCCGCCCAGCTCGTCCCTCCAGCCCGCCCATCTCTAGATTGACAGCCTCCATCGCGGCCGAATTCTCGCGCCTGCGCCGATGACGTCAGAGTTCTCCCAGGAATAGATGACGCCCGGCCTCAAGCAGTGGAGATGCGCAGGCGCAGTGAGCGGTCTGACAGTCAGTGCGCCATATACAGACGCACACGGCGCAGGTGCGAGAATTCAGCCGGGATGGAGGCTGTCAATCTAGAGATGGGCGGGCTGGAGGGACGAGCTGGGCAGCAGACATGGTGAGTAGACGGAGCCTCTAGGTGCTGAAAAGACGCCCCCATAGCACCTAGAGGTTCATTTGCAGGGTAACCGCTGCAGAGAAAGGGATTACAATAGCATGGTTAGGTACAGCAGACACTAGCAGATCGCTAGTGTCTGACAGCTAATTAGGTCAAAATGTGGAGGTAGAAACCCTTTAAGGTTGGGTACTGGAGGGGCCAGGTGGGAGTAATAGGTCGACCCCTTTCCCTTTGTTTTATTACTAACAGTCTGTGAATGAGGCATTACTCTTCTCCCTATTCCTGGCTCACTTTAAACTATTTCTTCTCGGTCATTCTGCAGCATTTCAAAGTACTTGTTCACACATGACAGACTTGCTGTGAGTATTCCGACATTTACCAAATCTCATCCACACGCTGTAAAAATTTTCTATGCAGAAACTGATCTGCAGTGTAGATTTTTCAGTCCACACCATGTCAGTTTTTGTTGTGGACTGGTCATGGACTTGTTGCAGATTTTGACTTAGGTGGTGGAGGTTTTGATCAAAATTACGTGTGGATCCACAAGAAATTCCACAAGTTCTGAAAAAATATCCCACTTTCCTAAAATGTTTTAAATAAACACAATTGAAGAAAGAATGGAGTAAAACTTAAAAATGACTTTAGATAGACAGCTGCAAACAGATACTACTAAAGCTATTTGTTAAAGTAATATCCACAGTAACTGCACTAGAAGACATCATCCATTTCCCACAGCATCTCCCAGCAATGGTCAGTGAACACAAATGCCATCTTCATTGTGTCAGTGGTTTTCATGGATCCATAGACTACAATGGGCGTGAGTTTGTTTAGCATCATGGACCAAAGTAGTGCATGTCTCCATTATATTTCCACTGTCCCATGGAGAAACAAGAATGTGTGGATAAAAACACATTAAGATCAATGCATACAAGTGCTATCCGTGGAGAAGACAGACAGCACAGATCCATGATTCAATGACATGTGAATGAGGCCTAATTGGTCATCTTCTTAACATTATCACAGCTACTTTAATTAATCAACTCACTGATGTACCACTTCAACACCCGATGACAAATTGCAGGATTCGGAGAATTGTGAGTAGTGAGTATTATTTTTTTAATTCATTTTTATACTTATATCCTATTTTATTGTATATTTTTATGCTATACCTTGTTTACTATGCTTTTATAAACTACATCTACTCATCAATATGCCAATATAATACCCATCCTGATTATAGTCCTATATACCTCAATAAATATAATATATATATATATATATATATATATATATATATATAAATGTAAAATAATTTATATATAAACAGTATACATACTAGTTATGTATGTGTATAATATGGACATATACATGTGCATACATCACATGTGGCTGAATCATATAAATGCCACTGGAAGACTTAGGGACTTTTGTCAGGCCATGAAAACCCACCAGCATCCCACAGTCATATCTTGGTGCTGATGAGAAGACAGAGGGAGGTCCTAACCACGACATATAAGGTGTTGACCAAACCAAAGGGTCCTGTAGATGGAGGAACAAGAAGATGCCTATTTCCATCCTAATAGAAAGTAGCACTTTCTGTCAGAATGTGAAAATAATGTGCTGTGATTCATCAATATCTCAAACCAAGACAACCTCTTCAATAAAAATTGATTTAAACCTCCTACAACTCACCAAAAATTCATTTATGTACATGTAATTATTGCACTGTACCTGGGGGCTGTGGTCCTCCAAATGCATATGGTGGTGGGGTCGGATAAACTCCTTCAGCACCTAAAAAAACAACTATGAAAGCTATACGAATGCTAGACTAGAAGGCAAACATGATCGTAGCTATAGAAGCAGGGGACGTGGCTGCTGTGGGGACATAACTCAGAAGGGGCCCACCCAGGAGGAGGACTGAAAGATTTTGTTGTCAGGGCCCCCTCAACAATATTATACAATGACATTATGTACAGTGACAGTTTATACAGTATATACGGTACGTGTAGGAAACAGAACGAGCGGTTGCCGGGCCTGGCCAAAGAGAGGGATCTTTACCAGCCACAGAAGTGAGGGTTGCACGAGTAAAGGGGGTTGCGAAAAAGTTGCTGGGGAGGGGGGAGTCGAAAATAGCAGATTTCTGGGATTGAGAGCGTATTTTTTGGGCTACACTATGCTCTTGATTCAGCTCTTTTTACAGATATGTGTGACGTTCTGTCCACATTACCATGCCTTTTAAGAACTCATGGATAAGAGTATAATATTGGAGTTAACTGGCCATGCCTACATTTTTAGTCTTTGATTTGAGGTAGGCTTTGACAAGGGTTTACCCACCAAAGACACTTAAACACAGAATAGAGGACCACTAAGGGCTCAGCTGTTCTCCATTGGAGTGGAGCAGCGGTGGATTATGTCCACTTCCACTCCAGCGATTGCGCAGTTTCTTATAGCTGTGCTGTTTTCCATGGGTGGCCAGCACTTTGGGAGCGCGCACATCAGAGCTTTCTGCCCGGCCACCTCTACTCAGCTGCATAGATGTCTATGGAAGGCTTCAGAGCATGCGCTGAAGCCCTGAAGCTGTTCCATAGAAAAAGTTTTAGATCTGCCTGCCGCACCCTCCTCCACTGATCAAAGAGCACTGTAAATAAGATCGCGCAGTGAGTCTGTCTCTAAGTTATTATTATCTCTATCTATATATATATATATAAAGAAGGATGTATGTACTGTATATATGTATGTATAATGTATGTTCCGCGATCACTCAAAAATGCAACTATTGATTTCAACAAAACTTGGTATACACATCCCTTGCTACCTGGAAAGAAATCTTGTGGGGGTCACAGCTCTCTAGCACATACCGTTCCTGAGATATTCCCAAAAAATTCAAATATGGCACATCACATGACCTACATTAGCCAATAGGTCTTTCTGCAGGTCTTTCTCTTCATATCCCAACTGCCATACACACGGCCACATATCCCTTATCAGCCAATAGAAGCTTGCAGTTCCTTAATCTCTGGATGACACTGTTAAGGGAGTGGAGTGCTTTGGAGGTGACAGTTCAGGGGGCAGGTAGGGTGGCCATTCAGGCCATCCTAAAAAGATGGACTTAAAAACCCCACCCCCAGGTCCAGCTAAGCCATGCCCCAATCCGGTTAGGCCATACCCCCTTCCACTCCTCAGCTGACAGGAATTTAAAAAATGAAGGGACAAATCAACTTCTGTCAGCTGCAGGGGTGGGAGGGACAGTGACTTTCTCCCTGCAGCTCACACTCAGACAGCACTGTGCTGCTGTCTGAGAGTGAGCTGTTCAAAAGCACATCCCTCCGTGAAATATTCCCCAAAAATGCATTAGCCAATAGAAGCCTGTTCACATGACCCTTTTCAGCTAATAGAAGCTCGCAGGCCCTTAGTCTCCATGTACACACAGTTTTACACCAGGTTTCCATAACAACCCAGCCATTTTTCTTCACTGCTGTAGGTCAGCTTTAAAGGGGCAAGGCGCTGTGAATGACACTGTTAAGGGAGCGGAGTGCTTTGGAGGTCACAGTTCAGGGCAAGTAGGGGGGCAATTCAGGCCACCCTGAAAAGACAGACTTAAAAACCCCACCCCCAGGTCCCACTAAGCCATGCCCCCTCCCACTCCGCAGCCGACGGGGATTAAAAAAATGAAGGTAAAAATCAACTTCTGTCAGCTGCAGGGGATGGAGGGAGGGTGACTTTCTCCCTGCAGCTCATGCTCAGACAGCACAGTGTTGCTGTCTGAGAGTGAGCTGTTCAAAAGAACATCCCTGTGTCCATCCAGGCCCTGCGCTGGACGGTGGGCAGGAGTATGAAAGCCGGACTGTCCGGCCCGAAAACCGGACCTCTGGCCACCCTAGGGGCAGGCTGGTGTGGAGGTCACAGTTAAAAGGGGACGGTCCACTATGGAGGTCAGTGTTAAGGGGCAGATTGCTGTAGAGGCCACTGTTAAGGGGACGGGGTGTTTTGGAAATTACTGTTACGGAGATGGGGTACTGTGGAGGTCACTAATGAAGGGGCGGTCACTGTGGAAATCACTGTTAAAGGGTCAGGCTGCTGTGGAGGTCACTGTTAAGGGGGCAGGTTACTGTCGAGATCACTGTTAAAGGGGCGGGCTGCTGTGGAGGTCACTGATAAGGGGGTGAGCAATGTGGAGGTCTCTTTTAACGGGACAGGGAACTGTGGAGGTCACAGTTAAGGGGACGGTCCGCTATAGAAGTCAGTGTTAAGGGGTGCGGTGCTGTAGAGGTCACTGTTAAGGGGTATACTGTCGATATCTTTTAATGACATACAAAAACATTAAATTAAATAGATGACATATACCCATGCGAAGCTGAGTCCTTCTGCTAGTATGTAAATATAGAGATAACAGCATTTAGTTTAGAGACGGCTCACTCTCGGTCTCAGCAGCACCACTGCAGGGACGGAACAATATAACTGAGGGATAGTGACAGCCACACTTTTCAAAGCTGGTTGTCACGATCCAAAGCCTGCTACACTATTCTTGTTTTTCCACATGCTGCTACACTACCAGCAATGGAAGCATGCACGGTCTGCTAGCCCAATCAAAAGCAAGCATCCCGCTCATAGCACAGGCCTTAACTTTTGCACCATCCATTTTCACTGGAAGTATAGGACTTTTTAAACTCACCTGGTGGTGGGTAAGCTGGAGCGGACGGCAGGTACCCCTTATCTGGCACATGCATGGTTTTATTTCTGGTACTTTATTTCTGACCTGCATAAGAAGAGAAAAATCATTCTTTCATGGTTACTCGTTTCCCAGGGGTATTCCCACCTCATAAACAGAGCACATGTAGCTAGGATAAGTCACCAGTGCAGGAAGTACTCCCCTCATAGGACACAATGAAAACACTAGAATGTTGTGATCTGACAGAAATTGGACTAAACATGTCAACATTGGTTAAAATATCATTCTGAACCTGTCACATTTATATGCAGTCAGTCTGATCTATGGGCTACAGAGAAGGAAACAACTGAGCAGATGGACATTTAGGGGGAGATTTATTAAAACTAGTGTATGGCTTTGTTGCCCATAGAAACCAATCATATTCCATCTTTTATTTTTCATAGCTCCTGTGGAATCTGATTGGTTATATGGGCAGTTGAAGGGGTTGTCTCACTTCGGCAAGTGGCATTTATCATGTAGAGAAAGATAATACCAGTAATACCAGGCACTTACTAATATATTGTGATTGTCCATATTGCTTCCTTTCCTGGCTGGATTGATTTTTCCATCACATTATACACTGCTTGAATCCAGGGGTTACGACCACCCTGCAATACATCAGCTGTGGTCATGCTTGCTCAATATAGGAAAAAGCGCCAACCTCTCTAGTGACCGGGACTGTGGGAGTGCACATAGGCTGGTGCAAGCACGACCACTGCTGATGGATTGCAGGGTGGCCGTAACCATGGAAACAAGCAGTGTGTGTGATGGAAGAATAAATCAAGCCAGTGAAGGAGGCAATATGGACAATCACAATACATTAGTATGTGCCTTGTTTTAACTTTCTCTACATAATAAATGCCATTTGCTGAAGTAAGGCAACCCCTTTAAGCCAGTTTTCCTTTGCACTAGTTTTGCTATATCTCCCATGGTTTTGTGGGAAAAGAGCTAATATAATTTGTGATTTATTCATTAAAAATCCTGCATAGTCTGAGTTTAGGAGTCCAGTAGCTGGTCTTATAAGGAGTGGAAGTCCGTGTAAGCACATTTATGTTAGGAAGGCTGCCCCTCACTGATGACCCTGCCACTGGACTCCAGAATGATAAGGAATTTAAAGTAATGTATAGCAAGTTCTATTCAATCTGTATCCACACAGCTATAGTTAAATGTGTTCGGCTCTGTATCTTGCTACAGGTAGATCCAGGGTTGCCAACCAGAGTTTCTTTTTTCTGGACAATGTATACAAAAATCACGGACAGACAACATTTTTTAGGGACAAATTGGAAAACCATAATGAGTGATAAAGATTATAAGTAATACTGTCTATCGCTCAATTTACTGATAACACCTTCTAACCAGCATTTACTGTGAGCTGTAAAATGATAATTATCACCAAAATAATCTAGTCAAGTACCACCAGCCTCAAAAAAATCGTGGATACATCTATTTTTTTTTTTTTCACGGACACAGGAAAAAGTTGCCTAATTTTATGGACTGTACAGAAATTTCTGGACGGTTGGCAACCCTGGGTAGATCGGACAGCGACAAGTTTATTTCAAAGGATTGGTTAGACAAAGCCCGGATAACTAGGTCCTGATATAATAGACAGGGGTCTTCCTAATATGCTGAGAACCTAGACAACTTCATTGGCTGCTTTGTAAATGAGCATTTATATTGTGCTGCCTTGTTAATGACTATTAATTTAATTTAAATGTATTAGTTAATTTCTTTTGATTGGCTTTCCTTCTGATTCCCTATAACATACATAAAGCATAACAATCAGACGTTCAGTCACATGACTTTGTTAGAACACCAAACACCAAAATTAGATTTTAAGCCCAATGTAAAGTATTAGACTCCCTGTAAATACCTGAACGATGAGCTCTCGTGCCTTGGGTTCCTTGAAGTGACAATGGCACACTCAAGTTTCAACTTAAAAGAATGCAGCATCGAAAAACAAGTAAGGCGGGTAGGGGGTGGGGGGGCTGGTGCTAGCAAGTGCTGTACATTTGCATAGTGTCACCTATCATTTTTCAGTTAAAACCAGATAGTAACACATAATCCTTTTTTCTATTCCTTTTTTATTTTCTGATTATAGATTTTTTTCAATTCTATTTCCTGAACATGATTACAGTGGCAGCCATCTTGCCTGCACTGTTTTTAATGTGGGGGGTTAAGTCAGCACAACCCTGTATGCAGGTGCACATTGCTATGGCGAAATACAGATACAAACGCAAAAACAGAAATGCAATCGCACTCTGCAACCAGCACTCTGCCCTGCCTCTATGCTGGATGTTGAATGAGGCATTAGTGTACATTTTGGCCAAAGCATAATTAGCCACTTACCACGTCAAGGTCGCCTCTATGAGTGGTCCCAAACACTAGTTCCTAACTGTTATGGGCCATGACAGCCACACAAAGTCCAGGGAGCGCAGGTACAGCATGCACGCCAGGCACACTCTGCTTTTAACCCCGTCCGGTGCCATAACAGCTATCATCGGATCCAGGGATGCAAGTACCAACATGCATGCTGAGCCCACTATATACTTCTCCTGGAGCCAAATGGCTACTGGTAGGCGCTATATAAGCAGACTCAGTTTTATACTGACTTTAAAACCAGCCTCCAGGGCAGACTAACTGGTCAGGTGTGCATGACTGCATGGAGATCGCCACGCCTCCAATATATACTACAAAGAAAAAAATGTGGGGGGGTTCAGTCAGGGGTTCAGTCAGCACAACCCTGTATGCAGGTGCACATTGCTATGGCGAAATACACATACAAACGCAAAAACAGGAAAAAAGTTGCCTATTTTTATGGACTGTCCAGAAATTTCTGGACGGTTGGCAACCCTGGGTAGATCGGACAGCGACAAGTTCATTTCAAAGGATTGGTTAGACAAAGCCTGGATAACTAGGTCCTGATATAATAGACAGGGGTCTTCCTAATATGCTGAGAACCCAGACAACTTCATTGGCTGCGTTGTAAATGAGCATTTATATTGTGCTGCCTTGTTAATGACTATTAATTAATTTAATTTAAATGTATTAGTTAATTTCCTTTGATTGGCTTCCCTTCTGATTCCCTATAACATACATAAAAGCATAACAATCAGACGTTCAGTCTCATGACTTTGCTAGAAAGCCAAGAACACCAACTCATCATGGCAAAATAAAATGTAATTTGCTGTTTGCAAATATTGAAGACTAGAAAGTAATCTGCATTAAAAGCCCAATGTAAAGTATTAGACTCCCTGTAAATACCTGAACGATGAGCTCTCGTGCCTTGGGTTCCTTGAAGTGAGAATGGCACACTAAAGTTTCAACTTAAAAGAATGCAGCATCAAAAAACAAGTAATGCGGGTGGGGGGAGCTGGTGCTAGCAAGTGCTGTACATTTGCATAGAGGGTCACCTATCATTTTTCAGTTAAAACCAGATAGTAACACATAATCCTTTTTTCTATTCCTTTTTTATTTTCCGATTGTAGATTTTTTCAATTCTATTTCCTGAACATGAGAACAGTGGCAGCCATCTTGCCTGCGCTGTTTTTAAGTAGTGATGGATGAACATCTGCTGGGACGGTGGGCGAACGCGATCAAATGTTCGGGTCCCATTCATTTTAATGGCAGGCGAACCTGAAAAACCTCCCAGTCATATTTGCAGCCACAAAATACATGGACACTGACATACCAGAAGTATTAAGCGAATCTGCAATCTACAAGCATTATTTTCCCCACGCCTCCACAAGGGCACTATTGGGAGGTTGGCCCGCCTTCTCAGGGCCAGGAAACAATAGCGAGATCAGCCAATAAAGGGCACCCTTCCTCTTACCTCTCCAGTTGTTTCCTGTCCCTCAGAAGGTTGGGATCTCGGATCAGCAGCTCGTGCGGTCTTTCTTCTGGTAATTAGTCCCGGCTCTGCCGGAGGGCCATTGCAGGAGGGGGGTTCGCAGGACGCAATCATACTGTCCTTCCCTCCTCTCGGTGTAAATCCGGTGGACGCCAGTAACCCCAGGCTTCTACCTCCCGCGTCCTGTGGACTGGACCGGCAGATCTGTGGGCAGCAGGGGGCGTTCCTGGGCCTGGGAATGCTCCCCCACGTGACTCCTCCGTGCGCTGTGCTAACTGAGTAAATCACGTCGGCAGGGCGGTACGCACGGGGGAGGGGCTATGACGTCACCGGAACCAGGAGGTCAAATACAGAGCGAGCTGCCAGCGTTCCTAGCAGCTATCAAGCTCTGTCTTTTGAGCAGCATGTCCCTGCAAGCTGGATCCAAGTCCCCCAGAAAGTCCACAGATAGCCCCAGGCCCTCAAGCCCGGTAAGCCTCCTCCCGATTTGATTATTGGGATAACCTTAGGGGACACTCTAGGTGTTTGTTCCTATTTATCTCACACCTCTTTTTTTGGTGACGGTTTCAAAATCATCTTAAATACTTAGGGGAAATAGGGGAAATCACTTACGACTCAGACTCGTCTGTTTCTGAAGACGTCTATAGAAAGCCTCTTTGCTCAATTGAAGAGACTCATTAATAAAAACCATCCGTGCCACAATAAATTTAGAGGAACCCAAAGAACCATTATCGGTGCAAGATCAGATGTTCGCAGGGTTGGCAGACAAGAAAAAACGTGTTTTTCCAGTCCACAGCAGTATTAAAACCTTGATTCTCAACGAGTGGAGAGATCCTGAAAAAAGGCAGGCGGCATCAAAAATATTTAAGAGAAAATATCCTTTTTCAGAAGTGGATTCGATTACATGGGACAAAACCCCTAGGGTGGAAGCACCAGTAGCAAGGATTTCGAAAAAAACAGCTCTGCCCTTCGAGGATTTGGGTCTACTGAAAGACCCAATGGATAAAAAATGCAAGAGTCTGCTTAAAAAAACGTGGGAATCCTCCATGGCAGTTTTAAGGCCAGGAATCTCAGCGACCTACACAGCCAGAACCCTAGCCTTGTGGTTAAGTCAATTAGAGGAACACATCGAATACGGCACTCCGTAAGATACTGATCCGGAAATCCTGAAGCCAACATCAACGTTTTTTTTCCCGGATCCGTTGTACGGATCCTGTATGGGGCCAGATCCGTCGTCCGTATCCGTCGAAACAGCGTATCCGTCGTGTACTGATGAGCGGATCCGGTATGTAAATTATTTCTTATCAGAAAATTTCTAGTTTTACAACTAATAAAATATGCAAGGGACAAACACACACAATACTCACCTCCAGAAGCTTCTCCCACGCGGGCTGTCTAGTGGAAGTTTTCGCGCCAGCCAAGCCCTTCCTACTTCCTGGCGCAGACGCAACTTCCGGATCAGTCATTGCATCGTAACAACTGAAGATGTTAGGATGGATCCGGAATAATACATTTCAATGGGCTATTATTCCGGATCCGTCGATGCGGCAAGTGTTCAGGATTTTTGACCAGAGCAAAAAGCGTAGCATGCTGCGGTATTTTCTCCGGCCAAAAAACATTCCGGTCCTGAACTAAAGACATCCTGATGCATCCTGAACGGATTTCTCTCCATTCAGAATGCATGGGGATAATCCTGATCAGGATTTTTCCGGCATAGAGCCCCTGACGACGGAACTCTATGCCGGAAAAGAAAAGCGCAAGTGTGAAAGAGCCCTAAGCGGAAAAAATCAGGAAGCGATGGAGCAACAAATATCGATCCTGTTAGAGAAGAGAGCAATCATTCCGGTACCAGTAGGGGAACAGAAGAGGGGGTTCTATTATCCTATTTTTCTCGTGAGAAAACCAAACGGTACTTTCAGGGCAATAATAAATTTAAAAACCCTAAACAAATACGGTGTTTACAAAAAATTAAAAATGGAAACTGTAAGATCTGTGGTCAATCTTCTACAAAAAAAATCCTATATGATAACAGTAGACCTGGCGGATGCCTACTATCACATCCCAATCCAGAAGAAAGATCAGAAGTTTCTGCGGATAGCGGTTTGGTTCCAGGGATCGCTCTGCCACTATCAATTTCAAGTTCTGCCATTTGGCCTCAGTTCAGCCCCGAGGCTATTCACAAAGGTGATGACGGAAGTAGCAAAATTCCTTCACCTAGCAGGAATTTCATTTATACAATACCTAGACGATTTCTTAGTCACAGCCCTGTCAGAAAATCTTCTTCTGTGTCATCTTCAAACAATTCTTTTAACCCTAACCGACCTGGGTTGGATAATAAACCACCAAAAGTCTTGTCTTCTCCCCTCACAAGAAAAAATCTTTCTTGGTGTTCTTCTGGACTCACACCTTGTGACTTCCTTTCTGCCGAAGCAGAAAAAACAGAAATTAATTTCCAGTATCAAGAAATTCCAAAAACAAAGGATAGCCTCCTTCAGGGAAATAATGGTAATCTTGGGTCTCATGACGTCAACAATTCCGTGTGTGAAGTGGGCTCAGCACCATTCAAGGACGTTTCAAGCCTTCCTTTTGGAATACTGGGACAAAAATCAGTCATCTCTAAACAAGAAGATAAAAATCCCATCATATCTGAAAATGACCCTATCATGGTGGACAAACCAGTCAAATTTATCCCGGGGGGTGGAGTGGAGACAGACGGACCAATTAATCATCACTACCTATGCCAGTCAGCAGGGCTGGGGTGCTCACATGGATGGGAAAATGACACAGGGGTGTTGGAAAACACAGCTACAACAAGCTTCATCGAATATGAGGGAGCTAAGTGCGGTCTGGAAATCCATAAAAAAGTTTTCTCCCTACATCTATCGGAAAATTTTAAAAATCCTTTCTGACAATTCTACCACAGTGGCCTACCTAAGCAAACAGGGGGGAACAAGAAGCTGCTCCCTGTCTTTAGTCACAAAGAAGATCCTAGATTGGGCGGAAAAGAACCTATGCTCTCTATCAGCAGCCCACGTAAAAGGGGAAGAAAATCAAGTGGCGGACTTCCTGAGCAGGGATCGACTAAAGCTGGGAGAATGGAGCCTGAATCATTAGATCTTTGCTCAAATTTGTTCCAGATGGGGCACTCCAAAAGTCGACCTATTTGCCACAAGGAAAAACAGGCAAGTAGCCGGCTTTTTTTCCCTATCCAATCGAGACCTGCCTCTAAGAGTGGACGCCCTGTCATCGCCCTGGCCTCAGGAAGTTCTTTATGCGTTCCCGCCTTTCCCTCTAATACCGAGGGTCATTTCCAAAATCCTAGAAGAGAGAGCGCAAATTCTCCTAATCACACCCTTCTGGCCCAGGAGAACATGGTTTCCAACACTGAAAAACCTAGCAGGGGAAGAATACTGGATACTGCCATCCCGACCAGATCTACTTCTCCAGGGACCAGTAAGACACCCTAGTGTCAACCAGCTTCGCTTGATGGTTTGGAAACTGAAAAACACATCTTAAGAGAAAAAGGTTTCTCAGAGGCGGTAATCTCCACTCTATTACAGAGTAGAAAACCAGTCACGTCAAAAATATACTTGAGAGCCTGGGGGTCCTTTTTACGTTTTGGGGACGGCAGGTGGGATCCCTCCAAGAAACCAGAGGTGACCCTAATCCTGGACTTCCTTCAGGCAGGACTTGATAAAGGTCTATCTGCAACTTCAGATAAGGAAAGGTTGTTCCATAACCTAGATGTTAGAAGGTGCGTTCTACAGTACTTGGAAGCGACCAAGAGTCTGAGAAAGTCAAACCAGTTGCTGATACAGTATCTGGGGCTTCATCGAGGCGAAGCAGCCAGCAAGACCTCCATCTCCAGATGGATAAAGGCCTGCATTACTTTGGCCTATGAGACTGAGGGGGTTGTTCCAGCTCCTTCACTGAAAGCTCATTCCACCAGAGCATTGTCAGCATCCTGGGCTGAGGGTGCCTCAGCTTCTTTGGAAAATATCTGTCGAGCAGCCACATGGCCTGTGCCTTTTTTAAGCATTACAAGCTGGACATTTCTACCAATAGAGACTTGTCTTTTGGCCGCAGAGTCTTATCTGCGGTGCTCCCACCCTAAGTCATGTCTCCTATGTTATTCCTCCTGGTAGTGCCGTTGTGGAGGCGTGGGGAAAAGACGTAAATTACTCTTACCGGTAATTGGATTTTCCTTTAGCCTCCACAACGGCACGGGATTCACATATATATACCTTTTTTGTAACATATTATAAGCCGTTACCTTTTTTACGGCACACTATTGAGTTTGGAAACCTTAGTTCAAGTGTTATTATCTCTGTTGTTTATGTTCATACCTTATTAACCACCTCAGCTCCCCTAGCTTAAACCCCCTTAATGACCAGACCACTTTTTACAATTCTGCACTGCACTACTTTCATGGTTTCTTGCTCGGTCATACAACTTACCACACAAATAAATTTTACCTCCTTTTTTTTTTTTCACTAATAGAGCTTTCATTTGGTGGTATTTCATTGCTGCTGACATTTTTAATTTTTTTGTTATTAATCGAAATTAACCGAAATGTTTGCAAAAAAATGCAATTTTTCACTTTCAGTTGTAAAATTTTTCAAATAAAACTACATTTCTATATAAATTTTTCTCTAAATTTATTGTTCTACATGTCTTTGATAAAAAAAAATGCAATAAGTGTATATTTATTGGTTTGGGTAAAAGTTATAGCGTTTACAAACTATGGTACATAAATGTGAATTTCCGCATTTTGAAGCAGCTCTGACTTTCTGAGCACCTGTCCTGTTTCCTGAAGTTCTACAATGCCCAGACAGTAGAAACACCCCGAAAATGACCCCATTTCGGAAAGTAGACACCCTAGGGTATTCGCTGATGGGCATAGTGAGTTCATAGAAGTTTTTATTTTTTGTCACAAGTTAGCGGAAAATAATTTTTTATTTTTTTATTTTTCTTACAAAGTCTCATATTCCACCATATAACTTGTGACAAAAAATTACATTTTACATGAACTCACCATACCCCTCACGGAATACCTTGGGGTGTCTTCTTTCCAAAATGGGGTAACATGTTAGTGGAATATGACACTTTGTAAGAAAAAAATTAATAAATAATTTTCCGCTAACTTGTGCCCAAAAAAAGCATGGGAGCATCGGACGTCTTACGCTAGGCTCCGCCCCTCCGCCGTACCGGCACACTGGCCGCTCGCCGCTCGATACCAGCTGGACTGCCGGATTCGCTTTGAGATGGTGTCTGTGAGCGCCGCCGTCTGTTCCGAATGCCCCTATTGGAGAGTCCGATCCTGCCTGTTACATCCAAGGGGGGGGGGGGTGTCCTGGTTCCCGTCTGCTGCTGCCTGCCGCCGTTGCAAGTATACAGCTGCCGCTGTTGAAGGTCTGCCTGGGTGGTGAGCTTTTGCGACCGGAATGAAAAAAACTGCAGAGAAGACTGATAGAGGGAGTGTAGTTGGTCTTGCCTCCTCCTGGTCTCCTCCTGTGACTTATGTTCTACTGTTATCTATTTGCTTACCGCTGCTGTGACTGTGGGTATGATCCCTGAGACTGCAGCTGACTGATTGGCAGTCAACTGCTGTGGCCGTGATTACTGGCGTGTCGTTTGAGGCCGCCGCTGATTGATTGGCAGCGGACGTTAGTACCCGCTTTGAGATACCTGGGTTTAGATGCGGTCATTGAGGCTGGATCGCACTGGAGTAAATAGAACGAGAAAAAACAGAGAGTGTTGGGGGTCTGGATTCCGGATTCTAAATCCTTTAGAGAAGTCGCTTCCTACTACAGGTTTAAAGCTAAACTAACTCCGTCAAACCTCTTCGAACTAACCATGTTCTCCCATATGCCTCGATTCTAGGCTTTGGACCTAAACTCTTTAAAGAAGCAGTTTTTTTTTTTTTTTCTCCACTCTCTTGTAGGCTCAAGGTCGAATTTAACATCGTTGAACTTTTTTTTTCTCTCTGAACTAACCAGCGTCTAAATATGGACTAATCTATTGTTTTGTGTTTTGATCCTTGTGACTAATTTGAAAGGGGGTTATATTTGGTTTTATTATTGTGTTATAGGGGTTTTTCACGGAGGTCAGTAAGCGATTGTAAGTCGTTTTTTTCTGACTCTTATTAACAATGTGTTGTTGTAACTAACTGTTTAATAAATAATTAATTAATATAATAAGTAGAGGGAAAAGGGAGAGGAGGAGAAAGGGAAGGAAGAGAGAAGGGGAAAAGAAAGGAAGACAAGAGACCCTTGTTCAAGGGCTAATATAGTGAGGGGGGAAGGGAAGTTTAAAAACTCAAAATGCCGTCAAAAAAAAGGGAGGAACAGCGTGGCCCTACGGGGAGTACCGCTAGGCGATCAGTAATAGGGCTAGAAAGTGGGCCTAAACAACAGGGTCTAAATACGTATTTGGTCCCAAACTCACCTGGGTCTAGATCCCCACAAAAAGAAAAAATTGCGGACGCTAGACTTCAAGGTCCGACATATGAGACGACACCCGAAGGGGGAGAGGGGGAGAGGGGAACCCCGGTGACATATACAGAAACAGACGCAAGAATGGTGCAGGACATACTTTGCACTGTTTCGCAGATGGAAAATCTAATGGGCAACTTGGTAACACAGCTCGGGGCAGTGCAAACGGATGTTATTGTTATACGAGGTGAGGTGGAGAAAGTAAGGCAGCGTTTGTATGAGACAGAGAAAAAGATTCCCACCCTAGAGCAATCTGTGCAGAAGTTAGAGAAGGAGGTGGTATTTTTAAAACAGATAAATGGTAAGATGGAACAAAAACTGTTTGATCAGGAGGATAGATCAAGAAGATCTAACATAAGATGTGTGGGGATCCCAGAGCGAGCGGAGGGAGATAACTGTGCTGAATTTATGGAGAAATGGATAAGGGAAAATAGTAAAGAGGGTACTCTCTCCCCCTTATTCTCTATTGAAAGAGCACACAGGGTCCCCACAAAAAAAGGATCCCAGGGGATTATCCTAGACCGATATTGGTGAAATGTTTATTAACTAAGGACCGTGATGGAATACTATCTGATGCTAGAACTTCAGAAAAATACCACATACAGGGTGTAAAGATTAAACTTTTTCCAGACTATTCATCCAGTACTAATGCGCAAAGAAGAGAATTTATAACAGTTAAAAAAAGATTAAGGGAGGCAGGTCTAAAGTATAGCTTGCTCTTTCCGGCAAAATTAAGGGTGGAATATAAAGGTAGGAGTGTTTTTTTCCAGACTCCGGAAGAAGTTAGCGAATGGGCGGACGGGGAGGGCCTCTGAGGCTGGGGGAGGCGGAGGTGAAAGGAGTCTCTATGCTAAGTTATGGAGTCGCCCAGACTGCTGGTTAGCAGAAGGGGGACTATTTAGATAGGGGGGATATATACGGGATGCGGGAGGGGGGGACGTGTGTTTTTTTTTTTGTTTTTGTTTTTTTTCTCCCTCCTCCTCTGCTAGATGGTTAGGATCCTTTCATTAAATGTGAGAGGGCTTCGAGAGAGGGTTAAAAGATACGCTATCCTTGAGTGGATGAAGAGGTTTTTGCCAGCCATCATCTGTCTCCAGGAGACACATTTGGATAAGGAATCATTAAGGTGGTTGGAGAGGAGATGGATGGTGGAGGGATATCACTCTGTATATACTACCTATTCTAGAGGGGTCTCAATTTTGATACACAAGAAGATTAAATTGGAAGCTGTGGCATGTGAGGCCGATGACTATGGCAGATACCTCTTTTTACATTGTTATGTAGAAGGGATTAAAACGGTAATTGCCAATATATATATTCCACCACCTTATAAACCAGATGTTTTGTATCAATTGTACAGATTTATGTTGAACAAACAGGAATGTATATTGATTGCGGTAGGCGATTAAAATGCGGTTATGGATCCACTCAGGGATAGAACGTCTGGCAGAGGGGGAGGAGCACAAAATTTAGATTTATGTAAACTAGCCCGGGAATTTAATTGGGCAGATGTTTGGCGTGTTCAGAACCTGGACGAAACCATGTACTCTTGTTATTCAAAAACACACCAAACTTGGTCAAGAATAGATATGATTTTTGGAAATAAAAATTTAATGTCCCAAAACAGGATTAGGACAAAGTATATACCCATGGCTTTGTCAGATCATAGTGCAATAAAAATAACATCTTGACGTTGTTCAAGTTCAATTCTCATTGGTTATTATTGATCTCAGATAAAGAGAGTATAATTGAGGAGCTAAAAATTTTTTTAGGGTAAATAACGGTTCTGCTAATAGACTAAGGGTTTGGGACACGGTTAAGGCATTTTTGAGAGGAATGCTGCTTAAAAAGGTAAATTACTGGAAAAAAAAAGTACTAGAGAGAACGGGAATGCATTGGAAAAAAAATTACAAGAAGCAGGAATGGCATGTATAAGGTACCCCACCGATTTTAATAAGAGAGTCTGGGAGGAAGAACAAGAAAAGTTAAAAATACACCAACTAGAAAAAACTAGGAAAGAATTGCTCTTTCAAGGGATCCGGTTAGCTTCGGAGGGTGAAAAGGTTGGTAAAATTTTAGCAAATATAGTGAGAAATCAAAAAGGGAAATCATGGATCGGCGCAATTAAAGATAAAACGGGTAAACTATTTAGTACACCGGAAGGTATTAAAAAAGTGTTCTTGGAGTATTTCCTAGAGCTTTATAAGTCTAGGGACAATATTCAAAACAAGAGTTAGATTTATACCTAGACAAGATTGCTTTTAGTAAGATAATCCAGGCCCAAAAAGAATACTTAGAAAAAGAAATATCGGTGGCAGAAATAAATTTAGCTCTGGGGAAGGTAAAAAATGAAAAAACACCAGGGGGTGATGGGCTCCCTTTTGAAATATATAAAACCTTCTCCCAGGTTTTAGTACCAGAGTTAAAAACAACATTGGACGAGGCTCGAAAATTAGGTGATCTACCGAACTCCATGAAGGAGGCAATTATTACATTAATTCCAAAAAAGGGAAAAGAACAATTAGATCCCGGGTCATATAGCCCAATATCCCTTCTCAATACGGACGTCAAAATTTTGGCAAAGGTCTTGGCGGATAGGCTGTCAAAGGTTATTAAAGTAGTAATAAATAAAGATCAGACAGGTTTTATACCGGGCAGAACAATATACTCAAATATAAGAAGGTTGTTTCTTAACATCGAAGCCAATAGATTAGATGCAGGGGAGAAAGCGATACTTTCATTGGATGCCCAAAAGGCATTTGTATCACGACCGGCGTGCCTATCACATAAGTGACACAGAGGTAGGGAAAGAGGAAGGCCCTGTCCAAGGGAGAGGGAAAGGTGGTGACCCCTATCTCACCTTGAGGCTGGCACCTGACTGCCCTGACATCCCTAGATGGGTTCCTCACCTGTACGCCGATCACATGCCTTAAACCCTGGCTTTCCCTAAGATGAGCCCTAGATAGTGAATAGGCCGGTGGGAACACTAGTCCGCACCACTAGCTCTAAAGGAAAACACCAAGGGGAGGACAGATAATACAGACTAAACATAAAATGGGAAATGTTGTCTTTTGCCAAGATATTTCTCTCACCCAGCATGGGTATATGTAAAATGACACCCCAAAACACATTCCCCAACTTCTCCTGAGTACGGCGATACCAGATGTGTGACACTTTTTTGCAGCCTAGGTGGGCAAAGGGGCACACATTCCAAAGAGCACCTTTCGGATTTCACTGGTCATTTTTTACGGATTTTGATTTCAAACTACTTCTCACACATCTGGGCCCCTAAAATGCCAGGGCAGTATAACTACCCCACAAGTGACCCCATTTTGGAAAGAAGACACCCCAAGGTATTTTGTGATGGATGTGCATGGTGAGTTCATGGAAGTTTTTATTTTTTGTCACAAGTTAGTGGAATATGAGACTTTGTAAGAAAAAAAAAAATCATCATTTTCCGCTAACTTGTGACAAACAATATGAACTCACTATGCCCATCAGTGAATACCTTAGGGTGTCTACTTTCCGAAATGGGGTCATTTGTGGGGTGTTTGTACTGTCTGGGCATTGTAGAACCTCAGGAAACATGACAGGTGCTCAGAAAGTAAGAGCTGCTTCAAAAAGCGGAAATTCACATTTTTGTACCATAGTTTGTAAACGCTATAACTTTTACCCAAACCATTTTTTTTTTTTACCCAAACATTTTTTTTTAATCAAAGACATGTAGAACAATAAATTTAGCGAAAAATATATATATGGATGTAGGTTTTTTTGCAAAATTTTACAACTGAAAGTGAAAAATGTCTTTTTTTTAAAAAAAAACAACGAACAACGAACCCCATTTTGCGGAACGGAACACAACAACGGTCGTGTGCATGAGGCCTAAGTGTCAGCCAGTACAGGCCCTAAAAATTAGCCAACAGGCGTTCACCTGACAGCAGCAACAAAACGAACCAGCACGCTACCTTGGCTGAAACACAATGGTAGATATAAGCAAATACTGAATAAAAACTAACTGCTTGGTGGCCATACTTACTGCAAGGGCAGTTGGAAACTCTTTGCGCATATAATTGATCAAAAATATGTCAGGCCCATCTACCGGACGACAAGGTGGCTTCTAATCAGATGGGGCCTACTCTAACATGCCTCTCCTGGGCATACAGTCTACAATCTGGGAAAAGTAGCACCCAGCTATATCCTACACATTGTCGTCCAGTAGATGGGCCTGACATATTTTGATCAATTATATGCGCAAAGAGCTTCTAACTGCCCTACAGTAAGTATGGCCACCAAGCAGTTAGTTTTTATTCAGTATTTGCTTATATCTTTCTTGCAATTGACTAGCAGTGTGCTGTTACCTGTAGTTCTACTAGTCCCATGGTGTGATATATCAGTCTCCCCCCCCCCCCAAAAAAAAACAGATTGAAGCGGGGTGTTATATACCAATATACTTTCTTTATAGTGCATTTGGGTACTGTATAGTGCATTTGCGCATGTGTGTATGCAAAAATTATATTGCCGATATTTCGCATTGAAACAAATTATGAATGGAGATCGCAAATTCGAATAATACATCTGGTATGTCACTGTCCATGTTGTGGGACTATTTGTGCACTTCTAGTAATTATTTCTTGGCTGCAAATATGAGCTGAAGGTTTTTTAGGTTCGCCTGCCATTAAAATGAATGGGACCCGCCGCGAACTTGCGGTTCGCGAACATTAGATCGTGTTCACGCGATCGTCTTTGCGAACTGTCCCGGCAGATGTTCGTCCATCACTAATTATAATCAGGTAATCAAAGAAGAATATAAGTAATAAACTTATTCAGTGTTTTAAATTTCTAATTGCAGATGTTTTATTTCCTGAACATAAATATAGGGGCTGCCATATTGCCTGAGCTGTTCTTAACAGCATTTAGAGAGCATTAAAAAAAATGATTTACAGCAGCTCTTTTTAATACAATACATAGTATACAGCACACATTTTTTAAGGGTTTCTGTCACCAGAATTAACCCTATTAAACTAGCTGACATTAGCGATGTGCTAATGTTAGCTGTAACCTAACCTAACTAGTCTATTCCTACTTTTATCTATTATGCTAATTAGCCTCTAGGTGCAGGGGGGCGTTGCCCTTGCTCCTAGAGGCTCCGTTCTCCCACCTCTGGCCACGCTCTGCTACACTAGATTGACGGGGCCAGGCAGCGTTGGTCTCCTACTGCCGGCCCTGTCTGCCATGTAAATCTCGCGCCTGGGCCGTCCTGTTCAGTATTTGTATTCGGCGCAGGCGCAGTGAGTGAAGGGCGCTCGCCGACTGCCAGCTTCCTCAC
The DNA here is from genome assembly GCF_014858855.1 of Bufo gargarizans. Classification (NCBI taxonomy): domain Eukaryota; kingdom Metazoa; phylum Chordata; class Amphibia; order Anura; family Bufonidae; genus Bufo; species Bufo gargarizans. The sequence goes on along the minus strand of NC_058087.1, from coordinate 157,764,738 downwards.
TGCACCTGCGCCGAATACTGAATGGCGCAAGATTTCCCCAGTGCACAGGGCCGGCAGTTTGAGTTGAAGGTTGCCCGGCCCTGTCAATCTAGTGTAGCAGGGCATCGCTAATGTCAGCTAGTTTAATAGGGTTAATTCTAGTGACAGAAACCCTTTAAGTTTTATCTGTTCTATTTTTATAGGACGGACCTGACCTCTTGTGGGCAGAATTAATATGACAGACAGTAAGTAAATGACTTAGTTGCAGTTATAATTTTAGCATTATCATCCACTTACATATCACTTTTTTAATATACTAAAATATTAACTGAATGCTCAGTGGAAAGTGGATTCAATTATGTATATGATAGCACATACTACCCAGTATTTTATTTATTATATAATTTGTTTGTAACATATGTTTCTTTTAGCCACTACTTGTGGGTCAGATTTTAGTTATCGCATTAATATGTACCGTGTTTTATATGATACGTTTTCTTATTGTGTGGTCTTAACTTCACTTTGTGTTGCCATCATCAGTAGCACCTATTATTTTTTCTGTACCGTCTTTTTTTGCATTTACATCTGTACATTTGTGGTACAAATTATTATTAATGCCTGAAGAAGGGGGCAAATCCGCCCCAAAATGCATTGCTGTACTTCTGTCAACCATTTTAGCTAAATAAAGCAATATATTGAATGAATACGTTTACTAAAACAGCCAAAACAAGGATACTACAAATGAATAAAAAAATTCTCTAACCGCGGGTTCCCATCAGAAGTACTGATGGAACACATGCACCGCATTAATAATATTAATAGGGACGACCTCCTTAAACCTAAGCCCGTATCCGAGAACAAACAAAACAACAGGATTCCTTGCGTTACCACTTATTCTACTTGGAGCCCCTCCATCAAAAAGATCATAAACAAACATTGGCGGATTCTACATAGAAGTGCCCCCAGTGTCTGTCATTTCAGACCTCTTATGTCATACAAACGCCCTCCCATCATTCGTGACCACTTAGTGAGGTCCGACTTCGGACCTGGGAAAAACGACCCACAACAAACTATCATTGGGTCGCCCAATTTGGGCACATACCCATGCTTGGGATGTGCCCAATGTGGCAATGTCACCAAAGGTAACACTTCTACCCATCTGTCATCAGGTAAAAAATACTATATCAGAGGTCACTTTTCATGCACTACCAGTTTCATCATCTACCTCATCAAATGCCCTTGCGGACTGGGGTATGTGGGGGCGAGACCACACAAAAAAAATCAAGGATAGAATCAGTTAACACAAATCTAATATTCGGACCAATAAGAGGAAAACTCCAGTAGTACAGCGTTTTCAGGAATTTAAACATACACCCAGCCAACTCGGTTTCCAAGTCATTGATTGGGTCCCGATCCCCCGTAGAGGAGGTAATCACGAGGAAAGCTTACACATAAGGGAAATGCAATTGATCTGCCGCCTGGGTACCTTGGGCCCTGGAGGCCTTAATAAGGAATACACATTTTCCCAATTGCAATAACTTCACTGTGTCCTATGTTCTGTCTCATATGCTTTTTATGTTTTTCCAATAGGTCCTTCTCCTGCATCATAATCCCATGATCCCAACTAGAGAATTAACTATAGACAGCCCTCAATCATAATTTACTGCCTTCACTATATATTGAGGCTGGTGGGTATTATGTTTCTTCCTGCTCCCAGGGTTGTACCGATGCCTTATTGTATTTAGATTATAGTATTTATGAAAATCAATGATTACTATGTGATGAGCGAGCACCAAAGTGTTTGGATGTTCGGTCCGTACACATCGCGATATTCGTGTGCTCGGCCGAGCACCCGAGTATAATGGAAGTCAATGGGAGGCAACCAGGCACCCCATGCTCGGATGAGGGGAGGGTGCTTGGTTCATAGGAAAAGGTCTGAAAGTGTTGGAAACACCTTTGAAATCGATCAGGAACAGCAGGGTGACCATGTCTGGATGCATCTTGGACACCAATGACAAGGAAAAAGAGATACAGCATCTATATCACATAAAGGAGGGCCTCAATCACATTGCGCTACAATTGTTCAGGTAGTGGGACTCCTACACTCATACAGCCTATGCACTAAGTAAAAGGCCTGCCAAAAATTCAAGGAACAGGCACTCCAATGCACCTTTTATTACACATAAAGGAGGGCATCATACACACCCTTTAAAAATTATTAATAATAGCCTGCTGCTGACCCTCAAAAAACATTAGGATCAAGGACCTGCTGGTTACCCTCTAAAACATTACGGGTGAGGGCCTGCTGCTCAGCTGACCCTCTTAAACATTATGGTTGAGGTGAGGGCCTGAAGGTGAGCGAACCCCATAAAACATTGTAGTGAGGACCTACAGGTGAGCAGACCATATGAAACATTGGAGGTGAGAGTCTACAGCTCAGCAAACCCCATAAAACACTGAAGTGAGGGCCTACAGGTGAGCAGACCATATGAAACATTGTAGTGAGGGACTGAGGGTGAACAAACCCCATAAAACATTGTAGTGAGGGCCTACAGGTGAGCAAACCCCATAAAACATTGTAGTGAGGGCCTACAGGTGAGTGAACCCCATAAAACATTGTAGTGAGGGCATTCAGCTGAGCAGACCATATGAAACATTGGAGGTGAGGGCCTGAAGGTGAGCAAACCCCATAAAACATTGTAGTGAGGGCCTTATGGTGAGCGAACCCCATAAAACATTGTAGTGAGGGCCTACAGGTGAGCAGACCGTATGAAACATTGGAGGTGAGGGCATGAAGGTGAGCAAACCACATAAAACATTGAAGTGAGGGCCTACAGATGAGCCGACCGTATGAAACATTGGAGTGAGGGCCTACAGGTGAGCAGACCGTATGAAACATTGTACTGAGGGCATATATACTGGATGGAACAGGAGAAGGAGGAGGATGAGTAAACAAGATTCAAACATATACCCTTTTTTGGAGGTGAAAAGGGTGCATCTGAATCTTATGGATTGAGTACATTGTAAAGCATACATTTCAATTGTGTGTTTGTTCCTCATTAGCTCTGCGTTCCTCTGGTGGAGTGGAGAAGTCAGGGGCAATCCAGGCCTTGTTCATTTTTATCTGAGTCAACCTGTCAGCATTGCCAGTGGACAAGTGGATAAGCTTATCTGTTATGATGCCACCAGAAGCACTAAATACACGCTCAGACAAAACGCTGGCGGCAGGGCAGGCCAACACCTCCAAGGCATAGAGCGCAGGTTTGTGCCATGTGTCCAGCTTGGACACCCAGTAGTTGTAAGGCACTGAGGGATGATTTAGGACACTGACACGGTCTGCTATGTATTCCTTCACCATTTTCCAAAACTTTTCCCTCCTTGTACCACTAGGCCGCGCTTCAGGGTGTGGTTGCTGGCGGGGTGTCATAAAAGTGTCCTATGCCTTGGAGAGTGTTGCCCTGCCTTTGTTGGAACTGCTGTGTGTTCCCATTGTCTCTATTCCCCGGTTGCCTAAGGAAGTACGTACTCTGCCGCCAGCGTTTCAGATGGAAAATTCCGGAACAATCTTTCAACAAGTACCTTCTGGTATTGCACCATTTTACCCATCCCCTCCACGACAGGAATGAGAGATGAGAAGTTTTCTTTGTAGCGGGAGTCGAGAAGGGTGAACACCCAGTAATCCGTGTTATCTAAAATAAGTATAATGTGAGGGTTGCAGGTAAGGCAGCCTAACATGAATTCAGCCATGAGTGCCAGAGTACCAACAGGCAAGATGTCGACATCAGGATGACTCTCCATCTCCTCTTCCTCCTCATCCTCCTCTTCATCGGCTCATCCACACTGAACAGATGGAATTAAAGTTCCATGGGTACTAGCCTCAGTAGCAGAGGCAACAGTCTCCATCTCCTCCTCCTCCTCCTCTTCACGGTCCAATTCGTGCTGAGAAGACGAACTGTGGGTGGTCTGGGTATCAACCCGTGAGATATCCTCCCCCAGTTCCTCGTCTGCCGCGTTCAGAGCGTCGTCCTTAATTGTGAGCAGCGAACGTTTGAGTAGACACAGCAGTGTGATGGTTACGCTGATAATAGCGTTATCGCCACTAACCATCTGTGTGGATTCTTAAAAGTTTTATAAAATCTCACATAGGTTTGACATAAATGCCCACTCCTCACTTGTGAATAGTGGCAGTTGACTTGAAAGGCGACGACCATGTTGCAGCTGGTATTCCACAACTGCCCTCTTGCTTGCATTCAAATGACTGTGGTATGGACATTTGGATGCTGCACTGGGACATGGAAGTGGATGTTGTTGCTGCTGGTTTATTCAAAGGTCCAGGTGCAGGGCAAGAGGCATTCGGGCCTGCGTCTTTGAAAGGGGATTGGACAGCACGTAACACAGGGGAAGAGGAGGCAGTGGTGTGACCCGCAGACCCAGATTGTGGACACAGGCGTTCGGTCCACTTAGTGGGGTGCTTGGATGCCATGTGGCGGATCATGCTGGTGGTGGTGAGGTTGCTAGTGTTCATGCCTCGTCTCATTTTGGTACAGCACAGGTTGCAAACTACCAATCTTTTGTCCTCTGCACTTTCCTCAAAAAAGCGCCGTACTGCGGAACACCTACCTCTTGCTAAGATTGATTTTCGCATGGGGGTGATCGGTGTAAAGGTTGCGGGCCTATTTGGTGTGGGCCGACTTCTCCCTTTTGTAACTCCACTGCCTCTTCCAGCCTGTTGCGTTGCTGCGGTTCCCTCCCCCTCTGTACTGTTGTCCTCGCTCGGCTTTTCACCTTCCCATGTTGGGTCAGTGACCTCATCGTCCAACACCTCCTCTTCCACTTCCTCACTCTGATCATCTTCCTGTCTTGACCTAACCACAACCTCAGTGATTGACAACAGAGTCTCATCGTCATCCACCTCGTGAACTAATGATTGACTGTGAATGCTCAAGAGGTTGGGAATCAGGGCACAATATCTCAGGTCCCTCTTCAAGCATGCTGGCCGTGAGGGCCAAATCTAATAGTAGAGCTTAAAAGAGCTCCTGGGAATATCTGAGTGTGGGATAACTCGTTTGGCAGTCCTCTCCAAGGTGGGAGGTCCCTTAGTGCTGGCCTTCTTCATATTTATGGATTTTTTACTGGTTGTGATGCAGTTTTTTTTTACTTTCCACAAAAGACAGTTTTCAGATACAGGGCAGTATATGACACAGAACAGCACAGATTTTGGACAGTATTTTAGCCACAGATTATTGTAATCTGCAGTACAGACACTGTTTTATGATGTTGTTTATATTTATGACTATATTATTCCCAATATATGGGCCTGAAGCACACAGACGGTACGGAAATGCAGTGAAATTTGTATATATATTGATTTTCACTTTTTCCCAATATATGGGATTGAACACTCAGATGGTATAGAAATGAAATGCGTTGTGATAAACGGTTTCTGCCGCAGACAATAAAACTGGGTGCAGATTAAGTGAAATTTGTATGTACAGTTGCAAGAAAAAGTATGTTAACCCTTAGGAATTATATAGATTTCTGCACACATTGGTCATAATATGTGATCTAATCTTCATCTAAGTCACAACAATAGACAATCGTAGTCTGCTTAAACTAATAACACACAAATAATTAAATGTTACCATGTTTTTATTGAACACACCATGTAAACATTCACAGTGAAGGTGGGAAAAGTATGTGAACCCTTGGATTTAATAACTGGTTGAACCTCCTTTGGCAGCAATAACTTCAACCAAACATTTCCTGTAGTTGCAGATCAGACGTGCACAACGGTCAGAAGTAATTCTTGACCATTCCTCTTTACAGAACTGTTTCAGTTCAGCAATATTCTTGGGATGTCTGGTGTGAATCGCTTTCTTGAGGTCATGCCACAGTATCTCAATCGGGTTGAGGTCAGGACTCTGACTGGGCCACTCCAGAAGGCGTATTTTTTTCTGTTTAAGCCATTCTATTGTTGATTTACTTCTATGCTTTGGGTCGCTGTCCTGTTAAAACACACCCATCTTCTGTTGAGCTTTAGCAGGTGGACAGATGGCCTTAATTTCTCCTGCAAAATGTCTTGGTAAACTTGGGAATTCATTTTTCCTTCGATGATAGCAATCCGTCCAGGCCCTGACGCAGCCCCAAACCATGATGCCCCCACCACCATGCTTCACAGTTGGGATGAGGTTTTGATGTTGCTGTGCTGTGCCTCTTTTTCTCCACACATAGTGTTGTGTGTTTCTTCCAAACAACTCAACTTTGGTTTCATCTGTCCACAGAATATTTTTCCAGTAATGCTGTGGAACATCTAGGTGCTCTTGTGCAAACTGTAAACATGCAGCAATGTTTTTTTTGGGCAGCAGTGACTTCCTCTGTGGTATCCTCCCATGAAATCCATTCTTGTTTAGTGTTTTATGTATCGTAGATTCGCTAACAGGGATGTTAGCATATACCAAAGACTTTTGTAAGTCTTTAGCTGACACTCTAGGATTCTTCTTCACCTCATTGAGCAGTCTGCACTGTGCTCTTGCAGTCATCTTTACAGGACGGCCACTCCTAGGGAAAGTAGCAGCAGTGCTGAACTTTCTCCATTTATAGACAATTTGTCTTACCGTGGACTGATGAACAGCAAGGCTTTTGGAGATACTTTTATAACCCTTCCCAGCTTTATGCAAGTCAACAATTCTTAATCGTAGGTCTTCTGAAAGCTCTTTTGTGTGAGGCATCATTCACATCAGGGAATGCTTCTTGTGAAAAGCAAACCCAGAACTGGTGTGTGTTTTTTATAGGGCAGGGCAGCTGTAACCAACACCTCCAATCTCATCTCATTGATTGGACTCCAGTTGGCTGACACTTCACTCCAATTAGCTCTTGGAGATGTAATTAGTCTAGGGGTTCACATACTTTTTCCACCTGCACTGTGAATGTTTACATGGTGTGTTCAATAAAAAGATGGTAACATTTAATTCTTTGTGTGTTATTAGTTTAAGCAGACTGTGATTGTCTATTGTTGTGACTTAGATGAAGATCAGATCACATTTTATGACCAATTTGTGCAGAAATCCATATCATTCCAAAGGGTTCACATACTTTTTCTTGCAACTGCTATAATTGTTTAAACAAAATTAGGCAGGTGCATAAATTTGGGCACCACAAAAAAGAAATGAAATCAATATTTAGTAGATCCTCTTTTTGCAGAAATGACAGCCTCTAAACGCTTCCTGTAGGTTCCAATGAGAGTCTGGATTCTGGTTGAAGGTATTTTGGACCATTCCTCTTTACACAACTTTTTTTCATTCAGGTTTGATGGCTTCCGAGCATGGACAGCTCTCTTTAAGTTACACCACAGATTTTCAATTATATTCAGGTCTGGGGACTGAGATGGCCATTCCACAACGTTGTACTTTTGAGCAGTGTTTATGGTCGTTGTCTTGTTGAAAGATCCAGCCCCGGCGCAGCTTCAGCTTTGTCACTGATTCCTGGTCATTGGTCTCCAGAATCTGCTGATACTGAGTGGAATCCATGCGTCCCTCAACTTTGACAGGATTCCCAGTCCCTGCACTGGCCACACAGCCCCACTGCATGATGGAACCACCACCACATTTTACTGTAGGTAGCAGGTGTTTTTCTTGGAATGCTGTGTTCTTTTTCCTCCATGCATAACGCCCCTTGTTATTGCCAAATAACTCAATTTTAGTTTCATAAGTCCACAGCACCTTATTCCAAAATGAAGCTGGCTTGTCCAAATGTGCTTTAGCCCACCTCAAGTGGAACTTTTTTTGTGCTGTCGGCGGAGAAAAGGCTTCCTCTACATCACTCTCGCGTACAGCATCTCCTTGTGTAAAGTGCTCCGAATGGTTGAACGATGCACAGTGACTCCATCTGCAGCAAGATGATGTTGTAGGTCTTTGGTGCTGGTCAGTTGACTCTGACTGTTCTCACCATTCGTCGCTTCTGTCTATTCGAGATTTTTCTTAGTCTGCCACTTCGAGCCTTAACTTGAACTGAGCCTGTGGTCTTCCATTCCTCAATATGTTCCTAACTGTGGAAACAGACAGCTGCAATCTCTGAGACAGCTTTCTGTATCCTTCCCATAAACCATGATGGTGAACAATCTTTGTCTTCAGGTCATTTTAGAGTTGTTTTCAGACCCCCCATGTTGCTACTCTTCAGAGAAAATGAAAAGAGGAGGGAAACTTACAATTGACCCCCTTGAATACTCTTTCTCATAATTGGATTCACCTGTGTATGTAGGTCAGGGGTCACTGAGCTTACCAAGCCAATTTGAGTTCCAATAATTAGTTCTAAAGGTTTTGGAATCAATAAAATGACAACAGTGCCCAAATTTATGCACCTGCCTAATTTTGTTTAAACAATTATAGCACACTTTCTGTAAATCCAATAAACTTAATTTCTTCTCAAATATCACTGTGTGTATCTCCTATATGATATATTTAACTGACATTTTTTATTGTAACAACCAACGATTTATACAGGAAAATCATGACGATTAACAAGGTTGCCCAAACTTTCGCATCCCACTGTATGGGGTTAGGCATTATTGTGCGGGGTGATTGTAATATTTCTGCACTTGAATCGGTATAATAGTAAGTGGTGGGGGTATAGTGATCCCTAATCTGGGGCTAATGACTATATATATATTTACATAATACTTTTTGGATGTTGATCTTTTTAATATATATTATATAGGTTAATCAGGTGATTGGATGATTTAAACCTCAAGGCCACATTATAAGTGTTTTTATATATACACATATAATATCCACATATATACACATATATTTTAAGTTGGTATAATTGAGACTATTTGATGATAGGTATGATTAATTTGCATGTATGAAGTACTTTAATAAGTATTAGCATTATTAGAGGTGCTGGATTTAAAGATGGGACGGACAATACATATGATCCTAAGTAAAAGATGATTATTAAAAATGCAAAAAAGGGCAATAATAATGGGGTATAACTACAAAATATATGTAAGATAATAGGTAATAAATGAAGATAAAAATGCCAATAGTGGAGTCCATATAGGAATTGTCTGGCTATGGTAAAGTACATTTATCTGGGTCTATATACGAGTCATCAGGGATGGTTTTATAGTATAGTTTCGGATTTTTCGTTTAGCCCAAACGGGCTAACATGTCCAACTGATAGATCCAGAAGACCTCTCTTTTTTGAAGATTATCAAACCTATTAAAGGGGTTTTCTGGTATTTGTTCGATGGGTGTCACTCGGATTGGATGTTTTTCCTTCTCTAGGGTGGACATGCAGTGTCTGGACAGGCTGTGTTTTGCATAGTGCCTTTGGATAATGTACCGGTGCTGATTCATCCGGCAGTGTAGAGGTTGTGTGGTGCGGCCAACATATTGTAGGTCGCAACCACATTCAATCAGATAAATAACATAGTTTGCTTGACAGGTCATTCGTTGATGGGGAATGTTGTGCCATTATGTTTAGATGTGAAAGTAGTTTGGTTGTGTGTGATCATTTTGCAACACAGGTATCTGTTTGTTCCATATCTGAAAGTTCCTGCTTTTAACCTCTTAGGGACCGGGCTCATTTTTACCTTAAGGACCAGGCCATTTTTTTCTGCAAATCTGACCAGTGTCAATTTATGTGTGATAACTTTAAAATGCTTTGACATATCCAGGCCATTCTGAGATAGTTTTTTCGTCACATATTGTACTTCATGACAATGCTAAAATGGAGTCAAAAAAATTCATTTTTATTTATAAAAATACATAGTAATACTGTCACGGATGGTGTAACAGAAAACGAGAAGTTACAAATACGGATCCGACTGGCTTGATCCGAAACTAAGGAACAAAAGGGTGACCCCTATTTAAGCCCTGAAACTCTCCCTGTCTTCTCAGCCCATGCAAAGATCTCTATGATAGAAAATTGCATGCCCTCGTGCCTCGACTGTATGACACCTAAACACCCTATAATAGTGAGGGGACACGACCACCGGCTCCCTACACTTAATACGGAGGGAGTCAGGGTCACCTAGGATCAAGCAAACAGGAAAACACAAATCAATGAACAGACTTATCTGTGGAAGGATCAGTTGTAGCATCCAGCATGTACACACTCCATGAAGTTGTATAAACCGCAAAGTGATGCAGTATGGGAAGGGATTTAAAGGGATGCAATCAGGTATTCAAAACTGATTTTACAAAAAAAAAAATCCAGTTACAAAACAAGGGTTAACAGCCAATTAAAACTCAATATTTATGGCTCTGATTCTGTAGTTTACAGAAACACCCCATATGTGGTCATAAACTGCTGTACGGGCACACAGCAGGGCGCAGAAGGAAAGGAATGCCATACAGTTTTTGAAGGCAGATTATGCTGGACTGGTTTTTAGACATCATGGCCCATTTGAAGCCCCCCTGATGCACCCCTAGAGTAAAAACTGCAAAAAAGTCACCCCATTTTAGAAACTACACCCCTCAAGGTATTCAAAACTGATTTGACAAACTTTTTTAACCCTTTAGGTGTTCCACAAGAATTAATAGAAAATAGAGATACCATTTCAAAATTTCACTTTTTGGGCAGATTTTCCTTTAGAATATTTTTTTTTCCAGTTACAAAGCAAGGGTTAACAGCAAAAAAAAAAACTCAATATTTATGGCTCTGATTCTGTAGTTTACAGAAACACCCCATATGTGGTCGTAAACTGCTGTATGGGCACACAGCAGGGAGCAGAAGGAAAGGAATGCAATACGGTTTTTGGAAGGCAGATTTTGCTGGACTGGTTTTTGACATCATGTCCCATTTAAAGCCCACCTCATGCACCCCTGGAGTAGAAACGCCAAAAAGTGACCCTATTTTAAAAAATACGGGATAGGGTGGCAGTTTTGTTGGTACTAGTTTAGGGTACATATGATTTTTGCTTGCTCTATATTACACTTTTTGTGAGGCAAGGTAACAAGAAAAAGCTGTTTTGGCACCGTTTTTGTTATTTACAACAAGGTTAGATCATGTGGTATTTTTATAGAACAGGTTGTCATGGATGCGGCGATACATAATATGTATACTATTTTTTATTTATGTAAGTTTTACACAATGATTTCATTTTTAAAAACAAAAAAAGTCTTATTCCCTTACATCCTACCAGCAGCACAGATGGGGTTAACTGCCCCCTGTTGACTGGTAGGACCGGCGGAATTTTTAATGAGCCCAAGAACCAATAAGCGATCTTCAGCTCCCTGAAAGGGAGGAGATCGCCCCCCAGCCCACCGTATTTTTTTCTGTCCTTTGGACAGGTGGACTGGCGATGAGGCTCCCTTTTGGGGAGCTGAAGTGTGCATGGGAACTCTCTTTTTTAAAACAAGAGATTGGCCCTTCTTTTGCCTTTGTTTTTTTTCTAGCTTATTGCGCTAGACTGTACAGTTGTACCTTGGGGGGAGGTGGTTCCCTCACCCCTCTTCCTCCGACGCTGTTTTTCGGAGGTGCGGCGGTGCCCCTTCTGTTCCAGACCCTTGGACGACAACTGCCCTTATTCCAGGTGTGAAAGTTGTCGCACACAAACAACCACGGAACCCACGATGCAGGAGATGTTCCAGTGGACCAAGACCTATGTGGACGATTCCATAAAGGGAGTTGTGTGCCTACTTAATGAGAGGCTACCAGGATCCTCCCAGGCTCCTATGGAAGTGGCTGCGCCAGTCGAGCGACCCACCCCCTGTTCGGTGGGGTCATCCTCTGAAGAAGAAGAACTAACTTCTTGTTTTTTCCCACCAGAGAAGACACAGAAGTTGCTGAAGTCCATCAGGTCGGGGACCATGATGTTGACATGGGGGAGTCCTCCAATCCCGCCGGTCGGACACAGCGTGTCTTTAGGGCAGATGAGACCCTTCTCTCTGTGATGCGCACAGAGTGGAGAAAGCCTGAGAAAGGTCCTGTCCTCACCAGGAAGTTTAAACTTATGTACCCGATGGCCAAACCCTTGATGGAATCGTGGGGTTCCATTCCTAAGGTGGACATGGCGATAGCCAAGTTGTCCAGGCGCACTCTGGTCCCTGCAGACGATGGGTCTAGCCTGCAGGACCCTCTAGATCGGCAGAGTGCACCCTAAGAAGGGGTTACGCAGGGGGCCGCTGCCTCCGCCTCAACATCCATTGCGGCCACTGAAGTTGCCTCCTTCCTACACTCCAGGCTGAACCAAATTCAGACAGACGTTGACCAGAGCGTTTCCCGGGATGACATCTTGACTGCGTTCAAATCAGTCAACCTAGCCATGGATTTTCTGTGCGATTCCGCTCAGATGCAGCGGAATCGCAGATAAAGCTGGCAGCTAAAACAATGGCCCTGGTTTCAGCAGCCCGTAGACCTCTATGGCTGAAACCTTGGAATGCGGACAATGCGTCCAAATTTAATTTATGCTGGCTCCCCTTCGAGCCAGACAGGCTGTTTGGGTCCGAGCTAGATAAAATTATGGAGGGACTCTCCGACAAAAAAGGGAAGATCTTCCACAGCAGCCCTTTCGGGGATGCACCAGACAGGATCGCGGAGGCCGTTCAGGGCAGCAGGTTAGGCATAGAGATTGGGGGGGGCCATCTCATAGACCCTCGAGACGCCCCCGCAAACCCACCAGGGAGGCAAAACCCTCCTGACTATGGGCCTCCCAGAGGCTCTTGGTTAAATCCTCCTGCCCCTGCCGTGACTCCACTAGATTTTCCTATACCCCTCCCCCAGATTCCTGTGGGGGGCCGTCTCTCCCACTTCAAACATCTTTGGGCCCAACAGATTGCAGACCCCTGGGTTCAGGGGATAGTTTCCGCCGGTTACCAGGTAGATCTTACCTCTCTCCCCCAGAAAGATTCACCGCCACGCAAAGTTTCGGGTCTGCCAAACAGAAAATTCTAGAGTCCTACATACAGGACTATATCTCCAAGGGAGCTCTGGAGGAGGTACCGGCAAGGGAGAAAGGCCTAGGGATCTATTCTCCAGTATTCCTGGTTCCCAAGAAGACGGGAGATCTCAGGATGATCATCGACTTGAGATTTCTCAATCGATTTGTAAGGAAAACCAGGTTTCGAATGGAAACCATAAGGTCAGTCAGCCATATCCTCAACCCGGGGGACGTCATGGCTACTCTGGACCTCAAGGATGCTTACCTCCACATCCCGATCCATCCCGCTTCCCGGAAGTTCCTCAGGATCGCGGTCCAGATTTCAGGGGTTCGCAGGCATTTTCAGTTTGCCGCTCTTCCCTTCGGAATCTCTTCTGCCCCTCTTATCTTCACCAAGGTGGTGGTGTCGGTAGTGGCAGCTTTGAGACTTCAAGGACTGACTATTGTTCCTTATCTGAACGATTGGCTTTTCATAGCCTCTTCAGTCCCGATCCTTACCCACCATCTTCAGATCGCAATCTCCTTTCTCCTCCGCCTGGGCTGGATTATCAACTGGCAGAAGTCGAATGTGAGCCCATCGACTTCAATCCATTATTTAGGATTCGTGGTCGACTCTGTGGAGATGTCCCTCCAGTTGACTCTAGAAAGGAGAGCGCGGATTCAGGACCTGGCAAGGGTCCTTTACGTCCCTCGTCGAGTCACCATCCGAACTCTCATGAAGATGCTGGGGCTCATGTCAGCGGCTGCGGACGCAGTCCCTTGGGCGCTATGGCACCTCCGTCCTCTTCAGTCGGAGGTCTTAGATTTATGGAACGGCAGCCCTGCGGGGCTAGATTCCCTGTGCTCCCTGTCCAGTCAAACCCGGAATTCCCTCAGATGGTAGTTCCATCTGCCGGCAGGGAAGTCTATGACCCAACCAGTTTGGCTCATATTGACTACAGACGCGTCCCTTGTAGGCTGGGGCGCTCACCTGGACGGATCCCCAGTGCAGGGATCTTGGTCTCCTCTGGAGCGGCGTCTCTCTTCCAATCTCCGCGAGATGCGAGCTATCCGGCTAGCCCTCCTTCACTTCGCCCCTCTAATCCGGGGCAAAGCAGTGAAAGTCCAGTCAGACAATATGACTGCGGTTCTCTACATAAACAAGCAGGGAGGCACAAGATCATTGCCCCTTCTGTCAGAGATCAGGGTAATTCTTCGGTGGGCAGAAATGAACCTTCCCCATCTGTCTGCCACTCATATTCGAGGCTCCCTCAACATGATCGCGGACCGCTTAAGTCGAGGATTACCGACCATGGAGTGGTCTCTGCATCCGGAGATCTTCAGGCAGTTAGTTCACAGATGGGGTATGCCAGAGGTGGATCTCATGGCGACCAGGTTCAACGCCAAGGTGCTGAGGTTCTGTTCCCTGTACAGGGAAGACAACCCCCTGGCGATAGACGCTCTGTCGATACCATGGAGGTTCAGGCTGGCTTACATCTTCCCTCCGTTTTCCATGATACCGAGGGTATTGACGAAAATCCGTCAGGATCAGACCTCGGTAATAGCTATCATACCGTTCTGGCCCAGGAGATCCTGGTTTACCCAGCTCATTCAGATAAGTCGGGGACAATACTGGAGACTCCCCCCGGAGCAGACCCTGGTGTCGTGGGACACTCATCTCTGCCCAGATCTGCACAGGTTCAACCTGACAGCCTGGAGGTTGATCAGTCCCTTCCCAACATAGAAGGGCTCTCCGAGTCGGTCCTGAGATTTTTGTCGCATTCCAGAGCAGAGTCTACGAAGAAGGCCTACTCCAGAATCATGAGAATCTTCATGTCATGGTGCGATTCCAAACAGGTGGCGTCTGCAGATCCGCCCCTTCCTGCGATTTTACTATTTCTTCAAGATGGACTTGATAAAGGTCTCTCTCCAACTACCTTGAGAGTTCAGATATGTGCCATCTCGGCCTGCCTTAACAGGCCGCATTCTCGGGACCCACTCATCAAACGCTTCCTGAAGGGAGTTGAAAGACTAAAGCCTACTATACTGAAACCTATTCCCCAGTGGGATCTTTCAGTAGTGCTCAAGGGATTAGCATCTCCCCCCTTTGAGCCATTGGAGGAGGTAGAGTTAAGATTTTTAACCTTAAAGGTGGTTTTTCTTCTGGCTGTGGCTTCAGCCAAGAGGATCTCTGAACTACAGGTTTTTTCTGCAATTCATCCTTACATCATCTTCTTGCAGGACAGAGTACTCCTGAAGTTTTTACCTTACTTCAGACCAAAGGTTCCAACCTTCCAAAATATTAACCAGGTAATCTCTTTACCAGTTTTGTTTTCAGCCTCCTCCTCTGATACTCCAGCCAGACATCCGCTGGATATTTCGAGGTGCCTCCAGGTCTATGTGACTAGATCCAGAGAGTTCAGGATAGATGAGAATCTCCTCATCCTGTTTGCCGGTAAGTCTAAAGGCCAGTAAAGCGTCTAAAGCTACCATTAGTCGCTGGATCAAGGAAACCATTAGGGAGGCTTTCGTCTCCCAATCTTTAGATCCTCTGGAGTTTGTGAGAGCCCATTCTACTAGGGCTGTCTCCACCTCTGTTGCGGAGAGAAGTCTTCTCCCCTTAGAGTTGATCTGTAAGGCGGCTTCCTGGAGCTCTGAGTCAAACTTCATCTCCCATTATAGGATAGATGCTAGGGTGGCAGAGTTTTCGGCCTTCGGGCAGACAGTTTTTAGTTCTGCCAGGCATGAGGACCCTCCCTAGGGGATTCTTCTTGCTATCTCCCCATCTGTGCTGCTGGTAGGACGTAAGGGAATCGTTAATTTCTAACGATAATTTGTTTTCCCTTAGTCCTAACAGCAGCACACAAATTTCCCACCCTAGGTACATTATGCTTGTTAAAGACACGGTGGGCTGGGGGCGATCTCCTCCCTTTCAGGGAGCTGAAGATCGCTTATTGGTTCTTGGGCTCATAAAAAATTCCGTCGGTCCTACCAGTCCACAGGTGGCAGTTAACCCCATCTGTGCTGCTGTTAGGACTAAGGGAAAACAAATTATCGTTAGAAATTAACGATTTTAGTGTCTCCATAGTCTGAGAGCTATAGTTTTTTCAGTTTTTGGGCGATTATCTTAGGTAGGGTATGATTTTTGCGGGATGAGATGACAGTTTGAGTTGCACTATTTTGGGGTGGGTATGACTTTTTGATCGTTTGGTATTACACTTTTAGTGATGTAAGGTGACAAAGAAATAGCCTTTTTTACACCTTTTTTTAATGGTATTCACCAATATCATGTGATATTTTTATAGAGCAGGTTATTACGGACACGGCGATACCTAATATGTATACTTTTTATTTATTTATGTAAGTTTTACACTTTCACATATAAAAAAAAAATATATGATGTTTTAGGGCGATTGACTTTAGTAGGGGCTCATTTTTTGCTTGATGAGGTGACGGTTAGATTGGTACCATTTTGGTGGGCATATGCCTTTTTGATGGCTTGCTGTTGTACTTTTTGTGATGTAAGGTGACAAAAAAATTGTTTATTTAGCACAGTTTTTATTTTTTATTTTTTACAGTGTTAAAATGACGTTTTTGTTTATTTTTACTTGAAACTTTTAATTTTTTGGGGGGAAAACCTTATTTTTTCAACTTTATTTTTTTCACTTTATTTTTTGTCCCACTTTGGTACTTCAACTTTTGGGGGTCTAATCCCCTTTACAATGCATTCCAATACTTCTGTATTGGAATGTATTGGCTGTATGAGTAATACAGTGTGTATTACTCATACAGCTTCCTGCCTGTGAGATTCAGGGGGCTGGATCTCACAGGCTCGTCACCGGAAGGCAGCCATCGGGTCCCCCTTACAGCCGCACAGGGACCCGATGGCACCTCCGACCGCCCACCGCAACTCCAGTAAAAGCCGCAAACCGCAAGTCTGAATTGACCTGCGGTTTGTGGCGAATAATGACATGGGGGGGCCACGGGACTCCCCCCGTGCATTGTCCCAGGATGCCTGCTCAATAATTTGAGCAGGCACCTTGTTCGGTTCACCGCCCGCCGGGCTGCGGTGATCGGAACTACACATGACGTACCGGTTTGTCATGTGTCCTTAAGTATCGGGACATCATGACTAGAGAAGTCCCGAACTATTTGCCGGCGAACAGTTCCCGGCGAACATCGCTTGTTCGCGTTTCGCCGCGGCGGGCGAACATATGCGATGTTCGGTCCGCCCCCTATTTGTCATCATTGAGCAAACTTTGACCCTGTACCTCACAGTCAGCAGACACATTCCAGCCAATCAGCAGCATACCCTCCCGCCCAGACCCTCCCACCTCCTAGCAAAAAGCAAGGACAGCATCCATCTTAGATTCATTCGAAAGCTGCAGTGTTAGTGAGAGGAGGGACAGTGCAGCTGCTGCTGATTTAATAGGGAAATAGCTAGGCTAGTGTATTCAGTGTCCACTCCAGTCCTGAAAGACTCATCTGATCTGCTGTAAGGACAGCGTCCTGACAGCACCCCAAAAAAGCCCTTTTTAGGGCTAGTAAATCAGTCTGCTTTTTTTTTCTCTCTGTAATCTAATTGCAGTTGCCTGCCAGCGTGTGTGTCATGCCCACAGCGTATACTGTGCCCACTTGCCCAGTGCCACCACTCATATCTGGTGTCACAGTAGCTTGCATTAAAAAAAAATAATAATAATTTTTGACTGTAATATAATTGCAGTTGCCTGCAAGCGTGTGTGTCAGGCCTACAGCGTGTACTGTGCCCACTACTGCCAGTGCCCAGTGCCACCACTCATATCTGGTGTCACAGTAGCTTGCATTTAAAAAACAACAACTTTTTTGACTGTAATATAATTGCAGTTGCTTGCAAGCGTGTGTCAGGCCTACAGCATGTACTGTGCCAACTACTGCCAGTGCACAATGCCACCACTCATATCTGGTGTCACAGTAGATTAAATAAAATAAAAAACTTTTTAGAATGTTAAATAATTGCAGTTGCCTGCAAGTGTGTTTGTCAGGCCTACAGCGTGTACTGTGCCAACTACTGACAGTGCCCAGTGCCATATCTGGTGTCACAGTAGCTTGCATAAAAAAAAATACTGTTTTGACTGTAATATAATTGCAGTTGCCTGCAAGCGTGTACTGTGCAACTACTGCCAGTGGCCAGTGCCACCACACATATCTGGTGTCACAGTAGATTACATTTAAAAAAAAACTAAAAAGTTTTTGACTGTAGTATAATTGCAGCTGCCTGCAAGTGTGTGTGTCAGGCCTACAGCATGTACTGTGCCAACTACTGCCAGTGCACAGTGCCACCACTGATATCTGGTGTCACAGTAGATTACATAAAAAAATTAAAAAAGGTTTTGACTGTAATATAATTTCAGTTGCCTGCAAGCGTGTGTGTCAGGCCTACAGCGTGTACTGTGCCCACTACTGCCAGTGCACAGTGCCACCACTCATATCTGGTGTCACAGTAGATTACATAAAAAAATAATAATAATTTTTTGACTGTAAAATAATTGCAGTTGCCTGCAACCGTGTGTGTCAGGCCTACAGCGTGTACTGTGCCAACTACTGCCAGTGCCCAGTGCCACCACTCATATCTGGTGTAACAGTAGATTAAATTAAAAATAAACAAAAACTTTTTGGACTGTAATATAATTGCAGTTGCCTGCAAGCGTGTTTGTCAGGCCTACAGCGTTTACTGTGCCAACTACTGCCAGTGCCCAGTGCCATATCTGGTGTCACAGTAGCTTGCATAAAAAAAAAAAACTGTTTTGACTATAAAATAATTGTAATTGCCTGCAAGCGTATGTGTCATGTCTACAGCGTGTACTGTGCCAACTACTGCCAGTGCCCAGTGCCACCACTCATATCTGGTGTCACAGTAGATTACATAAAAAAAATAATAATAATAATAATTTTTTGACTGTAAAATAATTGCAATTGCCTGCAAGCGTGTGTGTCAGGCCTACAGGGTGTACTGTGCCAACTACTGCCAGTGCATAGTGCCACCACTCATATCTGGTGTCACCGTAGATTACATAAAAAAAACAAAAACTTTTTGACTGTAATATAATTGCAGTTGCCTGCAAGCGTGTTTGTCAGGCCTACAGCGTGTACTGTGCCAACTACTGCCAGTGCCACCACTCATATCTGGTGTCACAGTAGCTTGCATAAAAAAAATAAAAACTTTAGACTGTAATATAATTGCAGTTGCCTGCAAGCGTGTGTGTCAGGCCTACAGCGTGTACTGTGCCCACTACTGCCAGTGCACATGCCACCACTCATATCTGGTGTCACAGTAGATCACATAAAAAAAAAAACTTTTTGGACTGTAATATAATTGCAGTTGCCTGCAAGCGTGTGTGTCAGGCCTACAGCGTGTACTGTGCCCACTACTGCCAGTGCACATGCCACCACTCATATCTGGTGTCACAGTAGATCACATTAAAAAAAAACTACAATTTTTTTTACTGTAATATAATTGCAGTTGCCTGCAAGCGTGTGTGTCAGGCCTACAGCGTGCACTGTGTCAACTACTGCTGGTGCCCAGTGCCACCACTCATATCTGGTGTCACAGTAGATTACATAAAAAAAAAAAACTTTTTGGACTGTAATATAATTGCAGTTGCCTGCAAGCGTGTGTGTCAGGCCTACAGCATGTACTGTGCCCACTACTGCCAGTGCCCCGTGCCACCACTCATATCTGGTGTCACAGTAGCTTGCACGCATAGTACAACTAATCTAAAAAAAAAATGACAGGCAGAGGCAGGCCACCCCGCAGGGGCCGTCGTGGTCGTGGTGCTGTGATTTCCTTTGGCCCTAGAATAATGCCCAGTGTTCAGAGGCCACGTACCCTGAACTCGAAAAGTTCTGAGGACATAGTTGGCTGGCTAACACAGGACACCCAATCTTCTACAGCTTCCGCTCGGAACCTTGACGCACCATCCTCCTCCAGATCAGCTTCGGGCACCTCTCAAGTTACCACTCGCCCACCTGCCGCCACCACCAACACTACCACCACAGCTGCTTCACTTGATCTGTCAGAGGAGTTATTTACACATCAGTTGGAAGAAATGAGTGATGCGCAACCATTATTGCCAGAGGATGCAGATAACAGGGATATGTCTCAGTCAGGCAGCATTACACACATGGACGTACGGTGTGATGATGATGATGATGTTGTACCCGCTGCTGCTTCCTTTGCTGAGTTGTCAGATACAAGTGAAGCAGTTTATGATGACGATGTGTCCGTGGATGTCACGTGGGTGCCCGCTTGAAGAGAAGAAGAACAGGGGGAAAGTTCAGATGGGGAGACAGAGAGGAGGAGGAGACGAGTTGGAAGCAGGGGGAGGTCGTCGCAAGGAGCTAGTGGCACAGTCAGACAGCATGTATCAGCACCCGGGGTCAGCCAGACAGAACGCCAATCAACGCATGCTGTTGCCACCACCAGAATGCCATCATTGCAAAGCTCAGCAGTGTGGCATTTTTTTTGTGTGTCTGCCTCTGATAACAGTGATGCCATTTGCAACCTGTGCCAAAAGAAACTGAGTCGTGGGAAGTCCAACACCCACCTAGGTACAACTGCTTTGCGAAGGCACATGATCTCACATCACAAATGCCTATGGGATCAACACATGATGACGAGTACAAGCAGCACACAAACTCAAAGCCACCATCCTCCACCTGGTCCAGCATCTTCAGCCACGTCAACCACTGCTGTCCTCCTTGCCCCCTCTCAACCATCCGCCACTCCGCCTCTCACCTTGAGCAGTTCCTGCTCATCTGCCCACAGTCAGGTGTCTGTCAAGGAAATGTTTGAGCGTAAGAATTGGGATACCACAGTGGAAGGTACCCAGCCGAAATTTATTTTCACAAAAGGCAATCCCCAACCTGTACTTTATTGTGGAAAGGGAAGTCATGGCATGTCTGGCACACAGTGTTGGGGTCTATCTGACCACTGATACCTGGTCTGCAAAGCACGGTCAGGGAGGTATATCACGTACACTGCGCATTGGGTAAACCTGCTGACGGCTGCAAAGCATGGAATGCGTGGCTCTGCAGAGGAGTTAGTGACACCGCCACGACTTGCAGGCAGGTCTGCTGCCACCTCCTCTACTCCTCCTACTTCATCCTCTTCACTAACCTCCTCGGCTGAGTCCTCTTCTGCTGCTGCGTCTTGCTCCACATCAACTGCACCCCCCAGCTCCCCAGGGGCTATTCCACAAACATCCCGGATACGACAGTGTCATGCCGTCTTGGGGTTGACTTGCCTGAAAGCAGAGAGTCACACCGGACCGGGGAAGTGGTGTGTGATAACAAAAGCAATTTGTTGGCGGCATTGAATTTGGGCAAGTTGACACATGTGCCGTGCATGGCACATGTGTTGAATCTGATCGTACAACGCTTTGTGCATAAGTACCCAGGCTTACAGGACGTCCTCAAGCAGGCCAGGAAGGTGTGTGGCCATTTCAGGCGTTCCTACACGGCCATGGTGCACTTTTCAGATATTCAGCGGCGAAACAACATGCCTGTGAGGCGCTTGATTTGCGACAGCCCGTCACGTTGGAATTCAACACTCCTAATGTTTGACTGCCTGCTCAAAAAAAAAGCCATCAACGAGTATATGTATGAACAGACCTTCAGTGAGATCAGTGAGGACGAGTAACGGGACATGAGTAGCTTGGCATCCAACCTTGTGCAAATGGGGTCTTTCATGCTGTCGTGCCTGTTGAGGGACCCTCGTATAAAAAGGCTGAAGGAGAACGACCTGTACTGGGTGGCCACGCTACTAGACCCCCGGTATAAGCAGAAAGTGCCTGAAATGTTACTGAATTAGCAGAAGTCGGAAAGGATGCAGCAGTTCCAAAACAAATTAAAAAGTATGCTTTACACAGCGTATAAGGGTGATGTCACAGCACAACGGGAATCTAACAGGGCAAGGACAGACGACCCCACAAATGACCCCATTTTGGAAAGAAGACACCCCAAGGTATTCGCTGAGGGGCATATTGAGTCCATGAAAGATTAAAATTTTTGTCCCAAGTTAGCGGAAAGTGAGACTTTGTGAGAAAAAACAATTAAAAAAATCCATTTCTGCTAACTTGTGCCAAAAAAAAAATAATTCTATGAACTCGCCAGGCCCCTCATTGAATACCTTGGGGTGCCTTCTTTGCAAAATGGGGTCACATGGGTATTTATACTGCCCTGGCTTTTTAGGGGCCCTAAAGCGTGAGAAGAAGTCTGGGATCCAAATGTCTAAAAATGCCCTCCTAAAAGGAATTTGGGCACCTTTGCGCATATAGGCTGCAAAAAAGTGTCACACATGTGGTATCGCCGTACTCAGGAAAAGTTGGGGAATGTGTTTTGGGGTGTCATTTTACATATACCCATGCTGGGTGAGAGAAATATCTTGGCAAAAGACAACATTTCCCATTTTTTTATACAAAGTTGGCATTTGACCAAGATATTTATCTCACCCAGCATGGGTATATGTAAAATGACACCCCAAAACAGATTCCCCAACTTCTCCTGAGTACGGAAATACCACATGTGTGACACTTTTTTGCAGCCAAGGTGGGCAAAGGAGCACCTTTCGGATTTCACAGGCCATTTTTTACAGATTTTGATTGCAAACTACTTCTCACGCATCTGGGCCCCTAAAATGCCAGGGCAGTATAACTACCCCACAAATGACCCCATTTTGGAAAGAAGACATCCCAAGGTATTCCGTGAGGGGCATGGCGAGTTCCTAGAATTTTTTATTTTTTTGTCACAAGTTAGCGGAAAATGATGATTTTTTTAAATTTTTTTCCTTACAAAGTCTCATATTCCACTATCTTGCGACAAAAAATAAAAAATTCTAGGAACTCACCATGCCCCTCACGGAATACCTTGGGGTGTCTTCTTTCCAAAATGGGGTCACTTGTGGGGTAGTTATACTGCCCTGGCAATTTAGGGGCCCAGATGCGTGAGAAGTAGTTTGCAATCAAAATCTGTAAAAAATGGCCTGTGAAATCCGAAAGGTGCTCTTTGAAATGTGTGCCCCTTTGCCCACCTTGGCTGCAAAAAAGTGTCACACATGTGGTATCGCCGTACTCAGGAGAAGTTGGGGAATGTGTTTTGGGGTGTCATTTTACATATACCCATGCTGGGTGAGATAAATATCTTGGTCAAATGTCAACTTTGTATAAAAAAAATGGGAAATGTTGTCTTTTGCCAAGATATTTATCTCACCCAGCATGGGTATATGTAAAATGACACCCCGAAACACATTCCCCAACTTCTCCCGAGTACGGCGATACCAGATGTGTGACACTTTTTTGCAGCCTAGGTGGGCAAAGGGGCACACATTCCAAAGAGCACCTTTCGGATTTCACCGGTCATTTTTTACAGATTTTGATTTCAAACTTCTTCTCACGCATCTGGGCCCCTAAAATGCCAGGGCAGTATAACTACCCCACAAGTGACCCCATTTTGGAAAGAAGACACCCCAAGGTATTTTGTGATGGGCATAGTGAGTTCATGGAAGTTTTTATTTTTTGTCACAAGTTAGTGGAATATGAGACTTTGTAAGAAAAAATAAATAAAAAATCATCATTTTCCGCTAACTTGTGACAAAAAATAAAAAGTTCTATGAACTCACTATGCCCATCAGCGAATACCTTAGGGTGTCTACTTTCCGAAATGGGGTCATTTGTGGAGTGTTTGTACTGTCTAGGCATTGTAGAACCTCAGGAAACATGACAGGTGCTCAGAAAGTCAGAGCTGCTTAAAAAAGCGGAAATTCACATTTTTGTACCATAGTTTGTAAACGCTATAACTTTTACCCAAACCATTTTATTTTTTTTCCCAAACATTTTTTTTTTAGCAAAGACATGTAGAACAATAAATTTAGCGAAAAATTTATATATGGATGTCAATTTTTTTTGCTAAATTTTACAACTGAAAGTGAAAAATGTCATTTTTTTGCAAAAAAATAGTTAAATTTCGATTAATAACAAAAAAAGTAAAAATGTCAGCAGCAATGAAATACCACCAAATGAAAGCTCTATTAGCGAGAAGAAAAGGAGGTAAAATCCATTTGGGTGGTAAGTTGCATGACCGAGCAATAAACGGTGAAAGTAGTGTAGTGCAGAAGTGTAAAAAGTGGCCTGGTCATTAAGGGTGTTTCAGCTAGGGGGGTTGAAGTGGTTAAAGGGTTTCTACCACCAGAAATACTGTTATGTAGCTGACTGATATCAGCGATGCGCTAATGTCAGCACTACATAACAGTATGTTTCTAACATTTGTCCCTGCAGCCGTTTTTGTAAAAAAAAAAAGCATTTTTATGATATGCTAATGAGCCTCTAGGTGCTATGTGGGCGTAAAATCAGCACCTAGAGTCTCTGTCCACTCACACTTTATCCCGCCCAGGTCCCCTGTTCTGCCCGCCCAGCTCCTCTTGATTGATCGCACTGTTCCCTACATCGTTGACAAAATCCTGCGCCTGCGCCGTTCACTTCTGTCTTTGGCGCAGGCACAGTGAGTGAAGGCCGCTCTCCTGATGCCGGCTTCCACACTGTGACGTAATCGGCGCAGGCGCAGTGAGGAATCCGGCACCAGGATCGCATCATTCACTCAGTGAATGGCGCAGGCGCGGGAATTCGTCAACGATGCGGTGGACCGTACCATCAATCAAGAGGAGCGGGGCAGGAAGAACAGGGGACCTGGGTGGGATAAATCGTGAGTAGACGGAGCCTCTAGGTGCTGATTTTACGCCCACATAGCACCTAGAGGCTCATTAGCATATTATAAAAGTGCTTTTTTTTAACAAAAACAGCTGCAGGGACTAACGTTAGAAACATACTGTTATGTAGTGCTGACGTTAGCACATCGCTCTATCAGTCAGCTACATAACAGTATTTCTGGTGGTAGAAACCCTTTAAACACTGTTACATTTACACACGTCAAATGTTTTATATACCTTTTTAGATGTGACTATCTAGGACAGGTGTCAGGACTGTCTTGATCACACACAGGTTGAAAAACCACTCTGCAGGCAGGGCACAGTGGGCACTGGGCTGGGCACTACTTGGGCAGGCTGCTGGAGCTGGACTGGAGAAGAAGAATGATTTCTCCCACGGAGTGCCCTGCCTCTCTCTCTGATGTCACTTCCTGTGGACCTGACTTCCTTATCAGAGAGAAGGAGGGAGGGACTGGGAGGCAGGGGAGGAGCGAGGAGGAGCGAGGGAGACCGGAGACTGAACAGTGAGTGAACACAGCGCTCTGACTCTGAGAGTCTGAAGCTGTGCTGCCTGGCATCACTATCACTGTAGAGACTGTAGAGGAGGGAGGGACAGCTGATCGCTGCGTTCAGCTGATTACCTGGCCGCTGCAGTGACAGCTTATGCTATCGCATCATCGGAGTCTCGGTCGGACATCCACACTGCAGTTTGAATGAATCCTGTGCCCGGGTCTAAGAAAAGCTTGTACCCGGGCACAGGATTACAAACCCGGACTGTCCGGGTCAATCCCGTACGGGTGGCAACCCTAGCGTAGAGCGCCAGTTCGGAGCTTGGACACCCAATTGTTGTAAGGCACAGAGGGATCACTGAAGATGCTGACACGGTCTGCTACATACTCCTTCACCATCTTCCAAAACGTTTCCCTCCTTGTGACACTAGGTCGCGCATCAGGGTGAGGGTGCTGGCGTAGTGTCATGAAACTGTCCCAGGCTTTGGAAAGTGTTGCCCTCCTCTGTTGGAGCTGTTGTGTGTTCCCCTCGTCTCCCCTCCTCGGTTGCCCGTACTCTGCCACCTGCGTTGTCAGCTGGAAATTTTTGGAGCAATTTTTCCACAAGTACCTTCTGGTATTGCACCCTTTTGCTAGTCCTCTCCACCACAGGAATGAAAGATGAGAAGTTCTCTTAGTGGATGAACAACCAGTAATCGGTGTTGGCCAAAATGCGTATAACGTGAGGGTCAAGGGAAAGGCAGCATAACATAAGGTCAGCCATGTGTGCCAGAGTCCCAACAGACAAGACTTTGCTGTCCTCATCAGGAGGATGACTCTCAATTGCCTCATCCTCCTCTTCAGCCCATCCACACTGAGCAGATGGAATAAACCTGCTATGGCTACTACCCTCTGTAGCAGAGGCAACCATCTCCTGCTCCTCCTCCTCATCATCATCATCCAATTCGCACTGAGAAGACAAAAGGAGAGTGGTCTGGCTATCACCATGTGTACTGTGTTTCCTCATTTCCACCTCTTTCACATGCAAAGCGTCAGCTTTCATTGTGAGCAGCGAGCGTTTCAGTAGACATAGAAGTGGGATGGTTACGCTGATAATAGAAGCATCGCCGCTCACCATCTGTGTTGATTCCTCAAAGTTGCGTAAAACCTCACAGAGGTCAGACATCCATGCTCACTCGTCGCTTGTGAAGAGCGGAATCTGACTGGAAAGGTGACAACCATGTTGCTGCTGGTATTCCACTACTGCCCTCTGCTGCTCACAAATCCTGGCCAAGTAATGTGGATCGTGGAGTTCCAGCGCATACTCACGTTGCACAGCAGTCAGTGAGCTGGCAATTGCAAGTGCTGCTGAAGCGTTGCCAGACCGGCGGCAGCTGTAGATGACTTTTGGAAATTGGCCCACACAAGGCGCACCTTCACCAGTAGCTTAGGGAAATTGGGGTAGGTTTTGAGAAACTGCTGAACCACTAAGTTACAGCAGTCCAAAAAGTAGGCAGTGAAACGATCCAGCTCTCCTAGCCAGTTTTGTCAGGGATTATCTGAGAGGCTGAAGGACACTTGGCCCTCTCATCAGAATCCTGAGTCTTTGGAGATAGACACCTGAGAGAGATATCTAAGGGCCCACTCTCTCAGGACATTCTATTACATAATGTACCATATTCCTTTGACTCTTTGGGTGAAGAGACTCCTAAACTCAGGATTTGCTTGCAAAAGTAGGAGTCGCAAGCAGGGAGTATGTTTTTTCTGCGGTCAAAGGGGACATTTGGTCAATATATGTCCAAGCATTCAAGAATGCAAAAAGAGAAATAAAAAGAGGCGTCTAAATGCCATCTGACTATCGGAGGTGTGAGTGGGGAGTCAGAGAATGTGCATTTGTCCTTTGCTGGTAGTACACGATTTCTCCTGACTGCCGAGGTGACGCTAGAGTAAAAAACTGGAAATTGAAGTATTTGTCGACAGCGGGCCGGGGTGAACCTGATTGAGGCTCAGTTTGTCCGCATGCACGGGTTATCACCAAGTACATGTACATTAAAAAAAGACATTCCTGTATTTGCTATTGATTCTGCCCTTCTTACTCTGAGGTGCTTGTCGCAAATTTTGCATGATATCAGATTAAAAGTGGGTGACTTTCATCAAGAAGTTATCTTGTGTTTTGTCTTGAAAGGTCTCCCTGCACCTATGGTTCTGGGTTTACCGTGACTTGCCAAGCATAATCCTACTATCGATTGGCAAGCTAGGCAGATTATGGATTGTGGGGACTAGTACATTGATAATTGTCTCAATACATCCTTTTCTGTGGTTACTACTTAGGCCGAATGCACACGGCCGTGTTTAATGGCCGTGAGCGGTCCGTGGAACCACGGGCTGGATTCCTGCTGAGAGCAGGAGCGCACGGCGTCATTGGTTGCTATGACGCCGTGCACTTCCTGCTGCCGCCGCAGTACAGTAATACACTGGTATATCGCTGTGCGCTTCCTGCTGCCGCCGGAATACAGTAGTACACTGGTATGATCTATACCAGTGTATTACTGTACTGCGGCAGCAGGAAGCACATGGCATCATAGCAACCAATGACGCCGTGCGCTCCTGCTCTCAGCAGGAATCCAGCCCATGGTGCATTCGGCCGTAGGCTGTACCCTCTTTTATATCCGACTTTGCCAGTGTGTTTATTGAGAGTGGATGTCACCGCCGGCCCTGGGAAAGATCTTAGAAGTTCAGATAGATGGAAGCCTCAGAAGTCTATCTGACAGATCTCTCTTGTTTTCATTGTTGCTGACAGATTTCCACCCCTTTGCAGATGCTGCTCATTATCAGTCAGGTGGCTCTTTATATGTTCTGCCTTTCACTTGTTTCCCTGCAGCTGATAATTCTTCCGTGGAGTTCTCTGCTTGTGTGGTGGTTCTCCTGCTCCAGTTGCTTCTCAAGCTAAGTCCTTTTTTCCTTTTCTTGCTTCTTCATTTTGGAAGGAGCCGGTTGCCTCTTTCCCTGTTCCCTAAGCTGAGGGTTTGGTGCAGTGTTTCAGCAGTCTCAGATTCCTGTGTATGTGCATTTCTACCTTTGAGATTTGCACATGTTGTTAGCAGCTTAGGAAAAGAATCAGGGATTGCTAGGAGGTGACCTCTTTGTTCTCTAGGTTTGGGCCCTAGTCTGTTGTTGTTTTGTTGTGGTTCTCTTTGGTTGTCTTTCCTTCCCCGTACTACCCGTGACAGTGGATGGCAGGATTTACCTTCCCATCGGGAATATGATTGTCCTGTCAATATTAATCCCGGTGGCTTAATTGCCTAAATCTAGGTTGGATAATCTTTCTGAACCTGAAGGCCATGAGAGAATATATTGCCAAGAGTTTGAAGAAACAGCACATAAGACCTTCCAAGTCTCCAGTGGCTGCAGGGTTCTTTTTTGTAAAAAAGATGGCGGTCTTCGGCCATGTCTGGATTTTCGTGAACTCAATCAGATTACTATCCATGATCCTTACCCTCTTCCTTTGATTTCCGATTTGTTTAACCATATAATTGGTGCCAAGGTGTTCTCCAAGTTGGACATAAGGGGGGCATATAATCTGGTTAGGATCAAGGAAGGGGATGAATGGAAGACGGCTTTTAATACTTTGAGAACCTGGTCATGCCTTTCGGGTTGACCAATGCCCCGGCTGTCTTCCAACATTGTGTGAATGACAGCTTTCATCACCTGGTGGGGAGATTTGTGATCGTGTATTTGGATGACATTCTTATTTATTCTCCTGACATGGAAATACATAAGATTCATGTGAGACAGGTGTTACAGATTCTAAGGGATAATAAATTGTTTGCAAAATTAGAGAAATGTGTTTTTGCGGTACACGAGGTGCAGTTCTTGGGCTACCTGCTGTCATCTTCGGGTTTTCGAATGGATCCTGAGAAAGTCTGTGCTGTATTGGACTGGAATCAACCCGAAAATCTGAAGGCTCTTATACGTTTTTTAGGATTCACCAACTATTACCGAAAATGTATTAAGAATTATTCGACAATAGTAAAAACCCTTAACGGACATGACTAAGAAAGGGACAGATGTCTCTGTTTGGTCTGATTCGGCATTGCAAGCCTTTTCTGTAATTAAGGAATGCTTATCTTCTGCTCCCATATTGGTGCAGCCAGATGTATCACAGCCGTTTATTGTGGAAGTGGACGCATCCAAGGTGGGGGTAGTAGCAGTTTTGTCACAGGTTCCATCACCTGGTAAATGGCGACCATGTGCATTTTTATCAAAAAAACTATCCCCCGCTGAGAAAAATGATGATGTGGGTAACAGAGAGTTGCTGGCCAGTAAATTGACTTTTGATGAATGGCGTCATTGGTTGGAAGGGGCGATTCATCCGATCACGGTATTCACTGATAACAAAAATCTGGCTTATCTGGAGTCAACGAAACGACTGAACCCAAGACAAGCCAGATGAGCCCTGTTTTTCACTAGACTTAATTTCACTGTCACCTATCGTCCTGGGATTAAGAATGTCAAGGCGGACGCCTTGTCATGTAGTTTCCCTGGAGGTGGTGATTTTGAAAACCCAAGTCCCATACTGTCTAAAGGGGTGGTGGTATCCGCCCTCTACCCTGACCTTGAGGTGAAGGTGTTAGAGGCTCAGGCAGACGTACCGGACTCGTGTCCCTCATAAACTATTTGTGCCACCAGAATTGCATCATAAGGTGTTGGAGGAGCATCTTTGTACAGTTCTTACAGGACATCCTCGGAGTAGGTCCACTGCCAACCTCATATCTCGTAGATTCTGGTGGCTAGGGTGGTGTAAGTGTGTGAAGGACTATGTCAGCCTGTACTACCTGTGCACAGGCCAAGGTGACACATACTCGACCTTCTGGATCTTTACTTCCATTACCCATTCCGTCCAGACCATGGACTCATGTATCCATGGACTTTATCACTGATCTACCTAATTCTTCAGGGATAAATTAGACTTAATGTCACAGATATTTAGGATGCACAAACATTATACAGGAGATGTAGTGCAGGTAATGTCGCTGTCACCAGCGGGGAAAAAATTAGACTGACTGTCACAGATATTTAGTATGCGCAAATGTTATACAGGAGATGTAGTGCAGGTAATGTCGCTGTCACCAGCAGGGAAAACATTAGACTGACTGTCACAGATATTTAGTATGCGCAAACATTATACAGGAGATGTAGAGCAGGTAATGTCGCTGTCACCAGCGGCAAAAAAATTTGACTGAATGTCACAGATATTTAGGATGCGCAAACGTTATACAGGAGATGTAGCACAGGTAATGTCGCTGTCACCAGCGGGGAAAAATTATACTGAATGTCACAGATATTTAGGATGCGCAAATGTTATACAGGAGATGTAGTGCAGGTAATGTCACTGTCACCAGCAGCGAAAAAATTATACTGAATGTCACAGATATTTAGGATGCACAAACGTTATAGAGGAGATGTAGCGCAGGTAATGTCGCTGTAACCAGTGGCCAAACAATTGCACTTAATGTCACAGATATTTAGGATGCGCTAATTTAGCACAACAGATGTAGCAGAGGTTGAGTCACTGTCAGCAGCGGCCAAACAATTGCACGCAATTTAGCGCAGGTTGCGCTAATAATATATATTGCAGCCAGATAAAGCAATAGTCCTTAAAAGGACTTTTGGGTCTCTAACACCTTTCAACACTAAATAATTGCTGTCCCTACACTATCTGTCCATTCTGCTGCAGCTCTCCCTGACTAAGGGCTAGTTCACATGACCGTTGCCCCTCCGTTGCCATATTGTGGCCCGCATACGGCGGGTCTGCTTCACACGGGGCACAGGACGTATGCATTCTGCATTACGGATGTGGACACATTCACTTGAATGGGTCCGTAAATCCGGAGATGCGGAACGGAACAGAAACATGGAACAGAACCCCACAGAAGCACCACGGAGTGCTTCCTAGGGTTCCGTTCCGTGCCTCCGCACCACTAAAAGATAGAACTTGCTCTATCGTTTGCGGAACAGACGGATCGCGGACCCATTTAAGTGAATGGGTCTGCGATCCAAATGCGGTCGATGCCTGTGCATTGCAGAGCGCAATTTGTGGTCCACAGCACAGGCATGGAGGGGCAACGGTCGTATGAGCGAGCCCTAAGACTGAGCCGAACCACCTGTCATCGGGTGCTATATTGCACCCGACGACGCATTCCGGCCAGCAAATCCCTGTAATGCCAGTAACCAACATGGCTACGGAATTACAGTGAGGGCCAGTACTTTCCCGCACGTTTATTGGTTACATAGCAGCCAACAAACATGCGAGGAGGAGATTCGAGCATCGCGCTCGGGCACACACGTTGTACGACTGAACATAGTAATATGCCTAGCATGGTGATGCTCGAGTGAAAATGGTGTTCGCCCGAACATGCTCGCCCAACACTAGTGGTTTATAATAAGCTCCTATTAGTATTTTATTATTGCTTTAGACAGGACTTTACATAAAGGCAGACCCCTCCCCCTCTCTGTTTTTGGCGATGCTTTCTAAACAGACTGTAACCCTGTGCATTAACTGCCCAGTCATAACTATCATCCAGCCATGTCTCAGTTATTCAGACTATATCATAGTCCTCCTCACACATCATTAATTCCAGTTACCCATTTTTATTAGTCAGGCTTCTGGCATTAGTATACATACAATTAAGAAGTTTATGTATATTTTTTACCCTACACCTTTCCTTCTGAACTGTTCTAGTCCGTCCTTCCATTCCTTCCCCGGTTCTATTATCTCGCCCCCGGTCTCTATCTGCACTATCTTCCAATCTTTTAACCATCTTCTCCCCCAACACAGCTGCCTCTTCCCCATTGAGGTGCAGCCCATCCCTACGATAGAGCCTGTAGCCGACAGAGAAGTCGTCCCAGCTCTCCAGGAACCCAAACCTCTCCTTCCTACACTAGTTCTTAAG
Source organism: Bufo gargarizans (assembly GCF_014858855.1). Taxonomy (NCBI): domain Eukaryota; kingdom Metazoa; phylum Chordata; class Amphibia; order Anura; family Bufonidae; genus Bufo; species Bufo gargarizans. The sequence goes on along the minus strand of NC_058087.1, from coordinate 157,732,722 downwards.
CCACTTGTTAACCTCTCTAATCTCCCGCTGCCTTTCTTGTGTGGCTTGTGGTACAGGTAGTATTTTGGAAAACACTACTTTGAGGTCTTTGCCCTAAGCTGTTGACAAATCCCTAAAATAATTTTAAGGACGCTCCACCTACCTCTAACTTTGTCATTGGTTCCGATATGGATCTTCTCCAGCCCCTCCCAGTAATCTGGGACCCACATTCTGTACCCACATTCTTTACTTTTGACCTCCTATACCTTTTCACACTATAATGTAATACAGAGTCAAGGTCCATTGGGGCAGAGACTAGCTCCATGAGTAGAGCCCAGAACATCACTCTGATGCTGTCCAACTCTGGTACTGTGTTTGTTTTCTGTCTCCACACTTAAATAGCGTAGGGACTAATGACCAGTTGCAGTCTAGCTATCTAGAGCGTGTACTGCAAATAGGTAAGGAAAGCGAGCTGGGTTAAAGCCTTAGGGCTCACTGTCCTTGTCTTTCCCTACTTACAGTCATTATAGAAACACATCAGGCCCCCCAAAACAACCTTAATTACTCATATTTCATATGTAGAAGAAAGCTTCCAATATATTTACTGATTCAAAGTTGCATGGATCGACTGCTTGGAAACCCCATCACATGACACCCCACTTCTAAAAAATCCCGTATGTACTGACATCATGTCCTTTACCAGGTTTCTGGTCTGGGCTATGGATGGGATGTCACTTCTGCATCCCAGGCTGGGGAGGTGCTGCGGACAGGGACAGAAATATTTGTCTCCCTGGCGGATGGCAAACTCCTAATTCCGCCTCATCTGTACATGTGCCTGGGAAGCTTCGTCCACAGCACCTCCTCTGTCCTGAGCTTCAGAAGCATTGTCCTATCCATAGCCCAGATCGGAAACTTGGTAAAGGATGTATCATTAGCAGATTCAGGACTTTTAGAAGAGGATCATCATGTGGCCAGGTTCGAGAGCAGCCGATCGATGGAGCATGGAAAGGATATTAGAACTTCTCTGTAAGATCAAACTAATTAAGCTGGGTTTGGGAAGCATGTTGGGTCGTGGAACACCTTTACAAACTACAAGATTTTTTTTAAATATAATTGTATTATTATTGAAATACAACAGTACAAATCTGTTTCAACTGTATGCACAATTATACAAAGTGAAGTGAACAAGGCAGAATGCACAAAGTATTCAGGTAAAGAACACATAGTATAACATCAGGTGATATGTGCAATATAAATCAGACTAAAACCAATAAAGGCTAAGTGAAAATACAGCATCTTGTCGTACTCATTTAGTTGAAAAGAAAATAAATAAATAAAAAGAAGAAACAATTATCGACGGTGTCTCTGTCACGGTCTCCCTGACTCCTGCCAGTATGAGTAGACCCTGAAGGTAGAAATACTCATACACCGTAACCTAGGTCCTGAAGACCATGGAAGGCCCTAGGAATGGTGGCAGGGAATGAGACTACTGGTTCCTTACCAGATGAAGGAACCAGCGTCTCCCTGAGGCTTAGAAAACAACAAACACAAGCAAACAACAAAATGCTAAACAAAATGCACTTAGCTTAAAGAAGAATGGAGGAGCAGGAGATCAAAAGGAACAATACACCAACTCAACCAACTCCAGCAGAAAATATCAACCGCAAGGTAAACAGTGTGAGTCAGAACTAAATAGCCTCAGTTATGACCACCAGCTGAACCAGACAAGAGGTGTGGTCATTTTCAAACACAACACTGAAAGGAGAAAACAGAGAGACTGTCAGATACCCTCACATGCTGCCAGTCTCTCCGATTTTCTCACCTCTATCATGGGAGGGACCGTGACAGTCCCACCATTAAAATAACGTTCCTAAGGAAGTAACTAGATAAATCTATTATTAGGGTGAAGACCACGATGCAAAAACAAAATCCAGCTTCCAAAACTGTGGAAGCCTTTATTCAAAAAAGTGCTATAAAAACCGACATATATATTCCATATCTACACGTTTCCGATCACATAATACCGATCCCTACTCATGAGTAAGGATCAGTATTATGCGATGCGAAACGCGTAGATATGGACTATATAAGTCGGTTTATATTGCACTTTTTTAAATAAAGGCTGTCAAGGTTTTGGAAGCTGGATTTTGTTTTTGTATCGTGGTCTTTACCCTGCGCCTTGTTCCCAGCGTCTTCTGTGCTTCCTATGTGATTACTAGCCAGGTGAGCACTACTACCTACCTTTTTTCCTTATTATTAGGGTGAGTATGATCTACGCTGAATCCTAACACAACATCACTGTCTTAAAGAATGTAACAACAGAGGAAAGAAAGACTTGCACAACACAGACAAAGACACATCGGGGGGTGGCGAGTTATATTATTCTTTTGGGCTCGTCTCAGGGTTGCCTAGTAGCCCAATAACTGTCCCAGACATCCCAAATGGCATGAAATAGATCTTTTTTATCCTGGAACACAGCAGTCAGTACTTGTATTAACAGTTTAAGTGAAGGTTTCCTTATACAGGTCCTTCTAAAAAAATTAGCATATTGTGATAAAGTTCATTATTTTCTGTAATGTACTGATAAACATTAGACTTTCATATATTTTAGATTCATTACACAAAACTGAAGTAGTTCAAGCCTTTTATTGTTTTAATATTGATGATTTTGGCATACAGCTCATGAAAACCCAAAATTCCTATCTCAAAAATTTAGCATATTTCATCCGACCAATAAAAGAAAAGTGTTTTTAATACAAAAAAAGTCAACCTTCAAATAATTATGTTCAGTTATGCACTCAATACTTGGTCGGGAATCCTTTTGCAGAAATGACTGCTTCAATGCAGCGTGGCATGGAGGCAATCAGCCTGTGGCACTGCTGAGGTGTTATGGAGGCCCAGGATGCTTCGATAGCGGCCTTAAGCTCATCCAGAGAGTGTTGGGTCTTGCGTCTCTCAACTTTCTCTTCCCAAAATACCACAGATTCTCTATGGGGTTCAGGTCAGGAGAGTTGGCAGGCCAATTGAGCACAGTAATACCATGGTCAGTAAACCATTTACCAGTGGTTTTGGCACTATGAGCAGGTGCCAGGTTGTGCTGAAAAATTAAATCTTCATCTCCATAAAGCTTTTCAGCAGATGGAAGCATGAAGTGCTCCAAAATCTAAGTGCTAATTTTTTTAGAAGGACCTGTATGTACTAGTGTAATATTAAGTAGGAAAGATATGGGATCAGGAGGTGTACTGCAGCAAAAAATATCACTTAAAAGAGTGCTAACTCTGGACCAGAAGGTGTGTATCAAGGGGCCGTCCCAGAAAATGTGGTCTCCAACAAATCTCTGTGACTGCTGAATTCAATCTATGGAGGAGACCAAAATGGTTATCTTGGCAGAGAACTGACATTGAAGAGTTTGCTGCTCTTCCCCATATAAGGCGCCACAGTGCGTCTGGTAAAGTTCTCCCTTAATATTCCTCCCATCGGACCATATAACAGTGTCTACGAGTCCGTTCCAGGAAGGGGATCAACAAAATGGAGTAGATCTCAGATATGAACCACTTCATATGCAGACATCTGCTACAAATGCGCTCAAATGCCATCGGGAGAGAGATATTGAACCCCAAGAAGATAGATTTGGCAAAATGTCTAATCTGAACATAGAAGTAATTGGTCGAAGAGAGAAGGCTATATTTGCTCTGAACATCTAAGAAAGGTAATAAGTCTCTAGTAGAGTTGAGTGAACCCGAACTGTAAAGTTCGGGTTCGTACCGAACTTTAGGATTTTTGGACCCCGGACCCGAACATTTCAGTAAAAATTCGGGTTCTGTGTTCGGCGCTTTCTCTGCGCTTTTTGAAAGGCTGCAGAGCAGCCAATCAACAAGCGTTTAACTGTCTGACCTAAGAAGCCATTACAGCCATGCCTACTAATGGCATGGCTGTGATTGGCCAGTGCAGCATGTGACCCAGGCTCTATATAAGCTTGAGTCACATAGCGCTGCACGTCACTCTGCTGTTACAAGTGTAGGGAGAGGATGCTGCTGGACTGGTGATTTCAGGGAGAGAATAGGAGAGAATCTAACTCAGCGATCTACATATAATTAGTTGTGTGGGTGCAGGGCACAATCTTTTTACCCTGCCCTGAGCCCATTGACCAAGCAAAAAGTAACTTTTATCAGTCTGTTAGTTAGGTCGGCGGCGGCCATTTTATGCAAGCTCAGTGCACCAGCGCTGCATCTGAGCTTTTGTGACATTCTAATCCAAGCTTGAAAACCTGCACTAATAATCTGGTTGTAAAAAATCACCCTTTTTTGGCAATATACAACATCTGGTGCATTTGCAGGATTAGTCAGTGTGCAATTTTAGCAGAAATACAGGCACCCTTTTTGTGCAAAATACACTATTTTACATCCTTAGCTGCATCTGGACATGTGAAATTCAAATTTTATATACAGATTTCATATTCTGTTAGTAAAAAACCCACTACTTTGTCAATATACAACATCTGGATTAGTCAGTGTGCAATTTAAGCTAGAAATACAGCCATAATTTTCTGTTTTTTTAAAACACACTTTTTGGCCAAAATACACAACTTCATAGCCCTTGCAGCATCAGCACGTGTGAAATTCCAGGGTTATATACTACTGTCATATTCAGTTATTAAACAAACACCCGTTTGGGCAAAAAAAAAATATTTGGCAGATTTTGATGCAGATGTCATTGTGAGATACACCCTTTATATATTTGGGTTATATTCAGATATTTGAAATACTGCCATTTGGTGCACAAATCTATAATTGAGGCCTAGTGTGGGTCAGGGCGTGTGCGATACACCCTTTAAATACAGGGGTTCTATTCAGGTATTTGAAATACAGCCATTTTTTGCACAAACCTTTAATTGTGGCCTAGTGTGGGTCAGGGCGTGTGAGATGCACCCTTTATATACAGAGGTTATATTGTTTTATTAATAAAACACACTTTTTGGGGCAAAAAAAAACAATTGTTGCGCCCTTGCAGTTTCAAGACATTTGAAATTCCAGGGTTATATACTGCAGTCATATTCAGTTATTAAACAAACACCCGTTTGAGGGAAAAAACCATTTTTTGTCAGATTTTGATACAGATGTCATTGTGAGATACACCCTTTATATATTTGGGTTATATTCAGATATTTGAAATACCGCCATTTGATGCACAAACCTTTAATTGAGGCCTAGTGTGGGTCAGGGCGTGTGAAATACATCCTTTAAATACAGGGGTTCTATTCAGGTATTTGAAATACAGCCATTTTGGGCACAAATCTTTAATTGAGGCCTAAATTGGATCAGGGTGTGTGAGATACACCCTTTATATACAGGGGTTATATAGTTCTATTAATGAAAGACCCTTTTGGGGGGAAAATACACAGTTGTTGCGCCCTTGCAGCATCAAGACATTTGAAATTCCAGGGTTATATACTGCTGCCATATTCAGTTATTAAACAAACATCGGTTTGGGCTAAAAAGTTTATTTGACAGCCTTTGCTGCATATGTCATTGTGAGATACACCCTTTAAATACAGGGGTTCTATTCAGATATTTGAAATACCGCCATTTTGTGCACAAATCTTTAATTGCGGCCTAGTGTGGGTCAGGGCGTGTGAAATACATCCTTTAAATACAGGGGTACTATTCAGATATTTGAAATACAGCCATTTTGTGCACAAATCTTAAATTGCGGCCTAGTGTGGGTCAGGGCTTGAGAGATACGCCCTGTATACACAGGGCTTATAATCTTCTATTAACCGCCTCCGGACCGCCTAACGCAGATCGTGGCTGGCAAGCTGATGATTTAAAAAAAATCCAATCAGAAGCCACATAGCAGATCATATTAGTAAATATGATCTGTTATATGGCTGCCCTGCTCCTCTGCTGGTCCTTTTCGTCGGTTGGATCCAGCAGAGGAGCAGGCTTCACAGTGAGTACACCAAACACCACACACTAGCCCCAGATCACCCCCTGCACCCCAATTAACCCTTTGATCACCCCTTTGATCGCCCCTGTCAATCACTAGTGAAAGGAAAAAAGTGATCAGTGTAAACTGTCACTTTTTTTTTCCACTGGTATTGACTGTTAGGTTTTAGGGATAGTTTAGGCCCCTTGGTTAGGTAGTTTAGGGATCAGTTAGCGCCCAGCCCACCGCACCGCAGTCACTGATTCACTGATTAGCGTATCGCTAATCAGCATTTGTACTTTTATAGTATCTGGAAGTGATCAAAACTGATCACGGTCAGATCTATAATAGTATTAGTGTCACTTTAGTTCGCCCTCTACCCAAAACGCAGTGTTTGCCCGATCAGGCCTGATCGGTCGCCCACATGTGCGTTCGCCCACACCCGCCCCACCGCAGTGACAAAAAATATTTTTTTTTTGATCACTGCACATTCACTTTACATGCGCTGTGGCGATAAAAAAATCAGTTTTGATATTTTTTATCAACCGCAGCGGCCTCCGGTACTTCACTAGCCTCCCATTTGTAAGACAGGCTTGCTTTTTTTCTTGGGTAGTCTCAGGGAATACCCCCTAAATTTAGTAGTCCAAATGTCAAATAGGGGGTATTCTTCTGAAGAGGCCTACAGGCTTCTGACCCAGTCGGATGAGGAATGGGAACCCTCATCTGACGAATCTAGCGGGTCAGAATATGAACCTGTAGAAAGCAGTGGCACTCTGACCCAAAGTTCGGACGAGGAGGCTGAGGTCCCTGATAGCACCAGGCGTACCCAGCCCCATGTCGCTAGACCACAGGTTGCGCAGGATCCGCTTCAAGGGCAGCAGAGTGGGGCTGGCGCTGTCGGATTACGCGGTGAGGCATACACCAGCAGCGCAGCCCTCCCTGGACCTAGTACCAGCACTGCCGTAGAACATGGTGAAGTGGCGAGCACCAGAAGGGCAGTTGAAGCTGGTACGGTGGCACGAGCAGTAGTTACCCCGTCGCAGCCACCGCAAAGACGGGCCCGTAGACCCCCTAGAATCCCTGAGGTGCTGGCAAACCCTGATTGGCAGTCCCCAACTTCAGCCGCACCTGTAGTTCCCCCTTTCACCGCCCAGTCTGGAGTTCGGGTTGAGACAGCTCAGATCGGTTCGGCCCTGGGATTTTTTGAGCTGTTCTTGACTGCGGAGCTCTTGGACTTAGTCGTGGCTGAAACAAATCGGTATGCCACACAATTTATAACCGCCAACCCGGGAAGCTTTTATGCCCAGCCTTTCCGGTGGAAACCAGTCCAAGTTTCCGAAATTAAAACTTTTCTGGGCCTTCTCCTCAACATAGGTCTAACTAAAAAGCATGAATTGCGGTCATATTGGTCCACGAACCCAATTCATCACATGCCCATGTTCTCTGCTGCTATGTCCAGGGCACGTTTTGAGGCCATCCTGCGTTTCCTGCACTTTAGCGACAATAGCACCTCCCGTCCCAGAGTCCACCCAGCTTTTGACCGGCTCCACAAAATTCGGCCCCTCATAGACCATTTCAACCAGAAATTTGCAGATTTGTATACCCCAGAGCAAAACATCTGCATAGACGAGTCCCTAATACATTTTACCGGGCGCCTTGGCTTCAAACAATACATCCCAAGCAAGCGCGCCCGGTATGGGGTCAAATTGTATAAGCTCTGTGAAAGGGCCACAGGCTATACCCACAAATTTCGGATCTATGAGGGAAAAGATCAGACCCTGGAGCCGGTCGGTTGCCCTGACTACCTGGGGAGCAGTGGGAAGACAGTCTGGGACTTGGTGTCACCCTTATTCGGCAAGGGGTACCATCTTTATGTGGACAATTTCTACACAAGTGTGGCCCTCTTTAGGCATTTGTTTCTAGAACAGATTGGCGCCTGTGGCACCGCGCTGAACTAATCACGTGGGCTTCCCCCAACGGCTCGTTACCACCCGTCTTGCAAGGGGGGAGAGGGCTGCATTGTGTAACGAAGAACTGCTCGCGGTAAAATGGAGAGACAAGCGTGACGTTTACATGCTCTCCTCCATTCACGCAGACACAACAATACAAATTGAGCGAGCAACCCGTGTCATTGAAAAGCCCCTCTCAGTCCAATACAATTTCTACACAAGTGTGGCCCTCTTTAGGCATTTGTTTCTAGAACAGATTGGCGCCTGTGGCACCGTGCGAACTAGTCGTGCGGGCTTCCCCCAACGGCTCGTTACCACCCGTCTTGCAAGGGGGGAGAGGGCTGCATTGTGTAACGAAGAACTGCTCGCGGTAAAATGGAGAGACAAGCGTGACGTTTACATGCTCTCCTCAATTCACGCATACACAACAATATAAATTGAGCGAGCAACCCGTGTCATTGAAAAGCCCTTCTCAGTCCACGACTATAACCTTCACATGGGAGGGGTGGACTTCAATGACCAGATGTTGTCTCCGTATTTAGCTTCCTGCAGAACCAGACGCTGGTATAAGAAGGTGTCTGTATATTTGATTCAATTGGCTCTGTATAATAGTTTTTTTCTCTACAGTAAGGCTGGGAGAACACGATCCTTCCTCAAATTTCAGGAAGAGATCATCGAGAACCTCCTGTACCCAGGAGGTTCCATGGCCCCATCCACCAGTGTAGTTAGCCGTCTACACGAGCGACATTTCCCCAATGTCGTTGCCGGTAACCTTCACCCCGAAAAAGATGTTGTGTCTGTAGCAGGAGTGGAATAAGGCGTGACACCCGCTATTTCTGTCCTGACTGTCCTGACCACCCTGCCCTAAGCTTAGGGGAGTGTTTCCGGAAGTACCACACACAGGTACATCTAGCATAGGGATCACATCTCACCAGGACAGACACACAGGGCTATTAGGGCCCATTAACTCACAGCTGCTGCAAACGTCTCCTTTCACCTGGGACAAAGTGCATAACGCACTCCGCCACATCTTTGGGCGATTTGCGCTTTGCACATTGACCCATTGGGAAGGAGAGGTTTGTTCTATAAAGGTAAAAAAAAAAAAAAAAAAAAACACCAGTAAGCAAAAAGGTTAATGTTCTGTTCAAAAGGTTAAAGTTTATATGTTCTGTTCCAAAGTTAATAAAATTATTGCGTTGCGGCCTGTTTTTTTTTTTTTTTTTACCTTCCAGGTGGACCAACCGATCGACTAGCTGCAGCACTGATGTGCATTCTGACGAAGCATTGCGCTGCTGTCAGATTACACGCAAGTCGGTGTATCCGGCGCTGCAAGACGAGATTTCTCCTCTGCAGTAAAAGATACGTTTGCCAAGGTATACGAGCTGAGGAGGAGGCAGTGTTCCTATGCTTTGGCAAACACTTTGTATATAAAAAAAATAAAAAATTTATTCATCCACATCAATTGATGTGAATGGAGAAATCTGGTTTGCCAGGGCATACGAGCTAAGTGGGGCGGAGCTCCTATGTCCTGGCAGACGCCTTTCCCCTCCTTTTTTTTTTGGGCAGAGATTTTTTCATCCACATTGATCGATGGGAATGAAGAAATCTGTGCCGTTCATTTTTTTCTTTCAGCCCAGAGGCTGAACGGAAAAAAAAAATCTCATTACCTGTATGCTCAATATAAGGAGAATAGCAGAAACGCCTAATGCTGGCCATACATGTAATGATTGCGGAGACCCTCAAATGCCAGGGCAGTACAAACACCCCACAACTGACCCCATTTTGGAAAGAAGACACCCCAAGGTATTCGCTGAGGGGCATATTGAGTCCATGAAAGATTTAAATTTTTGTCCCAAGTTAGCGGAAAGTGAGACTTTGTGAGAAAAAACTAAAAAAATATCAATTTCCGCTAACTTATGCCAAAAAAAAATAATTCTATGAACTCGCCAGGCCCCTCATTGAATACCTTCGGGTGTCTTCTTTCCAAAGTGGGGTCACATGTGGGGTATTTATACTGCCCTGGCTTTTTAGGGGCCCTAAAGCGTGAGAAGAAGTCTGGGATCCAAATGTCTAAAAATGCCCTCCTAAAAGGAATTTGGGCACATTTGCGCATCTAGGCTGCAAAAAAGTGTCACACATGTGGTATCGCCGTACTCAGAAAAAGTTGGGGAATGTGTTTTAGGGGTGTCATTTTACATATACCCATGCTGGGTGAGATAAATATCTTGGTCAAATGCCAACTTTGTATTAAAAAAATGGGAAAAGTTGTCTTTTGCCAAGATATTTCTCTCACCCAGCATGGGTATATGTAAAATGACACTCCAAAACACATTCCCCAACTTCTCCTGAGTACGGCGATACCAGATGTGTGACACTTTATTGCAGCCTAGGTGGGCAAAGGGGCACACATTCCAAAGTGCACCTTTCGGATTTCGCAGGCCATTTTTTACACATTTTGATTGCAAAGTACTTCTCACACATATGGGCCCCTAAATTGCCAGGGCAGTATAACTACGCCACAAGTGACCCCATTTTGGAAAGAAGACACCCCAAGGTATTCTGTGAGGGGCATGGCGAGTTCCTAGAATTTTTTATTTTTTGTCGCAAGTTAGTGGAATATGAGACTTTGTAAGGAAAAAAAAATAAAAAATAAAAAATAAAAATCATCATTTTCCGCTAACTTGTGACAAAAAATAAAAAATTCTAGGAACTCGCCATGCCCCTCACGGAATACCTTGGGGGTGTCTTCTTTCCAAAATGGGGTCACTTGTGGCGTAGTTATACTGCCCTGGCAATTTAGGGGCCCAAATGTGTGAGAAGTACTTTGCAATCAAAATGTGTAAAAAATGGCCTGCGAAATCCGAAAGGTGCACTTTGGAATATGTGCCCCTTTGCCCACCTTGGCTGCAAAAAAGTGTCACACATGTGGTATCGCCGTACTCAGGAGAAGTTGGGAAATGTGTTTTGGGGTGTCATTTTACATATACCCATGCTGGGTGAGATAAATATCTTGGTTAAATGCCAACTTTGTATAAAAAAATTGGAAAAGTTGTCTTTTGCCAAGATATTTCTCTCACCCAGCATGGGTATATGTAAAATGACACCCCAAAACACATTCCCCCACTTCTCCTGAGTATGGCGATACCACATGTGTGACACTTTTTTGCAGCCAAGGTGGGCAAAGGGGCACATATTCCAAAGTGCACCTTTCGGATTTCACCGGTCATTTTTTACAGATTTTGATTGCAAAGTACTTCTCACACATATGGGCCCCTAAATTGCCAGGACAGTATAACTACGCCACAAGTGAACCCATTTTGGAAAGAAGACACCCCAAGGTATTTTGTGATGGGCATAGTGAGTTCATGGAAGTTTTTATTTTTTGTCACAAGTTAGTGGACTATGAGACTTTGTAAGAAAAAAAAAAATCATTTTCCGCTAACTTGTGACAAAAAATAAAAATGTCTATGAACTCACTATGCCCATCAGCGAATACCTTAGGGTGTCTACTTTCCAAAATAGGGTCATTTGTAGGGGTTTTCTACTGTCTGGGCATTGTAGAACCTCAGGAAACATGACAGGTGCTCAGAAAGTCAGAGCTGCTTCAAAAAGCGGAAATTCAAATTTTTGTACCATAGTTTGTAAACGCTATAACTTTTACCCAAACCCTTTTTTTTTGCCCAAACATTTTTTTTTATCAAAGACATGTAGAGCAATAAATTTTGCGAAAAATGTATATATGGATGTCGTTTTTTTTGCAAAATTTTACAGCTGAAAGTGGCCTGGTCATCAAGGGGGTTTCAGCTAGCGGGGTTAAAGTGGTTAATAAAACACCCTTTTTGGGGCAAAATTTAAATTTTTTCATGCCTTGCAGCATAAAGAGGTTTGAAATTCCAGGTTTATATACTGCTTTAATATTTGCTGCATAGGTCATTGTGAGATACACCCTTTAAATACAGGGGTTAACATAGTAACATAGTACATAAGGCCGAAAAAATACATTTGTCCATCCAGTTCGGCCTGTCATCCTGCAAGTTGATCCAGAGGAAGGCAAAAAATAAAAACTGTGAGGTAGAAGCCAATTTTCCCCACTTTAGAGGAATAAAAAATTCCTTCCCGACTCCAATCAGGCAATCAGAATAACTCCCTGGATCAACGACCCCTCTCTAGTAGCTATAGCCTGTAATATTATTACACTCCAGAAATACATCCAGGCCCCTCTTGAACTCTTTTAGTGAACTCACCATCACCACCTCCTCAGGCAGAGAGTTCCATAGTCTCACTGCTCTTACCGTAAAGAATCTTCTTCTATGTTTGTGTACAAACCTTCTTTCCTCCAGACGCAGAGGATGTCCCCTCGTCACAGTCCTGTGGATAAATAGATGATGGGATAGATCTCTGTACTGACCCCTGAGATATTCATACATATTAATTAGATCTTCCCTCAGTCGTCTTTTTTATTAAGTGAATAACCCCAATTTTGATCATCTTTCAGGGTACTGTAGTTGCCCCAGTTATTACTTTAGTTGCCCTCCTCTGGACCCTCTCCAGCTTTGCTATGTCTGCCTTGTTTACAGGAGCCAAGAACTGTACACAGTACTCCATGTGTGGTCTGACTAGCGATTTGTAGAGTGGTAGGACTATGTTCTCATCACGGGCATCTATGCCCCTTTTGATGCAACCCATTATATTATTGGCCTTTGCAGCAGCTGCCATACACTGGTTTTTGCAGCATAGTTTGCTGTTTATTAAAATTCCTAGATCCTTTTCCATGTCAGTGTTATCTACAGTTACAAATCTTTAATTGCGGCCTAGTGTGGGTCAGGCCGCGTGAGATACATCCTGTATATACAGGGCTTATATTCTTCTATTAATAAAACACCCTTTTTTGGGCAAAATAAAAAAAAAATCAGGCCTTGCAGCATCAAGATGTTTGAAATTCCAGGGTTATATACTGCTGTCATATTCAGTTATTAAACAAACACCCATTTGGGCAAAAACAAATTAGTTGGCAGTCTTTGCTGCAGATGTAATTGTGATATACACCCTTTAAATACAGGGGTTCTATTCAGATATTTGCAATACCGCCATTTTGTGCACAAATCTTTAATTGCGGCCTAGTGTGGGTCAGGCCGTGTTAGATAAACCCTGTATATACAGGGCTTATATTCTTCTATTAATAAAACACCTTTTTTGGGGCAAAATACACAATTGTTGCGCCCTTACATCATCAAAACGTTTGAAATTCACTTTAAATACAGGGGTTTTATTCAGGTTTTTGAAATACAGCCATTTTAGGCAAACAAATATAATTGAGGCCTAGTCTGGTTCAGGGCGTGTGAGATACACCCTGTACATACTGTCGTTCTATTCTACTATTAATTAAACACCAATTTAGGCCAAGATCCTAAATTCGAGAAATATGAGGAGAGCGTCAAATAAGGGACGGGGCCCAGGTCGTGGTGCTGCTGGTGGAGCTTCTGTTGCAGGGAGAGGACGTGGTCGATCTGTGCCAGCTACACGCACAAGTGAAACGCCTTCCTCAGGTGTGAGTAGGCGACAGAACCTGCAGCGGTATTTGGTCAGGCCTAATGCAGCTCTACGAATGGTGAGGCCTGAACAAGTACAGGCAATAGTAGATTGGGTTGCTGACAGTGGCTCCAGTTCCTTCACATTGTCTCCCACCCAGTCTCATGCTGAAGACCACAGTTGGCACCTACTGCCAATGTCCATTAGTCTTTCACCTCACCCCCTTGCAAATCAGCCAAGCACTCTGAGCCCCAAGTCATGCAGCAGTCTCTTCTGCTTTTTGATGACTCTGTTAGCAGGGTTTCCTAGTGCCATCCACCTAGCCCTGCTCCAGAAGTGGAAGAGATTGAGTGCACTGATGCCCAACCACTTATCTTTAAAGATGAGTACATGGGAGGACCATCGCAGCAAGTGTCGGATGACGACGAAACACAGGTGCCAACTTCTGGGGTTTTCAAAAGTGTGCAGAATTACTGGCCTTTGAAATGCTGTCACTCTGTCTGGTGTAGATGGATAGTTTTAAAGGCCTTATGGCGGTGGCTATCCCACAGTACGTCGTGCGAAGGCCGCCACTACTTTTCCAGGTGGGCCATCTTTTCCCTGCACAACCAAGTAGGGAAGAAAATCAGGTGTGCACTGCGCAACGCCATCTGTGGCAAGGTGAACCTCACTACGGATACGTGGACCAGTAAGCACGGTCAGGGACGTTATATCTCCATAACAGCACACTGGGTAAATGCAGTGGTGGCTGGGCCTGAGGTGGATAGCAGTTTGGCGCATGTCCTTCCACCACCGAGGATTGCAGGGTGCTTCAGTTTGCCTCCTGTTGCTTCCTCCTCCTACTCTGCTTCCACATTCTCTACCAGCTCGTCATCCAGTCAGCGTAACACCTTCATCACCAACTTCAGCACAGCCAGGGGTAAACGACAGCAGGCAGTTTTAAAACGTATCTGTTTGGGGGAAAAACCCCACACCGCGCAGGAGCTGTGGACGGGCCTTGAACAACAGACCAATGAGTGGTTGGTGCCAGTGAGCCTCAAGCTCAGCCTGGTGGTGTGCGATAATGGGCAAAATCTTGTAGAAGCTCTGGGACAAGCCGGTTTGACGCACATCCCTTGTCTGGTGCACGTGCTGAATTTGGTGGTGCAGAGGTTCCTTAAAAAGTACCCCGGTATGTCAGAGCTGCTGCAGAAAGTGCGGGCAGTTTGTGCGCTCTTTTGCCGTTCTCACCATACTGCTGCTCGCCTGTCAGCACTGCAGCGTAACTTCGGCCTTCCCGCTCACCGCCTCATATGCGACTTGCCCACAAGGTGGAACTCCACCTTGCACATGCTGGCCAGACTGTGTGAGTAGCAGCAGGCGATAGTGGAGTTTCAGCTGCAGCACGCATGGTTGAGTCGCTCGGTGGAACAGCACCACTTTACCACCAATGACTTGGCCTCCATGCTGAGACCTGTGTTCCTTGTTGCGCTGTTTCGAGTATGGAAGATAATGGAAGAGGATGTGGCACAGGAGGAGGAGGAGGAGGAGGAAGAGAGATCATTTCATAGGGTTTCCGGCCAGTCATTCCCAAGTGGATCTGAGGGTGGGTTCCTGCACCCACAAACTCAAGGTACACAATTGTCCAGCCAGGGCACAGTTGTGGAGGATGACGAGGTGGAGGATGAAGAGATGGAGGAGGAGGAACTATGTTCACAGCAGGGTGGCACCCAGACCAGCTCATGGCCATCACTGGTGCGTGGCTGGGGGGATACAGAGGACACAGACGATACACCTCCCACAGAGGACAGCTTTTCGTTGCCTCTGGGCAGCCTGGCACACATGAGCGATTACATGCTGCAGTGTCTCCGCAACAACCGCCGAGTTGCCCACATTCTAACTTGTGCTGATTACTGGGTGGCCACGCTACTGGATTCCCATTACAAGGACAACGCAACGTCCTTAATTCCGTCACTGGAGCATGATCGTAAGATGAGCGAGTACAAGCGCGCGCTGGTAGACGCGCTGCTGGTGGCTTTCCCACCTGACAGCGGGGGCACAGTGGAAGCACAAGGCGAAGGCAGAGGATGAGGAAAAGGTCGCCAACGCAGCTAGGGCACCGCCAGCACCTCAGAAGGCAGGGTTAGCATGGCCAAAATGTGGAAAAGCTTTGTCAGCACGCCACAACAACTAGCACCACCAGCTGATATGGAACATCTTAGCAGGAGGCAGCATTTCAGCAACATGGTGGAGCAGTATGTGTTCACACTCCTACACGTACTGAATGAAGGGTCTGCCCCCTTCAACTTCTGGGTCTCCAAATTGGGCACGTGGCCTGAGCTTGCCCTTTACGCCATACAGGTGCTGGCCTGCCCTGCGGCCTGTGTATTATCTGAACGTGTGTTTAGCACGGCAGGGGGTGTCATCACAGACAAGCGCAGCCACCTGTTCACAGCTAATATGGACAAGCTCAAGTTCATTAAAATGAACCAGGCATGGATACCACAGGACTTGTCCGTACTTTGTGGAGAATAGACATGTGTATCGGCACTAACCAGCCATTGTTATACTGCAACGCAATTGCTCATTCTTGTATTTTGGATATTTCACACTCATTTGGAGTTTACCCTAATTTAAAAAAATGTAATTAAAACCAAAAACCTGTGTTGGCTACATCGTCCTCCGCCACCACCGCTTCCACCTTCACTGTTACGTCCACCGCCTCCTCAAACTCCTACTCTATATGGAACTCCACCTCATAAATCTAAAAAAAATTCTATTTGTACGTATTTTATTTTATGTCATTTCACTACTTTGTCAGTTACATTTTCTGGTGAAATTCACCAATTTTTGGGTGTGAAGTACCACTGCTATACCTAGTAGACTGAAAAAATAAATAAATTGTCAGTTACATTTTCTGGTGAAATTCACCAATTTTGGGGTGTGAAGTACCACTGCTATACCTAGTATACTGGTAAAAAAAAAAATTGTCAGTTATATTTTTCAGTGAAAATCACCAATTTTTGGGTGTGATGTACTACTGCTATACCGAGAAGACATAAAAAAATAATAATTGTCTGTTACATTTTTGGGTGAAGTTCACAAATTTTTGGGTGTAATATACCCCTCCTCTACCTAGTTGACAGCTTAATAAATTTCAATCATTTTTCCTTAACATTTTTGGGTGACAATAAACTATTTTTTTTCTGTCATAGACCCCTGCTCTACCAAGTAGACAGGTTAATAAATTCCACAAATTTTTCCTTTCATTCAATGCTTAAACTTTTTAAAAGTTGTCCCACTTTTATACTTTAATAATTTGTCCCATAATTCCACTCTATAATTTTAAATAAAATAAAAAAATGAATCCTCCCTTGGATGTGGTCTCTCTTTCCTCTCCGGCGTGGAACCCTGATTCCCCTCCACCCGTGATCACCATGGTAGGCGCAGAAAAGAACATCGAAAGTTGATAGAGCAGATATAAAATTGGATCGTGAACATCACGGGAACGTGCAACATGGTGGGGCAGTAAGTGTGCACACGCCTACACGAACTGACTAACAGGGGTCAGCCCCTGCAACTTCTGGGTCTCCAAATTGGGCACATGGCCTGAGCTTGCCCTTTACCCCTTGGAGGTGCTGGTCTGCCCTGCAGCCAGTTTATTGTCCGAACGTGTATTTAGCATGACTGCAGGGAGTTATCACAGGTTATATTTCCCAATGTTTTGGGGTGTACCCTAATTAAAAAAAATAAAAAAAAATTTAAAACCAAAAAGCAGTGTAGGCTACTACCTCCTGTTCCTCCACCGCCGCTTCCACCTACACCGCCACATCCACCGCCTCCTCAACCTCCTACTCCATATGGACCTCGTCCTACTAGATCAAGATTATTATTTTTTATTTTTACGTATTTTATATTATTTTAAGTCATTTCCCTATACACATTTGTTTGCAGAGCGCTTGCCATGCTCTTAACCACATTTTGATGCCATTTGCAGCCCTCTAGCCTTTTCCATGACATTTTTACAGCCATTTTAGTGCTACAAAGTTCAGGTCCCCGTTGACTTCAATGGGGTTCGGGGTCAAGTTCGGTGGAGTTTAGTGAGGGTGAGGAGGACATCGTCCGCTTACAGTGAAAGATTGAACTCTTTATCCCTGACCATAATACCCCTGACATCCAGGTAGGCCCCAATTTTAGCCACTAGGGGTTTAATACACATTATGAATTATAAGGGGGATAAGGGACATTCCTGTCTTGTCCCATTGGTTATGTGTATTGGTCGAGACTCAGTGTGTGGAAGCTTGATTGTCGGCGTGGGGGAGGAGTATAAGCCTCGGATGGCCTGAACAAAAGGGCCAGAAAGACCATATGCCTTCAAGGTCGCAAACAGAAATGGCCAGCTTAGACGGTCAAACTCTTTTTCAGCCTCCTAACTCAGAAGCAATGCCTCCTCCCCCAAGCGGCCAACCAACTCCATCAAGTCAATGTTCCACCGTGTATTATCACTGCCCTGTCGACATTGGACAAAACCTACCTGATCTTTATGGATCAATGAGGGGAGAAAAGCATTTAGGCGAGAGGCCAGTATTTTAGTGAATTAAGTAATGCAATGGGCCTATAATTTTGACAATCAAGGGAATCTTTTCCTGGTTTTGGGATTAACGTGAGATACGAGTGGGGCATGGAAGTAGGTACCGCGTCACCTTATAGGAATCGATTAATAAGATTTGTCATATGGCGGATCAGTTCTGTCTTGTAATATTTATAGGAGAAGTCATCGGGCCCGGGGACTTGGCCACTGGTAGGTGGTCAATTACCTCCTCTATCTCGTCCACGTTACAGGTCCATTAAGGACATTAATATCTGTAGTCGACAGGGTGTGAAGGTTACATGAGTTCAAGTACTTCTGCAATAAGCACTACCTGGTCCTGTCATTTGTCGGGAGCTCACTAAGCAGATTATAGAGGTGTAGTAGGTCAACAGGTGTAGTAGGTGTAGTAGGTCAACAATCGCTCTGCAATTTCCTTGGGGTCATAATGGACTGTACCCTGACTGCACATGGGCCTGTTTGTGGGGGGAGGGGGGCGATTTCGTAATTTCTTCGCCAACAACGTATGAGGCTTATTCCCCAATACATAATACTGCTAAAGCGAGCGGTGGGTAGGATGGGCAGACATTGCCTCCTCAAAGTTATGCAAACGGGATTTCAGGGACCGTACTGTAGCTATTGAGTCCTTTTTTAGTCTTGTGCCCAGGGCGATACAGTGCCCTCTCATAACCGCTTCATGGGCCTCTCATAGGGAACGTACATCCCTTACCGACCCTTCGTTAAGCTCCAAGCAAGATTTAAGGTGGCCAAGTAATTCATCCCGTAGTAGTGGTCTCTTAAGGAGGGTGTCGTTAAGACGCCAATGACATTGGCGGGTATGTCCCGAACCAAGGTCTATTCTGACCATTACTGGGGCATGGTCAGACCAAGTTATTTGACCCATATAAGCTCCCTTCAGCACACGGAGGGTGAAAATGGTTCCAAAGAAGAAATCAATTAAGGCGTGGGTACCATGTGGAGCAGAGTAGAAGGAAAAGGACCTATCAGTGGGGTGATTAAGTCGCCAGAGATTGTATAAGGAGTATCTCCTGATTAATTTGTGAAAATCCCTAGGTAACCACTGTTGTGTTGCGTGCAAGGGCCTGCCTGGTAGGTAGAGATGGTCTTGCTGTTTGCCCGGTGGTCGTTTTGCAGCGAACTTTGCTCGTTCACGATTGGCCTAACATACGAACATATGGCGATATTCGCAATCGCCATATTTTTTTGCATAGCGCCAAACTTTGACCCATGACACATCCATCAGGTAGGACAGGACAGCCAATTGAGACATTTCAGCACATGGACACACCCCGAACCCTATAACAGAACCCGATCTGGCAGCCATTTTACATTATGTGTTTTGCCAGTGTAGGGAGAGATTGCATTTTGGAGCAGGGACAGACTGTTAGGGACACCAAACGCTAGCTAATAGGGCCACAAAAGTCCTTTTAATGACTGGTATACGGTGTGCTATCGACAGGTGTGATATACTTATAATATACTTTCTAATTGCCTAATTTTTGGGGCCTGTACTGGCCGACAGTTACATATTTATCCTGTGACCGCCTAATGTACCTCCAGCCACAGAATCCAAAGTTCTTTGCTGTCAGGTGAATGCCTATTGCCTAATTTTTAGGGTCCTGTACTGGCCGACAGTTACATATTTATTCTGTGACCGCCTAATGTACCTCTAGCCACAGAATACAACGTTTTTTGCTGTCAGGTAAATGCCTATCGCCTAATTTTTGGGGCCTGTACTGGCCAACAGTTAAATTTTTTATCTCTAGCCACATAACCACACCCCTGTCTCACTCATCTGCCTCTCATTATGGTGGCATATGAACACCATTCACCATAAGGACTTTCTAATGTCAGAGGGTCATGTGACTGTGCCCCTCACCCCATACTGTGCTCCTTATACCCTGCATTGTGCCCTCTCACCCTGTGTAGTGCCCCTAGTCATTCCCTGTACTGTGCCCTTTTATCCCATTATGGTATGGCGGTGTTATCCGGTCACTGTACAGAGGTGTTATCCGGTCAATGTATGGCTGTGGTATCTAATAACTGGATAGCCATAACTGTATCCCTTTCCCTGCCCACGCCATCCTTTTTTAGACCTGGCATGAGCGGAAAAAATTTGCAGATTGCAGTGCTAAGGACATTTTCGCCACAATCTATGTCAGAAATACACCTAACATAGACATATTTCTATACAATAAATGATCACCTAATTGTATTATTATTCGGAAGTAGGGCTAATATCTTTATAGTATATAGATTCTAGTGTATTATACTGTGCCCTGTATTTCCCAGTAGAAAATGATCCTTTGGAAACACAGTCCTAATTCCTGACCACCAGGACCAGGTAGCGCTCTGTCAGTACATGGTGGCCTCCCCTCTCCGCCATGCTGCTCCGCTGTGTACTGGTGCTTATTCTGACACTAGGGCTGGGTTCACATCCTATTTTTGCCATCCATTTAATGCATACCAAAAATGTATGCGTTAACAGACATCTTAGACTGATGCCGTATAGAGTTGAGCGAACACCTGGATGTTCGGGTTCGAGAAGTTCGGCCGAACATCCCGGAAATGTTCGGGTTCGGGATCCGAACCCGATCCGAACTTCGTCCCGAACCCGAACCCCATTGAAGTCAATGGGGACCCGAACTTTTCGGCACTAAAACGGCTGTAAAACAGCCCAGGAAAGGGCTAGAGGGCTGCAAAAGGCAGCAACATGTAGGTAAATCCCCTGCAAACAAATGTGGATAGGGAAATTAATTAAAATAAAAATTAAATAAATAAAAATTAACCAAAATCAATTGGAGAGAGGTTCCATAGCAGAGAATCTGGCTTCCCGTCACCCACCACTGGAACAGTCCATTCTCAGATATTTAGGCCCCGGCACCCAGGCAGAGGAGAGAGGTCCCGTAACAGAGAATCTGTCTTCATGTCAGCAGAGAATTAGTCTGCATGTCATAGCAGAGAATGAGGCTTCACGTCAGCCACCACTGCAACAGTCCATTGGCATATATTTAGGCCTAGCACACAGGCAGAGGAGAGAGGTCCCGTAACAGAGAATCTGGCTTCATGTCAGCAGAGAATCAGTCTGCATGTCATAGCAGAGAATGAGGCTTCACGTCAGCCACCACTGCAACAGTCCATTGGCATATATTTAGGCCCAGCACACACACAGGCAGAGGAGAGAGGTCCCGTAACAGAGAATCTGTCTTCATGTCAGCAGAGAATTAGTCTGCATGTCATAGCAGAGAATGAGGCTTCACGTCACCCACCACTGCAACAGTCCATTGGCATATATTTAGGCCTAGCACACAGGCAGAGCAGAGAGGTCCCGTAACAGACAATCTGGCTTCATGACAGCAGAGAATCAGTCTGCATGTCATAGCAGAGAATGAGGCTTCACGTCACCCACCACTGCAACAGTCCATTGGCATATATTTAGGCCTAGCACACAGGCAGAGCAGAGAGGTCCCGTAACAGACAATCTGGCTTCATGACAGCAGAGAATCAGTCTGCATGTCATAGCAGAGAATGAGGCTTCACGTCACCCACCACTGCAACAGTCCATTGGCATATATTTAGGCCTAGCACACAGGCAGAGCAGAGAGGTCCCGTAACAGACAATCTGGCTTCATGTCAGCAGAGAATCAGTCTGCATGTCATAGCAGAGAATGAGGCTTCACGTCACCCACCACTGCAACAGTCCATTGGCATATATTTAGGCCTAGCACACAGGCAGAGCAGAGAGGTCCCGTAACAGACGATCTGGCTTCATGTCAGCAGAGAATCAGTCTGCATGTCATAGCAGAGAATCAGGCTTCACGTCAGCCACCACTGCAACAGTCCATTGTCATAAATTTAGGCCCAGCACCCAGGCAGAGGAGAGAGGTCCCGTAACAGACAATCTGGCTTCATGTCAGCAGAGAATTAGTCTGCATGTCATAGCAGAGAATCAGGCTTCATGTCAGCCACCACTGCAACAGTCCATTGGCATATATTTAGGCCTAGCACACAGGCAGAGGAGAGGTTCATTCAACTTTGGGTAGCATCGCAATATAATGGTAAAATGAAAATAAAAATAGGATTGAATGAGGAAGTGCCCTGGAGTCCAATAATATATGGTTATGGGGAGGTAGTTAATGTCTAATCTGGACAAGGGACGGACAGGTCCTGTGGGATCCATGCCTGGTTCATTTTTATGAACGTCAGCTTGTCCACATTGGCTGTAGACAGGCGGCTGCGTTTGTCTGTAATGACGCCCCCTGCCGTGCTGAATACACGTTCAGACAAAACGCTGGCTGCCGGGGGCAGGCCAGCACCTCCAAGGCATAAAAGGCTAGCTCTGGCCACGTGGACAATTTAGAGACCCAGAAGTTGAATGGGGCCGAACCATCAGTCAGTACGTGGAGGGGTGTGCACACGTACTGTTCCACCATGTTAGTGAAATGTTGCCTCCTGCTAACACGTTGCGTATCAGGTGGTGGTGCAGTTAGCTGTGGCATGTTGACAAAAGTTTTCCACATCTCTGCCATGCTAACCCTGCCCTCAGAGGAGCTGGCCGTGACACAGCTGCCTTGGCGACCTCTTGCTCCTCCTCTGCCTTGGCCTTGGGCTTCCACTTGTTCCCCTGTGACATTTGGGAATGCTCTCAGTAGCGCGTCTACCAACGTGCGCTTGTACTCGCGCATCTTCCTATCACGCTCCAGTGCAGGAAGTAAGGTGGGCACATTGTCTTTGTAGCGTGGATCCAGCAGGGTGGCAACCCAGTAGTCCGCACAGGTTAAAATGTGGGCAACTCTGCTGTCGTTGCGCAGGCACTGCAGCATGTAGTCGCTCATGTGTGCCAGGCTGCCCAGGGGTAAGGACAAGCTGTCCTCTGTGGGAGGCGTATCGTCATCGTCCTGCCTTTCCCCCCAGCCACGCACCAGTGATGGACCCGAGCTGCGTTGGGTGCCACCCCGCTGTGACCATGCTTCATCCTCATCCTCCTCCACCTCCTCCTCATCCTCGTCCTCCTCGTCCTCCAGTAGTGGGCCCTGGCTGGCCACATTTGTACCTGGCCTCTGCTGTTGCAAAAAACCTCCCTCTGAGTCACTTCGAAGAGACTGGCCTGAAAGTGCTAAAAATGACCCCTCTTCCTCATCCTCCTCCTCCTCCTCCTGGGCCACCTCCTGTTCCATCATCGCCCTAAGTGTTTTCTCAAGGAGACATAGAAGTGGTATTGTAACGCTGATAACGGTGTCATCGCCACTGGCCATGTTGGTGGAGTACTCGAAACAGCGCAACAGGGCACACAGGTCTCGCATGGAGGCCCAGTCATTGGTGGTGAAGTGGTGCTGTTCTGTAGTGCGACTGACCCGTGCGTGCTGCAGCTGAAACTCCACTATGGCCTGCTGCTGCTCGCACAGTCTGTCCAGCATGTGCAAGGTGGAGTTCCACCTGGTGGGCACGTCGCATATGAGGCGGTGAGCGGGAAGGCCGAAGTTACGCTGTAGCGCAGACAGGCGAGCAGCGGCAGGATGTGAACGCCGGAAGCGCGAACAGACGGCCCGCACTTTATGCAGCAGCTCTGACATGTCGGGGTAGTTGTGAATGAACTTCTGCACCACCAAATTCAGCACATGCGCCAAGCAAGGGATGTGCGTCAAATTGGCTAGTCCCAGAGCTGCAACGAGATTTCGCCCATTATCACACACCACCAGGCCGGGCTTGAGGCTCACCGGCAGCAACCACTCGTCGGTCTGTTGTTCAATACCCCGCCACAACTCCTGTGCGGTGTGGGGCCTGTCCCCCAAACATATGAGTTTCAGAATGGCCTGCTGACGTTTACCCCGGGCTGTGCTGAAGTTGGTGGTGAAGGTGTGTGGCTGACTGGATGAGCAGGTGGAAGAAGAGGAGGAGGAAGCCGAGAAGGAGGAGGTGGCAACAGGAGGCAAAGAATGTTGCCCTGCGATCCTTGGCGGCGGCAGGACGTGCGCCAAACAGCTCTCCGCCTGGGGCCCAGCTGCCACTACATTTACCCAGTGTGCAGTTAGGGAGATATAGCGTCCCTGGCCGTGCTTACTGGTCCACGTATCTGTGGTTAGGTGGACCTTGCTACAGATGGCGTTGCGCAGTGCACACTTGATTTTATCGGATACTTGGTTGTGCAGGGAAGGCACGGCTCTCTTGGAGAAGTAGTGCCGGCTGGGAACAACATACTGTGGGACAGCAAGCGACATGAGCTGTTTGAAGCTGTCTGTGTCCACCAGCCTAAATGACAGCATTTCATAGGCCAGTAGTTTAGAAATGCTGGCATTCAGGGCCAGGGATCGAGGGTGGCTAGGTGGGAATTTACGCTTTCTATCAAATGTTTGTGAGATGGAGAGCTGAACGCTGGCGTGTGACATGGTTGAGACGCTTGGTGACGGAGGTGGTGGTGGTGGTGTTGGTGGTACATCCCCTGTTTGCTGGGCGGCAGGTGCCAACGTTCCTCCAGAGGCGGAGGAAGAGGCCGAGGCGGCAGCAGCAGAATAGGCCGAGGCGGCAGCAGCAGAAGAGGTAGCAGGGGGAGCCTGAGTGACTTCCTTGGTTTTAAGGTGTTTACTCCACTGCAGTTCATGCTTTGCATGCAGGTGCCTGGTCATGCAGGTTGTGCTCAGGTTCAGAACGTTAATGCCTCGCTTCAGGCTCTGATGGCACAGCGTGCAAACCACTCGGGTCTTGTCGTCAGCACATTGTTTGAAGAAGTGCCATGCCAGGGAACTCCTTGAAGCTGCCTTTGGGGTGCTCGGTCCCAGATGGCGGCGGTCAGTAGCAGGCGGAGTCTCTTGGCGGCGGGTGTTCTGCTTTTGCCCACTGCTCCCTCTTTTGCTACGCTGTTGGCTCGGTCTCACCACTGCCTCTTCCTCCGAACTGTGAAAGTCAGTGGCACGACCTTCATTCCATGTGGGGTCTAGGACCTCATCGTCCCCTGCATCGTCTTCCACCCAGTCTTGATCCCTGACCTCCTGTTCAGTCTGCACACTGCAGAAAGACGCAGCAGTTGGCACCTGTGTTTCGTCATCATCAGAGACATGCTGAGGTGGTATTCCCATGTCCTCATCATCAGGAAACATAAGTGGTTGTGCGTCAGTGCATTCTATGTCTTTCACCGCTGGGGAAGGGCTAGGTGGATGCCCTTGGGAAACCCTGCCAGCGGAGTCTTCAAACAGCATAAGAGACTGCTGCATAACTTGAGGCTGAGACAGTTTCCCTGGTATGCATGGGGGTGATGTGACAGACTGATGGGGTTGGTTTTCAGGCGCCATCTGTGCGCTTTCTGCAGAAGACTGGGTGGGAGATAATGTGAACGTGCTGGATCCACTGTCGGCCACCCAATTGACTAATGCCTGTACCTGCTCAGGCCTTAACATCCTTAGAACGGCATTGGGCCCCACCATATATCGCTGTAAATTCTGGCGGCTACTGGGACCTGAGGTAGTTGGTACACTAGGACGTGTGGATGTGGCAGAACGGCCACGTCCTCTCCCAGCACCAGAGGGTCCACTAACACCACCACGACCATGTCCACGTCCGCGTCCCTTACTAGATGTTTTTCTCATTGTTATGGTTCACCACAACAACAAATATATTATTTGGCCCAATGTATTGTATTCAAATTCAGCGGGATATAAATTTGAGGCCTAGTATTTAGGCGCTGGGTGACCGGTATGGATTTAGTGACAGAATTAGACTTGGAAATGCACAGAAGCGTGTGTGTGAAGTTATTCTGAATGACCCAATGTGCACCTTGAATATTATATACCCTTTTTGGGATAGATTTCAAATAGCTCTGATATAGCAGGAACCACTAAATTATGAAATTGCTAAATTGGGAATTGTACTTCAACCCAGAACAAAAAATGTGCTTTGACGGGCACTAAATAACTTTCCCAGCTACAACAGTACAGCGGTAACGAGAGATTTAGAGGGATTTAAATTTGAGGCCTAGTATTTAGGCGCTGGGTGACAGGTATGGGTTTAGTGACAGAATTAGACTTGGAAATACACAGTAGCGGGTGTGTGTGAAGTTATTCTGAATGACCCAATGTGCACCTTCAATATTATATACCCTTTTTGGGATAGATTTCAAATAGCTCTGATATAGCAGGAACCACTAAATTATGAAATTGCTAAATTGGGAATTGTACTTCAACCCAGAACAAAAAATGTGCTTTGACGGACACTAAATATCTTGCCCAGCAACAACAGTACAGCGGTGGGTAACGAGAGATTTAGAGGGATTTAAATTTGAGGCCTAGTATTTAGGCGCTGGGTCACCAGTATGGATTTAGTGACAGAATTAGACTTGGAAATGCACAGAAGCGTGTGTGTGAAGTTATTCTGAATGACCCTATGTGCACCTTCAATATTATATACCCTTTTAGGGATAGATTTCAAATAGCTCTGATATAGCAGAAACCACTAAATTATGAAATTGCTAAATTGGGAATTGTACTTCAACCCAGAACAAAAAATGTGCTTTGACGGACACTAAATATCTTGCCCAGCAACAACAGTACAGCGGTGGGTAACGAGAGATTTAGAGGGATTTAAATTTGAGGCCTAGTATTTAGGCGCTGGGTGACAGGTATGGGTTTAGTGACAGAATTAGACTTGGAAATACACAGTAGCGGGTGTGTGTGAAGTTATTCTGAATGACCCAATGTGCACCTTCAATATTATATACCCTTTTTGGGATAGATTTCAAATAGCTCTGATATAGCAGGAACCACTAAATTATGAAATTGCTAAATTGGGAATTGTACTTCAACCCAGAACAAAAAATGTGCTTTGACGGACACTAAATATCTTGCCCAGCAACAACAGTACAGCGGTGGGTAACGAGAGATTTAGAGGGATTTAAATTTGAGGCCTAGTATTTAGGCGCTGGGTCACCGGTATGGATTTAGTGACAGAATTAGACTTGGAAATGCACAGAAGCGTGTGTGTGAAGTTATTCTGAATGACCCTATGTGCACCTTCAATATTATATACCCTTTTAGGGATAGATTTCAAATAGCTCTGATATAGCAGAAACCACTAAATTATGAAATTGCTAAATTGGGAATTGTACTTCAACCCAGAACAAAAAATGTGCTTTGACGGACACTAAATATCTTGCCCAGCAACAACAGTACAGCGGTGGGTAACGAGAGATTTAGAGGGATTTAAATTTGAGGCCTAGTATTTAGGCGCTGGGTCACCGGTATGGATTTAGTGACAGAATTAGACTTGGAAATGCACAGAAGCGTGTGTGTGAAGTTATTCTGAATGACCCTATGTGCACCTTCAATATTATATACCCTTTTAGGGATAGATTTCAAATAGCTCTGATATAGCAGAAACCACTAAATTATGAAATTGCTAAATTGGGAATTGTACTTCAACCCAGAACAAAAAATGTGCTTTGACGGACACTAAATATCTTGCCCAGCAACAACAGTACAGTGGTGGGTAACGAGAGATTTAGAGGGATTTAAATTTGAGGCCTAGTATTTAGGCGCTGGGTCACCGGTATGGATTTAGTGACAGAATTAGACTTGGAAATGCACAGAAGCGTGTGTGTGAAGTTATTCTGAATGACCCTATGTGCACCTTCAATATTATATACCCTTTTAGGGATAGATTTCAAATAGCTCTGATATAGCAGAAACCACTAAATTATGAAATTGCTAAATTGGGAATTGTACTTCAACCCAGAACAAAAAATGTGCTTTGACGGACACTAAATATCTTGCCCAGCAACAACAGTACAGCGGTGGGTAACGAGAGATTTAGAGGGATTTAAATTTGAGGCCTAGTATTTAGGCGCTGGGTGACAGGTATGGGTTTAGTGACAGAATTAGACTTGGAAATACACAGTAGCGGGTGTGTGTGAAGTTATTCTGAATGACCCAATGTGCACCTTCAATATTATATACCCTTTTTGGGATAGATTTCAAATAGCTCTGATATAGCAGGAACCACTAAATTATGAAATTGCTAAATTGGGAATTGTATTTCAACCCAGAACAAGAAATGTGCTTGAACGGACACTAAATAACTCGCCCAGCTACAGCACTAGGGACAGATTTAGCTGGATATAAATTTGAGGCCTAGTATTTAGGCGCTGGGTGACCGGTATGGATTTAGTGACAGAATTAGACTGGGATATGGCCAAAAAATGAACAGACTATTGCTGGTTAAATGCACTTGGTGTGACAGCTTCACCCTGATGTAGGCTTTAGCCAAAAAACAACCACACCATTGAGGGTTAAATGCACTTGGTGACAGGCGCAGCTTGCCCCTGATTTTGTATATGGCCAAAAAATGAACAGACTATTGCTGGTTAAATGCACTTGGTGTGACAGCTTCACCCTGATGTAGGCTTTAGCCAAAAAACAACCACACCATTGAGGGTTAAATGCACTTGGTGACAGGCGCAGCTTGCCCCTGATTTTGTATATGGCCAAAAAATGAACAGACTATTGCTGGTTAAATGCACTTGGTGTGACAGCTTCACCCTGATGTAGGCTTTAGCCAAAAAACAACCACACCATTGAGGGTTAAATGCACTTGGTGACAGGCGCAGCTTGCCCCTGATTTTGTATATGGCCAAAAAATGAACAGACTATTGCTGGTTAAATGCACTTGGTGTGACAGCTTCACCCTGATGTAGGCTTTAGCCAAAAAACAACCACACCATTGAGGGTTAAATGCACTTGGTGACAGGCGCAGCTTGCCCCTGATTTTGTATATGGCCAAAAAATGAACAGACTATTGCTGGTTAAATGCACTTGGTGTGACAGCTTCACCCTGATGTAGGCTTTAGCCAAAAAACAACCACACCATTGAGGGTTAAATGCACTTGGTCGCAGCTTGTGCTGGCGCACCACAAGACACAAAATGGCCGCCGATCACCCCAGAAAAATGAGACTGACAAACGGTCTGTGCAGCCTAAAAACAGTGAGCAATTGAGGATCAGCAGCTCAATGATCCACAGCTGCAGATCGATCAGTTAATCAAGTCCTTTGGAGGAGTTAATCTGCCTAATCTCGCCCTACTGTCGCAGCCGCAACCTCTCCCTACGCTAATCAGAGCAGAGTGACGGGCGGCGCTATGTGACTCCAGCTTAAATAGAGGCTGGGTCACATGGTGCTCTGGCCAATCACAGCCATGCCAATAGTAGGCATGGCTGTGATGGCCTCTTGGGGCAAGTAGTATGACGCTTGTTGATTGGCTGCTTTGCAGCCTTTCAAAAAGCGCCAAGAAAGCGTCACAAAAGCGCGAAGAAAGCGACGAACACCGAACCCGAACCCGGACTTTTACGAAAATGTCCGGGTTCGGGTCCGTGTCACGGACACCCCAAAATTCGGTACGAACCCGAACTATACAGTTCGAGTTCGCTCATCCCTAATGCCGTACAGTGGTGTCTGTTCACCATAAAGTTCCATTATAGAAACAAAATTTAGGTTAACGTATGCATTTTTTTAAATGGATACATTAAAACTTACATACAAAACTTGGAGTGCTGAACATTTGTATTTATCAAACCGATAGGAAATAAAAAAATTCTAGGCTCCAGCAGGGCACATTTTTGAGAGTTTCCCTTTTAAGGGTCCATTCACACGATTTTGGCGGAACAGATCTGGACCAGTTCTGTACCCATTCATTTTCAATGGGTCCTGAAAAAAAATCTGACATTGAGCTGTCCGATTTTTTTCAGGACCCATTGAAAATTAATGGGTACAGAACTTGTCCAGATCTGTTCCGCAAAAAACGGAACAGATCAGGAAAGAAACAAAGGACGTGTGAATGGACCCTAAGACGTATAAAAATGGCCCCTGATTAAAATACATATTTTTTGTGGGAATTTTTGCCAATGATCCCCCTCTGGTATATCACTGTCCAGGTTGTGGGACTATTTAATCGCGAACGCGCGTTCACATTCGCAAATCGTCCCGGGCGATGTTCGTCCATCACTACTGATAGGGCCAACCTATCCATGGAGTCAGAAAAAATTATATTCAAATCTCCTCCCAGTAGGACTCTTTGAGGCAGAATTGCAGCATGGTGTGAATTACCACCAACACCACAAGGCGACTTTTTGTTTGAATATGACTGCTTGTTTTGTCACTTGCCTAAAGTGTGACTAAAACACTGAACTGTTTTAGCCAAAGAACTTGTTGTTGCCTCTATACTGCTGTCCACCAGAGCGAGTCCCCACACCGCCTTGAGGGATTTTAACTCCAAAAGCAAAAGTCTCCTCTTGGCGTTGGAGTTGAGTCCCTTGACATTTAGGATCACACACTGCACCATGTGGATGTAGGAGAGAGTGGATTGTGGGGAGAATACAGCTCACCAATATTCATATGATGTAATTCTGCGTGTTCTTTGATCATTATCCGAATAACCTCACGCCTGATGAATTCCTGTCTATTACAGGGATCAGAGTTCGGAAAAGCTTTGACCCAAAAGTGTGAGGTAACTAGAAAGTAAAATGGAAACAAGAGGGAAGGGCAGACAACACAAAACTAGACGAAAGTCATAAACATACTGTAAAGCTAACAATGAATGGCGATTCCCAGGGATGTATGTCCCTGCTAGAGGCAACAACCAGAGCCTCTTCCGGGGTCGCGGTTTCAGAGGTCAACTGACAGAGGCTCCTTGCGGAGCAAATACTGACTAACTAGACCTTCTAAGGTAGCGGCAGGCAGAAATTCCCTTGCAGCAGGGGAGAGCTCTGGTCCGGTCTTCTGGGGTGCTAGGTCTCCAGATAATGGGGCCGCCTCTGTAATGGTGGGTGGCTGGTCTCTCCTCTCCGGTGGATCTTCCCGCGCTCTCGCTCAAGCGCTATGTCGGGGTGGTGGGAGGGAGCAATGGTGGGAGGCTCCCTGCTGTGTGGAGCGCCTCGCAGGGAGAGCCGCTCTGGGAGCCTGTGTCCAGCACTCGTCCAGCGTTCTGGGTGGTGAGGGAGGTCGGGGAGGAGGAGAGGACTTGCGGGGAGCAGTTTTCTTTCCCATGTGTCCGGTGGTATGGGTGTCGCTGGCCAGTTTGCAGTGATGCAGGCTGGTTGGCGTCCAGGCATGCCCCCCCCAAACTACAAGTATTAATGTAATAGTCCTTCCAAGGTCATGCAGTCTGGAAAAAATGTACTTACTAGGTCTATGGAAAACTGTATTGTGGTACCACCTATAAAAGCTGTGGTCTATGCGAAAGGTTTTCAATTGTATGTTTTTTTTCTCACTGACATCAATATCGGAAACGTCAACACATGGAGCATCTAGTAACTGCAAGCACAACATGTAGGTAGCCCTGAAACCCATGCAAGTTTGTTATAAAAATGCCATTCACTACACTAGCACATATGAGCATTACTGTAAACTAGCACAGCTGCTAAAACATAATCCATGTGAACATAGAGTAATAAATTGTGTAATCGCCAGTGACTCTTCCCATTGTGCATTAAGTCATTTGATTAGCTGGTTGAACTTTGACTTGCCTCTCCTTTACTTTATAATATGGTATGATATATTTGACTCTTCAGATCATTCAGAAGCCAGCTTGGATAGAGGATCCGGAATACATTAGGTGTGAATCTTTTCTTTAATGATTTATTCACTTATGTCATCATATTTTTCAGTGTGTTTGTATATATATATATGTATGTATGTATGTATGTATGTATGTATGTATATATGTAATAGAACAAACAAGTGAGTTACTTAACAATTACTATAAATCATTGACTGATGTTATAAGAGGAAGACAGTGGGAGCTTAGGGAGCTAAATGCATGGCTTAAGTCCTGGTGTAGGGCTGAAGGATTTTTGTGCTTAGAGCACCGGGCCGACTTCTCATTGCGTTACAAACTGTAATCCAGGGATGAATTGCACCTGTATTGGAGGGTGTCTGTTGTGCTGGGGGAGAGAATTCTAGCAGGTGGTGGTGAGGAATATTTAAATTAGGTATGGGGGGGGGGGGAGGCAGATAGTAGAGGGGTCAGAATATATCGGTGGGTGGAGAAATGGAAGATGGGGTTTATTAGGGCAGTTAATAGGGAAATCCACATACAATAATAAAAAAAAAAAACAGTGCTCACAAAATCTTAAGAATTCAATTTCGGAATAACTTAAAATGCATGTTCACAAATGCCTATGAAGAAAAATGGGATATTTGAAGTCCATTGGGGTGGTGGAATACAGAAATGTACTTGGTGTGGCTGAGACATGGCTGGACTATTCATATGTCTGGGCTGTTAAATTTCAAGGATTTACAGTATACTTTTTAGGAAAGATAGGGTCAATAGAAAAGATAGCGGAGTATGTCTGTATGTTTGGAGTTATATGAATACAAGCATGAAAGAAGCAATTGTGGGTGCGGATGGTGAGGCTGTTGAAACCTTATGGGTGGAATTACAAAGGTAAATAAACTCAGAAAAAATTATTATTGCTATAATCTATAGACCCCCTAACATCACTGAGGAGATAGAGGTTCAGCTGTATAACCAAATAGAGTAGGCTGCACAGACAGGTGACTATAATGGGAGCTTTTAACCTATTGACAGGGGTTTGTTTGTACCTAAACTGCAAAGAGGAGGAGATTCATCAACTTGCTACAGGACCACTTTATGGGTCAGGTTGTAGAAGATCCCAGTAGGGGCGATGCTATGTTGGATCTGGTAATTTCTAACAATGCAGAGTTTGTTGAAAATGTCACTGTTTGTGAAACACTTGGTAACAGTGACCACAATATAATTATATTCATTCTATACTGTAAATAACAGACTCTGGCTGAGAGGGGAAAAAACTAAAACATTTAAAAAGGACATTTTCCCCAGGTACATTTTAGAGAATAGACTGGGAAAAGCTATTGTCACACAATGATAGACAGGAAAAATGGGAGAGCTTTAGATTTACATTGGGTGATTATACTGCAAAATGTATCCTTACAGGTAATAAGTATAAAATTAAACCCCAAATGGCTTACTGCTACAGTAAAAAGTGCAGAAATTGACCATAAAGGGCATTTATAAAAATACAAAGCCATCGGGTCAGCTATAACCTTTAAAATTTTAAAGAGGCTTCATAAAATCTGTAAAAAAAAAAAAGAGATAAAATCAGCAAAAGTACAAAATGAACAACATGTGGCCAAAGAAAGCAAAACAAATCCCCAAAATGTTTTAAAATATATAAATGCTAAATATCAAGGTCAGAGCAGGTAGGTCTCCTAAATAACAGGGAGTTGGACACTGAGGTTCAGGAAACGGCAGAGATACTAAATGGGTTTTTATTACAAAAGGAGATAAATTAGCTGCTGTTGCTGGTGCCAGGGCTAGTACATCCAGTAATATACTAAATTGGCTAAATGTAGATTTGGTCCAAGCTAAATTAAATAAATTTAATGTGAACAAAGCTCTGGGACAGATGTATTACACCCAAGGATTCTTAAAGTACTCAGTTCAGTTATTGCTGTTCTTGAATTTTGGAGATTCTCTGGTGACTGGTACAGTGCCAAGCCACTGGTGCAAGTAGTAGTGCCCATATTCAAAAAGATCTCTGTCTCCCCAAGTAATTAGAGACCACTCAGGATATACAAACCGGATTCCAAAAAAGTTGGGACACTAAACAAATTGTGAATAAAAACTGAATGCAATGATGTGGAGATGGCAAATGTCAATATTTTATTTGTAATAGAACGTAGATGACAGATCAAACGTTTAATCCGAGTAAATGTATCATTTTAAAGGAAAAATATGTTGATTCAAATTTTCACGGTGTCAACAAATCCCCAAAAAGTTGGGACAAGTAGCAATAAGTAAATTTGAGCATAACGAAGAGCTGGAAGACCAATTAACACTAATTTGGTCAATTGGCAACATGATTGGGTATAAAAAGAGCTTCTCAGAGTGGCAGTGTCTCTCAGAAGCCAAGATGGGTAGAGCATCACCAATTCCCACAATGTTGCGCAGAAAGATAGTGGAGCAATATCAGAAAGGTGTTATCCAGCGAAAAATTGTAAAGACTTTGCATCTATCATCATCAACTGTGCATAACATCATCCGAAGACTCAGAGAATCTGGAACAATCTCTGTGCGTAAGGATCGAGGCCGTAAAACCATACTGGATGCCCGAGATCTCAGGGCCCTTAAACGACACTGCACCACAAACAGGAATGCTACTGTAAAGGAAATCACAGAATGGGCTCAGGAATACTTCCAGAAACCATTGTCAGTGAACACAATCCACCGTGCCATCCGCCGTTGCCAGCTGAACCTCTACAGTGCAAAGAAGAAGCCATTTCTAAGCAAGATCCACAAGCTCAGGCGTTTTCACTGGGCCAGGGATCATTTAAAATGGAGTGTGGCAAAATGGAACACTGTTCTGTGGTCAGACGAGTCACGATTCGAAGTTCTTTTTGGAATTCTGGGACGCCATGTCATCCGGACCAAAGAGGACAAGGACAACCCAAGTTGTTATCAACGCTCAGTTCAGAAGCCTGCATCTCTGATGGTATGAGTGCGTGTGGCATGGGCAGCTTGCATGTCTGGAAAGGCACCATCAATGCAGAAAAATATATTCAGGTTCTAGAACAACATATGCTCCCATCCAGACGTCATCTCTTTCAGGGAAGACCCTGCATTTTTCAACAAGATAATGCCAGACCACATTCTGCACAATCACAACATCATGGCTGCGTAGGAGGAGGATCCGGGTACTGAAATGGCCAGTCTGCAGTCCAGATCTTTCACCTATAGAGAACATTTGGCGCATCATAAAGAGGAAGATGCAACAAAGAAGGCCCAAGACGATTGAACAGTTAGAGGCCTGTATTAGACAAGAATGGGAGAGCATTCCTATTTCTAAACTTGAGAAACTGGTCTCCTCGGTCCCCAGAAGTCTGTTGAGTGTTGTAAGAAGAAGGGGAGATGCCACACAGTGGTGAAAATGGCCTTGTCCCAACTTTTTGGGGATTTGTTGACACCATGAAATTCTGATTCAACATATTTTTCCCTTAAAATGGTACATTTTCTCAGTTTAAACTTTTGTTCTGTGATTTATGTTCTATTCTGAATAAAATATTAGAAGTTGGCACCTCCACATCATTGCATTCAGTTTTTATTCACGATTTGTATAGTGTCCCAACTTTTTGGGAATCCGGTTTGTACTTATGTATTAAACAAGGCATGGACTTGCAGCACAGGGACACAAGGACACAATATTACTACTTTCTTGCGGCCTCATCTGGAATATGCAGTTCAGTTCTGGGCACCAGTCCATGCAAAAGTATACCCTGGAGCTGGAAAAAGTACAAAGATGAGCAACTAAATTGATAAGGGGCATGGAGGGTCTTAGTTATGAGGAGAGACAGAGAATTTAGTTTATTTAGTTTTGGAAAAGGTGCCTAAGGGAGGACATGATTAACCTATATAACTACCGTATATAAATGGCCTGTATAAAATATTTGGTTAAAAGATATTCCATGTAAAATCCCTTCAAAAGACAAGGGGCACTGCCTTCATCTGGAGAAGAAAAAGTTCAGTCTCCAAAGGTGTCAAGGCTTCTTCACCATAAGAACTGGGACTCTGCAGAATAGACTTCCTCAAGACGTGGTCAAAACAAAAACAGTGGGCAGTTTGAATAAGGGCTTAGATGATTTTCTAGAACTAAATAACATTAATCCTACCTAAAAAAAGCCTTGTGTGCCTACGCTGTGTCCGTGCACGTGTGCTGATTAGTTAAGTGCGCATGCGCGGTGTGCCGGCCAATCGGCACACATGCACAGACACTGCCTGCACTGCCCATACCTGCCACCCGGTGTGTACAGGGGGGAGAGCGACCAGAATGTAAAGCTATCCGGAAATAAAGGGCCACATAACTTGGGGGGAGGGGGCTGTGTGTGCTGCACTGTCAGGGCTCCCCCAGTACCCGACTCTGGAGCTAATGATGTCTCCTGCTCCCTGCAGTCTCTTTGTGAGTGGCGGTGAGAGGTGCGAGGCCACATCCATCCCTCTGTGCCGTCCTCTGTCACCCCGAGCTGCAGGCAGCTGACACGGGGAAACAATAATGCAACTTCCCTGCCCCCCCCCCCCCCCCCATTACTCTGACTAGATCTATACACTACGGCCATGACATTAGAGAGAGCTAGGGAGGGGGCTACAGGGAAAATATGATATACTGTAGAGAAGGCGGCGTTACAGTGATGTATAATCATATTATAGAGAGGGAGGGGGATACAGGGATATATGATATACTGTAGAGAAGGAGGTGTACAGGGATATATGATACACCTTAGAGAAGGAGGGAGTACACTGATATATTATAGGGAGGGGGATACAGTGATATATTATGGAGGGGGATACAGGGGGTATATGATATACTGTAGAGAAGGAGGCCTTACAGTGATGTATAATCATATTATAGAGAGGGATACAGGGATATATGATATACTTTAGAGAAGGAGGTGGTACAGGGATATATGATACAGCTTAGAGAAGGAGGGGGTATATAACAGAGAAAGGATATATAATATACTATAGGGAAGGAGGGAGGTATATAACATAAAAGCCCTGTGTGAGCGCTGAGGGCTGTGTGTCCGTGCGTGTGTGTCGATAATTGAACTGCACATGCATCAGGGAGAGCTGCAGCAGAAGGGACAGATAGTGTAGGGAGGGACAGGAATTGTTTTGTTTTTTTCAGGCAGGGTTTACTGTTGAAAGGTGTTAGGGACCCAAAAGTCCTTTTAAGGACTATTGTTATATCTGGCTGCAATTAGCAACCTGCGACACAACATCTGCTACATCTGTTGTGTTACATTTGCACATCCTAAATATCTGTGACATTCAGTGTAATTTATTTGCGCATACCCTTACAAAACCTGCGCTACTGTACGTGTGACATACTTGCAAGCATACATACCATTTAATATACTCAAGTCGAGCAGTAAGGGATGGGGAAGTGGCCGTGCTGCTGATGCGGCTGAGGCCCTGGGCGTGGTAAAACTGTGCCTGCTGCCAGAGCACAAGAAACACACTCATCCACGATACCTAGCTTCATGTCCCAGTTTGCAGGGTGATGCAGGACACCACTCTCGAACTCACACCAGTGTGACCAGGTGGTCAGTTGGATTACAGTAGATAATGCTTCCAGTCGGTTAAGCACCACCCTGTCTTCCACAAAGTCCAGTCTCGGTAGCCAAGAGTCTGGTCAACAGAATCCTCAACCTGATCCTCCTTCCTCCCACCATGGAGAGTCTTGGCAAACAAGTGATCCCACACTCGGATATTCCGAGGAGCCATTCCTTGATTTGGGCCTCTCGCCAAGAGAGGCTGGAAGAGGCAGTGGGGTGGTAAAAGGGAGAAGGCGAGCCACACCAAACAGGCCCCCAACTGTTCCCTGGAGCACCCCATTGCGGCAATCTCCCTTGCCAAGGGGTAGGTGTTCCACAGTTTGGCGCTATATTGAGGAAAATGCGGACAATAAAAGAATTGTCATTTGCCATACCAAAATGAGCAGGGGCGTGAACACTAGCAACCTCACCACCACCAGCAAGATCCACCACATGGCATCAAAACACCCTAATAGGTGGGCCGAACGCCTGGGCCCACAATCAGTTTCTGCGGGTCACACCACTGCCTCCTCTTCCCCTGTGTTACACACTGGCCAATTCTCTGTCCAAGACGCAGGCCCGGATGCCTGGACCTTCGCAAGCACCATCAGCTAGCACATCCACTTCTGTGTCCCAGCGCAGCGTACTGATGTCCATGCCCCAGTCCTTTTGAATGAAAGCGCAAATACCCAGCCACCCACCCACAGGCCATAGCACTAATTGCGCACTTTTCCGAATTGCTGGCCCTGGAAATGTTGCCATTTAGGCTTGTGGACACTGAGGCTTTCCGCAGCCTGATGGCGGCGGCCATCCATCTTTACTCAGTCCCCAGCTGTCACTATTTTTCCCGGTGTGCCGTCCCCGCCTTACACCAGCATGTGTCCCGTAACATCACCCATGCCCTGACAACGCAGTTATTGGGAAGGTCCACTTAACGACTGACACATGGACAAGTGCTTTTGGCTAGGGACACTACATTTCCCTGACGGCACACTGGGTGAAATTTGTGGAGGCTGAGAGCGAGTCATACCCTGGGATGGCACAGGTGCTACCGACAAAGGATTGCGGGCCCTACTTACATCAGGATTTCCGCCACCACCTACATTCCCCCCCTTCTCCTCCTCTACCTCCTCTTCCACCTCTGAATTCTCATCTTGCAGCACCAGTCAACCATCAGTCAGTAGCTGGAAGCAGTGTAGCACTGCAGTGGGGTAGCGGCAACAGGCTGTGCTGAAACTAATTTGCTTAGATCACAAACAGCACACCACCGCAGAGCAGGGTATAAGGGACCAGATCAACCTACAACCAGGCATGGTTGTGTCTAATAATCGCCGTAACTTGGTGGCGGCTTTGGAGCTTGGCAAGCTCACACACATACCATGCCTAGCCCACGTGTTCAACTTAGTGGTTCAGCGGTTTCTCATAACCTACCCCAATTTGTCTGAACTACTGGTGAAGGTGTGCCATGTGTGGGCCCATTTCCAAAAGTCATCTACAGCTGCCACCAGTCTGGCAACGCTGCAGCAGCGCTTGCAATTGCCAGTTCACCGACTGTTGTGTGACGCTAGCACGCGCTGGAACTTCACGTTCCACATGTTGGCTAGGCTTTGTGAGCAGCAGAGGGCAGTAGTGGAATACCAGCTACAACATGGTCGATGCCTTTCGAGTCAGCTTCCGCTCTTCACAAGCGTCTAGTGGGCATGGATATCTGAGGTTCTACGCAACTTTGAGGAATCAACACAGATGGTGAGCGGCG
Organism: Bufo gargarizans; assembly: GCF_014858855.1. Classification (NCBI taxonomy): domain Eukaryota; kingdom Metazoa; phylum Chordata; class Amphibia; order Anura; family Bufonidae; genus Bufo; species Bufo gargarizans. The sequence goes on along the minus strand of NC_058087.1, from coordinate 157,693,890 downwards.
ATGCCGCTATTATCAGCATAACCATGCCACTTCTCTGTCTACTGAAACACTCGATGCTCACAATGTAGGTGGACGCTTTGCATGTGGAAGTGGTGGAAATGGAAGGAAAACTGATTTTTACATCTCTTTCCATTAGAAGTGTAAGCCTTTTTTATTGATACCATTTTGGGGGGTGTATTACTTTTGAACAATGTTTATTCAATTGTAATGCCAAACTAAATATATATATATATATATATATATATATATATATATATATATAAAATTTGGACACTTATTTAAGGCCCCCTAGGGAACTTTTACCCCTTACAGATGGTGCACACTCTTCACAGCAGACACCTGTGCGATAACGTCAATGACAGACTTTTAACCTCTCAGATGCCATGGTGAATTGTGAACATGTCATCCAAAGGGGTTTTCTCTGGGAAGACTGCGCTCCAAAATCTTTTAATCAACCAGAGATCTGTTGGCATCCAGCAATAAAAGATTTATTATTGCTACAATTCATGCCGCCCGCTGATATCCGCAATGATGCTCGACAGAGAGTTGTTTTTTTTTTTTTTTTTTTTTTTTTTTTTTATTTATATATATTTTATTTTCCCAAAAAAAATTAATGTGCAACAGTCTTCCATTTCAATATAAAAGCGATAAAGTGAGAGTGCAGTAATGGTTTCATCTAAACCTGTACTAAGTTTCCATTTTAATTATTTATAAACCCCCCCTATCCCTCCCTCCACCCCCCCCCTTTTTCTTTCCGCGGGGCTGCCGTGTCTGCATCTTTAACATTGTTATTGTTTCCGGTTGCCAGTGACCCCCCCCTTCTCCTCCACAAAACCGCCGTGCCCACATAGACTGTCATTATTTCCAGTTACCCCAGATCCGCAGCCAGGTTGCCTTTTTCCGTGCTGTTTGGGCTAGAGTGTGTTCATACTGCCTAACTCTGTTCATCCACTCCAACCACTCCTGAAAACTGGGGTATTTCATGGTGCCCCAATGTTTCACAATTATTATTTTGGCTAGTGCAATGCCCCGAAACCACAGTATCTGCTCTGTTTTATTTTCGTCTGTCTCTGGGAGTGTACCCAGGATGGCATAATCAATGCATGCCTGGTATTTCATTGGGGAATGGTCCTGCAGTTTCCGAAATATTTTTATCCAATATTCATTTATCCCTGGGCATTCCCACAGCAGATGTTTATAATCTCCTCTGTCTTTGTTACATTTATAGCAGTTCTGTTTCCTATCTTTATAAATGGTATGCAGTAATGCTGGTGTATAATAGAGACGGTGTATAATTTTCAAGAGAATCCATGCATGAGCGGGTGAGACGGTCGATCTTTTAATGTTTCTGTACACAGTATTCCAGATAATAGGTTCCCCTTTATGTAAGTCTCTTTCCCATTTAGCTTCACCCCTAAATGTGATCGTTTTTGTGTGTTCATATTTTAACTTAGCGTATATATGTGATATAGAAGTGTTAAATGTCATATCTAGACAAAAATCTAAAAAAGTATTCCTTACTATCTTCAAATAATTCTTATTCTCCGTGTATTGTATAGCGTGACGTAATTGTTCATATCGAAATTTATCAATAAATCCTAATGTAATGTCTGGTAATATTTCATTTAAGGGCTTAATCAGTCCCTGATGAAAAAATTGTGCAATGAAATATATCCCATTTTTTTCCCAATATTCAACGTGACCTAGTTGCATAACTTGTGGTAAGTGTGCGTTCCCCCACAGTGGGGTGTACTGAACTGCCTCAGATACGCCCGCCATATCTCTAATTTGTTGCCAGATATACCCGAGCATTCTACAAAACGGATTTGTTATTGTTTTCTTCTTAAAAATACCGGTTTCAAGAATATGAAAAAGATCCGACCATGGTCTACAATGCTCCCCAAAAAGAAGACAGATGCGTTTATTCCTCCGATTCCTAACACACCATCTCAGTTGGGCAGCTAAATAATATCCTTTTAAAAAAGGGATGGACATTCCACCCTCTTCTTTATACAGATACTGAATCTTAATTCTGACTCGTTTGCGGCCCCAAATCAGTTCATTAAAGAGGGTCTCTAGCTTGTTGAAAAACTTGTCTTCTATCGTGATTGGACTGGCGTTGAGAACATATAATAACATTGGTAATAATGTCATTTTAATAAGCGCTATTCGGTTAATTTGTGATAGAGGGAGCTTTAGCCATGTTCTAATTTTTTCCCTAACTTTATCTATTATTGGGATTATATTCAGTTTCAAATAGTGTTCCAATTTGGTCCCTATCTGGATACCCAGGTACAGTAGGGAGTCTGCTGGGGTCAATATACTAACCCGAAAATTGTGGCCCCGTGGAACCGGGCGTCTCAGTGGAAGAAATTTAGATTTTTCCCAGTTTATGTCGTATCCAGATAGTGATCCAAACTCATCCAGACTATCCATAACCCTGGGCAAGTTTATATACCCCTTTCCCAGATAGAGCAGCATATCGTCCGCATATAAACTGATTTTATCAGCTTCCCCCTCGCACCCGAAGCCAGATATTTCCTCATCTGTTCTAATTTTGCATGCAATTGGCTCCAGGAATAGCGAGAAGAGCAAAGGGGAAAGGGGGCAGCCCTGGCGTGTTCCTCGGGTCAGGGGAAAGGGGGCAGAGTACTCACCATTAATTCGGACCCTCGATACCGGGTTTTGGTACAGAATGCGAACCCATCTGGAGAAATACTCGCCCATCCTTACCCGTGATAATACTTTCCAAAGGAAGGGCCACTCCACCCTGTCAAAGGCCTTAGCGGCATCAAGGGACAGGATGGAGCAGTCCCCCCCGTCCCCCGTCTGGATGTTCAAGAGCGCCCGCCTTATATTGTCCTGTATATTTATTTTGGGAATAAACCCGGTTTGATCTACATGGACAACTTTATGTATGACAGTTTTTAATCTGTTGGCTAACAATTTGGCAAGAATTTTATAATCTGTATTCAACAGAGAGATAGGGCGGTAGGAAGCAGCTAACAGCGGATCCTTCCCCTTTTTGGGGATCAATGTGATGGTGGCTTCCATCCATGAGGGGGGTAGGGAACCCATTGTCCAAGATTGATTTAGTACCTCCAACATTGGGGGAAGGATCGTTCCCTCATGTTGCCGATATACTTCGAATGGGAAACCGTCCGCCCCTGGGGATGTATTGCCCTTGATGGAGTGCAACATGGTCTGTAGCTCGGTCAGTTGTATAGGTCTATTTAACCAGTCAATGTCTTGTTGGTCAAATTCAGGGATATCGATGTTATCCAGATATTGATCTATTTTTCCTCCCTGATTTTGGGACCCGGCTTGATATAATATAGAAAAGTACCTAGTGAATTCCTTTAGGATGTCATCAGGGTCTCGTACGATGTTCCCTGCATCTGTCCTAATTCCAGTAATATTGGAACCTCCCCTTTGATTTTTTACTATCATAGATAATAATCTGCTTGGCTTGCCGGACTCGCTAAAACTCCTCAACCCTGAAAAAAACATTTTGTTTTGTGCTTTTTTGTATAAATTTTGTTTGTATTCCTCCTGTGCCTTTTTAAGTTGGAGTTGTTTTTCTATGGTATTTACAAAGATAATCTCATTCGTTATCCGGTTGAGCCTCCCTTCTATTTCTTTTTGGGTTTGGTCGAAAAGATTTTTCTGTTTCCTGATTTCATGAGAATATATACCCCGGAGGTATGCCTTAAGCGAGTCCCAAACCATATGAATATGTGTTGAATTAACATTATCCCTCCAAAAGAGTTTTATTTCTTCATTAATCTTATCTAGATCCCTTATCAATGTCATCCAATGGGGGTTAAGTTTAAAAATTCTATTTTGGTTTGGTTTCTTAGGGCTGTCCAGTATTACCATGACCGGGCTATGGTCAGAGATGCCATGACATTCGTAATTCATTTTTTTAACCCTATTAATGAGCCCGGGGCTGGCGAGAGCCAGATCAACTCGAGACATGGACCTATATGTGTTACTAAAGCAAGAAAATACCTGCTTATTTCCGTAAAGAGATCGCCAGATATCGACCAGTGCCATCTCCGTACTGATTCTGGATAGCACTGTACTTGATCCCAGATTTGATTCGTAGTTAGTTATGGTGGAAATCCTATCTTTTTTAGTGTCCATGACCGAGTTGAAATCGCCCATCACCAGCACCGGGCACACCTCTCGTGCTGCAATGTATTCCATCAATTTACATAGTACAGTAGTAGTAAAGGGGGGCGGAATGTATATAAACGCTAAGATTATCCTTTGCCCCTGCCAATAGCAGTGCAAAAAGATGTACCGGCCCTCTTGATCAATTAGCTGTTCTATTGGGTCATAGTCTACCTGTCTATGAACATACACACTAATTCCCCTGGAGTATATAGAGTGGCAGGAATGATATTCGTGAGAGGCCCATCTCCTTCCGCCCAGTGCTGCCATTTTTTCACCTGTAAGGTGTGTTTCTAACAGGGCCACTATTGCTGGTAAATGTCTAGAAACTAAATCGAACACTGCGCACCTCTTAATTTTATCCGCAAAACCGCGGATATTCCATGTCAATATGCTAGACATTTTAAAGAATATGGCAACACTGAGCGGAAGAACAGGGGAGCCAACTCTCGACAGAGAGTTTAATATTGCATCCAGCAAATTGAGAAGGGACCTCGTATTTGGGCTTGATCAAATCAGACTTAGATACCCACCCTTCTATTTACTGTACATACAGTAAGCAATTTCTGCAGATTTGTGCAGAGAATTTGTTACATTAATCTTTATTATAGCAATGTATGTGTGTTTATATTATGGATCTGTTTTTTATTATACAAAGAGTTAATGCATCCGCTTGTGGTGGATTGCTACTTCCTCCCTCTCAGCAGTAATTGGAATCTGCTGTTAAATGGGGTTACATATCTGTAGGCCCCTTTCACACGGGCGAGTTTTCCGTGCGGGTGCGATGCGTGCGGTGAACGTATTGCACCCGCACTGAATCCTGACCCATTCATTTCTATGGGGCTCTGCACATGAGCAGTGATTTTCACGCATCACTTGTGCGTTGAGTGAAAATCGCAGCATGCTCTATATTGTCCGATTTTCACGCGACGCAGGCCCCATAGAAGTGAATGGTAAGCGTGAAAATCGCATAGCATCCGCAAGCAAGTACGGATGCGGTGCGATTTTCACGCACGGTTTCTAGGAGACGATCGGGATGGAGACCCGATCATTATTATTTTCCCTTATAACATGGTTATAAGGGAAAATAATAGCAATCTGAATACAGAATGCATAGTAAAACAGCGCTAGAGGGGTTAAAATTTTTTTTTAAAAAATTAACGCACCATAGTCCACTTGATTGCGAAGCCGGCATCTCCTTGTGTCTCCTCTGCGCTGAACAGGACCTGGGGTGAGCTGCTGCATTAAATACCGGTTAAGGACCTTTGATGACGTCATTCCGGTCATCACATGGTCTTTTACCATGGTGAATCACCATGGTAAAAGATCATGTGACGTACCATGTGATGACCGGAGTGACGTCATCAAAGGTCCTTAACCGGTATTTAATGCAGCAGCTCACCCCAGGTCCTGTTCAGCGCAGAGGAGACACAGAGGAGACACAAGCGAGTTAAATTATTGTTTATTTTTTTTTAACCCCTCTAGCGCTGTTTTACTATGCATTCTGTATTCAGAATGCTATTATTTTCCCTTATAACCATGTTATAAAGGGAAAATAATACAATCTTCAGAACATCAATCCCAAGCCAAACATGCGCGATTTTTCTCACGCGAGTGCAACGCATGACAATGTTTTGCACTCGCGCGGAAAAATCGCACATTTTCCCGCAACGCACCCGGCTCTTATCCGGGCAAAAAAACTGACGCCCGTGTGAAAGAGGCCTTAGGCTCCATTCACACGTCCGCAACCTGATTTGCGGATACACGGAGCCACGGATCCGCAAAACATGGAAAGCAGCAATGTGCGTTCTGCATTTTGCGGACCGCACATTGCCGACACTAATAGAATATGCCTGTTCTTGTCCGCAAATGCGGACGAGAATAGGACATGTTCTATTTTTTGGTGGAAACGGAAGCACGGATGCGGATCTGCAAATGTGGATGCGGACAGCACATTCCAACCCCATTGAAAATGAATAGGTCTGCACCCGTTCCGCAAAATTGCGGAACGGATGCGGATCCATTTTGCGGACGTGTGAATGGACCCTTATTGTGTATCGCTATGACTCAGAAAGCATGCAGCGTTTGAAACGGTGTAATCTGTGTCACTATGTTTTTTTAAATATTTTTGGATGGAAAAAAAAAGGTTTGTTTGTTTCAACATTTGCTGGATCTCCTTTCAAACGCAACTCCCATAGGCTGCAATGGTTAAAGTCCCTTACGGCAAATTAAAATATGTGCAAAGAAAAAGTAAAAATCACTCTTACCCCATAATAAAAATAAACAATTCCAAATTTAAGATTAGTTGCAATTCGTGATTTTTTTCAGTGTCTGGAGCAGTTGGCTGCGTTTACTGATGCATCCCAAAACACCTGTTCTATTAATATATAAACGTATCTATTCTGGTGAATGCCATGACTAAAATAAAATTGGCCGATTTGCAGTTTTTTCGTTGGCTCACCTGCACCAAAACATTGAATAACAAGTGATCAAAAAGTCATGCATACTCCAAAATGGTATCATTAACCCCTTAAAGACTCAGCCCTATTTCACCTTAAGGACTTGGCCATTTTTTGCAAATCTGACCAGTGTCACTTTAAGTGCTCATAAACTTTAAAACGCTTTGACTTACCCAGCCCGTTCTGAGATAGTTTTTTCGTCACATATTGTACTTCATGACACTGCTAAAATTGGGTCAAAAAAGTGATTTTTTTTTTGCATAAAAAATACAATTTTTACCCAAAATTTTGAAAAATTAGCAAATTTCAAAGTTTCAGTTTCTCTACTTCTGTAATACATAGTAATACCCACAAAAATTGTGATGACTTTACATTCCCCATATGTCTACTTCATGTTTGTAGCATTTTGATATTTTATTTTTTGGGGATGTTACAAGGCTTAGAAGCAAATTTTGAAATTTTTCTGAATTCTTTAAAATCCCACTTTTTTGGACCAGTTCAGGTTTGAAGTCATATTGTGAGGCTTAGATAATAGAAACCTCCCAAAAATGACCCCATTCTAAAAACTACACCCCTCAAGGTATTCAAAACAGGTTTTTCAAACTTTATTAACCCTTTAGGTCTTCCACAAGAGTTAATGGCAGATTGAGAAACAATTTCAAAATTTCTATTTTTTGGAAAATTTTCCAATATAATCTATTTTTTCCAGGAGTAAAACAAGGGTTAACTGCCAAACAAAACTCAAAATGGGTTGCCCTAATTCTGTAGTTTGCAGAAACACCCCATATGTGGTCGTAAACTACTGTTTGGCCAAACGGGAGCACATAGAAGGAGGGGAACACCATATGGGTTTTGGAAGGCAGATTTTGCAGGACTGGTTTTGTTTATACCATGTCCCATTTGAAGCCCCCTGTTGCACCCCTAGAATAGAAATTTCAAAAAAGTGACTCCATCTAAGAAAGTACACCCCTCAAGGTATTCAAAACTGGGTTTACAAACTTTGTTAACCCTTTAGGTGTTCCACAAGAGTTAATGGCAGGTGGAGAAACAATTTTGAAATTTCAATTTTTGGGAAAATTTTCCATTTTAACCCTTACTTTATTACTGGAAAAAATGGGTTAACAGCCAAACAAAACTCAAAATGGGTTGCCCTGATTCTGTAGTTTGCAGAAACACCCCATATGTGGTCGCAAACTACTATTTGGCTAAACGGCAGGACATAGAAGAAGGGGAACGTCATATGGTTTTTGGAAGGCAGATTTTGCTGGACTGGTTTATTTACACCATGTACCCTTTCAAGTCCCCTGATGCACCCCTAGAGTAGAAACTCCATAAAAGTGACCCCATCTAGGAAACTACAGGATAAGGTGGTTGTTGTTTGGGACTATTTTAGGGGTAAATATGATTTTTTGTTGCTCTATATTACTCTTTTTTGAGGCAATGTAACAAAAAATTTTAATTCTAAAATTGTTTCTACATTCGCTATTTAGTTTTGTGGAACACCGAAAGGGTTAACATAGTTTGTAAAGTAACTTTTGAATACCTTGAGGGGTGTAGTTTCTTAGATGGGGTCACTTTTTTGGAGTTTCTAGTCTAGGATACATCAGGGGGGGCTTCTAATGGGACATGGTGTAAAAACAAAAAACTGTCCATCAAAATCTGCCTTCCAGAAACCGTATGGAGTTCCCTTCGTTCTATGCCCTGCCGTGCGGCTATATAGCCATTTACGACCACATATGGGGTGTTTCTGCAAACTACAGAATTGGGGCAACAAATATTTAGTTTTGTTTGGCTGTTAACCCTTGCTTTATTACCGGCAAAAAGGATTCAAATGGAAATTTTGCCCAAAAATGGGTGTTTTGGCACCGTTTTTATTTTATATTTTTAACACCGTTCATCCGAGGCATTTGGTCAAAAGTTATTTTTATAGCGACGACTTTTACGCACGCGACGATGCCCAATATGTATGGCTCTCAGACTTTGGACACACTAAGCAGGCATCCTAAAACTGCGGCCCTCCAGATGTTGTAAAACTACAATTTCCACCATGCCCTGCTGATGGCTGTAGGTTGTCTGGGCATGCTGGGAGTTATAGTTTTACAACATCTGGAGGGCCGCAGTTTGAGGATGCCTGCACTAAAACTAATATTTTTTGGGGGGAAAAAAATTGTTTCCGTGTCTGAGAGCCATAGTTTTTTATGTTCTCTAGTGGACTGTTGGGAATTATAAAAAATTTGTACTCCATGGAAGTGTGATACTCCCTGAAGCAAGCGATAACGCAGAGGCCCGGATGATCGGGGCACGTGTCGCACTGAGTGGTGGTGTCCTTCCGTATCCCCCTCTTGTGACACACTCTGCACCTTTTTTTGGGTTCGTCCCTTCTTTCCAGTATGGGGGACCACACCTGGAAAGTGTTGGCCAGGGACGATCCGGGCGCCTCCAGTTCCCGAGGTACTCCGGCCTGCTCTTTCCCGGTCCGAAAAGATCAGGGCCTTGAGGCCGGCCTGCCTAATAGAACTGGAGGAATTTCCCTGTGCTGCCAGCACTTCGGGATAGTACAAAAGAGTTGTACATGGCAACCTGCACCAAGTAGACCGCAACTTTTTTGTACCATTCCCGGGTTTTGCACATGGCGTTATATGGCTTGAGGACTTGATCAGAGAGATCAACTCCTCCCATATACCGATTGTAGTCGACGATACAATCGGGCTTGAGGACCGTTGCCGTGGTACCTCGCACAGAGACGGGGGTGGTGCTGTTACCGTGGATTGTGGACAGCATAAGGACATCCCTCTTGTCCTTATACCTGACCAGAAACAGGTTTCCACTGGTAAGTGCACGGGTCTCACCCCTAGGGATAGGTACCTGGAGGGGGTAGGCAGAGAGGCCGCGTTGATTTTTCCGCACGGTCCCACAAGCGAACGTGGATCGGCAGCAAGGGACCCGAACAAGGGAATGCTGGTATAAAAGTTATCCACATACAAGTGGTAACCGTTATCCAGCAGTGGGTACATAAGGTCCCACACGAGTTTCCCGCTAACACCCAGAGTGGGGGGACATTCTGGGGGTTGAATACGGGAATCTCGCCCCTCGTACACACAAAATTTGTAAGAGTACCCTGAGGTACTCTCACAAATTTTGTATAGCTTCACGCCATACCTCGCCCGCTTTGTGGGAATATATTGGCGGAAACTGAGTCTCCCCTTGAACGCAACGAGAGACTCATCAACTGCGACCTCCCTTCCAGGTACATAGGCCTCCATGAATTTGGCCCCAAAGTGATCGATGATCGGCCGTATCTTATACAGACAATCATAGGCAGGATAACCTCGGGGGGGACATGCCGCATGGCAAGTGGCGGGGGGGGTCTGGGGTCTGATAGATGGATCAAAGAAAGTTTTGAATAAAAGTGCTTTATTATTTTTTTCCTAACTAACTTTTCCCTTCTTTCCCTGCCCAACGGTGCCTCTCCCTCGTTGACCCTAACCTACCTGGGTGGCGATGGGTGCAGGAGGGTGATGGATGGCGATTAGGGGGACGCAGGAGCTGGTGCTGGACGATGCTGCCGGGTGCTCGTGCAGAACAGGAAGAGGAGGGGAGAGAGGAGCGCAGGAAGTTTGAATCTCACGCCTCTCTCCCCTGCACCAATCAGCACCCTGGACAGCAGTGTTCAGCACCAAGGCCCGCACCGCCTCTCCAAATCTTCGCACTGCGATTGGTGGTGTGTAATCACGCCACCGATCGCAGTCTCTTTCCGGTTCATCGGGTCACAGGACACCCGAATGGACCGGAAACGCAGAAAACCGCAGGTCTGAATTGACCTGCGGTTTTCTGCGATCGCCGATACGGGGGGTCAAATGACCCCCCCCCCTGCGTTGTTATGGGATGCCGGCTGAATGATTTCAGCCGGCATCCAGTTCCGATTAATCCCCGCGGCGCCGGAATCCCGATTTAAAGTTAGGACGTACCGGTACGCCCTGAGTCCTTAAGGACTCGGGAAATAGGGCGTACCGATACGCCCTGCGTCCTTAAGGGGTTAAAAACTACAGATTGCCCTTCAAAAAATGAGCCCTACACAGCTCCATAGACATAAAATTTATTTTTTAAAATAATTGTATAATTTTTAAAATAATTGTATAATTCTTTTATACAAATGTGATATTTCGTTAATTGTACTTACCTGGAAAATGAATGGAACAGGTCAGTTTTACCTCTTAGTGACGAATTGTTTTTCTTTCTTTATTCCACCCCATTAAATGGTGCCATTAGAACGTACAACTTGTCCCACAAAAATAAGCCCTCAAATGCTATGTGAACAGAAAAATGATGGCTCCTGAAGTAAAACACGAAAACATAAAAATTTAAAACTGCCCTGTCCTCATGGGGTTAGCATCCGATCATAGACCGCAGTAATTTAACATTGAGGCTTATGGCAGGGCTCCATAGGAATATAGCTAAAGCAGGCCTCGTATCACAGAACAAAGATAACATGTCAGTTGCCTGTACCACCGTACAGTGAACCCAATGGTGAAATTGTGTGTTTTTTCCAATTTTAGCACTTTTTATGTTGTTCATTATTATAGAAGGCAGAAGCTGATAAACCTTTGGAAATGACCTACCATTGACAAGGCTTTTACTGACAAAAACAGCTGCCATAAAAGTCATACGACAAGCCAATAAGTCACATGAAGTCCTTTATCTCTTTCCTTATCTGGAATGTTTTGCCCCACCTAATGTAGTATGAGAAGATTATTAACATGCTGCTGAGTAGTGTTACCTGTCACGAAGTGCCACCTTCAGATCAGATAGAAAGTATACCATTGCAGGGGAACCAAAAGCAGATCTAGACTTTTAATTTGGGGTATTCAGTCTATTTGTGGTAACGTATCATGGAAAATGGCTTGCCTAATGTGCTGTAGTTCTAAAGAAAAGGACCAGGGAGATCCATTGCTGGAAAGTACATACAGTCAGGTCCATAAATATTGGGACATCGACACGATTCTAACATTTTTGGCTCTATACACCACCACAATAGATTTGAAATGAAATGAAAAAGATGTGCTTTAACTGCAGACTGTCAGCTTTAATTTGAGGGCATTTACATCCAAATCAGGTGAACGGTGTAGGAATTACAACAGTTTGCATATCTGCCTCCCACTTGTTAAGGGACCAAAAGTAATGGGACAGAATAATAATCATAAATCAAACTTTAACTTTTGAATACTTGGTTGCACGTCCTTTGCAGTCAATTACAAGCTGAAGTCTGGAACGCATAGACATCACCAGACACTGGGTTCCATCCCTGGTGATGCTCTGCCAGGCCTCTACTGCAACTGTCTTCAGTTCCTGCTTGTTCTTGGGGCATTTTCCCTTCAGTTTTGTCTTCAGCAAGTGAAATGTATGCTCAATCGGATTCAGGTCAGGTGATTGACTTGGCCATTGCATAACATTCAACTTCTTTCCCTTAAAAACTCTTTGGTTGCTTTTGCAGTATGCTTTGGGTCATTGTCCATCTGCACTGTGAAGCGCCGTCCAACGAGTTCTGAAGCATTTGGCTGAATATGAGCAGATAATATTGCCCGAAACACTTTAGATTTCATCCTGCTGCTTTTGTCAGCAGTCATATCATCAATAAATACAAGAGAACAAGGTCCATTGGCAGCCATACATGCCCACGCCATGACACTACCGCCACCATGCTTCACTGATGAGGTAGTATGCTTAGGATCATGAGCAGTTCCTTTCCTTCTCCATACTCTTCTCTTCCCATCACTTTGGTACAAGTTGATCTTAAAGCAGACAGGGAGTGACGCACAGGAATGGCGCAAACTATGGGGGAGGTGCTCTCAGTAAAAAGGAATCACCCTTCCTTTTAAAAAATGAAAATTAGTAAAAAGATACTGGGCACTCTCGATATATATGAACCTCACAGTTTATTGGATAGCATATGCAAACAATTCATAAAACACACATATTACTTAAAACACTAATATCATAAAATCTGGGTAGATTAGGGAAAATTATTACACATAGAATGAGTGCTCTGGGTGGTAATGGCCTCTGAGTATTGGGAATAAAAGTTCTTAATGTAGATGTCCATCCAACCTTGGTTGGAATATAGTAAAAATTGCTCTTTAGGGTATATGAAACCCACAGTGAAAGTCTCCTCCGAACAGGGAAAAAGTAACGCAGCTGATGAATACAGTGATTGAATTGTGCGGCGTCCCGCTTTACTCACTGTTAAGTTGCGATATTAGGCTCCGCTGCTGTACCAATGCCAATAGGTATTGCGATTCGGATCTGCACTTTATTCGACCCTTTCCCCTCTCTGTCTCTCAGGCGCCGCTCCGTAGATGTGAGCACCTGTTAAAAAGCGCATCGGGTCTCTGGTTAGACGGGGTTAATTTGGGTACATGCGATCCTTTGGCTGGCGGAATCAATGTCCATAAGGGGGTTCTTTACACCAAACGCGTTTCGGGGTCCGTTGTCACCCCTTCCTCAGTCTGGACCACTGAGGAAGGGGTGACAACGGACCCCGAAACGCGTTTGGTGTAAAGAACCCCCCTATGGACATTGATTCCGCCAGCCAAAGGATCGCATGTACCCAAATTAACCCCGTCTAACCAGAGACCCGATGCACTTTTTAACAGGACCACTAGAGGGGCGCATGACGCTCACTTGAACTCAGAGTCCAGCGCTGAAGAGGGTCATTGTATTTTATATGATGTTTTATGTGAGTTTTTCTGTTTATCTCCTGTACCAGGCCTGTTAGGGGTAGTTCCTCCTCCTAGACAGTAGAGGGTGCTAGGGATCCCCTAGTATATATTGTCAGGTTCAGGACAGGAAAGGGGCAGTCTAGAAGGTGTGTAGTCAGAAGTCAGTTTGGACTTTAGCCAGAGGAGAGCTGAGGGGCAGCTTCTGACATGCAGCTAGATAGCCCAGGCTACTAGCTTGCCACCAGGAGAAGGGTTTGCCTCCTGAGAAACCAGGTTCCCTTTAAGGCGCAGTGCAGAGCCAAGTTTATTTTGGGAATGATATTTTATTTTTTGGGGATGTTACAAGGCTTAGAAGTTTAGAAGCAAATCTTGAAATTTTTCAGAAATTTACAAAAACCCAATTTTTAGGGACCACTACAGGTCTGAAGTCACTTTGCGAGGCTTACTTAATAGAAACCGCCCAAAAATGACCCCATTCTATAAACTACACCCCTCAAGGTATTTCCATTTTAATATTTATTTTTCCAGTTACAAAGCAAGGGTTAACAGCCAAACAAAACTTATTATTTATGGCCCTGATTCTGTAGTTTACAGAAACACCCCATATGTGGTCGTAAACTGCTGTACCGGCACACGGCAGGGCGCAGAAGGAAATGAGTGCCATACGGTTTTTAGAAGGCAGATTTTGCTGGACTGTTTTTTTTTTTACACCATGTCCCATTTGAAGCCCCCCTTGATGCACCCCTAGAGTAGAAACTCCAAAAAAAGACCCCATTTTAGAAACTACGGATCAGGGTGGCAGTATTGTTGGTATTAGTTTAGGGTACATATGATTTTTGGTTGCTCTATATTACACTTTTTGTGCGGCAAGGTAACAAGAAATAGCTTTTTTGGCACTTTTTTTGTTTTGTTATTTACAACATTCATCTGACAGGTTAGATCATGTGGTCATTTTATAGAGCAGGTTGTCACGGACGCAGCGATACCTAATATGTATACAATTTTTTTTATTTATGTAAGTTTTATACAAGGACTTCATTTTTAAAACCAAAAAAATGTTTTAGTGTCTCCATAGTCTAAGGCCTCATGCACACGAACGTTGTGTACACCCGTGGCCGTTGTGCCGTTAGACGTGTTTTTCTGCGGCTCCATTGACTTTCAATGGGTCAGTTGAAAACTCGGCTTCTGCACCGTTTTTACACCGCGCCCGTGACCCGTGTTTCCAGCCCGTGAAAAAAATATGACCTGTCCTTTTCACGGCCAACGGTTCACGGGCCCATTCAAGTCAATGGGTCCGTGAAAATCACGGATGCACACAAGATTGTCATCCGTGTCCGTGATCCGTGTCCGTGATCCGTGTCCGTTTTTTCCTATCATTTCAATGGCAAACTTGACTTAGATTTTTTTTTCATCTTTCATGTCCGTGGATCCTCCAAAAATCACGGCAGACCCACGGAAGAAAAAACGGGCACGGATCACGGTACAACGGAACCACGTTTTGCGGGACGTTAAAAAATATGTTCGTGTGCATGAGGCCTAAGAGCCATAGTTTTTTCAGTTTTTGGGCGATTATCTTGAGTAGGGTCTAATTTTTTGCGGGATGAGATGATGGTTTGATTGGCATTATTTTGGGGTGCATATGACTTTTTGATCGCTTGCTATTACACTTTTTGTGACATAAGATGACAAAAAATGGCTTTTTTTAACACCGTTTTTATTTTTATTTTTTTACGGTGGTCATCTGAGGCGTTAGGTCATGTGATATTTTTATAGAGCCAGTCGATACGGACGCGGAGATACCTAATATGTATACTTTATTTTCATTTATGTAAGTTTTACACAATGATTTCATTTTTTAAACAAAAAAAATAAAATTATGTTTTAGTGTTTCCATAGTCTAAGAGCCAAAGTTTTTTCAGTTTTTGGGCAATTATCTTGGGTAGGGTATGATTTTTGCGGGATGAGATGACGGTTTGATTGGTACTATTTTGGCGTACATGCGACTTTTTTGATCACTTTTATTACCTTTTTTGGGAAGTAAAGTGAGCAAAATTTCAATTTTCTCATCGTTTTTATTTTTTTATTTTTATGGAGTTCACCGTGCGGGGAAAGTAACATGACCGTTTTATAGATCAGGTCATTATGGACGCGGCGATACCTAATATGTGTAGTGTATTTTATTTTTTTAATTTTTATTCAGTGATAAATGTTTTTTTTATCTTAACTTTTTCCACTTTTTTAAAAAGAAAATTGACCCAGACCCACTTGGTTCTTGAAGATCCAGTGGGTCTGATGTCTGTATAATACAGTACAGTACTCTATATAGTGTACTGTACTGTATTTTACTTAAACTTTGTCTGAACAGATCTATGCCTTTAGCATAGATCTGTTCAGCACCATGGACAGCAGGATGCCTGAGAAGGCGTCCTGTTGCCATGGGAACCTTCCCGGTCTGCTCAGTAGTGGCCAGAACTGCGCAGTCTGCAGGGAAGGGTAAGGAGGGGGGCTCCCTACCTCTGTGACCCCATCCTGTCTGGAGGCTGCAAAGGCACAGCAGCCCCCCGATGGGAAAGGGAGGGAGCCCCTTGACCCTGACAGTTAACCTTTTCCATACCGCGGTCCGTACTGACCACGGTATGGAAAGGGTTAAATGGCTGACATCTGCACAGATGTCAGCCGTTTATACCAGAGTGTCAGCAATGTGCTGACACTCTGGTATAACCACTGAACACCAACGAATTTTCAAGAGGAGGCGAACGGGGGATCGCGATCCCGCCTGCCGCACTGCCCGCCTCCCGCAACGCCCCCACAGCCCACAACCCCACCTGCACCACCCGCCGGCATAAAATCATGCAGGGGTGTAGGAGGGGGGTGCAAAATCTTTATTTTAGGCACACTAAAGTTTCTGATCCCCGCGGTCAGGGACCACGGGGATCAGAAACTGCAGAAAGCGCAGCAAACAGCAGGTCTGAATTGACCTGCGGTTTGCTGCGATCGCCGACATGGGGGGTCACATGACCCCCCCTGGCGTTGTGACAGGATGCCGGCTGAATGATTTCAGCTGGCATCCTGTTCGGATTAACCCCCGGGGCGCCGCAATCACTATTTAAACTTAGGACGTACCGGTACGCCCTGAGTCCTTAACGACTCGGGAAATAGGGCGTACTCCTTAAGGGGTTAAAGGGGTTGTCTCACGTCAGCAAATGGCATTTATTATGTAGACAGAGTTAATACAAGGCACATAATAATGTATTGAAATTGTCCATATTGCTGGCTGGATTCATTTTTTAATATAGATTGCTCCTTTCCATGGTTACGACCACCCTACCCTGTAATCCAGCAGCGGTGTCCGTGCTTGTACACTATAGGAAAAAGCCTCTCTGGTGGCCAGGACAGCATAGTCCAGGTCTTTTTCCTGTAGTGTGCAAGCAGCCATCACTGCTGGATTGTATTGCCGCAACTCCTGAAAACGAGCAGTGTATAATGTGATGGAAAAATGAATCAAGCCAGCAAATGTCTACATGATAAATGGCACTTGCTGAAGTAAGACAACCCCTTTAAGTGTATTCTAATTCCTTTAATCCCTTAAAGGTCGGCCTATTTTCATTCATTCAATAGCCAAAACTCATAACTTTTTTATTTTTTCGTTCACTTAGCCATGTGAGGGCTTATTTTTTGCAGGACAAGATGAATTTTTAATGGTTCCATTTAATTTACCATGTCTTGTATTGTAAAACAGTAAAAATTATTTGTGGGGTAAAATTGAAAAAACCCAACACAATTCCACCAAGGTTTTTGGGGTTTTGACATCACAGGTTTCGATTTGTGCTAAAAATGACATGCCATACTTATTCTGCAGCTCAATACGGTTACGGTGATGCCAAACTTGTATAGTTTTTATTTATTACTTTAAAAAAAAAAAATTGAAAAAAATTGAAAAAAATCTACATTTTCTTTGCATCACTATTTTCTGACAGCAATAACTTTTTTTTTATATTTCTATCTACAGAGCTGTATGAGGGTTTGGTTTTTGCAGAAAAAAATGTAGTTTTCATTGGTACAATTTTTGTGGTATGTACGACTTTTTGATCACCGTTTTTCAATTTTTTGGGGGAGACAAGGTGACTAACAAATTGAGATTTATGTGTTTTTCATGTTTTTTCCATTACAGCGTTCACCGCACAGGAATTTTAAAAAAAATATTTCAAAAGTTCAGACATTTCTGGACACTGCGATACCTATTATGTTATTTTTTTTTACTGTTTATGTATTTTTATATGTAATATTGGGAAAGGGAGGGGTGATTTAAACTTTTAATATTTGTTTTGTTTTTTAAACTTCTTTCACTTTTTATTTAATATCTATTAGCCCATTTAGGGGGCTAGAACCAGGGATCTGTTGATCCCTTGTCCTATTCACCCTAATAGAGATCTATTAGGGTGAATGGCACTTTGACATGCTCCCTGCTGAGCTGTGCTTCGTGTACAGCTTAGCAGGGTTATTACTATGACAGCCCTGGGAAACCTTAGCAGGCCCCAGGATGTCATCGTGACCAATCGGAGCCTGGTGATTTCACTGCGAGGGCTCCAATCTGAAGGCAGAGGGAGCCACATCCCTCTGCCTTACCTCACAGATGCCGCGGTCTCTGTTGATCACAGGATCTGAGGGCTTAAATGACGGGGTTTGGCATGATCACCATTCCCCGTCATTGCAGACAGCTGCCTGCTGTATAATACAGCCGACACCCGCCGCGTATGTTGAGGGCTCACTGCAGCAGCCAGCTCCATACAATTGCAGGCGCATAATACGTGCATGTACGGCATTATGCATTAAGGGGTCAAATAGTAACTAACCTTTTTATTTACATTATTTTTAACTATTCTAAATGGGCTATACTTCATTTGTGTAATATAGGGCTGCTCTGCAGGGTAAAAACAGAGAAGGTGACATAGCACTGTGCCCTCTTTATTCTCAAGAAAGGTGAGGCTGTACTACCACAGATCATAACGTGAAGCCATATCCTAGCGATATGCTATAACTTCATGATAGCCTTTCAATGGCATGGCTTCCATCATTTAAACTTTGTATAGTTTATTTTGCAGTTTACTATTTAAGCTAAAAATGTGGTTTCTTTTCATGTAGACAACGTGGCAATTTGTTTTACATAAACATAAAGCACTCAAAATGCTACCTTGAAATATTCATCTTGCCAAGCAAAGAGATCTGAAACCAGTATTAGCGCCTGAGGTGCATGTACTGTTATTCTAGTGGATAAAATACAGGAGGACCTTGTTTTTCAAAGGACATGATATTATGCTGTTATTTGTAAAGCTGAACATCTAATCTGAGCTTTATTAGTTCACTATCCAGTAGTCAGGAGTACGACATTAAGAGTATAACACCAAGGCTTATCTACCCAGAGAACTAACAGGTCAGAAATTGAAATTTATAATATATTAGACCGCGGCACTCAAATTGAGTAAATGCTTATTTTAATTTTAATTTTAGTTTTCCATCCAGAGAAAATTAGATAAAGGCCAACGTTTCGATCTCATCCCGAGATCTTGATCACGGCCTGAAATAATACAATAATTGTAGTACATACATCAGTATATATATATATATATATATATAAATTGTATGAGACGCACAGGAGTGAATGTGACCACGGGCGGAGGTGCTCACAGTAAAGAGGATTCGCCCCTCCTCTGACAAATTGAGATACTGAGATAGACAATACTGGGCACTCTCTCTATAAGCAGAACCATGCGAAAAACAGGTATATATGGTGATAGATGGACCCAAGACCCCTATATGAACTTCTGCCGATTCTAAGCTGTAATAACCCTAGGTTGACTGTGATAAATACCGGAATATCCTGCAAACAACGGAGACCTGGCACGCTGGATAACTAAGACCACAGCAAAAGGACATCATAGACCGCAACTGCAGTCCAAATCCAGAGCGGTAGCAGGCGACTAGGTTCTCGGAGGACACCGGCTCTTCAGCGTAACGGAGCGGTGCCCAGAGAAGCCTAGACCGGCGACAGCAGCAACCTGTGAGAGAATCTCTATACTTACAGTGGACCAGAGCTTCACCAGCAGACATCAAGCAGTGAGTAATAGCGGGACGCCGCTCTAAAAACTCACTGTGATTCATCTACATAAAGATCCAGGAGCTTTGCTCTTACTAAGAGATTGGGATACACTTGGGAAGTGAATACAGAGGACACAATTAGACCCCAAGAATACTCCTATTTTTCCACTAGTCTAGCCATTATTGGGACCTAACTGCTACAAGTTGCAGAGTGGAGAACACCATATATATATATATATATATATATGTGTGTGTGTGTGTGTATATATATATATATATATATATATATAGAATTTGTATCAAACCTGGATTTATCCAAATTAAACATACTATATTAATCGGAAATTATTTTTTTTTAGGTGGGATATGGCGTAACAAGATAACAATAGTATATTGTGGAGCCAGAGAGACTACAGGAATGCATAAATATACGGTTTTAAGTGGACATCATAACGAGACCTCATTGGAAAATAAGAGACATCATAGGAAAATAACATAGATATCATAAAAGGATCATTAGACAAGGATTGCAGAGACGCAAAAATCAGAGGATCCTTAGTATATTAATAGAACCTGTGGTTAGTTGATGCCTGTAAAAGGAATTTGTATCTCTGTACTAATATAGGTTAGACTTAGGGGGATACTGTCTTTATGTGTTTATGCATAGATATATCGATAATCACATACTAATAGTTATAATTGTATCATAATATCATAATTAAATATCATAGTTAAAATACTGTTGTCCAGAATTGCTAGAGGGTATAAATGGATAGTAGTAATAGATATCCAAGCCGGTGTCTGTCTATTGGTATCATTTGAATATAAGAGTATCAGGGGGTATATGGATGAATCAGGCGGTGAATCACTGGCTTATTGTAAATAAAAATAAAAAGAAGAGATCCTCAGTAGAGAGAAGGAGCAGAAGCCCATCAATAGTAACATACCTGTATAGGGATGAGCGAACTCGAACTGTATAGTTCGGGTTCGTACCGAATTTTGGGGTGTCCGTGACACGGACCCGAACCCGGACATTTTCGTAAAAGTCCGGGTTCGGGTTCGGTGTTCGTCGCTTTCTTGGCGCTTTTGTGACGCTTTCTTGGCGCTTTTTGAAAGGCTGCAAAGCAGCCAATCAACAAGCGTCATACTACTTGCCCCAAGAGGCCATCACAGCCATGCCTACTATTGGCATGGCTGTGATTGGCCAGAGCACCATGTGACCCAGCCTCTATTTAAGCTGGAGTCACATAGCGCCGCCCGTCACTCTGCTCTGATTAGCGTAGGGAGAGGTTGCGGCTGCGACAGTAGGGCGAGATTAGGCAGATTAACTCCTCCAAAGGACTTGATTAACTGATCGATCTGCAGCTGTGGATCATTGAGCTGCTGATCCTCAATTGCTCACTGTTTTTAGGCTGCCCAGACCGTTTGTCAGTCACATTTTTCTGGGGTGATCGGCGGCCATTTTGTGTCTTGTGGTGCGCCAGCACAAGCTGCGACCAAGTGCATTTAACCCTCAATGGTGTGGTTGTTTTTTGGCTAAAGCCTACATCAGGGTGAAGCTGTCACACCAAGTGCATTTAACCAGCAATAGTCTGTTCATTTTTTGGCCATATACAAAATCAGGGGCAAGCTGCGCCTGTCACCAAGTGCATTTAACCCTCAATGGTGTGGTTGTTTTTTGGCTAAAGCCTACATCAGGGTGAAGCTGTCACACCAAGTGCATTTAACCAGCAATAGTCTGTTCATTTTTTGGCCATATACAAAATCAGGGGCAAGCTGCGCCTGTCACCAAGTGCATTTAACCCTCAATGGTGTGGTTGTTTTTTGGCTAAAGCCTACATCAGGGTGAAGCTGTCACACCAAGTGCATTTAACCAGCAATAGTCTGTTCATTTTTTGGCCATATACAAAATCAGGGGCAAGCTGCGCCTGTCACCAAGTGCATTTAACCCTCAATGGTGTGGTTGTTTTTTGGCTAAAGCCTACATCAGGGTGAAGCTGTCACACCAAGTGCATTTAACCAGCAATAGTCTGTTCATTTTTTGGCCATATACAAAATCAGGGGCAAGCTGCGCCTGTCACCAAGTGCATTTAACCCTCAATGGTGTGGTTGTTTTCTGGCTAAAGCCTACATCAGGGTGAAGCTGTCACACCAAGTGCATTTAACCAGCAATAGTCTGTTTATTTTTTGGCCATATACTACATCAGGGGCAAGCTGCGCCCGTCACCAAGTGCATTTAACCCTCAGTAGTGTGGTTGGTCAAGCTGTGACACCAAGTGCATTTAACCAGCAATAGTCTGTTCATTTTTTGGCCATATACTACATCAGGGGCAAGCTGCGCCCGTCACCAAGTGCATTTAACCAGCAATAGTGTGGTTATTTTTTGGCCATATCCCAGTCTAATTCTGTCACTAAATCCATACCGGTCACCCAGCGCCTAAATACTAGGCCTCAAATTTATATCCCGCTAAATCTCTCGTTACCGCTGTCCTGTTGTAGCTGGGAAAGTTATTTAGTGTCCGTCAAAGCACATTTTTTGTTCTGGGTTGAAGTACAATTCCCAATTTAGCAATTTCATAATTTAGTGGTTTCTGCTATATCAGAGCTATTTGAAATCTATCCCTAAAAGGGTATATAATATTCAAGGTGCACATTGGGTCATTCAGAATAACTTCACACACACCCGCTACTGTGTATTTTCAAGTCTAATTCTGTCACTAAACCCATACCTGTCACCCAGCGCCTAAATACTAGGCCTCAAATTTATATCCTGCTAAATCTCTCGTTACCGCTGTCCTGTTGTAGCTGGGAAAGTTATTTAGTGTCCGTCAAAGCACATTTTTTGTTCTGGGTTGAAGTACAATTCCCAATTTAGCAATTTCATAATTTAGTGGTTTCTGCTATATCAGAGCTATTTGAAATCTATCCCTAAAAGGGTATATAATATTCAAGGTGCACATTGGGTCATTCAGAATAACTTCACACACACCCGCTACTGTGTATTTTCAAGTCTAATTCTGTCACTAAACCCATACCTGTCACCCAGCGCCTAAATACTAGGCCTCAAATTTATATCCTGCTAAATCTCTCGTTACCGCTGTCCTGTTGTAGCTGGGAAAGTTATTTAGTGTCCGTCAAAGCACATTTTTTCTTCTGGGTTGAAATACAATTCCCAATTTAGCAATTTCATAATTTAGTGGTTTCTGCTATATCAGAGCTATTTGAAATCTATCCCTAAAAGGGTAGATCATATTGAAGGTGCACATAGGGTCATTCAGAATAACTTCACACACACCCGCTACTGTGTATTTCCAAGTCTAATTCTGTCACTAAACCCATACCTGTCACCCAGCGCCTAAATACTAGGCCTCAAATTTATATCCCGCTAAATCTCTCGTTACCGCTGTCCTGTTGTAGCTGGGAAAGTTATTTAGTGTCCGTCAAAGCACATTTTTTGTTCTGGGTTGAAGTACAATTCCCAATTTAGCAATTTCATAATTTAGTGGTTTCTGCTATATCAGAGCTATTTGAAATCTATCCCTAAAAGGGTATATAATATTCAAGGTGCACATTGGGTCATTCAGAATAACTTCACACACACCCGCTACTGTGTATTTCCAAGTCTAATTCTGTCACTAAACCCATACCTGTCACCCAGCGCCTAAATACTAGGCCTCAAATTTATATCCTGCTAAATCTCTCGTTACCGCTGTACTGTTGTTGCTTGGAAAGATATTTAGTGTCCGTCAAAGCACATTTTTTGTTCTGGG
This sequence comes from Bufo gargarizans, assembly GCF_014858855.1. Lineage (NCBI taxonomy): Eukaryota > Metazoa > Chordata > Amphibia > Anura > Bufonidae > Bufo > Bufo gargarizans. The sequence continues at coordinate 157,670,673 of NC_058087.1, read as the reverse complement.
TTGAAGTACAATTCCCAATTTAGCAATTTCATAATTTAGTGGTTTCTGCTATATCAGAGCTATTTGAAATCTATCCCTAAAAGGGTATATAATATTCAAGGTGCACATTGGGTCATTCAGAATAACTTCACACACACCCGCTACTGTGTATTTTCAAGTCTAATTCTGTCACTAAACCCATACCTGTCACCCAGCGCCTAAATACTAGGCCTCAAATTTATATCCTGCTAAATCTCTCGTTACCGCTGTCCTGTTGTAGCTGGGAAAGTTATTTAGTGTCCGTCAAAGCACATTTTTTCTTCTGGGTTGAAATACAATTCCCAATTTAGCAATTTCATAATTTAGTGGTTTCTGCTATATCAGAGCTATTTGAAATCTATCCCTAAAAGGGTAGATCATATTGAAGGTGCACATAGGGTCATTCAGAATAACTTCACACACACCCGCTACTGTGTATTTCCAAGTCTAATTCTGTCACTAAACCCATACCTGTCACCCAGCGCCTAAATACTAGGCCTCAAATTTATATCCCGCTAAATCTCTCGTTACCGCTGTCCTGTTGTAGCTGGGAAAGTTATTTAGTGTCCGTCAAAGCACATTTTTTGTTCTGGGTTGAAGTACAATTCCCAATTTAGCAATTTCATAATTTAGTGGTTTCTGCTATATCAGAGCTATTTGAAATCTATCCCTAAAAGGGTATATAATATTCAAGGTGCACATTGGGTCATTCAGAATAACTTCACACACACCCGCTACTGTGTATTTCCAAGTCTAATTCTGTCACTAAACCCATACCTGTCACCCAGCGCCTAAATACTAGGCCTCAAATTTATATCCTGCTAAATCTCTCGTTACCGCTGTACTGTTGTTGCTTGGAAAGATATTTAGTGTCCGTCAAAGCACATTTTTTGTTCTGGGTTGAAGTACAATTCCCAATTTAGCAATTTCATAATTTAGTGGTTTCTGCTATATCAGAGCTATTTGAAATCTATCCCTAAAAGGGTATATAATATTCAAGGTGCACATTGGGTCATTCAGAATAACTTCACACACACCCGCTACTGTGTATTTTCAAGTCTAATTCTGTCACTAAACCCATACCTGTCACCCAGCGCCTAAATACTAGGCCTCAAATTTATATCCTGCTAAATCTCTCGTTACCGCTGTCCTGTTGTAGCTGGGAAAGTTATTTAGTGTCCGTCAAAGCACATTTTTTCTTCTGGGTTGAAATACAATTCCCAATTTAGCAATTTCATAATTTAGTGGTTTCTGCTATATCAGAGCTATTTGAAATCTATCCCTAAAAGGGTAGATCATATTGAAGGTGCACATAGGGTCATTCAGAATAACTTCACACACACCCGCTACTGTGTATTTCCAAGTCTAATTCTGTCACTAAACCCATACCTGTCACCCAGCGCCTAAATACTAGGCCTCAAATTTATATCCCGCTAAATCTCTCGTTACCGCTGTCCTGTTGTAGCTGGGAAAGTTATTTAGTGTCCGTCAAAGCACATTTTTTGTTCTGGGTTGAAGTACAATTCCCAATTTAGCAATTTCATAATTTAGTGGTTTCTGCTATATCAGAGCTATTTGAAATCTATCCCTAAAAGGGTATATAATATTCAAGGTGCACATTGGGTCATTCAGAATAACTTCACACACACCCGCTACTGTGTATTTCCAAGTCTAATTCTGTCACTAAACCCATACCTGTCACCCAGCGCCTAAATACTAGGCCTCAAATTTATATCCTGCTAAATCTCTCGTTACCGCTGTACTGTTGTTGCTTGGAAAGATATTTAGTGTCCGTCAAAGCACATTTTTTGTTCTGGGTTGAAGTACAATTCCCAATTTAGCAATTTCATAATTTAGTGGTTTCTGCTATATCAGAGCTATTTGAAATCTATCCCTAAAAGGGTATATAATATTCAAGGTGCACATTGGGTCATTCAGAATAACTTCACACACACCCGCTACTGTGTATTTTCAAGTCTAATTCTGTCACTAAACCCATACCTGTCACCCAGCGCCTAAATACTAGGCCTCAAATTTATATCCTGCTAAATCTCTCGTTACCGCTGTCCTGTTGTAGCTGGGAAAGTTATTTAGTGTCCGTCAAAGCACATTTTTTCTTCTGGGTTGAAATACAATTCCCAATTTAGCAATTTCATAATTTAGTGGTTTCTGCTATATCAGAGCTATTTGAAATCTATCCCTAAAAGGGTAGATCATATTGAAGGTGCACATAGGGTCATTCAGAATAACTTCACACACACCCGCTACTGTGTATTTCCAAGTCTAATTCTGTCACTAAACCCATACCTGTCACCCAGCGCCTAAATACTAGGCCTCAAATTTATATCCCGCTAAATCTCTCGTTACCGCTGTCCTGTTGTAGCTGGGAAAGTTATTTAGTGTCCGTCAAAGCACATTTTTTGTTCTGGGTTGAAGTACAATTCCCAATTTAGCAATTTCATAATTTAGTGGTTTCTGCTATATCAGAGCTATTTGAAATCTATCCCTAAAAGGGTATATAATATTCAAGGTGCACATTGGGTCATTCAGAATAACTTCACACACACCCGCTACTGTGTATTTCCAAGTCTAATTCTGTCACTAAACCCATACCTGTCACCCAGCGCCTAAATACTAGGCCTCAAATTTATATCCTGCTAAATCTCTCGTTACCGCTGTACTGTTGTTGCTTGGAAAGATATTTAGTGTCCGTCAAAGCACATTTTATGTTCTGGGTTGAAGTACAATTCCCAATTTAGCAATTTCATAATTTAGTGGTTTCTGCTATATCAGAGCTATTCGAAATCTATCCCTAAAAGGGTATATAATATTCAAGGTGCACATTGGGTCATTCAGAATAACTTCACACACACCCGCTACTGTGTATTTTCAAGTCTAATTCTGTCACTAAACCCATACCTGTCACCCAGCGCCTAAATACTAGGCCTCAAATTTATATCCTGCTAAATCTCTCGTTACCGCTGTACTGTTGTTGCTGGGCAAGATATTTAGTGTCCGTCAAAGCACATTTTTTGTTCTGGGTTGAAATACAATTCCCAATTTAGCAATTTCATAATTTAGTGGTTTCTGCTATATCAGAGCTATTTGAAATCTATCCCTAAAAGGGTATATAATATTCAAGGTGCACATTGGGTCATTCAGAATAACTTCACACACACCCGCTACTGTGTATTTTCAAGTCTAATTCTGTCACTAAACCCATACCTGTCACCCAGCGCCTAAATACTAGGCCTCAAATTTATATCCTGCTAAATCTCTCGTTACCGCTGTACTGTTGTTGCTGGGCAAGATATTTAGTGTCCGTCAAAGCACATTTCTTGTTCTGGGTTGAAATACAATTCCCAATTTAGCAATTTCATAATTTAGTGGTTTCTTCTATATCAGAGCTATTTGAAATCTATCCCTAAAAGGGTAGATCATATTGAAGGTGCACATAGGGTCATTCAGAATAACTTCACACACACGCTTCTGTGCATTTCCAAGTCTAATTCTGTCACTAAATCCATACCGGTCACCCAGCGCCTAAATACTAGGCCTCAAATTTATATCCCGCTGAATTTGAATACAATACATTGGGCCAAATAATATATTTGTTGTTGTGGTGAACCATAACAATGAGAAAAACATCTAGTAAGGGACGCGGACGTGGACATGGTCGTGGTGGTGTTAGTGGACCCTCTGGTGCTGGGAGAGGACGTGGCCGTTCTGCCACATCCACACGTCCTAGTGTACCAACTACCTCAGGTCCCAGTAGCCGCCAGAATTTACAGCGATATATGGTGGGGCCCAATGCCGTTCTAAGGATGGTAAGGCCTGAGCAGGTACAGGCATTAGTCAATTGGGTGGCCGACAGTGGATCCAGCACGTTCACATTATCTCCCACCCAGTCTTCTGCAGAAAGCGCACAGATGGCGCCTGAAAACCAACCCCATCAGTCTGTCACATCACCCCCATGCATACCAGGGAAACTGTCTCAGCCTCAAGTTATGCAGCAGTCTCTTATGCTGTTTGAAGACTCCGCTGGCAGGGTTTCCCAAGGGCATCCACCTAGCCCTTCCCCAGCGGTGAAAGACATAGAATGCACTGACGCACAACCACTTATGTTTCCTGATGATGAGGACATGGGAATACCACCTCAGCATGTCTCTGATGATGACGAAACACAGGTGCCAACTGCTGCGTCTTTCTGCAGTGTGCAGACTGAACAGGAGGTCAGGGATCAAGACTGGGTGGAAGACGATGCAGGGGACGATGAGGTCCTAGACCCCACATGGAATGAAGGTCGTGCCACTGACTTTCACAGTTCGGAGGAAGAGGCAGTGGTGAGACCGAGCCAACAGCGTAGCAAAAGAGGGAGCAGTGGGCAAAAGCAGAACACCCGCCGCCAAGAGACTCCGCCTGCTACTGACCGCCGCCATCTGGGACCGAGCACCCCAAAGGCAGCTTCAAGGAGTTCCCTGGCATGGCACTTCTTCAAACAATGTGCTGACGACAAGACCCGAGTGGTTTGCACGCTGTGCCATCAGAGCCTGAAGCGAGGCATTAACGTTCTGAACCTGAGCACAACCTGCATGACCAGGCACCTGCATGCAAAGCATGAACTGCAGTGGAGTAAACACCTTAAAACCAAGGAAGTCACTCAGGCTCCCCCTGCTACCTCTTCTGCTGCTGCCGCCTCGGCCTATTCTGCTGCTGCCGCCTCGGCCTCTTCCTCCGCCTCTGGAGGAACGTTGGCACCTGCCGCCCAGCAAACAGGGGATGTACCACCAACACCACCACCACCACCTCCGTCACCAAGCGTCTCAACCATGTCACACGCCAGCGTTCAGCTCTCCATCTCACAAACATTTGATAGAAAGCGTAAATTCCCACCTAGCCACCCTCGATCCCTGGCCCTGAATGCCAGCATTTCTAAACTACTGGCCTATGAAATGCTGTCATTTAGGCTGGTGGACACAGACAGCTTCAAACAGCTCATGTCGCTTGCTGTCCCACAGTATGTTGTTCCCAGCCGGCACTACTTCTCCAAGAGAGCCGTGCCTTCCCTGCACAACCAAGTATCCGATAAAATCAAGTGTGCACTGCGCAACGCCATCTGTAGCAAGGTCCACCTAACCACAGATACGTGGACCAGTAAGCACGGCCAGGGACGCTATATCTCCCTAACTGCACACTGGGTAAATGTAGTGGCAGCTGGGCCCCAGGCGGAGAGCTGTTTGGCGCACGTCCTTCCGCCGCCAAGGATCGCAGGGCAACATTCTTTGCCTCCTGTTGCCACCTCCTCCTTCTCGGCTTCCTCCTCCTCTTCTTCCACCTGCTCATCCAGTCAGCCACACACCTTCACCACCAACTTCAGCACAGCCCGGGGTAAACGTCAGCAGGCCATTCTGAAACTCATATGTTTGGGGGACAGGCCCCACACCGCACAGGAGTTGTGGCGGGGTATTGAACAACAGACCGACGAGTGGTTGCTGCCGGTGAGCCTCAAGCCCGGCCTGGTGGTGTGTGATAATGGGCGAAATCTCGTTGCAGCTCTGGGACTAGCCAATTTGACGCACATCCCTTGCTTGGCGCATGTGCTGAATTTGGTGGTGCAGAAGTTCATTCACAACTACCCCGACATGTCAGAGCTGCTGCATAAAGTGCGGGCCGTCTGTTCGCGCTTCCGGCGTTCACATCCTGCCGCTGCTCGCCTGTCTGCGCTACAGCGTAACTTCGGCCTTCCCGCTCACCGCCTCATATGCGACGTGCCCACCAGGTGGAACTCCACCTTGCACATGCTGGACAGACTGTGCGAGCAGCAGCAGGCCATAGTGGAGTTTCAGCTGCAGCACGCACGGGTCAGTCGCACTACAGAACAGCACCACTTCACCACCAATGACTGGGCCTCCATGCGAGACCTGTGTGCCCTGTTGCGCTGTTTCGAGTACTCCACCAACATGGCCAGTGGCGATGACACCGTTATCAGCGTTACAATACCACTTCTATGTCTCCTTGAGAAAACACTTAGGGCGATGATGGAAGAGGAGGTGGCCCAGGAGGAGGAGGAGGAGGAGGAAGAGGGGTCATTTTTAGCACTTTCAGGCCAGTCTCTTCGAAGTGACTCAGAGGGAGGTTTTTGGCAACAGCAGAGGCCAGGTACAAATGTGGCCAGCCAGGGCCCACTACTGGAGGACGAGGAGGACGAGGATGAGGAGGAGGTGGAGGAGGATGAGGATGAAGCATGGTCACAGCGGGGTGGCACCCAACGCAGCTCGGGTCCATCACTGGTGCGTGGCTGGGGGGAAAGGCAGGACGATGACGATACGCCTCCCACAGAGGACAGCTTGTCCTTACCCCTGGGCAGCCTGGCACACATGAGCGACTACATGCTGCAGTGCCTGCGCAACGACAGCAGAGTTGCCCACATTTTAACCTGTGCGGACTACTGGGTTGCCACCCTGCTGGATCCACGCTACAAAGACAATGTGCCCACCTTACTTCCTGCACTGGAGCGTGATAGGAAGATGCGCGAGTACAAGCGCACGTTGGTAGACGCGCTACTGAGAGCATTCCCAAATGTCACAGGGGAACAAGTGGAAGCCCAAGGCCAAGGCAGAGGAGGAGCAAGAGGTCGCCAAGGCAGCTGTGTCACGGCCAGCTCCTCTGAGGGCAGGGTTAGCATGGCAGAGAACTTTTGTCAACACGCCACAGCTAACTGCACCACCACCTGATACGCAACGTGTTAGCAGGAGGCAACATTTCACTAACATGGTGGAACAGTACGTGTGCACACCCCTCCACGTACTGACTGATGGTTCGGCCCCATTCAACTTCTGGGTCTCTAAATTGTCCACGTGGCCAGAGCTAGCCTTTTATGCCTTGGAGGTGCTGGCCTGCCCGGCAGCCAGCGTTTTGTCTGAACGTGTATTCAGCACGGCAGGGGGCGTCATTACAGACAAACGCAGCCGCCTGTCTACAGCCAATGTGGACAAGCTGACGTTCATAAAAATGAACCAGGCATGGATCCCACAGGACCTGTCCGTCCCTTGTCCAGATTAGACATTAACTACCTCCCCATAACCATATATTATTGGACTCCAGGGCACTTCCTCATTCAATCCTATTTTTATTTTCATTTTACCATTATATTGCGATGCTACCCAAAGTTGAATGAACCTCTCCTCTGCCTGTGTGCTAGGCCTAAATATATGCCAATGGACTGTTGCAGTGGTGGCTGACATGAAGCCTGATTCTCTGCTATGACATGCAGACTAATTCTCTGCTGACATGAAGCCAGATTGTCTGTTACGGGACCTCCCTCCTCTGCCTGGGTGCTGGGCCTAAATTTATGACAATGGACTGTTGCAGTGGTGGCTGACGTGAAGCCTCATTCTCTGCTATGACATGCAGACTGATTCTCTGCTGACATGAAGCCAGATTGTCTGTTACGGGACCTCTCTCCTCTGCCTGTGTGCTAGGCCTAAATATATGCCAATGGACTGTTGCAGTGGTGGCTGACGTGAAGCCTGATTCTCTGCTATGACATGCAGACTGATTCTCTGCTGACATGAAGCCAGATCCTCTGTTACGGGACCTCTCTCCTCTGCCTGTGTGTGTGCTGGGCCTAAATATATGCCAATGGACTGTTGCAGTGGTGGCTGACGTGAAGCCTCATTCTCTGCTATGACATGCAGACTAATTCTCTGCTGACATGAAGACAGATTCTCTGTTACGGGACCTCTCTCCTCTGCCTGTGTGTGTGCTGGGCCTAAATATATGCCAATGGACTGTTGCAGTGGTGGCTGACGTGAAGCCTCATTCTCTGCTATGACATGCAGACTAATTCTCTGCTGACATGAAGACAGATTCTCTGTTACGGGACCTCTCTCCTCTGCCTGTGTGTGTGCTGGGCCTAAATATATGCCAATGGACTGTTGCAGTGGTGGCTGACGTGAAGCCTCATTCTCTGCTATGACATGCAGACTAATTCTCTGCTGACATGAAGACAGATTCTCTGTTACGGGACCTCTCTCCTCTGCCTGTGTGTGTGCTGGGCCTAAATATATGCCAATGGACTGTTGCAGTGGTGGCTGACGTGAAGCCTCATTCTCTGCTATGACATGCAGACTAATTCTCTGCTGACATGAAGACAGATTCTCTGTTACGGGACCTCTCTCCTCTGCCTGGGTGCTGGGCCTAAATATATGCCAATGGACTGTTGCAGTGGTGGGTGACGTGAAGCCTGATTCTCTGCTATGACATGCAGACTAATTCTCTGCTGACATGAAGACAGATTCTCTGTTACGGGACCTCCCTCCTCTGCCTGGGTGCTGGGCCTAAATATATGCCAATGGACTGTTGCAGTGGTGGCTGACGTGAAGCCTCATTCTCTGCTATGACATGCAGACTGATTCTCTGCTGACATGAAGCCAGATCGTCTGTTACGGGACCTCTCTGCTCTGCCTGTGTGCTAGGCCTAAATATATGCCAATGGACTGTTGCAGTGGTGGGTGACGTGAAGCCTCATTCTCTGCTATGACATGCAGACTGATTCTCTGCTGTCATGAAGCCAGATTGTCTGTTACGGGACCTCTCTGCTCTGCCTGTGTGCTAGGCCTAAATATATGCCAATGGACTGTTGCAGTGGTGGGTGACGTGAAGCCTCATTCTCTGCTATGACATGCAGACTGATTCTCTGCTGTCATGAAGCCAGATTGTCTGTTACGGGACCTCTCTGCTCTGCCTGTGTGCTAGGCCTAAATATATGCCAATGGACTGTTGCAGTGGTGGGTGACGTGAAGCCTCATTCTCTGCTATGACATGCAGACTGATTCTCTGCTGACATGAAGCCAGATTGTCTGTTACGGGACCTCTCTCCTCTGCCTGTGTGCTAGGCCTAAATATATGCCAATGGACTGTTGCAGTGGTGGCTGACGTGAAGCCTCATTCTCTGCTATGACATGCAGACTAATTCTCTGCTGACATGAAGCCAGATTGTCTGTTACGGGACCTCTCTCCTCTGCCTGGGTGCTGGGCCTAAATTTATGACAATGGACTGTTGCAGTGGTGGCTGACGTGAAGCCTGATTCTCTGCTATGACATGCAGACTGATTCTCTGCTGACATGAAGCCAGATCCTCTGTTACGGGACCTCTCTCCTCTGCCTGTGTGTGTGCTGGGCCTAAATATATGCCAATGGACTGTTGCAGTGGTGGCTGACGTGAAGCCTCATTCTCTGCTATGACATGCAGACTAATTCTCTGCTGACATGAAGACAGATTCTCTGTTACGGGACCTCTCTCCTCTGCCTGGGTGCCGGGGCCTAAATATCTGAGAATGGACTGTTCCAGTGGTGGGTGACGGGAAGCCAGATTCTCTGCTATGGAACCTCTCTCCAATTGATTTTGGTTAATTTTTATTTATTTAATTTTTAATTTAATTCATTTCCCTATCCACATTTGTTTGCAGGGGATTTACCTACATGTTGCTGCCTTTTGCAGCCCTCTAGCTCTTTCCTGGGCTGTTTTACAGCCTTTTTAGTGCCGAAAAGTTCGGGTCCCCATTGACTTCAATGGGGTTCGGGTTCGGGACGAAGTTTGGATCGGGTTCGGATCCCGAACCCGAACATTTCCGGGATGTTCGGCCGAACTTCTCGAACCCGAACATCCAGGTGTTCGCTCAACTCTATACCTGTATGTTAAGTGCGTCCACAGTGGATGGTTGGTGCTAACTGTGCTGTAGCATATGAAATCATTATATCGGCGCTCCACAATATACTATTGTTATCTTGTTACGCCATATGCCACCTAAAAAATTTTTTTTTTCGATTAATATAGTATGTTTAATTTGTATAAATCCAGGTTTGATACAAATTCTATATATATATATATACTGATGTATGTACTACAGTTATTGTATTATTTCAGGCCGTGATCAAGATCTCGGGATGAGATCGAAACGTTGGCCTTGATCTAATTTTCTCTGGTTGGAAAACAAAAATTAAAATTAAAATAAGCATTTACTCAATTTATGTGCCGCGGTCTAATATATTATAGATTGATTGACTTACCGTTGAGCACCAGAACTCTTATCACGGAGTGCCGTCCAAACAACCTCTAAAAGGAATTGAAATTTGACTTGCCTGATCTTTCTCTTCCACAACATCATCTCTCAGGGAAAATTAAGGAGCTCTTCATACACATTAGATTGTCAGCTGACAATACTCTTGTGTATAGGGACCTTAAAGTTGATCAAAAAGGCATAAAGGGCATAGGTACTTTCAATGAAAATGATTGCTCTTCAGAAATTCAACAAGGAGCAATTGTTTTGGCCAACCGATACCAGACTATAATCGTCTGAAAATAATTTGGTTGTTTGAAATTTTCATCCCATGGATGGATGAAAGGTTTTCTTTCAAAGAAGGGTTGTTTGTGGATGTGGCGAAAGCCACTTCGCCACAGTGTTTTGGAGGGGGCTGTTTGCCCGCCTCCTGACCCTGGATTATGGGCCCTCTCATCAACCAGCCTTGTTCACAAAGGACTTAGACTAACTTGAACCCCTGGTCTAAATCGTGCCATTTTGGGATGTTAAATGTCTATGTGTATTGAAAAGGGTGGAACATTGTATTCATTGAGTAGTGAGGTCTGTTCCATTATCTCTCTGTGTGTATTGGCGATGTCCCTTTTGTCCTGAGAGATAATTGAATTACGTCTCAGTTGTCTCCAGGACAGAAGACTATTGTGTACTCTCCTGCCTGTGATGATTACATCAACCCAGTGTGAGGTAATTGTATCACGGGCAGACAGGAGGATTCTGTGTGGGAGTGTCTGAGTGTATTGTACGTGGTTATTGGCTGTTTTTACAAAACCCTGTGGGTGGTAACCTTGTTGGAAAATGTGTATAAATCAATGCTTGTGTGTCCAAATAAAGAGTTCCTGTTTTACCGTTTACCAAGTTGAGGCTGGTGTTTGGGTAACTGATCGACACTGGGGGATTGCTATATGCTGAAGATTTGCTATACTCCCCTGGCATAACTACTAGCTCTTGTAAGAGCTGTTCCTGCTCTCTGGATGTAGGAGAGGTTCACCCACTGGAGCCTGGAGCTTTGTCGTAGGTCCAGGGTGGGTAGGAGACGGTGAGACCTCAACCAAGCTTCGGCGGTTCGTGGGGTCTGCAGTGCGTACGGTGTCAAGTGGAGTGCTTGGAGTCCTCGGGAAGAACTAGGAGCATCTATCGATGGAGGTACACGGTCGGGGTGCCAGGAGATCCGTTACAGTGGACAAAAGATCTTTTTTAAAAGAGCATTCCCAAAAAGACTGTTCATACTTCACCCGGTGTCACTGAACATGTATAGACAGTTAGAACGACTGTAATGGACAATATAGACAAAAATGTCTATGGCTGTGTCTGTGAAACTATCATTCACCAGACGATCCTTTGTTCAGCCATCAACCTACTTCTATCTTATGTGTATGGTCAACTTCGAAGGTCACTTCAAGGGGTGGAGAAAGATGTCATTATAGTATTACCTGACTGACTCAGTAAGAATAAATAAAGGCAAATACCAAAAGCATTTAATATCACTTACTGAAGTGGAGATAAACTCTGAGTTATTCCTTGTTGTTATCTGAAGGAATAGCCTAATAAACCATGTGTCATAGGGCACATGCTTCAGTTATAGATAAGAATATCAGCCCTTCCCCCCCTTTTTCCTTCTTGGGTGCTATTTATAGTGTCAATGTCTTACTGTCCTTTTCCCCCACTAAGCATAAACTGGTGCCTTCATGCCTGGGTAACCTCAGTCCTCAGTGAACCCTCCAGCATTGGCTATACATCAGCTTGTCCACATGATTAGTAGTACAAATAGTCAAAAGTATTCCTAGACAAATGCTTACAATACGTGTGTAGAAGTATTACAAAATCCTTACCTGTAGCTTAAGTAGGTAACGCATCCTTAGTATGGGCTGATTTTTAGTTTTTCTCAATAAGGTATGACTTTGATCCATGTCCCTAATTTACTTGAATTTGGAGGAAGCATAAATGTCACTTTCATTCTTATTACAGGATTGCGATGGCTGCTATATTCCTCCCCATTACAGACCTCTAAATTGTCATATTTTTCATTTCATCATGGCTTAGTTAAACTTTTGAAAAATGTCTTCTGTTTTAATAATTCCTTTTTTTCCCCAGTAACCTCCTAAAGATGTCTGTTGAAGGAAAGCCGGGTACAGCTCCAGAAGGTCCAGCAACCAACATTAATATGGAGTACTCACCCCAAGCCCCAGAGTACTCACCCCAAGCCCCGGGAACAGGTATTTGTATGACGTGTTGTTTACTTACATTTGTCTTCTATGTGAAGGGCTATGATGTAATAGGATTGTATAAGGAAATCCTCAGATGGATAATCAGTCAACTGGAGGCAGGATAATGGCCACTCAGGGCTCATTGATGCACATGGACAACAAAGACTATCTCATCTGGTCCAAACCACAGAAGAGCTACAATACTTTAATACCAACAGCAGAAAAAATGGTTTCAGAACACAAGGGGGCTGATTTACTAAAGACTTAGTGCAAAGTCTGCTGGAATAAATGTGGTGAATTTATTAAGTTGTGTATGCACCTCTAAGGCCTCGTTCACACTTCAGTGTTTGGTCAGTGATTTCCATCAGTGATTTGTGAGCCAAAACCAGAAGTGAAGCCTACTCAGAGATAAGCTATAATGGAAAGATCTGCACCTGTTCTGTGGTTTTGACCTGCACCTGGTTTTGGCTCACAAATCACTGATGTAAATCACTGCCCAAACTCTGAAGTGTGAACAAGCCCTAAGCCTGACCCTTTGATTACTGCCATGGATACGTCAGTTGACCCACATGAATTTTTGTCCCCTAGTCCCTCTATGAGGCTAATACACATCTTTTTCCGAAATCTTCAAAAATTACGTGGTCCTCATTCCGCAATTTTTTTCTCTGCTGCATATGAATGGGATAAGCAATACCCCTTTCACTGGATGGGGAATCTCAGCGGATTTGTTGATGAATCTAAACGTGTGAACATAACCTGTGAACGCTGGTGTGAACATTATTAACGCTCAAGAGAAATCAGTGTCATAAATCCACCTATTTTGCAGCATATTTTGTATGCATGTTATATTTTTGCTTGTCTACTTTGAGGTGTATTTTGACATGTATTTGGTGTACATTCTCCCGTGACTATTGTAAATTGGAAAATTTGGCACATACTATGCGCTAAACATAAGTCAAGAAGTGTCATTAAATATGCCCCTTGACTACACTGTTTATTTGAAATAAATTATTTCCCACTAAAAATCAATGACATGCAGTTCTTGCATATATTTTGTGGAATACATGCATATTTTGTACTAAAATGCATGATAAAAAACATTATATGAACATACCCTGAAAACCCCTCTGCCCCAGTGCTGATGGGTGTGTGGTTCATCATCCAGTCTCTGTTGACATGATCGCTGCAGCCATGCAAATACTGCCCAAGTTAAGGATCACTTGAATCACTAAGGCCTCTTTCACACGGGTGCAATGTGTAAGGTTAACTCATTGCACCTGCACTGAATCTGGACCCATTCATTTCTATGGGGCTGTGCACATGAGCGGTGATTTTCAGGCATCACTTGTGCGTTGCGTAAAAATTGCAGCATGCTCTATATTGTGCGTTTTTAACGCAACGCAGGCCCCATAGAAGTGAATGGGGCTGCGTGAAAATCGCAACCATCCGCTCCTGTTTTGTGTCTTTGACCCGCGTCTGATTATGGCATGATGGAAAGCACTGTCCAAACACTGAATGTGAACAGGGGCATAGATATAATTCATAGTGACCCATAGCAAACTAAGATGGAGCCCTCATCACCTAGTGTAAAGAAATTTAAAACAGCAGCATACATAGCAAAAATTATAGGTATCTATGAATAATAGCACAATATATCCGAAAAACCCACATTATAGCAAAAAAAAAGGTGCCATATTGTTATTCCCCACAAAAAGGTTTACATTTTTTTGCCCTTGACTGGGTCCCCAGAACCTCTGACCCCATAGCCAGCGCTATGGCTACTATGGCTACAGTTACACCCGCGTGTAAATAAGACTTTACTGCACTGCCGGCTGCAGCAGTCATGTGCTGATGTGGTTGATGCAGTTTTTGAAGCCAAAGCCAGGAGTGAATTTGGCAGTAAGAATAAAAGGCCTTCTTTCATATTCGCCTGCCTTTAGGACCCCGTTGCTGCAGCTGTTGAGACAACCCGTGTGTGAGACAACCCGTGTGTGAGACAACCCGTGTGTGAGACAACCCGTGTGTGAGACAACCCTTGATGTTATAGCTGAGCAGTGATGGAGAGTACATGTTTGTCCATGTAGATTACACAAGGGACAGTCATGTCTGAAACCAGCATGACTTTAGCATGACTGCCGTGTCAAAGCTTCTTCCCAGAAAGATACATTTGATTACTGATAAGGGCTACATAGAAAATGTTGGCAACTACATTATGGTGTCCTTTAAGATAAAAGTCAATAACATAATACTACATTACCCAAGTATTAGCTGCTGCAGGGAAAGTGAGCAGCCGACTGCAACTTCCTCTGACAATAAGGAGTGTTTTCTGGGCATCTCTGAAGCTGGATATGATCAGCAGCAGACTAGCTGGCCACTTACCATAGCCATTAAACACCTAGGGGGAGATTTATTAAGACTGGTGTAAAGGACTTCTGGATTAGTTGTCCATAGCAACTAATCAGATTAATCCTTTTATTTTCCAAAGGAGCTCTTAAAAATGAAAGATGGAATGTCATTGGTTGCTATGGGCAACTAAGCCAGTTTTCCTTTACACCACTTTTGATAAATCTACCCCATAGATACCTCATACAGCTGTTTAGTAGGTATACAGGGAGTGCAGAATTATTAGGCAAGTTGTATTTTTGAGGATTAATTTTATTATTGAACAACAACCATGTTCTCAATGAACCCAAAAAACTCATTAATATCAAAGCTGAATATTTTTAGAAGTAGTTTTTAGTTTGTTTTTAGTTTTAGCTATTTTAGGGGGATATCTGTGTGTGCAGGTGACTATTACTGTACATAATTATTAGGCAACTTAACAAAAAACAAATATATACCCATTTCAATTATTTATTTTTACCAGTGAAACCAATATAACATCTCAACATTCACAAATATACATTTCTGACATTCAAAAACAAAACAAAAACAAATCTGTGACCAATATAGCCACCTTTCTTTGCAAGGACACTCAAAAGCCTGCCATCCATGGATTCTGTCAGTGTTTTGATCTGTTCACCATCAACATTGCGTGCAGCAGCAACCACAGCCTCCCAGACACTGTTCAGAGAGGTGTACTGTTTTCCCTCCTTGTAAATCTCACATTTGATGATGGACCACAGGTTCTCAATGGGGTTCAGATCAGGTGAACAAGGAGGCCATGTCATTAGATTTTCTTCTTTTATACCCTTTCTTGCCAGCCACGTTGTGGAGTACTTGGACGCGTGTGATGGAGCATTGTCCTGCATGAAAATCATGTTTTTCTTACCTTGCAGACTTCTTCCTGTACCACTGCTTGAAGAAGGTGTCTTCCAGAAACTGGCAGTAGGACTGGGAGTTGAGCTTGACTCCATCCTCAACCCAAAAAGGCCCCACAAGCTCATCTTTGATGATACCAGCCCAAACCAGTACTCCACCTCCACCTTGCTGGCGTCTGAGTCGGACTGGAGCTCTCTGCCCTTTACCAATCCAGCCATCTGGCCCATCAAGACTCACTCTCATTTCATCAGTCCATAAAACCTTAGAAAAATCAGAGATATTTCTTGGCCCAGTCTTGACGTTTCAGCTTGTGTGTCTTGTTCAGTGGTGGTCGTCTTTCAGCCTTTCTTACCTTGGCCATGTCTCTGAGTATTGCACACCTTGTGCTTTTGGGCACTCCAGTGATGTTGCAGCTCTGAAATATGGCCAAACTGGTGGCAAGTGGCATCTTGGCAGAAGAAAGCTTGACTTTTCTCAGTTCATGGGCAGTTATTTTGCGCCTTGGTTTTTCCACACGCTTCTTGCGACCCTGTTGACTATTTTGAATGAAACGCTTGATTGTTCGATGATCACGCTTCAGAAGCTTTGCAATTTTAAGAGTGCTGCATCCCTCTGCAAGATATCTCACTATTTTTGACTTTTCTGAGCCTGTCAAGTCCTTCTTTTGACCCATTTTGCCACTGGAAAGGAAGTTGTCTAATAATTATGCACACCCGATATAGGGTGTTGATGTCATTAGACCACACCCCTTCTCATTACAGAGATGCACATCACCCAATATGCTTAATTGGTAGCAGGCTTTCGAGCCTATACAGCTTGGAGTAAGACAACATGCATAAAGAGGATGATGTGGTCAAAATACTCATTTGCCTAATAATTCTGCACGTAGTGTATGTTAATAAGACTGATCTGTGTTTCAATATGTTATACCCATGATGGCTAACCTCCGGCACTCCAACTGTGGTGAAACTACCCCTCCTAGCATGCTCAATTCATTTCTATGGAGTTCTGAGTACAGCCAAGCAAGTGTGTATCTTAGGAGTTGAAGTTTTACTACAGCTGGAGTGCCAGAGATTAGCCATTACAGTTATACTAAAGGTCAAGAACAGGAACACAGTCAGTCACAATATTCCCTTCTTCACATCTCACAGCATTGGACCCAGTCTCTCACACAGTATTGCTTTCTGGGGACAGGTTGGCTGTCACAGGCTTTGCCTTCCTGTACCTCTGAAAACTATTTCCAGCAGGATAGAGTGGCTCCTGTTCTGGACTAACTTCACCTGCCGTGGGTTCCACCCAGTGATATGCCTTCTCTCAAGGATTTCCTCTGAGCAACTTTTCACTGGGCCAGTGGTGTTAGGCTGGGTTCACATGGACGAGATTTCTGCGCGGGTACAATGCATGAGGTGAACGCATTGCACCCGCACTGAATCCAGACCCATTCATTTCTATGGGGCTGTGCACATAAGCGGTGATTTTCACGCATAACTTGTGCGTTGCATAAAAATCGCAGCATGCTCTATACTGTGCGTTTTTCATACAACGCAGGCCCCATAGAAGTAAATGGGGCAGCGTTAAAATCGCAAGCATCCGCAAGCAAGTGTGGATGCGGTGCGATTTATACGCATGGTTGCTAAGATGAAAGTCTAATCACTGTATTATTTTCCCTTATAACATGGTTATAAGGGAAAATAATAGCGTTCTTTAATACAGAATGCTTAATAGAAGGTCAATTGAGGGTTAAAAAAATAAATAAAAATTAACTCACCTCATCCAATTGTTCGTGAAGTTGCCGATCTTTTCTTACTACTTTAATCATGAGCTGCCGGCTAAAGGACCTGTGGTGACGTCACATCACATGGTCCAATCACATGGTCCATCAGCGCAGTGATGGGCCATGTGATGAGCTCAGTGACGTCACCACAGGTCTTTTGACAGGTCCTGAAGAAAGAACAGGAGACTGGCAGCTACGAGATCAATTGGAGGAGGTGAGTTAATTTATGTTTTAATCCTCAACTGACCTTCTACTAAGCATTCTGTATTAAAGAATGCTATTATTTTCCCTTATAACCATGTTAAAAGGGAAAATAATTACATCTACACAACCTTGAACCCAAACCTGAACTTGAGTGAAGAAGTTCGGTTCTGGGTACCACATTCAGTTTTTATCACGCACGTGTAAAACGCATTGCACCCGCGCGATAAAAACTGAACACCGAAACAAAATTGCTGTCAAAACGGACTGAAATTGCGTACCTACTCGCGCGGGTTTTCCGCAATGCACCCTGAACGCATCCTAAGCCAAAATGTGACGCCCGTGTGAACCCAGCCTTACTCATACAGCCCCTACACACTGTTGTGCTTGGTGCATTTTTTTCTTTGTAATATGCAAGCCTTGACTGCTATCCGGTTGCACATACCAGGCAGTTTCTTCCTACCTCTCAACTCTAGCCCCAACGCATCTACGATATTCATAATCAGATGCCCTAAGCTAGTCCCTCAGGTGCTGTACCCTCTTGTCTGGTACCAATCACCTCCACTATCTAGCTAGTTCCAGTGCAGGTATATTGCTGGCTTTGTCACTTGCAGCAGCTTCTTAGCGCATTGTCCAACCTGTCTTCCTGTTACTCCTGCCTGATACTTTGAAGAGCACTGTTATTTATCGTGACTCTGCCAGGTGCTCTTGCTACATCTTAAGGACCTAAATAAATTAATTCAAATTAAGATGTTCAAAAGGTCCTGTGCGCTTACTAGTATATTATCCAAAAGTTATAATACAGTGGTGTCAGCATAACCTCTGTGTTTCCAACAAACGCATATACAGTACAATATATCATACAGTGCAATACAATATCGACAGTGCATTTCTTACTGTTTCCAATGCAGATCATCTTCAATGTCTATGACATCCTACCCAAGGTATATGACTGCATCAGAGTGGTACAAAAAAAAAGACAATGCAGCAGCTCTCTGCAAACAGAAATACCATACAATAATGCCATAATTATAGAAAACATTCTGGTGCTAATGCTATGCTTATTTAGCAAATTTGAGATTCTTGGCAATACATTTTGTACAAAATTATTTGGGCCCGTCTGCCAAACGTCAAGGCGATCTCTATAAGAAGGGAACCTAACACTAAGTCCTACCTGTTATGTGCCATAATGGCCACCATACCATTCATGGAGTGCAGGCTCCACATGCATGCTGGGTCCACTCTGCTTTTTAGAATTTTTGGTGCCATTACAGCCTCCATTAAATCCAGGTATGCAGGTACAAACATGCATGCTGAGCCCACTCTATACCTCTCCTGGTGCCAGAGTGGTAATACATCGCTGCACGCATTCTGCAACATTTTCTATTAGTCAGCTACAGTGCCTTGCAAAAGTATTCATCCCCCTTGACTTTTTTCGTATTTTGGTTTCTCACAACCTGGAATTAACATGGATTGTTTGAGGATTTGCATCATTTATTTACAGAACATGCCCACAACTTTGAAGATGTTTTTTGTTTTTTTATTGCGAAGCAAACAACAAATAGGACAAAATAACAGAAAAAGTAAATGTGCATAACTATTCACCCCCCTAAAGTCAATACTTTGTAGAGCCACCTTTTGCGGCAATCACAGCTCCAAGTTGCTTTGGATAAGTCTCTATGAGCTTGCCACATTTTATCACTGGGATTTTTGCCCATTCCTTCTTGCAAAACTGCTCCAGCTCCTTCAAGTTGGATGGTTTGTGAACAGCAATCTTTAAGTCTGACCACAGATTTTCTGTTGGTTGCACCAGAACTTACTATCAGCTTCCTAATGTTGAATACATGCGCACATGCCACTTTTCTGTTTTCTATTTCTGAACAATAGTTTTATTTATATATTTTTCCCATTTCACTTCACCAACTTAGACTATTGTGTTCTGGGTGAATACTCTTGCAAAGCACTCTATGGCCTGGGCCAATGCACACAGGGCATTTTATCCTCGTTAGGCATCATGCACACGACCGTTCCGTTTATTGCTGCCCGCAAACCGCAATTTGCGGAACGGACGGCCCATTATAGAAATTCCTATTATTGTCCTCAAAACGGACAAGAATAGGACATGTTATATTTTTTTTGCGGGGCTATGGAACGGAGTGCTGTCCGCATTTTTTGCGGCCCCATTAAAGTGAATGGGTCCGCATCCGAGCCACAAAAACAGTCATGTGCATGTAGCCTTAGTGCAACACCTCCTTTTGTGTCAGTGCTTCCTCAGCAATGTAACACCCACACAGCACATATCTAGCACATCATATAAATAATATGATGTATCAACATCATTGCAAGTATATAGCACACTTAAAGGGGTCTGCATCTTTTATATTGATGACCTGTACTCAAGATAGGTCATCAATGTCAGATCTGCAGGGGTCTGACTCTCGGCACCCCCACCAATCAGTTTGAAGAGAAGCCATCACTCGTACAAGCACTGCCTTCTCTTCACTGTTCACCTGCTCTTTGATGCAACTTTTGTAGCGGTGATCAGGTATAGAGTTGAGCGAACACCTGGATGTTCGGGTTCGAGAAGTTCGGCCGAACTTCCCGGAAATATTCGGGTTCGGGATCCGAACCCGATCCGAACTTTGTACCGAACCCGAACCCCATTGAAGTCAATGGGGACCCGAACTTTTCGGCACTAAAAAGGCTGTAAAACAGCCCAGGAAAGGGCTAGAGGGCTGCAAAAGGCAGCAACATGTAGGTAAATCCCCTGCAAACAAATGTGGATAGGGAAATAAATAAAAATAAAAATAAAATAAATAAAAATTAACTAATATCAATTGGAGAGAGGTCCCATAGCAGAGAATCTGGCTTCATGTCACCCACCACTGGAACAGTCCATTCTCATATATTTAGGCCCCGGCACCCAGGCAGAGGAGAGAGGTCCCGTAACAGAGAATCTGGCTTCATGTCAGCAGAGAATCAGTCTGCATGTCATAGCAGAGAATCAGGCTTCACGTCAGCCACCAGTGCAACAGTCCATTGGCATATATTTAGGCCCAGCACCCAGGCAGAGGAGAGAGGTCCCGTAACAGAGAATCTGGCTTCATGTCAGCAGAGAATCAGTCTGCTTGTCATAGCAGAGAATCAGGCTTCACGTCACCCAACATTAGAACAGTCCAATGGCATATATTTAGGCCCAGGCACCCAGGCAGAGGAGAGAGGTCCCGTAACAGAGAATCTGGCTTCATGTCAGCAGAGAATCAGTCTGCATGTCATAGCAGAGAATCAGGCTTCACGTCAGCCACCACTGCAACAGTCCATTGGCATATATTTAGGCCCAGCACCCAGGCAGAGGAGAGAGGTCCCGTAACAGAGAATCTGGCTTCATGTCAGCAGAGAATCAGTCTGCATGTCATAGCAGAGAATCAGGCTTCACGTCAGCCACCACTGCAACAGTCCATTGTCATATATTTAGGCCCAGCACCCAGGCAGAGGAGAGAGGTCCCGTAACAGAGAATCTGGCTTCATGTCAGCAGAGAATCAGTCTGCATGTCATAGCAGAGAACCAGGCTTCACGTCACCCAACATTGGAACAGTCCATTGGCATATATTTAGGCCCAGGCACCCAGGAAGAGGAGAGAGGTCCCGTAACAGAGAATCTGGCTTCATGTCAGCAGAGAATCAGTCTGCATGTCATAGCAGAGAATCAGGCTTCACGTCACCCAACATTGGAACAGTCCATTGGCATATATTTAGGCCCAGGCACCCAGGCAGAGGAGAGAGGTCCAGTAACAGAGAATCTGGCTTCATGTCAGCAGAGAATTAGTCTGCATGTCATAGCAGAGAATTAGGCTTCACGTCAGCCACCACTGCAACAGTCCATTGGCATATATTTAGGCCCAGCACCCAGGCAGAGGAGAGAGGTCCCGTAACAGAGAATCTGTCTTCATGTCAGCAGAGAATTAGTCTGCATGTCATAGCAGAGAATCAGGCTTCACGTCAGCCACCACTGCAACAGTCCATTGGCATATATTTAGGCCAAGCACCCAGGCAGAGGAGAGAGGTCCCGTAACAGAGAATCTGTCTTCATGTCAGCAGAGAATCAGTCTGCATGTCATAGCAGAGAATCAGGCTTCACGTCAGCCACCACTGCAACAGTCCATTGTCATATATTTAGGCCCAGCACCCAGGCAGAGGAGAGAGGTCCCGTAACAGAGAATCTGTCTTCATGTCAGCAGAGAATTAGTCTGCATGTAATAGCAGAGAATCAGGCTTCACGTCAGCCAACATTGGAACAGTCCATTGGCATATATTTAGGCCCCGGCACCCAGACAGAGGAGAGGTTCATTCAACTTTGGGTAGCCTCGCAATATAATGGTAAAATGAAAATAAAAATAGGATTGAATGAGGAAGTGCCCTGGAGTACAATAATATATGGTTAAGGGGAGGTAGTTAATGTCTAATCTGCACAAGGGATGGACAGGTCCTGTGGGATCCATGCCTGGTTCATTTTTATGAACGTCAGCTTGTCCACATTGGCTGTAGACAGGCGGCTGCATTTGTCTGTAATGACGCCCCCTGCCGTGCTGAATACACGTTCAGACAAAACGCTGGCCGCCGGGCAGGCCAGCACCTCCAAGGCATAAAAGGCTAGCTCTGGCCACGTGGACAATTTAGAGACCCAGAAGTTGAATGGGGCCGAACCATCAGTCAGTACGTGGAGGGGTGTGCACGCGTACTGTTCCACCATGTTAGTGAAATGTTGCCTCCTGCTAACACGTTGCGTATCAGGTGGTGGTGCAGTTAGCTGTGGCGTGTTGACAAAACTTTTCCACATTTCTGCCATGCTAACCCTGCCCTCAGAGGAGCTGTCTGTGACACAGCTGCCTTGGCGACCTCTTGCTCCTGCTCTGCCTTGGCCTTGGGCTTCCACTTGTTCCCCTGTGACATTTGGGAATGCTCTCAGTAGCGCGTCTACCAACGTGCGCTTGTACTCGCGCATCTTCCTATCACGCTCCAGTGCAGGAAGTAAGGTGGGCACATTGTCTTTGTACCGTGGATCCAGCAGGGTGGCAACCCAGTAGTCCGCACACGTTAAAATGTGGGCAACTCTGCTGTCGTTGCGCAGGCACTGCAGCATGTAGTCGCTCATGTGTGCCAGGCTGCCCAGGGGTAAGGACAAGCTGTCCTCTGTGGGAGGCGTATCATCATCGTCCTGCCTTTCCCCCCAGCCACGCACCAGTGATGGGCCCGAGCTGCGTTGGGTGCCACCCCGCTGTGACCATGCTTCATCCTCCTCCTCCTCCTCCACCTCCTCCTTATCCTCGTCCTCCTCGTCCTCCAGTAGTGGGCCCTGGCTGGCCACATTTGTACCTGGCCTCTGCTGTTGCAAAAAAAACTCCCTCTGAGTCACTTCGAAGAGACTGGCCTGAAAGTGCTAAAAATGACCCCTCTTCCTCCTCCTCCTCCTGGGCCACCTCCTCTTCCATCATCGCCCTAAGTGTTTTCTCAAGGAGACATAGAAGTGGTATTGTAATGCTGATAACGGCGTCATCGCCACTGGCCATGTTGGTGGAGTACTCGAAACAGCGCAACAGGGCACACAGTTCTCGCATGGAGGCCCAGTCATTGGTGGTGAAGTGGTGCTGTTCCACAGTGCGACTGACCCGTGTGTGCTGCAGCTGAAACTCCACTATGGCCTGCTGCTGCTCGCACAGTCTGTCCAGCATGTGCAAGTTGGAGTTCCACCTAGTGGGCACGTCGCATATGAGGCGGTGAGCGGGAAGGCCGAAGTTACGCTGTAGCGCAGACAGGCGAGCAGCGGCAGGATGTGAACGCCGGAAGCACGAACAGACGGCCCGCACTTTATGCAGCAGCTCTGACATGTCGGGGTAGTTGTGAATGAACTTCTGCACCACCAAATTCAGCACATGCGCCAGGCAAGGGATGTGCGTCAAACCGGCTAGTCCCAGAGCTGCAACGAGATTTCGCCCATTATCGCACACCACCAGGCCGGGCTTGAGGCTCACCGGCAGCAACCACTCGTCGGTCTGTTGTTCTATACCACACCACAACTCCTGTGCGGTGTGGGGCCTGTCCCCCAAACATATGAGTTTCATAATGGCCTGCTGACGTTTACCCCGGGCTGTGCTGAAGTTGGTGGTGAAGGTGTGTGGCTGACTGGATGAGCAGGTGGAAGAAGAGGAGGAGGAAGCCGAGATGGAGGAGGTGGCAACAGGAGGCAAAGAATGTTGCCCTGCGATCCTTGGCGGCGGAAGGACGTGCGCCAAACAGCTCTCCGCCTGGGGCCCAGCTGCCACTACATTTACCCAGTGTGCAGTTAGGGAGATATAGCGTCCCTGGCCGTGCTTACTGGTCCATGTATCTGTGGTTAGGTGGACCTTGCTACAGATGGCGTTGCGCAGTGCACACTTGATTTTATCGGATACTTGGTTGTGCAGGGAAGGCACGGCTCTCTTGGAGAAGTAGTGGCGGCTGGGAACAACATACTGTGGGACAGCGAGCAACATGAGCTGTTTGAAGCTGTCTGTGTCCACCAGCCTAAATGACAGCATTTCATAGGCCAGTAGTTTAGAAATGCTGGCATTCAGGGCCAGGGATCGAGGGTGGCTAGGTGGGAATTTACGCTTTCTCTCAAATGCTTGTGAGATGGAGAGCTGAACGCTGCCGTGTGACATGGTTGAGATGCTTGGTGACGGAGGTGGTGGTGTTGGTGGTACATCCCCTGTCTGCTGGGTGGCAGGTGCCAACGTTCCTCCAGAGGCGGAGGAAGAGGCCGAGGCGGCAGCAGCAGAAGAGGCCGAGGCGGCAGCAGCAGAAGAGGCCGAGGCGGCAGCAGCAGAAGAGGTAGCAGGGGGAGCCTGAGTGACTTCCTTGGTTTTAAGGTGTTTACTCCACTGCAGTTCATGCTTTGCATGCAGGTGCCTGGTCATGCAGGTTGTGCTAAGGTTCAGAACGTTAATGCCTCGCTTCAGGCTCTGATGGCACAGCGTGCAAACCACTCGGGTCTTGTTGTCAGCACATTGTTTGAAGAAGTGCCATGCCAGGGAACTTCTTGAAGCTGCCTTTGGGGTGCTCGGTCCCAGATGGCGGCGGTCAGTAGCAGGCGGAGTCTCTTGGCGGCGGGTGTTCTGCTTTTGCCCACTGCTCCCTCTTTTGCTACGCTGTTGGCTCGGTCTCACCTCTGCCTCTTCCTCCGAACTATGAAAGTCAGTGGCACGACCTTCATTCCATGTGGGGTCTAGGACCTCATCGTCCCCTGCATCGTCTTCCACCCAGTCTTCCTCCCTGACCTCCTGTTCAGTCTGCACACTGCAGAAAGACGCAGCAGTTGGCACCTGTGTTTCGTCATCATCAGAGACGTGCTGAGGTGGTATTCCCATGTCCTCATCATCAGGAAACATAAGTGGTTGTGCGTCAGTGCATTCTATGTCTTCCACTGCTGGGGAAGTGCTAGGTGGATGCCCTTGGGAAACCCTGCCAGCGGAGTCTTCAAACAGCATAAGAGACTGCTGCATAACTTGAGGCTCAGACAGTTTCCCTGGTATGCATGGGGGTGATGTGACAGACTGATGGGCTTGGTTTTCAGGCGCCATCTGTGCGCTTTCTGCAGAAGACTGGGTGGGAGATAATGTGAACGTGCTGGATCCACTGTCGGCCACCCAATTGACTAATGCCTGTACCTGCTCAGGCCTTACCATCCTTAGAACGGCATTGGGCCCCACCATATATCGCTGTAAATTCTGGCGGCTACTGGGACCTGAGGTAGTTGGTACACTAGGACGTGTGGATGTGGCAGAACGGCCACGTCCTCTCCCAGCACCAGAGGATCCACTAACACCACCACGACCATGTCCACGTCCGCGTCCCTTACTAGATGTTTTCCTCATTGTTATCGTTCACCACAACAACAAAAATATTATTTGGCCCAATGTATTGAATTCAAATTCAGGCCTTTTTTTACAGACACCTAACACTATCTGGCTATCTATTTAGGTACCGTATTACACTAATACAGGCACACCAGTAACCACAGATTTAGCTGAATATAAATTTGAGGCCTAGTATTTAGGCGCTGGGTGACAGGTATAGGGTTACTGACAGAATTCGACTTGGAAATGCACAGTAGCTGTCATGGAACCATGAACCAGACGTACAACAAGAGATAAGTGGAAAATAAGAAGGTTTTATTGAAGAGCAAGCCGTAAGCAAAGTCCAAACGGATGGCTAAACCGAAGCAGGGTCTTGCGGAGACAGAGGTCAGGAACCAGAAGGGTAGTCAGACGAAGCCAGGAACAGGAACCAACGGGGTAGTCAGACGAAGCCGGAATCAGGAACCAACGGGGTAGTCAGACGAAGCCGGAATCAGGAATCAACGGGGTAGTCAGACGAGGCCAGGATCAGGAACCAGAAGCAGCAGCAGTCTTGGAAGCATGTGAACACAGGAGGACCAAGCAAGGAACTGAAGCCACAGACCTCCTATATATATGAGCTAGGCATCCAGCTCCTCCCAGTGGGAAGGAGGAGCCGCAGGGTGGGAGGCTACAAGACAACCCAGAAACCAAGATGGCCGCCAGCACATGTCAAACGAAGGGAACAGCAAGGAGGTAAGACCATGACAGTACCTCCCCCTCAAGGGCCCCTCCTCCGCGGAGTAAGGAACGGTTTCTGAGGGAAGCGTGCGTGGAAGGCTCGGAGCAAGACAGGAGCATGGACATCTGCGGAGGGAACCCAGGAACGCTCCTCTGGACCATAACCACGCCAATGGACCAAAAACTGCACCCGGCCGCGGACCAGGCGTGAGTCCAGGATATTGCTCACCTCATACTCCTCACGATTGCCCACTTGGACCGGACGAGGCCGAGGAATCGAGGAAGTGAAACGATTACACACCAGTGGCTTCAACAGGGAGACATGAAACACGTTGGAGATCCGCATGCCAGGAGGAAGCGCAAGGGCATAGGCTACCGGGTTTACCCTGCGAAGCACTCGGAAGGGACCAACAAAGCGAGGCGCCAGCTTGGGAGTGGGCACTCGAAGGTTGAGGTTGCGGGTGGACAACCATACGCGGTCTCCGACCTGGTAGGAAGGAGCGGGCGCTCGTCTGCGATCAGCCTGGAGTTTCTGGCGCTGCGCAGAGACCTCAAGGGACCTCTGGATCTGTACCCAAGAAGCACGTAGGACGGAAAGGTGATCCTCCACAGCCGGAATATCCTGGGGAGAGAATACCTCCGGTAACACGGCAGGTTGGAACCCATAATTGGCCATGAAGGGAGACGTCCCAGAGGAAGAGTTCACCGCCGTGTTCCTGGCAAACTCAGCCCAAGGCAGGAGGTCAACCCAATTGTCTTGGTGATCGGAGACATAGCAACGAAGGAATTGCTCCAAGGCCTGATTGGATCGTTCTGCGGCCCCATTGGACTGAGGGTGGTAGGCCGAGGAGAAAGAGAGATGAATCCCCAACTGGGAGCAAAAGGCGCGCCAGAACCTGGACACAAACTGACTCCCCCGATCCGACACAATCTCCTTGGGCAAACCGTGCAACCGGAAGACCTCCCTGGCAAAAATCGAGGCCAACTCTTGTGCAGAGGGTAACTTCTTGAGAGGAACACAGTGGCACATTTTGGAAAACCGATCCACAATCATGAGAATGACCGTATGGCCTCGGGATGCAGGGAGGTCCACAATGAAATCCATCCCCAGGTGTGACCATGGACGCTCCCCGGTGGCTATGGGTTGCAAAAGGCCCAACGGAAGGTGCCGAGGGGACTTACTCTGGGCACAAACGGAGCATGCCGCTACATATGCGGCGATGTCGGAACGTAGAGAAGGCCACCAGAACAGACGTGAAACCGCCCAGGACAGCTGATTCTTTCCAGGGTGCCCCGCGGCCTTGGAGTTATGGTAGGTTCGCAACAACCGAGTGCGCAACTCCTCAGGCACAAAACATCTGCCGTTGGGTCTCCCAGAGGGAGCACCAGATTGAGCCGCCAAAATCTGCTCACCCAGAGGAGAAGTCAGGCTGGTGCGAATAGCGGCCAGGATCTGATTCGGGGGTATGACCGTAGTCGGAATCGACTCCTCCCCGGACAGCTCGGAGTACTGCCGTGATAAGGCATCCGCTCTGATGTTCTTGGAGCCGGGTAGGTAGGAGACCACGTAATTAAAACGTGACAAGAACAGAGCCCATCTGGCCTGACGTGGTGTCAATCTCTTGGCCTCAGAGAGGTAGGTCAGATTCTTGTGGTCCGTCAGGATGAGAACCGGAACCACCGAGCCCTCGAGCAAGTGCCTCCATTCTTTAAGGGCCTGCACGATGGCCAATAACTCCCTGTCACCAATCTGATAGTTGCACTCCGCGGAAGACAGTTTCCGGGAGTAAAACCCACAAGGAAGCAGAGGACCCTCTGGTGTTCTACGCTGAGACAGGAGGGCGCCTACTCCCGTCTCAGACGCGTCCACCTCGAGGACAAAAGGCAACCCAGGGTTGGGATGCGACAGAATCGGAGCCGACACAAAGGCGGACTTTAGAGCCTCAAAAGCTCGGATGGCCTCGAGCGGCCAGACCTGAGGATTACTGCCCTTCCTGGTCAGATCCGTGAGAGGCTTGGCTAGCATGGAAAAGTCCCTGATGAACTTCCGATAATAATTGGCGAAGCCCAAAAAGCGCTGCAGGGCACGAAGACCACTGGGCTGGGGCCACTGTAAGACAGCCGAAACCTTCTCAGGATCCATGGAGAACCCCTCAGCGGAAATGATGTAACCTAAGAAGGTTACCTGGGATCGGTGAAATTCGCATTTCTCAAGCTTACCGAACAGCTTGTTCTCTCGTAAGCGTTGCAACACTCGTCTGACATCCAGAATGTGGGCCTCCATGGATGCAGAATATACCAAGATGTCATCCAAATAGACCACCACACACTGCTGCAACAGGTCACGGAAAACATCGTTGATGAATTCCTGGAAGACTGCGGGCGCATTGCACAACCCAAAGGGCATAACCAAGGATTCATAATGACCGGTCCTGGTGTTAAACGCGGTCTTCCACTCATCGCCCGCCTTGATCCTTACCAGGTTATATGCCGCCCTCAGGTCGAGTTTGGTAAAGACCGTGGCCCCTTTGAGGCGATCGAACAGCTCGGAAATCAAGGGTATCGGGTAAGCGTTCTTGATCGTGATGCGATTGAGACCCCTGTAATCGATGCAAGGCCTCAACTCGCCGCCCTTCTTTTTCACAAAGAAAAATCCAGCCCCTGCCGGGGACGAGGATTTGCGAATGTGTCCGCGTGAAAGCGCCTCCCTCACGTACTCCTCCATGGCCTCATTCTCCGCTACCGACAGTGGATAGACTTTGCCACGAGGAGGAACGGCACCGGATTGTAACTCTATGGCACAATCGTATGGGCGGTGCGGAGGTAGGGCAACCGCGCGCACCTTATCGAATACATCCCGGTACTCTTCGTATTCAGAAGGCAACAGAGAGTCCGAGGAAGTACACAGCAACTTGACAGGCCCATGGATGCAACTAGCCCCACACTGCGGTGACCACGAGAGGATCTCGACCGATCTCCAATCGAAAGTCGGATTATGCTTCTGGAGCCAGGGGTACCCCAAGACCACCGAGTAGTGTGGAGACGAAATAACCTGGAGACAGACCGACTCTCTGTGAACGGCACCAATGGCTATCCCTACTGGAAGGGTCTCCTGAGTCACGTGTGGCGGCAGAAGGGGTCTGCCGTCTATCGCCTCAAGAGCCAGTGGGGAACCTCGAGGCTGCAGAGGAATGGAATTGGCGGCAGCGAACACACTATCAATGAACAAACCACCAGCACCAGAGTCCACCAACGCCTGGGTCGTCACCGAGCCCCCGACCCAGGAGAGGACAACCGTGATCAGTGGTTTGTCAACACGGGAAACCGGGGACGAGGAGACTCCACCCAAGATCTGCCCCCGACAGGACCTCAGGTGCGAGCGTTCTCCCGGACGGTTCGGACATGCCAACCGAAAATGCCCACCGAGACCACAGTACATGCATCGGCCCTCGCGTCTCCGGAGTACCCTCTCCCCCTCAGACAGGCGAGCAAACCCCCGCTGCATGGGTTCACCCCCAGACAAGTCATCCCCAGGAGGCGTGGGAGGAGAGGGAGGCACGGGTGGGACAGCAAACGTAGGCGCCAATCTGTTAGGAGACCTCCGCAGGCTCTCCTTAAAGGAAGGTCTCTCCCTGAGTCTGGTGTCAATCAAAATCAGGAAAGAAATAAGAGACTCGAGCTCCACTGGTAGGTCCTTAGCTGCAACCTCATCCTTCAAGGCATCCGAGAGACCATGAGAGAAAGCAGCGACCAGAGCCTCATTATTCCAGCCCACCTCTGCTGCCAGGGTACGAAACTCAATGGCGTATTCAGCTACGGATTGTGAACCCTGTCTGATGGACATAAGGAGCTTCGCAGCAGAGGCAGCACGAGCCGGCACATCGAATACCTTCCGAAGAGAAGCAACAAAACCGGAAAACTCGGCAACCACCGGATTGTTGTTCTCCCATAAAGGGCTGGCCCAGGCCAAGGCCTTGTCCGAGAGCAGCGAGATCAAGAAGCCCACCCTTGATCTCTCAGTAGGAAAGGCATGTGGCAGCAACTCGAAGTAAATGCCCACCTGGTTAAGGAAACCTCGGCACTGAGTTGGCTCTCCCCCAAAGCGCTGTGGAAGGGGGGCAGAACCGGTCATACCCTGAAACACCACAGGCGCAGCAACAGGTGTCAGGGTAGACTCTGGCGCAACAACCGGAGCGGCAGTAGGAGCGGGCCCAGGAGCGACAACCGACCCATCGGCAACGGAAGCTAAATGAGCCGTGCGTTCAAGCAGGGTTTGCAATGCCACAGCGAACCGACCCAACAGGTGATCCTGCTGATCAAGTCTGGCAACCAGCGTAGGTAGCGAGGGTGGCCCTGTACCGTCAGAATTCATGGCTTGGTCCTAATGTCATGGAACCATGAACCAGACGTACAACAAGAGATAAGTGGAAAATAAGAAGGTTTTATTGAAGAGCAAGCCGTAAGCAAAGTCCAAACGGATGGCTAAACCGAAGCAGGGTCTTGCGGAGACAGAGGTCAGGAACCAGAAGGGTAGTCAGACGAAGCCAGGAACAGGAACCAACGGGGTAGTCAGACGAAGCCGGAATCAGGAACCAACGGGGTAGTCAGACGAAGCCGGAATCAGGAATCAACGGGGTAGTCAGACGAGGCCAGGATCAGGAACCAGAAGCAGCAGCAGTCTTGGAAGCATGTGAACACAGGAGGACCAAGCAAGGAACTGAAGCCACAGACCTCCTATATATATGAGCTAGGCATCCAGCTCCTCCCAGTGGGAAGGAGGAGCCGCAGGGTGGGAGGCTACAAGACAACCCAGAAACCAAGATGGCCGCCAGCACATGTCAAACGAAGGGAACAGCAAGGAGGTAAGACCATGACAGTAGCGTGTGTGTGAAGTTATTCAGAATGACCCTATGCGCACCTTGAATCTGATATACCCTTTTAGGGATAGATTTAAAATAGCTCTGATACAGCAGAAACCACTAAATTAGGAAATTGCTAAATTGGGAATTGTATTTCAACCCAGAACAAAAACTGTGCTTTGACTGACACTAAATACCTTGACCAGCCACACCAGTAATGACAGATTTAGCTGGATATAAACTTGAGGCCTAGTATTTAGGCGCTGGGTGACAGGTATACGTTTACTGACAGAATTAGTTTGGGATATGGCCAAAAAATAACCACACTATTGATGGTTAAATGCACTTGGTGTGACAGCTTGACCAACCACACTACTGAGGGTTAAATGCACTTGCTGACAGGCGCAGCTTGCCCCTGATGTAGTATATGGCCAAAAAATAAACAGACTATTGCTGGTTAAATGCACTTGGTGTGACAGCTTCACCCTGATGTAGGATTTAGCCAAAAAACAACCACACCATTGAGGGTTAAATGCACTTGGTGGCAGCTTGTGCTGCACACCACAAGACACAAAATGTCCACCGATCACCCCAGAAAAAAGTGACCGAAAAACGCTCTGGGCAGCCTAAAAACAGTGAGCAATTTAATAGCAGCAGTTCAATCATCCACAGCTGCAGATCGATCTTTGAATGAAGTCCTTTGGAGGAGTTAATCACTGCCTAATCTCGCCCTAACGTCGCAGCTGCAACCTCTCCCTATACTGATCAGAGCAGAGTGACGGGCGGCACTACGTGACTCCAGCTTAAATAGAGGCTGGGTCACATGGTGCTCGGGCCAATCACAGCCATGCCAATAGTAGGCATGGCTGTGACGGCCTCTTGGGGCAAGTAGTTTGATGCTTGTTGATTGGCTGCTTTGCAGCCTTTCAAAAAGCGCCAAGAAAGCGACGAACACCTAACCCGGACTTTTACAAAAATTTCCGGGTTCGGGTCCGTGTCACGGACACCCCAAAATTCGGTACGAACCCGAACTATACAGTTCGGGTTCGCTCATCCCTAATCAGGTATAATTACAACTACGCCATTCCCATTCACTTGAATGGATAGGTCATCAATATGTGAACAACACCTTTCAGTGGAAGTCAATACAATCATCCACTTTGAAACTGCAAGACCAAGAAGGACAAGTAGTAAGGTTATGCAAATCCAGAAAGTATCAGGAGTTGCTAAGATCTACAAATAATCTAATTTCCAAGCACCTAGCTCCAATCTATAGCATGGCATAAAAGCTAGATTTAAAGCAAAGTTTTTTAGCAACATGAAGCCTCAAAAATCAGATCAAGTTGTGTGGGATGCTTTGCGATGCCTCCTGTTCATCAACGAGCTAGGTATGGCCACTTGTCACCACTTGTTGCAAACTGAGATGGACAGAGTCTTTGAAGTGAGTGACTTTGGTATATCACTCTGGCAGATCGCTACCTGCCTAGGCTGAGATGTCAGCACTGTTCAGTGTTGCATGTCTCTGTGGTTGGGAGAGCGACGACGAACTGGACTGACAACAAGAGGTGCACAGAGGTGAAACTCTCCACGGATGGATCATGTGATTAGAAGAATGGTGTGTAGTGATCCCTTCAGTACTGCAAGTGAAAATCGACATCACATCTCAAGCCTAGGGCGGCAAACAGTGTCTACACAAACCAACAAAAAGTGTTTGCACGAAACTGGACTATGAGCCAGAAGTCCAGCTACAGATGTTCCATTGACCTTACGCCACCACTCTCAAAGGCTATGATGGTGCACAGCAAGACATCAATGAAGCCTAGAATGGAGGTCTGTCCTCTTTAGTGATGATTCCCGCTTTTGTGTTGGTCGTAATGATAACTGGAGACTGGTCTGAAGACTAAGCAAATACTGCCATGAAAAGGCTTTCACAAGGGAATGTCACACTGGTCCTACTCCCAGGATTATGGTGTGGGATGGCATGATGTATGGTAGTCAGACCCGTCTAGTTTTAATTTTAGGTACACTAATAGCTCAGCATTACATTGCTTTTGTCATGGAACCAACGGTACAGCCATTCCTCCAAAGTGTCCCAAGAGTCACTGTTCAACAGGACAGCACCAGGCCACATGTTAGTTATGCGACCATGGCCTGCAATGTCTGGGAGCAGCGGTATATCAGCAGTATAAATTCGATAATTTGCGTAAAGTGCATTCAGTGTGGCATTCCTCAGACGACCATTAATAACATCAATGATAACATGACACAGCATGTACCGGTAAGCAGTGATGGCCAGTTCGCAGTGTTCGCCGACGAACACATGCGATCTACCATCTTCACTCCCAAGAATGGCGATGCAGAGGTAAGTCCTTACCTGTGCCTGCGCCGCGAGCCGCTCTGAAACACATGCGGTCACCGGGAGCCTTTATCGGGCCGTTCTCTGAACTGCCTGCTCCCGGTGACCGCATGTGTTTCAGAGCGGGTCGCGGGGCAGGCACAGGTAAGGAATTAAGTACAAAATCCTCTATACTATACTACTAATTAAGCACATCCTCTATACTATGCTTTTATCTAACTGCTTCTCAGCATAATTAATATCGCTTCTCAGCGTAATTTATCATATACCTACCCCTATGCTGCATGCTGTACATGAGGCATTAGTATACAATTTGATCATAAAGCATAGGCCCACTCACCCTGACAAGGTTGCCTCTTCGAATGGGACCCTATTCTAAATTTGGCGCAGCACTGCACGGCGACAACCGACGCAACAGCACCACCCCAGCAGGCAGCGGGACCCAGCAGTCAAACAGAGCCTCCGCTGTCCAACAAAGCAACCATGGCACTGGGTCCTACCAACCCAACGGGACAGCACAACAGCAACAATGGCCGCTGCGCAGTACTGCACCATGTGAACAGGTGTGGGACCAACCCCGTCACATACTCTCACCATGTGAATAGGTATGGAACTCACCCTATCACATACTCTTAGGAACTCCAACTGAGAGGTAGGAATATATACCCTCATACAGAGGCCTGCTAATTAAAAGCACCTGGGCTGAATGGGGAGGAGTGCTGATATCAGGAGGGGAAAGAGCACAAATAAGGACTTACCTCTGCATCGCCGGACTTGGGAGTGAAGATGGCAGATCGCATGTGTTCGTCGGCGAACACTGCGAACTGACCATCACTGCCGGTATGTGCATGTATTTTACATATGGTGCTCATACTCAATACTGAATACATGGAGATGTTTTGAATATTTTGTTTCCTTTTTATATCATTTGCTAATTATTAACATGTCTATTCATCCTGTGATTTCCATAATGCCACAACTTTTCCTTCTTGGTGTTGCAATTTCAATGTTGAGGACGGAGTATATAATGGAATGTAACTCTTTAGTAATTTGGCGTGTTTCAGTCACATAAAAGTTCATTAACTTTTTGGTGGATTGTTTCCTGCAAAAAGGTCAACAGCAACCCAACAGTTTTAAATCTAATGGACACAACGTTTATGAGGGGTTGCAACTATTTTAGCCCTCTTCTTAAACTTATATTAGACGTGCAGCTCATCCAGGCGATTTGTCAGGCAGGAAGCGTTCTTTCCCGGCAATCGCCTGCTCGTCAGCGGAGGATACCGCTGCTATTACATGCAGGGATCTCCTCCACAGTATGGGAAGAAGCAATCACTAATGCCATTGTTCGTCCCCATACTAAAATATTGTTTGCTGGCAGCAGATTGTGGTTAGACAGCACGATCTGCCACCGGCAAACGATGATTTGTAAACCTGCTGAAAGATTCCAGTTGCCCGATAGTTGGCGTCAATATTACACTGCCAGAACATTGATTATGAGCATTTGTACGTTAGCAATGATCTTTGTGTCTAATATAAGCTTTAGGCCTCATGCACACGACCGCAATTTGCGGAACGGCATGGACAGCCTTTACTATAACTGCCTATTCTTGTCCGCAAAGCGCGGACAAGAATAGGACAGGTTATATTTTTTTTGCGGGGCCACGGAACGGAGCAATGGATGCGGACAGCACACGGAGTGCTGTCCATATCTTTTGCGGCCCATTGAAGTGAATAGTTGAGCATCCGAGCAACCAAAACTGCGGCTCGGATGCGGACCAAAACAACGGCCGTGTGCAGGAGGCCTTACACAATCCCCAGAGCTGTGCTGAGCAGTCACAGGTTACAAAGCCAGGATGTCCTAAAACAGCCAGGCTGTGGAGGTACCAAGGTGTTCTAAAAGCTTCTCTTAACAGCTGATTCAGTGTAATATAGACAACCCAAACATAATATCCATCAGCAGCAATCAGCCTGAAGAGCTAAAGTGATAACTGAAAGCAGAAAAATGTAATACAGACATGTTTTAAAAATGGTAGATTTTACATACTGTATAGGCAATGTAAACAGCTTCAGATTAAATATTCAGGAAATTATTCTGTATTGAACAAAAATGAACCTACCCATTGCAATGTTTTTGTATGTGATTATATTTTAACATCCACCATTATTTTTCACTGTGCATAGCCCCTGCGGCAGGATACCCTTCACAGTTCATGGCTGCACCATACCCAGCAAATGCAGAAGGACCCTACATGCATCATCCAGAAGGTGCGATATATATAAAGGGATCAAATGATCAAATGGAATGCCAATATAAAATTTCTTCTCGACAAGTAGTGTTACACGAATCAAAGCATCCGAAGCGGAATTCGATCCGGTTTAGGAAAAACTTCATTCGCTGTGAAGCCGAATTTCCTTGCACTTCATATTAACAAATAATTTTTTCCTAAAATGGTGGCTGAAAGTGATACTCACCTCATCCACTTGATTGCAGAGACGCCGTCTGCTCTGTCTTGATTGAAGAAAACCTGCCAAAGGACCTGTGGCGAGCACGAAGCTGTCAACACGTGATCACACTGGCCGAGCACGGTGACGCCATCACGCTCAATGCAAATCCTTTGGCGGGTTTTCTTCAATCAAGACAGAAGCGGATGGATTCTCCGCGATCAAGCAGATGAGGTAAGTCTAATTTTTTTATTTTCCCAACCCCGGATTAACCACCTGATCAGCGTTGAACACGGCATCTGAGGGGTTAAATTATGGGGGGAGGCGCAATCGCCATTTACCATAATGGCGTCCACTCCATACAATGAAAAGTAATTCGTAACAAATCAAATTTCTTGATGAAGTTCGGCAAAGAAGCTGACAAGCTTTCCTTTAGGCCTTATGCACACGGCCGATCTATACGAGTGTATTACTGTAGTGCAGCGGCGGCATGAAGCGCACGGCGTCATAGCAACCAATTAAGCTGTGCGCTCCTGCTCTCAGCAGGATGCCAGGCCGGGATACCACGGACCGCTCACAGACGTGTTCCACAGCCGTGTGCATGAGGCCTTAAAGGGATTATGTGAAGTTAGGGGGGGGAAAAGGCAGATTTTTTGTTAAATACTGTATATATTGACATGTGAAATCATTGAAAACAAATGTCCAACATAAAACTAATGTGAACAGAGCGTTACTCCGTGCCGCTATATGGTGCCTCTGTGAGCAATGTTTTAGTATAGCCACTGAGTTAGTCACTGAAATCTATCTATATAGCGCCACCTGCTGTTTGCTCTTTTTGTAATTTCTTTGTCCTGCTCACTGAGATGGAAGCACATGCTCAATTCCCTCCTTTAACTGCCACCAGCTGCAGCAGAAAGGACACACCCCTGAGATAGTACACACCCCTTAGGCTGAAAGCTTGATACACCGTAAATCTAGCAGAGCAATTGGAGCAATGAACTGGGGAGATCTCTGGATCCATAGAAAGAGATTGTCATCTCCTATACATTTTTACATTAATCATGGAATAACCCTAATAACACCTTGTATTTCTGTCAAAGGCTGGAATCCCGCAGTATTTCCCCCACCACCGCCATACAATGACACAGGATACCAACAACAACCAAGTAAGTCTGCGCTTCACCAATCTAAAGACAAACCTGAAATCTTGATAATGAAAATAATCGGATTTCGGTTAATCTCACTAATTTTACATTTTACAAATAGTTTTCGCGCCTCAAGTCATTTTCAAGACGGACTTGGCAGATAACCCAGGACTGGCCGTGTGTCCTGCCTGCAACCAGCCATGTACAACAACCATCAAATACAAGTCCGGCTGCTTAACCACCCTCTTATGCTGCCTTTTGTTCTTCTTTGGGTAAGTCAGATATTTAGTATGATGTCATACAGACAAGGATGTGATGACATATGTTGCAGTACGGCTGACAGGCTTGGTGGCTAGTATGTTTTTATTAAAGAGGACTTGTCACCATTCCTGCCATGTCATGATACTTTATTTTTTCTCCGTGAAATAATTCTTACACACCCTTCATAAGAACTCTGCATAGTGCCATTCCTCTGCTACTCCTCCTGGAAATGTATGAATAAATTGACAACTGGGTGTCACCATTCCCCTTCTCTAAGGCTAGGTCTACACGACGACAGTTGTCGCGCGACATTTTGTTGCACCAATGTCGCGCGACAATTTTTATAATGGCAGTCTATGGTGTCGCACTGCAACATGCGACATGCTGCGACTGCGACGCGACAGTCGCAGAAAATCCATTCAAGATGGATTTTTCTGCGACTGTCGCGTCGCAGTCGCAACATGTCGCATGTTGCAGTGCGACACCATAGACTGCCATTATAAAAATTGTCGCGCGACATTGGTGCAACAAAATGTCGCGCGACAACTGTTGCGCCCTATCTGTCGCGCGACTTTTTGTCGCGCAACAAATGTCGTCGTGTAGACCTAGCCTAAGGGGTGTGTCGCTACACAGTCTGGTATTGTCAGCACTGATTGTATAATGGAAGACTGATTAGGAAAACGCCCAGTCATCAATTTATTCATAAATGTCTCGGAGCTATTACAGAGCAGCGAGGGGCTGGAGGTTTCCCCTTGGCTGACAGGGTAGGACATCTAGCCTGACCCTGTCAATCTCACGCCTGCACCATTGCCCCAAGTAGTGGCTCAAGCACAGAGTTTCTAGCAGCAAACTGCATGCGCCGCTACATGTCTGGGTACCCCCCAAGAGTCTATGGCTAACCAAAGCTTTGGTTCCAAGTTGTAAAATTGTTTTCCAGTTTAAAAATCAAATACCAAAGTTATTCACTGAAGTCTTATGAGACTTCGGGAATAACTGACTTCACCTCGTCGGAGGCTGTACATTTTAATGCTGTACAGGAGGGGATCTCTATACAGCATTAAACTGACCATCACTGCCCCTGAGGCCAGGGATTAGCCGCAGTGGTTACAGACCCAGGCCACTTTTGGTCCAGCTGGAGCCAGAAGCATCTGGCAACAGAAGGCAGTGTGGGACTGCAGACAGGTCAGGTTTTTTTTTATTGGGCACAGGTTACCACCATTGTTGGATCCTAGGCCAGACAACCCCTTTAATTTAACACAAATTCCAGAAAGGAACACTGTTCAGTACTTGGAGACCCCCCTCCATCTGCAGCTTCCACCTGACTGCCCAGTACTGGGGCTCATACTTTATGGTCTTATATCTTGGCTTACTTGTGCAGACCCACCATTTGTGGTCGTGGACAGTACCTTGAGTGTTACTGCTAATAAACATTTAAAATATGGATTTAAATGAAAATACTTAGTTTTTTAAGATCACCTTATCTTCTTTCCTCTAGATGTGTGTTGGGTTGCTTCTTAATACCTTGCTGTGTCAAGAGTTGCAAAGACGTGGACCATTACTGCCCCAACTGTCAACATCTCATCTACAAGTACAAGCGTCTATAGGCAAAGAAAACAATTGCGCTTGCTCATTAAGGGAACCAAAATGCCTTTCACTAAACCCACACTGCTTGATATTATTGCCTTAAACTGTGAGATTAAAATATGTCATATTAAATGGAAGACTGCTTTAGGGCTCATGCACACAAACGTACAGTATTTTTGTCCGTGCCCATTCCAATTTTTTGATGGCCCATATGCAGATTTCACATCAATGGGGCTGCAAAAAAAAAAAACGGAAATGACTCCGTGTGCATTCCGTCTCCGTATGTCCATTTCGCCTAAAAATAGAACATGTCCTATTATTGTCCGCATTACAGACAAGGATAGGATTGTTCTACTAGGATTGAACACGGCCGGTATCTGTGTTTTGCGGATCCTCAATTTGCGGACCACAAAACAACAACGGTCGTGTGCATGAGCCCTAAAGTTGAGGGAGTTATAAGAGGCCCTAATAACTGCTGGGGTGAGTAAAGGCAAAGACGCATTTTCTATCACTCTGGAAAAGAGAGCCGCAGTAATCTTGCAGAACAGGAGCCGGTGTCCGCCCTGGGATACAACCATTTTCGTGCCTTACATGCAAGAGAACTGCTGTCCTAACCACCAGCTTCATTAAATATCGTCAGGTTCCTTGAGTACAAAGAACTATGGGGTGAAATTTATCAAAATTGAAGGAAAGGGAAACTTGTATAGTTTATCATAGCAACCAATCAGAGTGGTCCTTTCATTTTCCAAATGAGCACTGAAAAATTAAAGGTGGGATCTGATTGGTTGCTATGGGCAACTAAGCCAGTTTCCCTTTACACCAGCTTTGATAAATCTCCTCATATTATGTGTTACACTGCAACTCTACAACATTTCAGAGAAAACTGTTTTAAAAAGAGCCGGGCATGGGGAAGTGCCTGCTGCTGGGTTTCTGAACTTCAGCTGTCCCCCATTTGGCTTAGCTTGATCGACAGATCTCTTTATATGCAAAAATAAGCATCCTCTTGCCAGGCTTTCTTTAAAGCCATGTTTTATAGAGCTCTCAATTGATCTATGGCCCCTTGCACATTGCCGTAGTGCTCCCACAGCCGTATTGTGGGCTGCATACGGCGGTTCCGCAATACACGAGGCACCAGCCGTGTGCATTCCGCATCACGGATGCGGACCCATTAACTTGAATGAGTCCGCAAATCCGGAGATGCAGTGCGGAATGGAACGGAAGCACAGAACCCCAAGGAAGCACTACGGAGTTCCGTGCTTTCGTTGCACAAAAATATAGAACTTGTTCTATCTTTTTGCGGAACGGACGGATCGCAGACCCCATTCAAGTGAATGGGTCCACAATTCCTATGGAGGGTTAGGTTTGACTTTGGTTACTGTTTTCGGAACCTTTGCTTTTATTGTTATGAAAAAGAGTCCCGGCCGTGCATGGTCCTGAATCTCATCTTTACACCATGTTCTTTGTCGAAAGGTTTGCTTTCCTATTAAGCCTCTATGTACTGGACTCCTTAACGCCTCTTTAAGCACTGCGATATTTCTATATTATATTATACAAGCTTTTGAAGTCGTTGTATAAGTTGCTTTTTATTCAAAATCAATAAAAAGATTTTAAAAATAAAAATAAGTGTTTGTGAGATCCATTTCAGGGCTCTCACATGCGGTCCAAAACGGATCAGTTTTGTCCTAAAGGATCCGCTCAGAATGCATCAGTTTGCCTCTGTTCCGCCCCCATTCCGCCTCCATTCCGCTTTGGCGGCAGACACCAAAACGCTGCTTGCAGCATTTTGGTGTCCATCTGATCAAACTGGGCCAAACGGATCAGATCACAGTCTTGGCTGTGTTAAAGATAATACAAACTGATCCGTTCTGAAGGGATGCAGATGTTTGTATTATCTGAACGGATCCGTCTGTGCAGATCCATGATGGATCCGCACCGAACGCGAGTGTGAAAGTAGCCTTTTAACTTGATAACAGAAGTTCGCCCGACACTAGTCCTAGTTGTTGGTTTATTACCTCAGCACGTTAAGTTTTAGGGCTCATGCACGTGACCATGATCGGCCTAGGAGACACTGTCCATGCGTCGGTCGCATCTCCTGGGCCAACAGCAGCTTCCCAGAACTGAACTGACTGTATCACAGTTTGCTAGAACTCTCTACGTTAGAACTGATGAATAGATCTGTATTAATTCATTTACTAAAGTGTCGATTCTTAAAGGGGTTCTCCCATGGAAAATATTCCAGTTTTCAAACCAGCACCTGAATACTTTTGTAATTGCATGTAATTAAACATTTAGTATACTGAGTTATTCAATAAAATGTATCTGTATAGTGCCACCTGCTGTTTTTTTTCTTCTTATTTCTTTGTCCTTAGGCCGTGAGCGTTCCGTGGTAACACAACCTGGATTCCTGCTGAGAGCAAGAGCGCACATGGTCATTGATTAATATGACGCTGTGCGCTTCATGCCACCGCTGCACTACAGTAATACACTCGTATAGATCATAGGAGTATATTACTGTAGTGCAGCCGCGGCACGAAGCGCATTGTATAGTGGCTGTGTCTGGTACTGCATCTTAGACGCATTCACTTGAATGGAACTGAGCTCCACATAGGCCAAATGACCAATCAATCGTGACTTTCTCAAAGAGGTGATGGTGGGGTTCGGGAGTTACACCCCCACTCATCTACTATTGATTACCTATCCTGAGAATTGATGATCAATATTTCACTCCCAGAAAACCCCTTTAACAGTTGCTTGGTACTTATGGTAGATATTTGTATATTCCGCAAAGTTTTTATGTATAAGTCACCACAATAAAGAGCATGGATGTACATGGAAAAGTGGATCTTTTCTTCTGATCATCTTACATGATGGGTGGTACGTGTTAGTCAGGAGGAGGATCTGTATACAACGCAGAACATCGGCATCTAGATACTTCAATTTAGGCTGGGTTCACACCTGAGCGTTTTACCAGGCAACAGGCAAGAACCAATGATTCCCTATGGGAATGGTTCTCACCTGAGCGTTTTACAGCGCGTACGATCACGCTGTAAAACACCCGACGCCCCAAGAAGTACATGAGCTTCTTTGGGGCGTCTTGTCGTGCGTTCCCGTACATAGACTTCAGCGGGAACGCGCGACAATGGGCGTTCGCTTGTCTCTGTATGCGCGATTGCAAACGCCTGTACAATCGCACATACAGAGAGCTCCATCGCGAACGCTCAGGTCTGAACCCAGCGTTAGGCTTATTGCCAAATCGAAATGTCATTGTAACTCCTGAAATGTGGACATGGTCTTTTTGGAAATAAATGATAGCCAACAATATTATGTGCTGTCTTCTTTTCCCTTTCACGCGCTTTCAGGGGACCTGATATGTAATGGTAACTACTTATATTCCCCATGCAAAAACAATTCTGCAGCATATTTTCTTGGAATTCTGGTATTCCACCTGGAAATGTATGAATAGATTTACAATTGGGTATTGATATTCCCCTGGTCAGTACAGCACATTTATATATGGTCTGACACAGTAAGCACCGATTAGGCAATGTACGAGGAATACAATGAACGGTAATTCCGAGTAATCAATTTATTCAAGCATTTCCAAGAGAAATAACCGAAGAATGGTACAATGTGAGTGAGAAGGGATTAAAAATACTCACTGAACCAGACCTGCCAGGAGAGACCACGGGTCCTCCTCAAGGCCTCTTTCACACGGGCACGAGCACTTGAAGAACCAAGTGGGTCTGGGTCCCAAAAATGTAAAAAAAATATAAAATTAAAAAACCTTCCTAAATCCAATATATAATTGGTTAAAAATGTTAAAAATAATAAACACTAAACATATTTGGTATTGCCGCGTCCATAAGGACCTGATCTATAAAAGGAATATGTTACTTTTACCGCATGGTGAACGCCATAAAAAAAAAAGAAAAAACTGTGATGGAATAGCAATTTTGCCCACCACACTTCCCAAAAAATGGTATAAAAAGTGATCAAAAAAGTCATATGTATCCAAAATTAGTAC
Source organism: Bufo gargarizans (assembly GCF_014858855.1). Taxonomy (NCBI): domain Eukaryota; kingdom Metazoa; phylum Chordata; class Amphibia; order Anura; family Bufonidae; genus Bufo; species Bufo gargarizans. Next base: position 157,627,832 of record NC_058087.1, on the reverse strand, counting down.
CAATCAAACCGTGACCTCATCCCACAAAAAATGAGCCAATCGTCCAAAAAATATAAAAAATATTGCTTTCCGAAAATGGAGACACAAAAACCCCAAAAAATTTTCGGACATGCTTTTATTGAATAAAATAAAGTAAAAAAAATGCACATATTAGGTATCATCATGTTTGTAACGAGTCTGTTCTATAAAAATAGCATGTGATCCAACCCATGGTGAACACCATAAAAAATTAAAAATGTGCCAAAAAAATCTATTTTTTATCACCTTACATCACAAAAAGTATAATACCAAGCAATGAAAAAGTCATATGTGCCCCATAATGGTACCAATCAAACCGTCATCTCATCGCGCAAAAAGTGAGATCCTACCTAAGACAATTGTCCAAAAAATAAATAAAAAATTGGCTATCAGAAAATGGAAACACAAAAACATGATTTATTTTTTCAAAAATTATTTTATTGTGTAAAATAAAATAAAAATATGCACATATTAGGCACTGCTGTGTCCATAACAACCTGCTCTATAAAAATAGTATGTGATACAACCTGTCTGGTAAACGCCAGAAAAAAATAAAATAAAAAATGTGCCAAAAAAGTATTTTTTTTTATCACCTTACATCACAAAAAGTGTAATACTAAGTGATCAAAAATTCATATGTGCCCCAAAATGGTACCAATCAAACCATTATCTCTTCCAGCAAAAAATGAGATCCTAACTAAGACAATTGCCCAAAAAAATTAAAATAAATGTCTTTCAGAAAATGGAAATGCAACACCATGAGTTAAAAAATAAAATAAAAATAGACTTATTAGGTATCGCCGCTTTACTACGACCTGCTCTATAAAAATATCACATCATTTACTATGTCAGGTGAACATTGTAAAAAACAAATAATAAAAACTGTGCCAGAACAGCCATTTTTTTTATTACCTTGCCTCATAAAATATATATATATATATATATATATATATATACAGACGTGGACAAAATTGTTGGTACCCTTTGGTCAATGAAAGAAAAAGTCACAATGGTCACAGAAATAACTTTAATCTGACAAAAGTAATAATAAATTAAAATTCTATAAATGTTAACCAATGAAAGTCAGACATTGTTTTTCAACCATGCTTCAACAGAATTATGTAAAAAAATAAACTCATGAAACAGGCATGGACAAAAATGATGGTACCCCTAGAAAACACAGAACATAATGTGACCAAAGGGACATGTTAATTCAAGGTGTGTCCACTAATTAGCATCACAGGTGTCTACAACCTTGTAATCAGCCATTGGGCCTATATATATGGCTCCAGGTAATCACTGTGTTGTTTGGTGATATGGTGTGTACCACACTCGACATGGACCAGAGGAAGCAAAGGAAAGAGCTGTCTCAAGAGATCAGAAAGAAAATTATAGACAAGCATGTTAAAGGTAAAGGCTATAAGACCATCTCCAAGCAACTAGATGTTCCTGTGAGTACAGTTGCACATATTATTCATAAGTTTAAGATCCATGGGACTGTAGCCAACCTCCCTGGACGTGGCCGCAGGAGGAAAATTGATGACAAATCTAAGAGACGGATAATCCGAATGGTAACAAAAGAGCCTAGAAAGACTTCTAAAGAGATTCAAGGTGAACTTCATGCTCAAGGAACATCAGTGTCAGATCGCACCATCCGTCGTTGTTTGAGCCAAAGTGGACTACATGGGAGACGACCAAGGAGGACACCATTGTTGAAAACGAATCATAAAAAAGCAAGACTGGAATATGCCAAACTACATGTTGACAAGCCACAAAGCTTCTGGGAGAATGTCCTGTGGACAGATGAGACAAAAATCGAAGTTTTTGCCAAGGCACATCAGCTGTATGTTCACAGACGAAAAAATGAAGCATATCAAGAAAAGAACACTGTCCCTACTGTGAAACATGGAGGAGGCTCTGTTATGTTCTGGGGCTGCTTTGCTGCGTCTGGCACAGGGTGTCTTGAATCTGTGCAGGGTACAATGAAATCTCAAGACTATCAAGGAATTCTAGAGAGAAATGTACTAGCCAGTGTCAGAAAGCTTGGTCTCAGTCGCAGGTCATGGGTCTTGCAACAGGACAATGACCCAAAACACACCGCTAAAAACACCCAAGAATGGCTAAGAGGAAAAAATTGGACTATTCTAAAGTGGCCTTCTATGAGCCCTGACCTCAATCCTATTGAGCATCTTTGGAAGGAGCTGAAACATGCAGTCTGGAAAAGGCACCCTTCAAACCGGACACAACTGGAGCAGTTTGCTCATGAGGAGTGGGCCAAAATACCTGCTGAGAGGTGCAGATGTCTCATTGACAGTTACAGGAAGCGTTTGATTGCAGTGATTGCCTCAAAAGGTTGCGCAACAAAATATTAAGTTAGGGGTACCATCATTTTTGTCCATGCCTGTTTCATGAGTTTATTTTTTTACATAATTCTGTTGAAGCATGGTTGAAAAACAATGTCTGACTTTCATTGGTTAACATTTATAGAATTTTAATTTATTATTACTTTTGTCAGATTAAAGTTATTTCTGTGACCATTGTGACTTTTTCTTTCATTGACCAAAGGGTACCAACAATTTTGTCCACGTCTGTATATATATATATATATATATATACACACACACACACACACAATGCACAACTACGGCCAGTCTCAGCCACCAGTCAGTTCCAGCATTCTCAGCTACAGCCAGTACTCAGTGCCAGCAGTCCCAGCCACAAGCCGCAGCCAGCAGTCTCCGCCACAGCCACCAGTCAGTACCAGCAGTCTGAGCCACAGCCACCAGTCAATGCCAGCAGTCTCAGCCACCAGCCGCAGTCAGCAGTCTCAGCCAGCACTCAGTGCCAGCAGCCTCAGCCACAAGCCACAGCCAGCAATCTCAGCCACCAGTCTCGACCACCAGCCACAGCCACCAGTCAGTGTGGTCAAGTTCCCTTGCCATTTATTATAGACTGTTAGTACTAATGTTTATGCACTACTGTTCTAGTGCCTGTTATTGTAACGGGCTTAATGTCTAGTATACAGTATATATGTATTGCTGTGCATCCCCTTTAAAGGGTTTCTACCACTTTGATTTCACATAATTAGGTGTCAGACACTAGCGATCCGCTAGTGTCTGCTCTGCCAAACTATCCTGCTATAATAGCTTTTGGGGCAGCCGTTTACCTAAAAAAAGAACTTATATTAATATGCTAATGACCCTCTAGGTGCTATGGGGGCATCATTAGCACCTAGAGGATCGGTCTACCTTCTCAAGATGCCGCCGCCCAGCGCCTCCCTCCAGCCCGCCCATCTGCTTCGGAATGCGATCAAACGGACGACTTCACGCGCATGCGATGACGTCATAGTGCTCCATCGGCGCAGGCGCAGTGGAAATGTCTGAGCAGGGAAGCGGTCGGACATTCACTGCGCATGCGCCGAATACAGCCGCGCACGGCGCATGCGCGTGAAGTCGTCCGTTTGATCGCATTCCGAAGCAGATGGGCCGGCTGGAGGGAGGCGCTGGGCGGCGGCATCTTGAGAAGGTAGACCGATCCTCTAGGTGCTAATGATGCCCCCATAACACCTAGAGGGTCATTAGCATATTAATATAAGTTCTTTTTTTAGGTAAACGGCTGCCCCAAAAGCTATTATAGCAGGATAGTTTGGCAGAGCAGACACTAGCGGATCGCTAGTGTCTGACACCTAATTATGTGAAATCAAAGTGGTAGAAACCCTTTAATATAAGTTTTATTCAAGCAAATACCTGGAAGAATGTCACTGTTCTACACAGTAATTACATATCTTAGAAATAAACATTAGGGTCCATTCACACGTCCGCAAATGGGTCCGCATCCATTCCGCAATATCAGGAACAGGTGCGGACCCATTCATTCTCTATGGGGCCAGAAGAGATGCTATGTGCTCTCTGCATCCACATTTCCGGAGCGCAGCCCGGGCCGCGGCTCAGCAAAAAAATAGAACATGTCCTATTCTTGTCCGCAATTGCGGACAAGAATAGGCAGTTCTATGGGGGGTGCCGGCCGGGTGTATTGCGGATCCGCAATACACCACGGATGTGTGAATAGACCCTTAACGCTACAGATAAAGACGTTACAGAGTCCATTGTGTTGTCAGCAGTATGAATTGTAATCCAATGAGGAAAGTCTTTATTTTTATTTTACAGCTACAGTACAGTTATCAGAGCGGCATCTTGTAATCAGTCATAAAACTGGTAATGATCACATGACAAGGCAAGATTTTCATCCCCTGGGAGTTAAAAAAATTCAATTTCCTTGCACCCAGAAGGGAACATTCTACAGTACCAGGCACAGCCACCACCATATGCATGTCACAGTGCCAAGGAACAATAAGAGGGATGTAATGCACCAGCTGGAGTGGCCCCTTCTTCATTCAACTGATTTGCAGAGGTGTTGAAAGTCTTGATAGCTCAGCACTAATACATTTTGATAGCCTCAAAAGGTATGACCGCTGACCTTCTAGAATAAGCAATTAGATGGCCACAAGAAAAGAGAAGGTGCTCATAGGTAACGGTGAACAAGATACTACTACTTACTCCTAACCAGGATGAGTAAGTGCTACTCACCTGTTTGGTTGCACTGTGTACAGTGCAACTCTAGTGGAGGCAGGTTGGAAGTGTTGGGGCCGTCTGGGTTGGTGCTGCCGGGAAATGTCCAAATCGACCATGGGCGGGGGCCAAGCCGCCACTTTAGTACGTATTAGGGTATATAAAAGGGGGCTCGTCTGCACTGGGTCCGTGCATCGAGCGGATGGACACAAGGCACAATTCACAACCCAATTTTGGATACAAAGTATTTTTTATTTTGCAAAGATGGCATGTTTCAGGGTACACAGGACCCCTTTATTAAGTCTAAAAAACACAAAGTTGATACAATAATATAAATAATTCATGAGAAGTTCTTAATAGTTGGAGGGGGATAGCTAATATATATATATATACATTTAAGGTCACTTCATAAATAAATGAATAAATAAATAGAAAATAAATAAAAAATATATAAAATCTTTTTATGATCCAGACTTTACAAAAGACTGGAATAACTATCTCCTAGAGGGTGCCCACAGCATGATGACACGCCTGGTAGCAAAAAGGGAATCCCTTTGCCACAATCTCAAAGACAAAATACAAGAACACACCAACCAACTCCTGATACACAAGTCTCATACAGAGTACATCAGGTTATACAGACAAAGCTCAGGCAGACTGACACAGCATGAGCGTGAACTCCTTGAGAAAAAGTTGGCTAAACTAAAAAGGGACAGAACTTCACCAACAACAATATCCACTTCTGGTCAAACAAAAACACCAATCCAACCAATCCACCCAAAACAGTCCCATCCACTACACATATGTCTATTAAGCACTCCATTCGAACACATCATACACACAATCACTCATACACACATTCCAAAGCACCTTTCATCCTGCAGCCCGGCACATATTCACGCACGGCAACCACACACCACAGCAACCAGCCCACAACCAAACCTACCCCCAGATCACCAACTACAATTCCATCTCACAGTTCCCACTCAACTTCAAATAAACAGCTGTCTACAGTTGGGCATCGGCCCATATCCAATTTGGATGGACACCATCCAACTAACCCTCACCTGAACTCCTCAATAACACCACCAAACCCAAACACCCACTTGGCAAAACCCAGCTCCTTTGCCATTCATTCCAATACTCACTCTGGAGCCCCTATCTTTTTTACCACACCGTCCATACCACAACGAGAGAGTCACTCTCCCATCTCACCCTTGGAACTTCCCCAGGGGTGTCCACTGAACCTACCTCCCACTTCCTTTGGTCCTACCAAACCTACACCACCCAAGACCACATTAGATTCCTCCGCCTACGAGGACTCCCTACTCACAATTCATAACGGAAGCGATCCAGAAGACTCATCAAAATCCCCCTACCACATCAATAATCATCAGTTTCTTTTTTACCGCTAAGGGAACCCTGACCCCGTAAACAACTTATGTCCTCAAACACCCATCAGGGAACACATCAACAATAACAAATTTTTTCAAACCAAAAATGGCACCAACCCAAAAAGGGACCAAAAGAAAAATGCAGACGAGGATGGAGAGAAGGAATCGTCGAACGTTACACCAAAATCAAGAGGACCAAAGAAACCCCCCCCCCCGAGCAAACACAGCCTGAAATGGAACAAAACTGCACAACTGTGAAAATCTTCAATCTCTCTGGATACGACCTTACATCAGCACAAACCACCTTACTACAGAGAGGGTTATTTTTCTGCCCAGCACAAAAGTTTAACGAATTTGAACTATTCATTGATCTAATGGAAGTATATAGTGGCTCACCCCTCCTGCTAATATAGATCGGTGCTCTCACTAAGTTGCGGTTCACCCAAACCACATATACAATATAGGTAAATTAAAAATAGAAATATAGTGGGCACTCAATATCCGGAACTACGTATTGGGTACAACAGATTTATTTAGATAGACAATATTATTAATCTATTACATGAAATAATATAATAAAACTTGCAGAATGTTCCCAATTGTATGACAGTACAATTTAAAAATTCATAAGATATTCCTAAAAATATATATAAAAAATATATATAATATAACAATATAATGCTCCTAGAGGTTATTAATATAAATAGATATATTCACATTCATAAAAGTCCCTTTAAAATCTTCCGCACTAGTTTGTGCGATTGATACATAAAATACTGAGTTTTGGCAATGTTCTATCCGCTTATGAGTTCAAATATGTAGGTCTCACTTCTATGGAGGGTTATAGTGGTGGTTATTCAGGGGTTAGAAATATGCAGTATATTAGTTTGGTTTAACTCACTGCTTGATGTTCGTTGGTTTCTCTGACTTTCGTGGCGTCCCACTACTGGTCAGATCACTCACCCCTCTTCTTATATGTTGTCCATAGACTGCGCTTCCATTCAGCGGTAATATTGCGATGTCCGCGAGGTTTCCTCTTGGTCTCTGTTAAGCGTCCCACGTGTAGATGGTTTGTCACGTGATCGGAGCTTCAGAGCGCTTGTCACGTGATCGGGGTTTCAACACGTCACGTAACCTAGATCCGATGTGGTTGGATTAGTTCAAGTTCCGGAGGTGGTACCAACCTCCGTTTACACAGCTTTCTGGCGAGAATATTATTATTTTTCCGCACAGGTTTTTTGCTGGTTATAGTAATATGAGACGTCTCGTTGCTTTAAGGATCTCGTCCACTCCCGCTATACGCGTTTCGAGGTTGCGAACCTCTTCCTCAGTAGCTCCTCATTGATCTAAACTCGTTCATTCGAAAAATCACAATACAGCGACATTTCGCCATTCAAGCTGAACAACCCACCACAAATAAGAAAGAAGACAACATGCAAGATGCAATTTTGGATATCACTTTAAACACCAAGCTCAAACTGAAGTCCTCTTTCAACCCCATTTATCACAGGGGCAACCACATAAACACGTTTTTTTCCCTTGTCTCTAAAGATGTCATTAACATCAACAAAAACACCAGAACCAAACCCAACCTTACTCCAAAAGAAAAAGATGCCCTGAAAGAACTGAGCAACAACAATAATATCACAATAAGGAGTGCAGATAAAGGAGGCGGGATCATGCTTCAAAAGAAAGCGGATTACATCAAAGAAGCACACAGGATCCTGGAAGATACATTATATTATGAACCCCTCACCCACAACCCACTCACTGAGGACATAAAAGAACTGGGAACGCTACTGAAACTGGCAGAAGACAACCATGTATTGACCAAAAAAGAAAGGGAATTTATCACCATTGACCATCCGACCACAGCAATTTTCTATCATTTACCAAAAGTCCACAAAAGCATTGAAAATCCGCCAGGAAGACCCATTATATCAGGTATCAACTCCCTCACTAGTAATCTCTAATATTACGTTGATCTTTTTTTACAGAAACATGTTACCAACCTCCGTTCCTACCTCAGAGATTCCGCCCAACTCATTTCCTTGTTAAAAGATATCAAATCAAAATTTTTTTTTTGATCACTGCACATTCACTTTACACGCACTGCGGCGATAAAAAAATCAGTTTTGATATTTTTTATCAACCGCAGCGGCCTCCGGTACTTCGCTAGCCTCCCCTTTGTAAGACAGGCTTGCTTTTTTTTCTTGGGTAGTCTCAGGGAATACCCCTAAATTTAGTTGCCCACATGTCAAACAGGGGGTATTCTTCTGAAGAGGCCTACAGGCTTCTGACCCAGTCGGATGAGGAATGGGAACCCTCATCTGATGAATCTAGCGGGTCAGAATACGAACCTGTAGAAAGCAGTGGCTCTCTGACCCAAAGTTCGGACGAGGAGGCTGAGGTCCCTGATAGCACCAGGCGTACCAGGCCCCGTGTCGCTAGACCGCAGGTTGCGCAGGATCCGCTTCAAGAGCAGCAGAGTGGGGCTGCTGCTGTCGGATTACGTGGTGAGGCATACACCAGCAGCGCAGCCCTCCCTGGACCTAGTACCAGCACTGCCGTACAACCTGGTGAAGTGGCGAGCACCAGAAGGGCAGTTGAAGCTGGTACGGTGGCACGAGCAGTAGTGACCCCGTCGCAGCCACCGCAAAGACGTGCCCGTAGAGCCCCTAGAATCCCTGAGGTGCTGGCAAACCCTGATTGGCAGTCCCCAACTTCAGCCGCACCTGTAGTTTTCCCTTTCACTGCCCATTCTGGAGTTCGGGTTGAGACAGCTCAGATCGGTTCGGCCCTGGGATTTTTTGAGCTGTTCTTGACTGCGGAGCTCTTAGACATAGTTGTGGCCGAAACAAACAGGTATGCCACACAATTTATAACCACCAACCCGGGAAGCTATTATGCCCAGCCTTTCCGGTGGAAACCAGTCCAAGTTTTCCTTCTCAACATGGGTCTAACTAAAAAGCATGAATTGCGGTCATATTGGTCCACGAACCCAATTCATCACATGCCCATGTTCTCTGCTGCTATGTCCAGGGCACGTTTTGAGGCCATCCTGCGTTTCCTGCACTTTAGCGACAACACCGCCTCCCGTCCCAGAGGCCACCCTGCTTTTGACCGGCTCCACAAAATTCGGCCCCTCATAGACCATTTCAACCTGAAATTTGCAGATTTGTATACCCCAGAGCAAAACATCTGCGTAGACGAGTCCCTGATACATTTTACCGGGCGCCTTGGCTTCAAACAATACATCCCAAGCAAGCGCGCCCGGTATGGGGTCAAATTGTATAAGCTCTGTGAAAGGGCCACAGGCTATACCCACAAATTTCAGATCTATGAGGGAAAAGATCAGACCCTGGAGCCGGTCGGTTGCCCTGACTACCTGGGGAGCAGTGGGAAGACAGTTTGGGACTTGGTGTCACCCTTATTCGGCAAGGGGTACCATCTTTATGTGGACAATTTTTACACAAGTGTGGCCCTCTTTAGGCATTTGTTTCTAGAACGGATTGGCGCCTGTGGTACTGCGCGAACTAGTTGCGCGGGCTTCCCCCAACGGCTCGTTACCACCTGTCTTGCAAGGGGGCAGAGGGCCGCACTGTGTACCGAAGAACTGCTCGCGGTGAAATGGAGAGACAAGCGTGACGTTTACATGCTCTCCTCCATTCACGCAGACACGACAATACAAATTGAGCGAGCAACCCGTGTCATTGAAAAGCCCCTCTCAGTCCACGACTATAACCTTCACATGGGAGGGGTGGACTTCAATGACCAGATGTTGTCTCCGTATTTAGTTTCCCGCAGAACCAGACGCTGGTATAAGAAGGTGTCTGTATATTTAATTCAATTGGCTCTGTATAATAGTTTTGTTCTCTACAGTAAGGCTGGGAGAACTGGATCCTTCCTCAAATTTCAGGAAGAGATCATCAAGAACCTCCTGTACCCAGGAGGTTCCGTGGCCCCATCCACCAGTGTAGTTAGCCGTCTACACGAGCGACATTTCCCCAATGTCGTTCCTGGTACCTCAACCCAACCGTCACCCCGAAAAAGATGTCGTGTCTGTAGCAGGAGTGGAATAAGGCGTGACACCCGCTATTTCTGTCCTGACTGTCCTGACCACCCTGCCCTATGCTTTGGAGAGTGTTTCCGGAAGTACCACTCACAGGTACACTATTAGCATAGGGATCATCTCACCAGGACAGGCACACAGGGCTATTAGGGCCCATTCACTCACACAGCTGCTGCAAACCTCTCCTTTCACCTGGGACAAAGTGCATAACGCACTTCGCCACATCTTTGGGCGATTTTCGCTTTGCACATTGACCCATGGGGAAGGAGAGGTTTGTTCTATAAAGGTAAAAAAAAAAAAAAAAGCACCAGTAAGCAAAAAGGTTAATGTTTAGTTCAAAAAGTTAAAGTTTATATATTCTGTTCCAAAGTTAATAAAATTATTGCGTTGCGGCCTGTTGTTTTTTTTTTTTTTACCTTCCAGGTGGACCAACCGATCGACTAGCTGCAGCACTGATGTGCATTCTGACAGAAGCATTGCGCTGCTGTCAGATTACACGCAAGTCGGTGTATGCGGCGCTGCAAGACGAGATTTCTACTCTTCAGTAACAAATACGTTTGCCGAGGCATACGAGCTGAGGAGGAGGCGGCGTTCCTATGCTTTGGCAAACACTTTGTATGTAAAAAAAAAAATTTTAAAATTAAAAAAAATCCCGGCAATGATTTATTCATCCACATTGATTGATGTGAATGGAGAAATCTGGTTTGCCAGGGCATACGAGCTAAGTGGGTATGGATGTTGGGCGGAGCTCCTATGTCCTGGCAGACGCCTTTCCCCTCCTTTTTTTTTTTTTGGCAGAGATTTTTTCATCCACATTGATCGATGCGAATGAAGAAATCTGTGCCGTTCATTTTTTTCTTTCAGCCCAGAGGCTGAACGGAAAAAAAAATCTCATTACCTGTATGCTCAATATAAGGAGAATAGCAGAAACTCCTAATGCTGGCCATACATGTAATGATTGCGGAGACCCTCAAATGCCAGGGCAGTACAAACACCCCACAACTGACCCCATTTTGGAAAGAAGACACCCAAGGTATTTGCTGAGGGGCATATTGAGTCCATGAAAGATTTAAATGTTTGTCCTAAGTTAGCGGAAAGTGAGACTTTGTGAGAAAAAAAAAAAAAAAAAACAATTTCCGCTAACTTATGGCAAAAAAAAAAATTTCTATGAACTTGCCAGGCCCCTCATTGAATACCTTGGGGTGTCTTCTTTCCAAAATGGGGTCACATGTGGGGTATTTATACTGCCCTGGCTTTTTAGGGGCCCTAAAGCGTGAGAAGAAGTCTGGGATCCAAATGTCTAAAAATGCCCTCCTAAAAGGAATTTGGGCACCTTTGCGCATCTAGGCTGCAAAAAAGTGTCACACATCTGGTATCGCCGTACTCAGGAGAAGTTGGGGAATGTGTATTGGGGTGTCTTTTTACATATACCCATGCTGGGTGAGATAAATATCTTGGTCAAATGCCAACTTTGTATAAAAAAATTGGAAAAGTTGTCTTTTGCCAAGATATTTCTCTCACCCAGCATGGGTATATGTAAAATGACACCCCAAAACACATTCCCCAACTTCTCCTGAGTACGGCGATACCAGATGTGTGACACTTTTTTGCAGCCTAGGTGGGCAAAGGGGCACACATTCCAAAGTGCACCTTTCGGATTTCGCTGGTCATTTTTTACAGATTTTGATTGCAAACTACTTCTCACACATATGGGCCCCTAAATTGCCAGGGCAGTATAACTACACCACAAGTGACCCCATTTTGGAAAGAAGACACCATAAGGTATTTTGTGATGGGCATGGCGAGTTCCTAGAATTTTTTTTTTTTTGTCGCAAGTTAGTGGAATATGAGACTTTGTAAGGAAAAAAAATCAAAAAAAAAAATCATCATTTTCCGCTAACTTGTGACAAAAAAAAATAAAAAATTCTAGGAACTCGCCGTGCCCCTCACCGAATACCTTGGGGTGTCTTCTTTCCAAAATGGGGTCACTTGGGGGGTAGTTATACTGCCCTGGCAATTTGGGGGCCAAATGTGTGAGAAGTACTTTGCAATCAAAATGTGTAAAAAATGGCCTGCGAAATCTGAAAGGTGCACTTTGGAATATGTGCCCCTTTGCCTACCTTGGCAGCAAAAAAGTGTCACACATCTGGTATCGACGTACTCAGAAGAAGTTGGGGAATGTGTTTTGGGGTGTCATTTTACATTTACCCATGCTAGGTGAGAAAAATATCTTGGTCAAATGCCAATTTTGTATAAAAAAATGGGAAAAGTTGTCTTTTGCCAAGATATTTCTCTCACCCAGCATGGGTATATGTAAAATGACACCCCATAACACATTCCCCAACTTCTCCTGAGTACGTCGATACCAGATGTGTCACACTTTTTTGCAGCCTAGGTGGGCAAAGGGACCCACATTCCAAAGTGCACCTTTCGGATTTCACCGGTCATTTTTTACAGATTTTGATTGCAAAGTACTTCTCACACATATGGGCCCCTAAATTGCCAGGGCAGTATAACTACGCCACAAGTGACCCCATTTTGGAAAGAAGACACCCCAAGGTATTCCGTGAGAGGCATGGCGAGTTCCTAGAATTTTTTATTTTTTGTCGCAAGTTAGTGGAATATGAGACTTTGTAAGAAAAAAAAAAGAAAAAATAATCATCATTTTCCGCTAACTTGTGACAAAAAATAAAAAGTTCTATGAACTCACTATGCCCATCAGCGAATACCTTAGGGTGTCTACTTTCCGAAATGGGGTTATTTGTGGGGTTTTTCTACTGTTTGGGCATTGTAGAACCTCAGGAAACATGACAGGTGCTCAGAAAGTCAGAGCTGCTTCAAAAAGCGGAAATTCACATTTTTGTACCATAGTTTGTAAACGCTATAACTTTTACCCAAACCATTTTTTTTTGCCCAAACATTTTTTTTTATCAAAGACATGTAGAACTATAAATTTAGCGAAAAATTTATATATGGATGTGGTTTTTTTTGCAAAATTTTACAGCTGAAAGTGAAAAATGTCATTTTAAATAAACTGTGATAAACGGTGAAAGTAGTGTAGTGCAGAAGTGTAAAAAGTGGCCTGGTCATGAAGGGGGTTTTAGCTAGGGGGGTTGAAGTGGCTATAAGTCCAACCATGAAACCCTGAGGGGAATTTTGACAAAGCATTGGCACATTTTAACCAATGATCCGTACCTCAAACCTAATATACCACAGAGACCGTGAATCACATTCAGAAAGGCGAAGTCGCTGAAGAATATCTTCGCCCCGAGCAAATTAAAAAAGAAAAACCAGCCTCAATCAGTAAGATCAGTGGGATCCCTGGTCCTGTGGGCAGCTTTAGGTGCGGTTACACCTTATGTAAGTTCTAGGACCTTCAGCAGTAACAACACTGGTGAGGATTTTCACATCAAAAGTTTCATCAACTGCTCCACATCTTATGTGATATACCTCTTGGAATGCGAATGTGGTTTGCAGTACATCGGCAGGACTATCCAGGCCCTAAGGGAGCGCATCAATAAACACCGGTCTAACATCACTAAGGGTTACCTAAAACATAGCGTCTCCAGACACTACCTGGTCGCCCACAACCAGGATCCCTCAAAGCTATCCATAACCCCTATAGAACATATAGAGGTCTATTGCCCGGATAGATATAGGACCCTCCAAAGACGCGAAATGTTTTGGATATTTAAACTCCACACACTTGAACCCAATGGACTTAATGAAAGTATGGAGAATAAGTGCTTTTAACTATTCTCGCCCATACATCTCACACCGCTAGGCCCCCTCCGCCTTCCCTCCTCACCCCCCCCCCCTCCAGATCGCATCTGGCCCCCAGTCCGGACATCCAGTCCGACACCATCTCGTGCCAATTTTGCACATTTCCACCATGGACTCATTATGCTTCCAACTATACAACAGCCTCACATCCGGTCCCCCCACCTTCCATTCACTCCCCTTCATCCATCTGCACCCTTTTCCATACATCTCCCCTTATTCATATTCACCCCATCCACTGAAGTAACACCATCTTGGACTGATCGCTACCCCCACATCTTCCCCCATCCCCCTCCCCACCTCCCATGGTTCTTAGCACATTCTCCCATCATCTCAAAGTCTCTTCACTAGAAACACCAACATACTACTCACACTGTGACCTACTCCCACCCATGTGACCTTCTTAACAGTGCAGCTAACCCTCGTGATTAATCATCACACTCAGTCCTCATACCAATATACTGTCCCCATCATATTGCTCTCACACAATAATCACCAGGCAGCTTAAAGGATAACTGTCACATTTAGACCATAATTTCAATTTTCATATATGTAGTTACTAATAACATGATATTCCAGAATCAGTTACTATTAGACTGACTTTGTAATGACCGGTGTCACGCACAGGGAGGAAAACAGGGAAAGCCCTGCCTAAGGGAGAGGGAAAGGTGGTGACCCCTAACTCACCTTGCGGCTGGCACCTGACTGCCCTGACGTCCCTAGACGGGTTCCTCACCCGTGCGGCGATCACGTGCCTAAACCCTGGCTTTCCCTGAAATGAGCCCTAGATAGTGAACGGGCCGGTGGGATCGCTAGTCCTCACCACTGCACTAAGAGGGAAACACCAGGGAGAGGACAGACAAACACAGACAAACACAAACACCCAGGTGGACGACAACAACTGTCCACAAAGGTCCAACAGGGATCCGGAGGGTAGCGTTCTGAATCAACAGTCAGAGAACGCAGCAACACAGCTCCAGTGGGTCAGGATAGATGTCCAGGCAGGAAGCTCTATCTCTGGCAACCAGAGAAGTGTGAGAGAGGAATATAAGGAGGTTTGGGAGTGCTGGACAAGGAACAGCTGAGGAGAAGGAGCTACGGATCCCTGAGTGAGCCAAAAGGGTTTGCAAAGCAAACCCAGAAAGCTACCATAAGGAAAACAGCCCTATCTTAAATAGAGCGTGCAGCCAACCGCTGCGACTTCCTGACCCCGGGTATAACGGAGTCAAGCGTGGTTCTCGATACCCTCGTGACAGTACCCCCCTCTCTACGAGGGGCCTCCGGACACTCAGGACCAGGTCTCTCAGGATGAGAGGCATGAAAAACCCGAACTAACCTGTTGGCGTTTACCTCAGACGCAGGAACCCACATTCTTTCCTCGGGACCGTAACCTCTCCAATGCACCAGATATTGAAGAGAGCGGCGGACCCGACGAGAATTAACAATTTTGGATATCTGAAATTCTAGATTACCATCCACGACAACAGGAGGGGGTGGCAGCGGTGATGGTTCTAGAGGTGGAACATATTTTTTGAGTAACGACTTATGAAAAACATTATGAATTTTAAAAGTCTGAGGTAACTCCAGGCGAAAAGCCACGGGGTTGATGATGGCTACAATTTTGTAAGGGCCAATAAACCTAGGACCCAGTTTCCAAGAGGGAACCTTCAATTTAATATTCCTAGTAGACAACCACACATAGTCATTCACTCCTAGGTCCGGACCTGGCGACCGTCTCTTATCAGCCATGCATTTGTATTTACCTCCTATATTTTTCAAGTTAGCTTGCACCTTCTGCCATACCGATGAAAGAGATGACGAAAAACGTTCCTCTTCGGGAACCCCAGAAGACCCCCCCTCTTTGAAAGTACAGAATTGGGGATGAAAACCATATGCACCAAGAAATGGTGACTTGCCAGTGGATTCCTGACGACGATTATTTATGGCAAACTCAGCTAACGGTAAATATGATGACCACAACTCTTGGTTTTCAGACACAAAACATCTTAGATATGTCTCAAGGTTTTGGTTGGTACGCTCAGTCTGTCCATTCGACTGAGGATGGAAAGCTGAGGAAAAGGACAAGTGTACCCCCAAACGGGAACAAAAAGCTTTCCAAAATTTAGAAATAAACTGGGTACCCCGATCCGAAACAACATCGGAGGGGACCCCGTGAAGCTTCACGATTTCACTGACGAATACCTGAGCAAGAGTCTTAGCATTAGGTAGTGCGGGTAACGCAATGAAGTGTACCATTTTGCTAAACCTGTCCACTACTACGAAAATAACTGTTTTACCCGCAGACAAAGGTAAGTCAGTGATAAAATCCATTGACAGATGTGTCCACGGTCTATTGGGAATGACGAGTGGTAATAGAGACCCTGCAGGACGTGTATGTGAAACTTTTGCGCGCGCACAGGTAGAACAAGAAGACACA
Source organism: Bufo gargarizans (assembly GCF_014858855.1). Lineage (NCBI taxonomy): Eukaryota > Metazoa > Chordata > Amphibia > Anura > Bufonidae > Bufo > Bufo gargarizans. The sequence goes on along the minus strand of NC_058087.1, from coordinate 157,611,563 downwards.
AAATCCAATACATCCTGACACAACCTTGGCCACCAAAAACGACGAGACAATAGCTCTAAGGTTGCTTTACTACCCGGGTGCCCAGCAAGTGCCGAATTATGATGTTCCTTTAATAATTCGAACCGTAGGTTCAACGGTACAAACAATTTCTCTGAGGGGCAAGAGACCGGGGCGTCCCCCTGGGCCTCTAGCACCTTCCCCTCCAAAACAGAGTGTACCGCAGAGACAACCACTCCTCTTTGTAGAATGGGCACCGGATCACTCACAGTACCCCCTCCAGGGAAACAACGAGATAGTGCATTAGCCTTGGTGTTCTTTGCCCCAGGACGATAGGTAATCACAAAGTTAAACCTGGTAAAAAATAGCGACCACCTAGCCTGTCTAGGGGTGAGACGCTTAGCTGATTCGAGGTACAGGAGATTTTTGTGGTCCGTAATCACAGTGACGGGGTGGACTGCCCCCTCTAAGAAGTGACGCCACTCCTCAAACGCAAGTTTAATAGCTAATAGTTCCCTATTGCCAATATCGTAGTTCTTTTCTGCTGCAGATAGTTTTTTAGAAAAGAAAGCACAAGGAACAGCTGTGGAGAAGGAGCTACGGATCCCTGAGTGAGCCAAAAGGGTTTGCAAAGCAAACCCAGAAAGCTACCATAAGGAAAACAGCCCTATCTTAAATAGAGCGTGCAGCCAACCGATGCGACCTCCTGACCCCGGGTATAACGGAGTCAGGCGTGGTTCTCGATACCCTCGTGACTTACCCCATATTTAATAAGATTCAGCCCTTAGCAACCCGTCTGCATAAAACTGCAATTTCACTATTCAGTTAAGATGGCCGCCACTGCCTTCACCCTGAGGCTAATCCCGCCTGCCCTCACTAGCCAGTAACAATAGCCACCCAAATGTGTCAGTAACCAGAGCCCTCCCCCTAAAGGGTTAATCTCCTGCAGCACAAAGGGGTCCTCTTACCACATGTTGCTTTCATTTATACACTGAGCAGATGGCAGATCTCCCTTCCCTGCTCTGCGCTGCTCCAACTCTGCATTCTCCAGCTCTGCTGAGTGAGGGAGCGTCTGCCAAGCGCAGGGACAGGGAGAACTGCACACAGCCCAGGCACTGTTATCAGCTGCTGGGGAGGACCTGGCTTTAATCATTTACTTACAGTCCCTGGCTGTCAGTAATGTGACCTTGCACGCAGCGTCCTCCATCCTTCAATACATAGACGGACCATGCCTAGCAACACTATTTTAAGCACAGGTAAAAGTAGGCAGTACAGGGAACAAAAATGTGGAATTAAGGGGTAATTAAACAGTGAAAAGTTGAAATAGGTCCCCCAAGGTGATATTAATCACCACAATCCAATATGCCCCCAAAAAAATAAACAACAGTTATCCTTTAAACTCTCATCCCCATCGTCACACCTCATGCCACAGCACCTGCAATACATCGCAGCAACAGTCATCGCTGCGCCTACTCCTTCCCGCCCCCTGTCACTAGCCACTACCAACAACCTACACCGTTCCAACAGCCAGGCGGCGCAGCCTCCGACTTCCATGACCGGCTCTTCGACACGCTCCTCCTCCCTCCCGCCCCCTGTCACTACCCACTACCAGCAATGTACATCGTTTCAACAGCCAGGCGGCGGAGTCTCCAACTTCAATGACCGGCCCATTGACATGCCCCTGCCATGCCCCCTCCTCCCCTAGTCTCGCCTTAAAAACCTCTGGACAGAGCGCGCTTCTTCACACCGCAGGCTACACGTGCAGCCGGTACAGAAGTGCCGCTTCACCAGGATACTCCCCGGCCGCATTCTTCAGGTAAACACGAGCATACAACGCTCATATGCTCTGATTCCTCTGCATCATCATTAATATCCGTATACTGAAATCCGACCAGCACACCAGTATCCGCCCACGACTTTCAATCTGACACGAACTGACTTAGCATACTATCAGATGGTCATTATGCACAACCTGACACAAATCAAATTACAACATCCAACTTAATATCACTTCATGATTTATCACAGCTGTGCCGACTGTAATTCCCTTGGAAAGGGATTTCTACAAGAGTGCCCCTCAGTAAGCCTAGGGTGACAAGGATACAGGTACTGACAATTTACCCTTCTATTATAAAATCTGTATACAGTATTTTTATAGATAACAATACCAACTGTCCAGTTTTCCAACCCAGGGTGGCAGCACCCTCCGCTAAACTTTGAAAAATTGTGCATGCACATATTTATTTATGTATTTATTTATATTCTGATTCATTCAGTCCAAACACTTATATAGTTCCGCAGAAGTATGGCCCATCCCACTATGGGGACCCTTTGCATTACATTGCATTTTAAACTATGTACTCTGACCCGCTGTTACATATACATATATTTGTTCATATTTATGAAATTTTTCGTAACAAACACACCTCTAAAAGATTTTATATATATTTTTATATTTTTTTTTATTTCGATCTAATCTTCTATTCATTTATGAAGTGTCCTTAAATGTATATATATTCTTTAACTATCCCCCTCCAACTATTAAGAACTTCTCATTAATTATTCATATTATTGTATCAACTTTGTGTTTTTTAGACTTGATAAAGGGGTCCTGTGTACCCCGAAACGCGTCATCTTTGCAAAATAATACTTTGTATCCAAAATTGGGTTCGCCCCACGGACCCAGTGCAGACGAGCCCCCTTTTATATACCCTTCTAGAATAAGCGCTGCACAGGTCTCCCATGCAGCAGAGAGCAGGAGCTTGGTTCTGGTATTACAGCTGAGCTCCTGCTCTAATGGCGCGGATTGGCAGAGGCGGCCATCTGGGCTGTTTATCCCATTAGATGCCGCAGTCGCTATTGACCACACCATCTAAGTCGTTTAGACGGAGGGAGCTCCCTCTGTCAGGCATCGCAAATCAGATTGTGCGGGTGCGATGTCGGTACTTGGCAGCTGGGGGCTTAATGAAGGTCCCCAGGCCTGCCCTAAGCGTACATCTATCAGACTGTGCCAAAGGCAGTATAATACACTGCACTGCCTAAAGTAGTACAGTGTGTTATAGAAGCGATTAGTGGAGTGCATATCAAAGTACCAAACCCGACTCCGGACTCCTATTTTAAAATGTTTTGAAAGCCGCAGATAGGAATACCAAATTAATACGCAAAAGTCTCGTAAGACTTCGGCCGAAAGAAATTTTGGCTATGTGCAGCCCATACAGTTTAATGCTGTCTGGAGACAGCATTAAAATTGAAGTTTTTGAACGAATCGACTTCAGATCTATGATCTGAAGCTCAAATTGCACAGGAGTAATCACTGCATCTGTAATGACACAGACTACACAATTATCATGTAATTTATCCCACACAACTAATGCATAAAATGGTACCAATGAAAACAACAAGTCGTTTCATAAAAACCAAGGCCTCACGCTGGTCTGTAGAAAATTTAAGATTACACTCACCGGTAATATCCTTTTCCATGAGCCCATGACAGCACCCTTGAGAGACCGTCTCCATCTTGGACAGGAAACAGGAACTTTCGTGGAGAGCTTCTTAAGGAGGGACTCAGTCCCTATACCACCAGTTATTTGCGAGAACTTGTCCTGAAACACATCTAATAATCATCTAATATATACATATATCGTTGTTTTTTTTTGCATTTTATTATTATTAATTTTTTATTTTTAATAATAAAGGGAGGGAATAAGTATCGGGTGCTGTCATGGGCTCATGGAAAAGTGATTACCGGTGAGTGTAATCTTAAATTTCCCTTACGCCCATGACAGCACCCTTGAGAGAAGACTAGAATAGAAATTAGTCTAGGGTGGATAACTGCTTGTAAGACTTTCCTGCCAAAAGATAAACTGTCTTTAGAGTCTAGATTTAGCTTGTAGTGGCAGAAAAAGGTACACAAAGATTTCCAAGTAGCAGCCCTACAAATCTGTTCTAGGGATGTGTCTGCTCTCTCTGCCCAGGAAGCAGAGATGGACCTGGTTGAGTGAGCACCAAAGGCTAAAGGAGAGGGTTCCTCTGCTGAAGAATAGGCTAAAGAGATGGCCCCAACTATCCATCTAGATAGTGTCCTAGATGTAACCTTATTACCCTTGTTCTTTCCCCCAAACTGTACAAAATGTCTAGAGGACTTCCTCCAAGGCCCAGTGACTTCTAGGTATTCTAACAGGGATATTTTCACATCTAGACAATGGAGTTTCTTTTCTTTATCGTTGTTTGGGAATTGGCACAAAGAAGGTAGAACAATGTCTTGGGATCTATGAAAAAAGGAGACCACTTTGGGAGAAAAGAAGGACCAGGTTTAATGATAACTCCAAAATGTTAGTATAGGAAGGAGAGGTAGAGAGGGCAGAAATCTCACTCACACATCTAGCAGAGCTGATAGAAAGGCAGTTTTGAAAGACAGAATTGTAAATGTTATTCCTGTAGAGGCTCAAAGGGAGGCTCCATCATTCTAGATAAAACTAGGTTGAGATCCCATGGAGGAGCAGAGAATCTGGTCACCGGCCTAGTTCTGCTAACTGCCTTAAAAAAATCTCCTAATCCAAGGGTGATTGGCCGGGGGAAAATCAAAATAGACACTTAGAGATGAAATCTGCACTTTAAGAGTGCTTATTCTTAGTTTTTTATTAAGCCCATTTTGTAAAAAATCCCAAATCTCTGGCATCGGAGGAGGACCCAATGGATATACCGGGATCTTCGAGAAACTCAAGAATGTCTTCAATATTCTTAGGTATATTGTAGAGGTAACCTCTTTCCTACATGACAGAAGGGTAGAAATCACTTCTTTAGATAAGCCTCTTTTTCTAATATATTCCTCTCTGATACCAGGCTGTTAAGTAAAGATTTACTACTTCCGGATGAAGGATCTTGAAACAAAAGATCCTGTCTGTCCAGAAGAGTTCAGGGTTTCGCAAGAGATAGTTTCCCTAACCAGGTGAACCACATTCTCCTTGGCCAAAAGGGGGCAATCAGAATAAGCCTTGTTTTGTGCTGTCTCAACTTCTGTAGTTCTCTCAGGATCAGTCTTAGAGGTGGAAAGGCATATAGAAGCTGATCGGGCTCCTGCTGGAGAATCTTCTGGATCTAGAGAGAAGAAAAGTTGGCACTTTCGATTTTGTCTGGTCGAAAAAAGGTCTATTTGAGGATTGTACCATAGCCGAACTATCTGGTTGAAGACCTCCTGATTTAAACACCACTCCCCTTGGTCTAAACGGTTTCTGCTTAGATAGTCCGCCTTTTTGTTTTCTGCTCCCAGTGAACTGCCTTGATAAAAGGAACACAGGGGATAATAAGAGACAAAATTTCTGCGGTCAGTGACATAAGATTTTCTGATCTTGTTCCTCCTTGTCTGTTCAAATAGGATACCACCGTTGTGTTGTCCCAGAAAACCTTTACTCCTTTTCCTTTTATTTTTGGTAGAAATGCTCCCAGAGCAAGTAGAACCGCTCTCAGCTCCCTCATATTTTGAGAATCCTGTCTTTCTAATGGACTCCACTCTCCCTGATGGACTTCCGACTGACAATATGCTCCCCACCTTGTCGGACTCGCATCCGTGGTAACTGATATCTGTTCTTGCAGATCCCAGGGAAGGCCCTGCAATAGATTTGATGGTTCTAGCCACCATTTTAGGGATTCTAAAACCTGAGGGGTGAGAGGGAGCGAAGCATTTAACGGGGACAATGATCCCTGCCATTCCTGCAGAATCTGCCACTGAAGTTTCCTGGAGTGAAACAAAGACCAATTGACAGCAGGGATTGTGGAGATCATCTTGCCTAACACTGCCATTCCCTGTCTGATGGTTCTGTTTTTTTGATGCGACTAGAGACTTCACATCCTCCCCTATTCGGGAAATTTTGTTTTGGGGGAGAAAGCAGCATTGATTTACCAAATCCAGGATCAGACCTAGAAAGAGAACATTTCTGGATGGGTTCAGATTTGATTTTTCCCAATTAATATCTTTAATATTTCTAATATCTTTATTATTTTTAGGAGGTCGGAGGATAAAAAAATTCGGATTCTGCTACTGCTAAGTGTAACGGATCTCATCGCACCCTAACCGGGTACCCCCATCGATAGATGCTCCTAGTGCTTCCTGAGGTCTCCAAGCACTCCACTTGACACCGTAAGCGCTGCAGAACCCACGAACCGACCAAAGCTTGGTTGAGGCCTCACCGTCTCCTACCCACCCTGGACCTACGACAAGGCTCCAGGCTCCAGTGGGTGAACCTCTCCTACAGCCAGAGAGCAGCAACAGCTCTTACAAGAGCTAGTAGTTATGCCAGGGGAGTATAGCAAATCTTCAGCGTATAGCAATCCCCCAGTGTTGATCAGTTACCCAAACACCAGTCTCAACATGATGAAGGAGAAAACAGGCTGTGACACAGGACAGATATGCAGCAATTCAGGATACACAGACACAATACATCCCCACAATGCATCATGGTTTCCTCCTCTCTGCCCTGGATACACCCGAGGAGTAATTCAATTATCTCTCAGGACAAAGGGAAATCGCCAATACACATGTGGGGACAACAGGACAGAAATCACCATTTAAACATACAATGTCACAACCCTTACAGTAAACACAGACATTTAACATATCCCCAGATAGCTCAAGTCTGAGTGCATATTATTAGGTGAATGGCACTCAGACTACACGAATACAATAAAATTAGCTATCTGGGTACCCTCACATAACATAAAATACAATTCCAAAGACAGATTTAAGCTGTGCGGCCGGTCTGTCTTCTCCTTTAAAGTTAGTATGGGCCATAATCCCGAGGCAAGAGGCTGGTAGCCAGGCCCCTCCAAAACCCAGTGGCGAGGTTGGTTTCGCCACACTAAGATATCGCCCAAATATGGTATTGTTAAAATGTCTCTCTCTCTTATGTGGGACATCAGTTCCACCATCAGTTTGGTTAGGAAATTCCGAACGGAGGTGCTCTGTATTGAAAATGATGGATCTGTCCTTCCATGGATAATCGACACTCTTTTTTTTCTGAGGAATCTGCATGATCTGGAATGTGATAATATGCATCCTTTATGTCTAAGGTTGACATGACGCAATTTGTGAAAATATGTTTTACTGCTGATTGTACTGCTTCCATCCTGAATTTTTTGTATTTCAGAAAATGGTTTAAGTATTTTAGGTTTATTATCATTCTGAATTACCCGTCTGGCTTGGGTACAAGAAAAAGGGACAAATAAAATCCCTTTCCTTTTTCTGAGTCTGGTATCTGAATCAAGACCTTCTTTAAAAGAGAAAGGACCTCTTGTTTTAATGCTATGTTTTTTACAGAATTTTTAACTAGATTTGTAATTCTTATTCTTTCCGGTAGAGGAGAGACAAACTGACAAACTCTAGACGGAACCCATCTCTTATAACCCCTAAAATCCACGGACTTCAGGAGATTTCCCCCCAAGCGTGATGGAAAAGAGAGAGTCTTCCCCCCACCGAGACAAAACCATCATTGCTGATTAGTTTTAGAATGGGTATTGGACCGGGAGTTAAACAGAAATCCTTTATCTTTTCTACCCATGTTGTCCTTCCAGTATCTCTGCCTTCTGTCTCTGTTGAAATCTTTTCTGCTTCTGCAAAAAACTGACGACTTTTAGTAGGTCTGGAGACAGGAAATCCTTTTTTATTATCCAAAAGGTCATCTAAGACTGATCTGAACAAAAAATCGCCTTGACATGGAATAGCGCATAATTTATTTTTTGATCCTGTATCTCCCGTCCATCCTTTTAGCCAAATAGCCCTTCTTGCAGAATTGGCTAAGGCGGCTGATCTAGCATTTAACTTTAAAGCATCAGCAGAAGCATCAGATATGAAGTTGACTGCTTTTAAGATAGTAGGAAAAACTTCCAATAACTGTTCTCTGGGAGTTTTATTTTCAATGTGGGACTCTAAATCCTGTAACCACAATTTTATGGACCTTGCCGTAGACGTAGCAGCGATATTAGGCTTGAACACCCGAATAGAGGCCTCCCAAGCATTCTTAAGATATACCTCCGCTCTTCTGTCCATCTGATCTTTTAGGGAACCTAAATCCTCAAAAGGTAAAGCCGATCTTTTGGACATTTTAGCAATTGGGGCATCCAATTTAGGAGGTCTGTCCCAATAGGAGGATTCACCCTCATCAAAGGGGTATTTTCTTTTAACATTCTTAGGAATAAAGAATTTTTTGTCAGGTTTCCTCCACTCTTTTTGCATTAGGTAATAGGTATTTTATATTTTCATTTACGGAAAGACCCTTGATTTTTTTATGACCCAGGTCACTGAACATTATCTGTTGGACTGTCTTTTGTTCTTTAGACTTGTCCACCTTCATAGTGGCTCCAATGGCCTTAAGTAGGGAGTCAGTGTCTTTGTGGGAGAATAAAGGTTTACCCATGGACTCTTCATCTGAGGAAGGATTAGAACTATCCAGAATCTCTCCCTGTTCTGCCTCTCCCTCTGAAGAATCTGAATTCGATATTCTACTAGAGTGTTCTTGCCTGCAGGAAGGTGATGAAGGAAGACATTTTTAAAATTCTTTCATAGAATCCGCAATCTCAGACTTTACAATATTTTTGATACTCTGCATTAGGGATGGTGATTCCTCTTCTAACATCTTGTTTACACAGTATTGGCATAACAACTTAGGCCAGGAGGGAGTGAGTTTCTTTCTACACACCACACACTCTTTCTCACGGGTTTTAGAGACAGCTTTCCTAGGACTCTTTTTGATATTATAGAATATAACAACAAATAAACCCTATTAGAGCACAAAAGATTTAAAAAAACAAAGTTGGGGATTGACCCCCTTACCCCACCGGTCTTGCATCATGAATGTCCTGGTCACCAGTGCTCTGACCACCCTCTTCTTCTACGGTAGAATCCAGGGATGGAGGGTCTTCCATAAAGGACTCTGCTGATGCTTGCAGGCTGGCTGGAATCCTTCTACCTGCGCACTTAACAGGGCTTAAATACCCCAGGTCTGGTCCCTGCCAATGCCCGCCAGCGGCCTTCCTGAGCGCTGTACTTCTGGAACGCTATGCGTTCCAAATACTGGAGGTTGCACACCAAATACCTGAAGTTACATCCTCTCCTCTCGGTACGGCTGGGACTGCCCACGGACATCAGCCCGGCCTGCCCCAAGACCAAGAAGGATTTTTTTAAATCCAGTCTTCCAGCGGCTCCTAGTGGAGACTTACGCCGTACCAGGTAACCCCTATAGTAAGAAAGACTTTTGGGGCCCTATATAGGGCCCTTGGTATAGGGGCTGAGTCCCAAATCTCCACGAAAGTTCCTGTTTCCTGTCCAGGATGGAGGCAGTCTCTCAAGGATGCTGTCATGGGAGTAAGGGAAAATAAAGTTATGGGTCTTGGGATGTGGCGATGTAAATGCATTTATAAAAGGTTTTTATTGTGTACAAGTAGTAAAACTTAATTTTTTATATATATATATATATATATATATATATATATATACAGTACAGACCAAAAGTTTGGACACACCTTCTCATTCAAAGAGTTTTATTTATTTTCATGACTATGAAAATTGTAGATTCACACTGAAGGCATCAAAACTATGAATTAACACATGTGGAATTATATACATAACAAAAAAGTGTGAAACAACTGAAAATATGTCATATTCTAGGTTCTTCAAAGTAGCCACCTTTTGCTTTGATTACTGCTTTGCACACTCTTGGCATTCTCTTGATGAGCTTCAAGAGGTAGTCACCTGAAATGGTTTTCCAACAGTCTTAAAGGCGTTCTCAGAGATGCTTAGCACTTGTTGGCCCTTTTGCCTTCACTCTGCGGTCCAGCTCACCCCAAACCATCTCGATTGGGTTCAGGTCCGGTGACTGTGGAGGCCAGGTCATCTGGCGCAGCACCCCATCACTCTCCTTCATGGTCAAATAGCCCTTACAGAGCCTGGAGGTGTGTTTGGGGTCATTGTCCTGTTGAAAAATAAATGATGGTCCAACTAAACGCAAACCGGATGGAATAGCATGCCGCTGCAAGATGCTGTGGTAGCCATGCTGGTTCAGTGTGCCTTCAATTTTGAATAAATCCCCAACAGTGTCACCAGCAAAGCACCCCCCACCATCACACCTCCTCCTCCATGCTTCACGGTGGGAACCAGGCATGTAGAGTCCATCCGTTCACCTTTTCTGCGTCGCACAAAGACATGGTGGTTGGAACCAAAGATCTCAAATTTGGACTCATCAGACCAAAGCACAGATTTCCACTGGTCTAATGTCCATTCCTTGTGTTCTTTAGCCCAAACAAGTCTCTTCTGCTTGTTGCCTGTCCTTAGCAGTGGTTTCCTAGCAGATATTCTACCATGAAGGCCTGATTCACACAGTCTCCTCTTAACATTTGTTCTAGAGATGTGTCTGCTGCCAGAACTCTCTGTGGCATTGACCTGGTCTCTAATCTGAGCTGCTGTTAACCTGCGATTTCTGAGGCTGGTGACTCGGATGAACTTATCCTCCGCAGCAGAGGTGACTCTTGGTCTTCCTTTCCTGGGGCGGTCCGCATGTGAGCCAGTTTCTTTGTAGCGCTTGATGGTTTTTGTGACTGCACTTGGGGACACTTTCAAAGTTTTCCCAATTTTTCGGACTGACTGACCTTCATTTCTTAAAGTAATGATGGCCACTCGTTTTTCTTTACTTAGCTGCTTTTTTTCTTTCCATAATACTAATTCTAACAGTCTATTCAGTAGGACTATCAGCTGTGTATCCACCTGACTTCTCCACAACGCAACTGATGGTTCCAACCCCATTTATAAGGCAAGAAATCCCACTTATTAAACCTGAGGGCTTCAAACCAAGGATGCTTGTTTTGTTCCAATAAAAAGCTCGACGCGTTTCGGGGATTACAACTAAGTCCCCTTTATCAAGAGCACAAATATAAGCATAACATAACACTGAAAAGACTCACGGTTAAATAGGGAGGATGCATATCATTCGTTTGGTTGGTTCCATGTGGCACCTCATTGTGGGCAGTAACTTCCTGGTCACATGACCTCCAGGGCCGGAACAGGAAGTGAGTTGGTTGGGAACTCTAACTAAATATTGTTATATTGCAGGGATTCAATGGCTATATTTTTTATTCTTTAGTAGTAACATAACATTTTGCCATAGGAAACTATATTACAGCCAGAGGTCTACACCCTCTGATTATAATGCTAGGGCCCCGATTTCGCTGTGCGTTCCACTGTGGAACGCACCTACAGCTTGCCTACTGGGTAATATGCTCTTCATTGGTGCGCTCCAGCCTGGAGCGCACCACAGCGAATCTACGAAGTGGAACGCACAGCGAAATCGGGGCCCTAGCGTTATAATCAGAGGGTGTAGACCTCTGGCTGTAATATAGTTTCCTATGGCAAAATGTTATGTTACTACTAAATACTAAAGAATAAAGAATATAGCCATTGAATCCTTGCAATATAACAATATTTAGTTAGAGTTCCCCACCAACTCACTTCCTGTTCCGGCCCTGGAGGTCATGTGACCAGGAAGTTACTGCCCACAATGAGATGCCACATGGAACCAACCAAACGAATGATATGCATCCTCCCTATTTAACCGTGAGTCTTTTCAGTGTTATGTTATACTTATATTTGTGCTCTTGATAAAGGGGACTTAGTTGTAATCCCCGAAACGCGTCAAGCTTTTTATTGGAATAAAACAAGCATCCTTGGTTTGAAGCCCTCAAATTTTCTTTCATCACGAGGACAGGGTGTGTATCCATCTTACAGGTGACCTCGGCGAGGGAGGTAAGGAGGACAGGTGTCTTAATTTATCCTGTTCTTCCTCCTCCCTGGTGACGTAAGTCCCTTGACTCAACTTATTTCTCATTTTAATATTATTCCATTATGGTTATGGCATACTTTTCTATATAGCTCTGATATAACATCAATAGACCCGCCATTTGAGCAGTTGTAGATAATCTGTATATTGTTATATATACATATATTTCTCTACTGCCACCCTTGTAACACCGGTCACATGTAACTGGCGCCCCACTATACTGTTATGTGTTTTCTTGCATATGGCACACTGTTAGTGTTCCTGTGCTTTGTTTCTTTTTAAGTGGGCAGCTGCCTCGCACTGTGGCCAGTCTATCACAAGCTGGTAATCTGACGCCAATTTCGAGTTCTCCTCTGGCGCTTCACCCCTCCTATTCTCCTCTCCCTGTCCCATTCCCCCTTTCCACACATCCACTCCAATTTTTTTTTTTTTTATCTTTTACTTATTAAACCTGACAGGGCACACCTGTGAAGCTCATCAAGAGAATGCCAAGAGTATGCAAAGCAGTAATCAACGCAAAAGGTGGCTTCTTTGAAGAACCAAGAATATGACATATTTTCAGTTGTTTCACACTTTTTTGTTATGTATATAGTTCCACGTGTTAATTCATAGTTTTGATGCCTTCACTGTGAATCTACAATTTTCATAGTCATGAAAATAAAGAAAACTCTTTGAATGAGAAAGTGTGTCCAAACTTTTGGTCTGTACTGGGCCACCAGTAGAAAATCATCCAGGTATGGTATAATGATGTCCTGCTCCCTGACGTGGGCCATCATCTCTGAAATAATCTTTGTAAAGACCCTCGGAGCCCGAATGATAATGCTCGGAACTGAAGATGTAGAAATTTCTTCTCTAACTGGACCGCTACCCTTAGAAACCTCTGGTGGCCAGGATGAATGGGGACATGATAGTATGCATCTCTCGGGTCTATTGTGGCCATGAAGCAGCCCGGGTAAAGATTCTTCACTACCGATCTAATGGACTCTATACAAAACCTCTCGTACTGCAAAATATGGTTCAAACACTTCAAGTTTATTATGGTCCGAAACGAGCCATTAGGTTTTTTTACCAGAAAAAGATTTGAATAAAATCTTTCTTTCCATTCCTGCTCTGGGACACTTACTAGAACTTTTTTCTCTATTAGGGAAAAAACTTCTGAAACTATGGCAGAATGTTTTACAGGATCTGACCGGAAATCTGTAACTACAAATTTTCCCTCTGGAACACTCTGGAACTTTAGTTTTAGGCCCTCCCCTATTACAGACTTTATACAGGGGCTGTTGGAGATCTTCTGCCATTGGAGTACAAAGAGGGACAGACGACCCCCAACGGGAGCCCTGGCGTCATTGGGACTGCTTTTTTGAGGCATCCGACCCGGGAAAAAAAAAAAAACTATTTTTTTTGTTTGGACCTGCAAACTGTCTTGCTCTCTTTCCCCCTAAAGTACCCTTTGTTAAATCTTAGGCAGACGGATCTTTTGGGTGGCTGACTATCAGAGGGAAAGCCCTTTTTCTTGTCTGAGGCCTTTTCCAATAAATCATCAAGAACAGGCCCAAACAAAAATTCTCCCTGACTAGGGATAGCGCACAATTTTGCCTTGGAACTGGCCTCTCCTTTCCAGCCCTTTAACCAAATAGCACTCCGGGCAGAGTTGGATAAGGCAGACGCCCTAGCAGAAAATCTCAAGGTATCCGCAGAGGCATCAGCTAAGGCTACTTTCACACTCGTGGTTTGGGCAGATCCATCATGGATCTGCAAAAACGGATCCATTGCAATAATACAACCGCATGCATCCGTCATGAACGGATACGTTTGTATTATCTGTAACATAGCGAAGACATATCCGTCATGAACTCTATTAAAAGTCAATGGGAGACGGATCCGTTTTCTATTGTGCCAGATTGTGTCAGAGAAAACGCTTGACTAAACTGAGCCAAACGGATCCGTCCTGGCACACAATGTAAGTCAATGGGGACGGATCCGTTTGGCTCAGTTTAGTCAAGCGGACAGCAAAACGCTGCAGGCAGCGTTTTGGTGTCCATCTCCAGAGTGGAATGGAGACTGATCGGAGGCAAACTGATGCATTCTGAGCAGATCCTTATCCATTCAGAATGCATTAGGGAAAACTGATCCATTTTGGACCGTTTTTGAGAGCCCTGAACGGATCTCACAAACGGAAAGCCAAAACGGGAGTGTGAAAGCAGCCTTAGAAATCCAAGGCGTTGTTTATAACAGGAAAGAAAGAAAGCAATTGCTCCCTAGGGGTACCGCCTTTAATGTGAGCCTCTAGCTCCCCCATCCACACTTTCATGGACCTAGCAACAGATTTCGCAGCAATGGCAGGTCTAAAAGTTGCTGCAAAGGCTTCCCAATTTTTCTCTAAATACACTTCTGCCCTTCTGTCCATTGGGTTCATGAGTGAACCCATGTCCTCAAAGGGGAGCGCAGCTTTTTTGGATATTTTTGCTACAGGGGTATCCAGTTTTCGGGCTATATCCCAAGGGGCAGACAATTCCTCATTGAACCGATACTTCCACTTAACTGAAGAGGGAACGAAAAATTTCCTATCCGGTCTTTTCCATTCTCTGGCAATCAGCTCATGAATGTTCTTATGCACATCCTCTTCTTGGGGCCTAATCCTTCAAACATTGAATCCTGAACTGAATGCTGTGGCTTCTCATCCTCCAACCCCATGGTAGCCTTAACCGCCTTTACTAGGGAGCTAATGTTCTCCACATGGAAAAGTGGTCTCCTCCCTGAGGCCTCATCTTCAGAAGAATCGTCTGATGACCCCCATTCTCCCTCTTCCTCCAGACCCGAAAGTATCTCACTGTCACTGGAGGGGGAGTCCTTAGCAGCAGCGGAAGAAGTACCGGGACGGTGCTTTATCAAGCCGCTAACTGACTTCCTCACGTATAATTTGTTTAATGCTGCCCATTACAGACGGGAGCTTCTTCTTTTATTTATTATATCTTTAATCCTTTTTTACAAACATTCAGTTTTTTAAATTAATTTACATACAATAAGACTACCCCCCCTTCCTTGAGCCGCCACTTGTTCCAGAAAAAATAAAATTAAAAATTCTCTCCCCCCCCCGTCACCTCCACATCTCCCCGACCCATCTGCCCAAAATCATCTACTATTTAATTTAACCATTTCTGCCATATTCTTTTTTTATATTTACCTGGTGAAATTTCTCACTGGCAAGTGAGACTCTGGTGGAGTTCTCCGATTCATTGACCGTGGGGACAGTATTACCCCCCTAGTGTCGAACAATGCATCTCCTAGCATGGAATAGGAGTTTAGATGGTATCTCTCGGTGTTGAGGGGTATCCACTCCTTCCATCACCCTCAAAATACAGTTTTCGAATTTCCTAGGTTCTTTAAACCAATGGTATCCCTCTATTTTTTCGTTAACCTTTGCCCAGAACTCTTGAATTCTTACACATGTCCAAAGTATATGTGTATCGTCTACTCCTATCTCATCGCATTTTTGACAGCCAAACGCCTTCGATTTGTAACACTTCATTAAAGTCTTGGGAGAGTAGTAGAGACAATACAATATGTTAAATTGGATGATTCTATGCAAAAAATTATTTGAGACCCTGCTTTTTTCCTGTATGGCCAGTTCCCAAAACTCTTCCCGTTGGGGATTTAAAGTCCCTTGCCATTTATACATTAAACTACTGACTGCTCTACTCTTAGTTTTTTGGTGTAGCAAGCCTTCATATATTTTGGAAACTAGTTTCCTTCCTGATGTCAATTCCATAATTTTAGCTAGTGGTGGCGGTAGGGTGGCAATTTGTGTACCTTTTCCTATTGTTTTACTCAATGCTTGTGTTAATTGTATATAGTAAAACCTTAACTGTATATAATGCTTGTTTTAATTGTATATAGTAAAACCTCAACTGTATATTGTTCAATTGAAACTTATCTTTAAGCTCTTCATAAGGAATTATTTCCCCCTCATCCCATACCTGTCCCAATTTATATATTCCGTATTTCCACCAGATTCTCTGTTCGATAGACTTTAATTCTGTAAGATAAATGTTATCCCACAGTATGGTACTAGTATGGGGCCCACTCTGCAACTACAGTTCTCTAGCTTCCTTCCATACATTAAACATCAACTCGAATAGTGGTAGCTTTTTGTCTTGCTGTTGCAGCAGAATACCTGCTTCCGATATTTGGAAGATGTTACATTTTTCCAATCTTTTATTAATCCCCACTATCATATTCCTATAGCTTTGCGTACTACTCCATGTTAGCATATTTTTTATATGGCCAGAAATGAAGTAGAGTTCCAAGTCTGGTACTGATAATCCGCCCTCCTTCTCATGGATGCACAATATTTGTGCCTTTATCCTCATTTTTTTCCCTCGCCATATTAGATCCGTTAGTAAACTGGTTATTATTTTGAAAACTCTTTTTGGGATTATCACCGGCGTATTCCACAAAATGTAGTTTAGGCCGGGTAATAAGCACATCTTCACCAGTGAGATACGACCTGTCACCGAGACATAGTTTTTTCCATATCTCTTTTTTTTTCTTAATTTCCTTTATTTTGGGGGCCACGTTCATCTGGACGTAGTCCCTCGGGTTTGGGGTAATGTAGATACCTAAATACTTAACCGGGTCATTAGTCCTCTTAATTTCCAGTGGTCCCGGTCTAAAATCATTCAGAGGGTCAATCGGGACACAAGCCGATTTGGACCAATTTATGAGAAGTCCAGCATATTTACCGTACTGATCGAAAACTTAAAAGATCTTAGTTAGTGAACCCTGTGAACCTACAAACAGCATGATGTCATCTGCATAGAGAGCAATTTTTTCCTCATGTCTGCCAAACTTTAAACCCTACAATTTCTTTATCTTGCCTGATCATATCTGCAAGCGGTTCCATCGCTATAGCAAAAAGCAGAGGAGAGAGAGGGCAACCCTGTCTAACTCCCCTGCCAATGTGTATATTATCGGAGTGTTCTCCATTTGCTAACACCCTTGCTGAGATGTCAGTATACAATAGCTTTACCCAGTTAATAAAATTTTCACCATATCCCATTTTCTTCAACATACTGATTAAAAAAGGCCATTCTACAGTATCAAAGGCCTTTGAGGCGTCTATAGTTACAATCATTCGTTCCCCGCAGTTTGTAGGTTCAAGTTGAGTATTCACAAAATATTGCATAATATTGTCGGTTGTGGTCTTTCCTGCCATGAATCCCGTCTGATCCTCATGAATAAGCTCTGAGACCACACTCCTGAGTCTGGCTGCCAATACCCTGGCTAATATTTTATTATCAGTACTAATTAGTGAGATGGGGCGATATGAGTCCGGGGAGGCTAGATCCTTTCCAGGTTTTAGAATAAGTGTTTTCCCACCTTCATCGATTCCGCCCACATAGTGAGCAGTTTCGGTGTTAGTATTTCTTTGTATTGTGCATATACCTCAAACGGAATACAGTCTATTCCTGGGGCCTTGTTTTTGGTTATCCTGGATAGTGTATTATCTACTTCTAAAGAGGTTAGGGGAGCTTCCAGGCGCTCACATTGATCTACTGTTAGTCTAGAAATAGAAATGTTATCCAGAAACTGTTGTATTTCCTCTGGGTTCTTATTAACCTTACTGCTGTATATATCTTCAAAATATTTTTTAAACAGTTCTATTTTTGCCATATGTTCAGTAATTTTATGTCCCGATTCATCAATTAAACAGTGGATATAGTTAGGCCCCTTTCACACAAGCGAGTATTCCGCGCGGGTGCAATGCGTGAAGTGAACGCATTGCACCCGCACTGAATCCTGACCCATTCATTTCTATGGGGCTGTTCACATGAGTGATGATTTTCACGCATCACTTGTGCGTTGCGTGAAAATCGCAGCATGCTCCTCTTTGTGCGTTTTTCACTCAACGCAGGCCCCATAGAAGTGAATGGGGTTGCGTGAAAATCGCAAGCATCCGCAAGCAAGTGCGGATGCGGTGCGATTTTTCACTCATGGTTGCTAGGAGACGATCGGGATGGAGACCCGATCATTATTATTTTCCCTTATAACATGGTTAGAAGGGAAAATAATAGCATTCTGAATACAGAATGCATAGTAAAATAGCGCTGGAGGGGATAAAAAAAAAAAATGATGTAACTCACCTTAGTCCACTTGCTCGCGCAGTCCGGCATCTCCTTCTGTCTTCATCTTAGCTGTGTGTAGCAACAAGGACCTTTGGTGACGTCACAGTCATCACATGATCTTTTAACATGGTGACGGATCATGTGATGACTGTGACGTCACCAAAGGTCCTTGTTGCTACACACAGCTAAGATGAAGACAGAAGGAGATGCAGGCTACGCAAGTGGACTAAGGTGAGTTAAATTATTATTTTTTTTTTTAACCCCTCCAGCACTATTATACTATGCATTCTGTATTCAGAATGCTATTATTTTCTCTTATAACCATGTTATAAGGGAAAATAATACAATCTACAGAATACCGATCCCAAGCCCGAACTTCTGTGAAGAAGCTCGTGTTTGGGTACCAAACATGCGCGATTTTTCTCACGCGAGTGCAAAACGCATTACAATGTTCTGCACTCGCGCGGAAAAACCACGGGTGTTCCCGCACATTTTTCCGCAATGGCCGTGTGAAAGAGGCCTTATTTTTTTTTGCTTGGGCCGCTACCAAAGCTGCTAGCTTTTTACCCAATATGTGTGCCTGAATATAGTTATCTCTTACAAAATTTTCTGGCTGGGCTTATCTCCTCGGCGTGCGCAGCCAGCATCCCTCTCCTTCCAGAACAAAGCATAGCTTCCTCCCACCGTCGCAACCCGGAAGTAAACGAGCGGGTCGGCGGCTGAACATGCTAAAACGGCCGCAGAGGTTCGCAGGAGCCTAAGAAGGTGAAGACCGTCCCAGGACCGGGAAGGAGAACCGAAGGGGTAAGGAAAGAGAAGGGAGTCCAGACTTTTGCAGCGGCTCCCGGAGGAGAACTTACACCGCACGGGGTAACCCTCCTCGCACTATTTCAATAGCCGGGGTCCTCGCAGCTCTCGTTATTAATCTTTCTTTCGGTGGATTTGACTCCCTCCCGCCCCTTAGGACAGGACACAGAACTGGAGATAAAGGAGATGATCCCTCCTCTAAAAAGGTGGTTCTGTTTCCTGTCCTGAGGAGGTGGAGGAGGTCTCTCCAGGGGTGCTTTCATATGCGAGAAAGAAAACAGATCAACTGTTGGAGCAATTGTTAGAAAATGGAAGAGGCTAAAGACGACTGTCAGTCTCCCTCGGACTGGGGCTCCATGCAAGATCTCACCTTGTGGAGTATCACGGATGATCAGAAAGGTGAGGAACCAGCCCAGAACTACAAGGGAAGAGCTGGTCAATGACGTGAAGAGAGCTGGGACCAGTTTCAAAGGTCGCTGTCAGTAGAACACTATGCCGTCATGGTTTCAAATCATGCATTGAACGGAAGGTTCCCTGCTCAAGTCATCAGGCCTGTCTGAAGTTTGCCAATGATCATCTGGATGATCCAGAGGAGGCATGGGAGAAAGTCATGTGGTCAGCTGAGACCAAAGTAGAACTTTTTGGTCTAAACTTCACTCTTCATGTTTGGAGGAAAAAGAAGGATGAGTTGCATCCCAAGAACACCATCCCTACTGTGAAGCATTGGGGTGGTAACATCATGCTTTGGGGGTGCTTTTCTTCGAAGGGGACAGGACGACTGCATAAAGGAGAGGATGAATGGGGCCATTTATTGTGAGATTTTGAGCAACAACCTCCTTCCCTCAGTCAGAGCATTGAAGATGGGTCGTGGCTGGGTCTTCCAACAGGACAGCGACCCAAAGCACACAGCGAGGATAACCAAGGAGTGGCTCTGTGAGAAGCATATCAAGATTTTGAAGTGTCTCCAGACCTAAATTCAATAGAACATCTTTGGAGGGAGCTGGAACTCCATGTTGCTCAGCGACAGCCCCGAAACCTGACAGATCTAGAGATCTGTGTGGAGGAGTGGGCCAAAATCCCTGTTGCAGTGTGTGCAAACCTGGTCAAGAACTATAAGAAATGTTTGACCTCTGTAATTGCAAACAAAGGCTTCTGTACCAAATATTAACACTGATTTTCTCAGGTGTTCAAATACTTATGTTGTGATTTCCTGATTTTTATTTTTTTTATTCTGTCCCTCAGAGTGGGAATGCACCTACAATGTGATTTTCAGACCCCTCAATGATTTCTAAGTGGGAGAACTTGCAAAATCGCAGGGTGTTCAAATACTTCTGTTCCTCACTGTATATAACTAGAGTTCAGCAAACCCGAACTGTAAAGTTTTTTTCCACCCGAACATTTATGTAAAATTTCCGGTTTGGGTTCGGTGATTTCTATGGCGCTTTTTCAAAGGCTGCAAAGCAGCCAATCAACAAGCGTCATACTACTTGCCCCAAGGAGCCATCTCATCCATGCCTACTATTGCCATGGCTGTGATTGGCCAAGTGCACCATGTGACCCAGCCTCCTTAAAAGCTGTAGTCATGTAGCGCTGCACGTCACTCTGCTCTTCACTAGTGTAGGGATAGGTTGCTGCTGCTGCTGCTGTGAGGGAGAAATACAACGAAGTCCTGAAATTCTGCACATCTACACCTGAGAATCATCGATCTTTTGTGGGTGCAGAGCACACAGGTTTTGTGCCTGCCCCGAGCGTTTTTTTTTCAGACACTTTTCAGTGGTCATTGGCGGCCATTTTACCACAGTTGCAGTGCACCAGCACAGCATTACATGATCTGACGCTTGTCTTCAGGCCATACCGCTCTGACCCAATCTGTGTGTAACAGAAGTAGCTGAACTATTTTGCTGGGAATCTGTCATTTTAACCAGGCCATATACACCGCTGTGACACTGTGTGTGACTGTACCCATTTAGAAGTAGCTGAACTAAAGATATTTTTCTGAGAATCTATCATATTAAGCAGCCCATATACACCGCTGTGACACTATCTGTGTGTGATCGAACCTATTTAGAAGTAGCTGAAATAAATCTATTTTGCTGGGAATCTGTCATTTTAAGCAGGCCATATACACCGCTGTGACACTGTGTGTGACCAAACCTATTTATAAGTAGCTGAACTAAAGCAATTTTGCTGAGAATCTGTCATATTAACCAGCCCATATACACCGCTGTTGCACTATCTGTGTGTGGCCGAACCCATTTAGAAGTAGCTGAAATAAACCTATTTTGCTGGGAATCTGTCATATTAACCAGCCCATATATACTGTTCCCTTTATTTTTATTTTTTTGCTTGGCGGAACGCTAACCACGAGGAAAAATTAGAATAAGGGACGCGGTCATGGTCGCGCTGCCAGTGAGCCTCAAGCCCGGCCTGGTGGTGTGCGACAACAGGTGAAATCTCGCTGCAACTCTGGGACTAGCCGGTTTGATGCACATCCCTTGCCTGGCGCATGTGCTGACTTTGGTGGCGCAGAAATTCATTCACAACTACCCCGAGATTTCTGAGCTGCTGCATAAAGTGCGGGCCGTCTGTGCGCGCTTCCGGCGTTCTCATCCTGCCACAGCTCACCTGTCTGCGCTACAGCACAACTTCAGCGTTCCCACTCATATGAGATGTGCCAACCAGGTGGAACTCCACCTTGCACATGGAGACTGTGCGAGCTGCAGCAGGCTATAGTGGAGTTTCAGCTGCAGCACGCAGGGGTGAGTCGCACTGCGGAACAGCACCACTTCACCACCAATGACTGGGCCTCCATGCGAGACGTGTGCCCTGTTGCGCTGTTTCGAGTACTCCACAAACATGGCCAGTGGGGATGATGCAGTTAGTGTTAAAATACCAGTTCTATGCCTCCTTGAGAAAACACTGAGGCTGGGTTCACACCTGAGCGTTTTACAGCGCGTTCCTACGCGCTGTAAAACGCTCAACAAGGAGAAACCAATGATTCCCTATGGGAATGGTTCACACTTGGGCGTTTTACAGCGCGTACGATCGCGCTGTAAAACGCCCGACGCTCCAAAAAGTACATGAGCGACTTTTGGGGCGTTTGTGGCCATAGGACACTGTAGTGAATCACACAAACGCGCGTCAAACGCGCGTTTACTATTACAAAAACGCGCATAAAAATGCGCGTCTAAAACGCGCGTTTGCGCAACGCTCAAGTGTGAACCCAGCCTTAGGGCGATGATGGAAGAGTATGTGGGCCAGGCGGAGGAAGAGGGGTCATTTCTAAGACTTTCAGGCCAGTCTTTTAGAATTGCCTCAGAGGGAGATTTCTTGCAACAGCAGAGGCCAGGTACAAATTTGGCCAACCAGGGCCCACTACTGGAGGACGAGGATGAATCATGTTCACAGCAGGGTGGCACCCAAAGCAGCTCATGCCTATCACTGGTGCGTGGCTGGGGGGATACGGAGGACACAGACGATACGCCTCCCACAGCGGACAGCTTGTCCTTACCTCTTGGCAGCCTGGCACACATGAGCGACTACATGCTGCAGTGCCTGCGCAACGACTGCAGAGTTGCCCACATTTTAACATGTGCCGACTACTGGGCGGCCACCCTGCTGGATCCCCGTCACAAAGACAATGTGCCATCCTTAATTCCCTCACTGGAGTGTGATAGGAAGATGCGCGACTACAGGCGCACGCTGGTAGAGGCGCTCCCGAGACCATTCCCAACTGACGCCGGAGAAGTGGAAGCACAAGGCGAAGGCAGGGGAGGAGGAAGAGGTCGCCAACACAGCTGTGTCAGCGCCAGCACCTCAGAAGGCAGGGTTAGCATGGCCGACATGTGGAAAAGCTTTGTCACCTCGCCGCAACAACCGGCTCCAACTACTGATAAGGCGCGTGTTAGCAGGAGGCAGCATTTGACCAACATGGTGGAACAGTACCTGTGCACACGACTACATGTACTGACTGATGGTTCTGCCCCATTCAACTTCTGGGTCTCCAAATTACATGGCCAGAGCTTTCCCTGTATGCCTTGGAGGTGCTGGCCTGCCCTGCAGCCAGTGTACTCTCTGAATGTGTATTTAGCACGGCAGGAGGAGTCATTAGGCAGACAGACTCAGCCTCCTGTCCACAGCCAACGTGGACAAGCTCACGTTCATTAAAATGAACCAGGCCTGGATCCCACAAGACTTGTCTGTACCTTGTGCAGACTAGACAGTTCTAACAGCCTCAACCATCCATCCTTGTACTCAAGTGCACAAAAAATAAAATAAAATTTTATATATATATTATATATTTATATATATATTATAATGATAAAAATAATATGTCCCAATATTTTGGGGGGATGCCCCTATGTAAAATGCTAAACATCATCTGTGTTGGCTACCTATTCCTCCTTCGCCGCCGCTTCCACCAAGACCGCGAGCCTACACAGCCACATCCACCCATTCACTGTCGCAACCTCTTCCTCCTAGATCATTCCTAATATATATTTTTTTTAAGGTCTTTTATGTTATTTTTATTTATTTCCCTATCCACATTTGCTTGCAGAGCATTTGCCATGCTCTTAAGCACATTTTGCTGCCTTTTGCAACCCTCTAGCTCTTTCCAGGGCTATTTTAGAGCCATTTTAGTGGCCAAAAGTTCAGGTCCCCATTGACTTCAATGGGGTTCAGGGTCAAGTTTGGGTCCCGAACCCAAACTTTTTTTTCGCGTTCGGCCGAACATCCAGGTGTCTGCTCAACTCCATATATAACCAGTAAGCTATATCCCACATAAGACATGCCCTCATATGGCTATATCAGCAGGGGGGGAATAAATAAATTATATAGCTCTTAGAATAAGATGGAAAAAATAAATAAAAAATTGCTTGGTCACCAAGGCCCAAATGCATACAGGAGATGGGGATAAAATCCCAAACTCCGTGACACAGGGCGCCAAATCAAATGCCTATCATAGGACACTTCAAAGATGAAAGTTCCCATGTCACAGAGCATGTGCATTACAGCACTACACACAATTTAGACAAAGTACCCCCTAAATCTTGGTAAAATCTAGTTCAGGATCAATACAAACATTAAAAGGTGTATTCCGATTCCAGCAGTAGGCCCCCACCGATCACGAGAATGGGGGCCCAGTGCCCCATACCCTGTGGAGACCCACTGAAATGGATGGAGCGACTGGTTGGAAAAGCACACTGCCACTCCATTGATTTCTAGGGGCGCACTGGAGATAGGGAATTTCTTTCTATACCCAGAATACCCCTTTAAGGACGTTTCTGCACAACGATTTTGGCTATTACACCCATCAAGCGACAGACTGCTGTGTATCACTGAAGCCACTAAATAGAATGAGGCCACAACACGAACTGCAAATTAAAACCACAAATTTGCAAAAAATCCCAGAACTGCTAGATTATATTGTGATTCTAAGGGTCAAGGGTACAGCAACCTCATTCAGTTTAATAGCTGCAGTGCCACACAAAGATTGCCGTTTGTGTGACAGGTGTCGTGGCCAAGATTGACGTGTAGCTCCACCCTAATAGAAAGGAACAAGATTTCTAGCATAATATATATGCTCAAAAATTCTCATCTCCCGAAATGATGCTGCTACAATATGCCAGATTCATGATTATTGGGGGCAGGTTCGACCTCTGGGACCCCATTAATCCAGAGAATGAATGGACTGCAGCATAGGGCAGTCCTTAGTGGATAAATCTCCACTGAGCTGTGAATGCTCGGTAATGGTTGGAATAGAACTCTTATCACCAGAGTTCATACCAAGAATTCCTAGTTTTTAGAATCTACAGTCACAACTATAACTAAGACTCTAGAAGTAGAAAACCGCAATTAAAACATGGACTTGAAGGGAGAGGCACTAATGTTCATGCGGAAAATTTTCCTCACAAAATGGTAAAGGGAAAAACACCGCAATTGCCAGAAAAGATGGAAGAGACACCGAGAAAGAAAAAAAGAGAAGTAGGGGAAGAAGGGGGGGAAGGAGACATAATAAGTCCAGAAGCAAAGAAAGGCAGAGGGATCCTTTAGGTATCTATAATTTAAGTACTCATGTTCTGACATCTGAAGAAACATCGGTACTTAATAAGGGGCTAAAGTTTGCCCCAACACATAAAAGCAATAAATTTGAAACCTATTTGGATGTGCATCGATTTATTAGAAAGTTGAATATATGTAAATACTTGACAAAAAACCCCATAAAAACTCCTAGTGTTCAAGATACTAATATATACACTAATCTGAGAAATAAATCAACCTTTTTTCCGGATAATAAAGATAATGAGTGTATAGATGCGTTTAAACGGGGAGTATTGAAAGGATTGGACCGTCTAGATATAGGGGGTGTAAAAAAGTACAATTTAACTAAAAAAGAAAAGGAGGCCCTAAAAAGTCTAGAACAAAATAAAGAGATAATAATAAAACCGGCCGATAAGGGGGGAGGGGTAGTGGTTTTGAATAAAGTTGATTATAATATAGAAATGCAGAGAATTTTGAGTGATATCACCACATATAGAAAATTAAAATGTGATCCAATAAATGACTATAAAAAAGAACTAAAAGTCCTTTTGGATAGAGGAGTGTTGCAAAAAGTGTTAAATCAAAAGGAGTACCAATATTTAAATAACTTATATCCGAAGACTCCTACTATATATTATTTGCCTAAGGTGCACAAAAATATGGAGTGTCCCCCTGGTAGACCGATAGTCTCAGGGATTGACTCGATCACCAGTAGGTTATCGGAATATATAGACATTTTTTTACAAAAATATGTAATTTCCACACCTTCCTATTTAAGGGACACAGGACATATTTTGGATATTCTAAAAGAGTTTGATAATGTCCCTGAGAATGCCTTTCTTATGACTTTAGACGTCACCTCGTTATATACTATCATACCAAATAATATAGGTATGGACGCAGTTAAATTTTATATGGATAAGGATGACCAAATGCGTGAGGAACAAAAATTATTTATTTTGGATTGTATACAATATTGCCTTGGACATAATTATTTTTGGTATGATGACTGCCATTTCCTACAGATTTCTGGCGTGGCGATGGGTGCGAAATTCGCACCCAGTTTCGCCAATCTCTTCATGGCCTATTGGGAACACTATCATATTTGTCCCGTTATAGGAAAAGATATGGAGGGTGGCAGTCTACAACTTTGGAGAAGGTACATCGACGACTGCATTGGTATTTGGTATGGCACTGAGATGGGATTAATGAAATTCATCTCTCAGATTAATTCTAATGTGTGGAATATTCATTTCACCCAGGATGTGAGTAAAGATGTTATTCACTTCCTGGATCTTGAGATTAAGGTGGAAGGAGGAAAAATCAAAACCTTAACCTATTTCAAGCCGACCGACCGTAATGGCTATATAGAAAGAAGCAGTTGTCACTATAAACCATGGATTTGCAACGTACCAAAAGGGCAGTTAAAACGCATTAAAAGAAATTGCACTAGTATTGATGACTATGAAAAGCAGAGTGATGTCATTGTGAATAGGTTTATAGAAAAAGGCTACGAAAAAGAAATATTATATAATCAAAGGGAGGAAGTAAAGTTTGAAAACTCCAATAGAAAGAGTAATGATCTGAGTGAACATAAAATACAGAATAAAGATAAATTCAAATTTGCATTTTCCACTACGTACTCCATTAATTGTCCCCAAATCAAGAGACTTATCTATCAAAATTGGAATGTACTAAAAAATGACTCAGTTATAGGAGACCTTATTCCTACTAAACCCCCGTTTATTTTCAAAAGAGCACCCACAGTTAGAAATAACATTGTATGCAGTTATGTGAAAGACGATGTCAGTATACGAAAATTCCGTGATGCCTTCACCTGGTGCGGCTTTTGCCCATGTTGCAAAAACCGCTCTAGGGAGGAAAAGAAAAGAAGTAAAATAGAAAATATAGTGTCTACTTCCAAATCCATCTCAAAAAAAGTTAGAGGGAACATTTCATGTGAATCCATGGGTGTCATTTATGTGCTTGAGTGCCCATGTAGGCTGCAGTATGTCGGCAGAACATTGAGAAAACTGAAGGTCCGCATTGCGGAACACATTAGAAATATCAAAAAGGGTCTGGAGACCCACAGTGTTTCGATGCATTACAAAAAATTCCACCAAAAGGACCCCACTGGTCTTAAATTTTGTGGCGTGGAACTAGTGAAACGTCACTGGCGAGGGGGGAACCCGGCTACACAAATTAACAAAAGGGAGGCCGAGTGGATTTATGAACTGAACACACTGCAGCCACAGGGTCTCAATATTGAATGGGATATAAAATCTGTATGTATGGTGTAATTTATTCGAATATATGCTGTCTGGATTTTTACACAATTTTTATATGAACTTTTTAAATATTTATTATATTTATATTTTAACGATATGGAATTTTGATATGGTTTTACATAATTTCATGCAAGGAAATAATGTGTGTTATGTATTTTGAATACTTTGTATATGTTTTAAGCATGCAAATGTTTGACCTGTCACGGAACGACGGAAGTCCGTTTCTGTTCCGGGGCAAAAGGTTGCTATATATTCATGGACTTTGGCGGTGTTTGTTACCGCAGCCCCTGACGAAGCTAACAGCGAAACCCGGGTCGGGCAATCATATATGCATGTGAAAATTTGGAATATGTGAGTATAATAAAAGTTGATCACCACAAAATATAGAGGGTATTGCACCATATGTTTATGCTTCTTGTGAAGGTAATCCTGATCCGGTTTGGTGTGCACGGCTGGTGATTCAAAGGGGAGATCAAACGGCTGGCTGGAGGTGGATAGCAGGCTCACTCTATGTGAAGTACGGACCTGTGATTGACACTGCCGGCAGCTGAGTAGAAGCTCGGCTGAGTATATTTATGGTTCTTTTTTCCAACCACTTTCATTTAACTGCTAATATATAGCGCGGTTCCCGTTCCTAAACTTTCATTGAACATTAATAAACCTTATAATATGGGACTTGTGTGTCATTGTACATTTACTAGGATTTGTATACTGATGACCTATCCTTAGGATAGGTCATCAGTATCTTACCAGTGGGCGTCTGACACTCGGGATCCTCGCCAATCAGCTGTTTTGAGAAGGCAATGCGCACTGCACTGTACATTGTATAGCAGCTCTGCTTGGTATTGCGCTCAGCACCATAAAGGCTAATACAATGTTTGGCACTGAGCTTGGTAAGCACGGAGAAGGCTGCGGTGCTCACAGGAGCGCTGGTGCCGTCTCAAAGCAGCCGATGGGATAGTGGTGACCTAGCCAGAAAATGGGTCATCAGTATTAAAATCCCAGAAAACCCATTTGAAAATACGGTAACTTGTCTGCTGGAGAGCTTGTGTCTGACAAGGCTTCATTCACATCTGCACCTGTATTTCCATTGTTCTGAAGGGCAGCTCAGTGGCATGACAGACCTGCATTGGCTATGAATAGGTTGGTCAGAAACCCCAGCATTGTACTGTACATTTCAGATTGCATTTGTGACTGATTCCTAATGGATCCTCCAAAACACCTGACTCCTCATGACACACAGACAACCTTGGGATGTGGAAATGGGGGATTATGTGCTTAGCGTTAATAGAAAACCAATCACACATCAAAAGAACAATCCATGGTCAGGAAGGAGTCGAAAAACAAATTTTACTGCTAACATTTAATTCTACACTACAGCATTTACAAAATTTCTTAAAAAGGGGTTATCTGAGCATATACCTCCATTTGTCAGACATCTCACAGACACATATGTAACAGATCTGCCAGTTTCATAAGTATAAATCTGCTGACAGATGCCCTCTCATCTCAGCCACAGACACTACACTTGTCAGTCATCTTACATTTTCACACAGTTTTAATGTTTCTAACTATATTGTGTGGACTTTTTGTTGGAAAGTTCCCTCATTTGTACATGGATTATAGAACACCCACATGGACAAAGATTTACAATTACAGAATGGCAGACAAACTAATTCGGAAAATGTTCCTAATGACGCAGTAACTGAAAGTGCTGTTCACATGTATATCAGTCACAGAAATGGCAATTTTATAGAAAAGTTTTATTCAACAGACAACATTTTCCAGCAAAAAAAGGCAATATACAGGTAGAGTTGTACACTGCTGCTAACAGGAGTAAAGTAAAAGACCAGGAAACAAAGTAAAATCATTTGAATCGCTGTAACCTATGTACTGCACTCAAACTAGACACACTTCTGTCCTTATGTCTGATGGGAAGAAAAAACAAAACAAAACAAAAAAAAAAAAACTAAAGATGGGAAGGGGGGGGGGGAGCAAAAACTGAGAAAAAACTGGAATAGGAAATAAAACTACACACAAGAATATCAACATCAGTGAAAGACAGACTCAACCGACAATATGAACCTCCATGTGTTAATTTGTACAGTTCATTAAATATACATTTTAGGTCTGTAATTTTTGTACAAAGTTATCCTACTAAACACTAGTGAGCATGCCCTGTGTGCTCAAGGCGGTTAATGAAAATGGTGTTTTTCAATCAGCATCATCAGCTATATATACACACGTGGGTATACATAGAATTCGTTATTTTCTCCAAGCAGACAGACAGCAAAGGACACCTGGCTTATTCCCGGCAACTCTTAAGATATAATCTGGTGGATAGCTAGACGAAATATAAAGATACCTTCTGAAGGTATTGTGCGGTAGGTATATGACGATTGCCAAAAAAGTGCCAACAATGTACACAATGGAGTAGAGATTGCTATTTATTGAAGTGAGGGTTTCTGAATTTACAAATGCACAAGGATGTCATTGAAAGGGAGGAAACTGGATGTGAGTGTAAACATAAGAGTTACTTGCTGCGATGACGGTGGAATAGGAACACCAGGGTTGGCGTGCAGCCAGCCATCCTATGCCTCGTACAATATATTGGGCCAAATCCTCTCTTCTACTACATTTACCCCACGTTCTGCTTTCTGTCTTGCTTTACAGTTACCATAAAATATTACATTGGCATTCAAGCTTTATAAAAACACCTTCATTTTCCTCAAAAAGGGCAGTCAATAGATACAGAGAAGCCAAACGGAACAGCCTCAACAAAATAAAATTAACATCAGCAGCAAATCTTCTTGCTGTAGACTTCAAATATAGTGCACGTGTACCAAAGTTCTAGCTTTGTTAGAAAGGTGCACACACACACACACACATTTATATGTCCCTCGGTTTGGATAAACTTGGTTATGGTGAGTCAGTTATGGATCTTAATTGCTTTCTCAAGGTATGTGTAGCGGCTTCTCTTTGGGGCTTTATTGAAGTGGTCGAGCCCTAGCCAAGGCCTTGGATGGGACATGTTGCCTAAAGAAAGAATAAAAGACATGAGATTTACAATTGTGCCATACAGTGGTAACATTAACTAGTGCAAGGATAGGATAAGCGATGAGCATATTGATTTGCTCATTAAATACAGTTCTACCCCTGCTACTGAAGACGCTCCCACCTGCTGCTTGACTCACAAGGCAGGACATTTCACCCAGCCCTGACAATCTGACGCCTACTCTGCTGCTGCAAATTGCGGAGCAAGCGTAGAAGGCTGTGCATGCTCTGCACAGTCACTGCTCTGGTACTGGAAGCAGACCCTCTGAGCTTGTGCAGATACTTGCAGCAACAGGGCAAGCGCGAGACTTTCAGGACGGGCGAGATCTCCAGCCCCGTCACTGAAGTAGAGAGAGCGTCTTCTGCAGCAGGGATGGCCACTAACAGCAGAAACTCTATTTGATGAACAAATTAATTCAGTAAAAAGTGAAGAAACACTGTAGCTTCCATCTCCGTTACCTGCTATAATTTATAGAAAATTGACAACTTATTTAGTTCAGCAGACACACATGGTCTCAATGCTTCTCTAATAGGAAGGTATTGCTTTCATGGTACATGTCATGAAAATTGAAGATGATCTAATGGAGTAAGAGCCTTTTAGATTCAATTCCTGTTACAAAGTTAGTATGGTTCAAAAGTTCACTAATCCAGTCTCTGGTCTAAAATGGAAGGAAGTATGTGTGCCTAAATAATAATGGGGATACTATCTCGCACCTTAAATCAGCATGAGGAGACTTCTAGGCCATACATGCTCCTGGGAATTCTGGGAGGAAATGGATGCAAATAAGCTCTTAATAAGCTCTGCCTCTAATGCCACCAGATGTAAGGCAGCTATCCTATAAGACAAGTCAATGTTCAGCTCTTTAACTAAGCTTTAAGACCTGACTTGACAGGCTTCTCACCCAGTACTCTCTGCTATGCACTGATGAGGGGCAATCACCCCGAAACAGCTGTCTGCAGATGAGGTGCTGGCTTATTTAATATCCAAGTCATGTCTCAAAGCTTAAAGAGCTGAACATTGACTTATAGGATAGCTGACTTACATCTGGTGGCATTATGGCAGAGCTTTTTAAGAGCTTATTTGCATCCCTTTCCTCCCTAAATAATAATGTGTACGCAGAAGAATGTACAGCACCCATTAGAAAGGTGAACACATTACGCTTAAACCTAATCACAGAGGTGGTTACTTCACCTGGACTACAGGTTGAAGCCATAGTAAGTGGGTCTAAGGGAGCCTTTACATGGTGTGTCCAAGCTGCAGGATCTGCATCCAGATTACCATGAGCTGCCGGGTTATACTGGTAATTGCTACTGGTTCAACAGTAGCAGTAATCTGCCTGCAGATTCCACAACCAGGCCGAATATATTATGGAAGTGCTCATTAGTACCGGAGGACCAGGAAGCGGTGAAGGCTCTGTACTCACCTCTTCCTGGTCCTCAGCTGTCAGCTGTGCAGTGGCTGCGCACAGCGTGAGGGCACTCTGTGACCTCACGCTGTGCGCGCCAGTTCACAGCACAGCCAACAGCAGGAGGAAGAAGATTGCAGGCAGTGAGGAGCGGCAAAAAAAACACGATGAGAGGCATAAGGACTGATATGGGGGCTGACGAGAGGCATAAAGGCTGAAGAAAGGCATGAGGCTCCTATCTGAGGTGAGATTGGGGGTCATTTACATTAGGGGTCTGAGCTGACGTCTGATCTGAGGTCTTAACATTAGGGGTCTGATTGGTGCTGTCAGCTGAGGTTTGATTAACATTGGGGGTCTGACCTGAGGTGTAATGAATTTTTTTTTTTTCTTATTGTCCTCTAAAACCTAGGTGCGTCTTATGGGCCGAAAAATATGGTAGGTGCCCTTACATTACTTTCATCACTACAAATGGTAGTACTTCTAGGCTTATTTAATGAGCATTACTTCCACACACTGATTAATGTAGTGTATCTAAATTAAGTTTCTCAAAATGCTACATATTAACTCTTCTCTGCAGACAGTCAAGTGGCAGCCAAAGTTTACTTACATCTGCAAAGTAACTTAAAGGTTTGCAAAATGTACATGGAAAGAAAGAAAGCTGCAGCTCTCTCGGGTGAATGATTTCAGATCTGTCAAAACATTGGTGGGGGCCAATATCTGCAGAAAAGTGGCCATGTTCAGGACGTCCAGATGTAGCTGCTATAACTAGCTGAATTCAAGGAAGGGTTTCTAATGGAATGACAATCTACCCAGAATGCTTCCCACTTGTCTAGTATACAACTTTTTACTTGTCAATTTTTTTAATTCCATTAAGATAAGGGGGTCTCAAGTTAAAATATTAAATCGCTTCTGGGACGACAGCTGAAATAGTTCTCACTTGAGTCCCTGACTATGGAAAACTAGTGGGTGGTACCAAAGCCCCGAAATGTCATCCCAAGATAACAGAAATAAAAGATTTAAGAAAAATAAGCAGAAAACCAAGACAGATGAAGCAATTCCTTACATAGATGGAATAGATGCTGGAAGTCACTTTCTACGATGATAGAAAGAAGGGTCTTCAGAGTCCTGAATAGCGCACAATGTACCAGAAAATTAAAATGGAGCTGCCCCTACCTGATCCAAAAGGAGCAGCTTATCCTGGTACAGAGGGCAGCACATGACATGTAGTACCACACTGTGCTATATAGAGGAGCTACTAGACACCAAATACAGGTGTTTTACCAGAGAAATGGCTGTCAATTGGTTGGTTTTGGTGCATTGAATTTTGAGTTTGGTTTCATTTACAATGGCCTCAGAAAGATCATTGTTATGTTGAAAAAATATTGTATCCTCAGGGTCCACTGTATATACAGTTCGGAAACTCATTTACTTTTCAGTATGTCAAATATACTCACCAGGCTGGGGCTCAAAGTCTTTTAAGTTCACTTCATAGTCCTCCTCATTTATGTACTGATGCCGGCCCATCATTACAATTGCAAACTTGAACTGTACGAACAAAGGTAACAAATGTTATTAAAATAAATAAATAAACATGAAGTCGACCATAAGACGCACATGTATCTACAATCTTCATTTTTCCATATGCCTATATCTTACAGTATACATATCTATATTACAATACTAAATATTAAATATTCGCCAAGGCTACTTTCACACTGGCGTTTCTGGGTCCGCTTCCGAGATCTGTTTCAGGGCTCTCACAAGCGGCCCAAAATGGATCAGTTTAGCCCCAATGCATTCTGAATGGATAAGGATCCGCTCAAAATGCATCAGTTTGGCTCCGTTCCGCCTCCATTCCCCTGTGGAGGCGGACACCAAAACACTGCTTGCAGCATTTTGGTGTCCGCCTGGCGATGCAGAGCCAAATGTATCCGTCCTGACTTACAATGCAAGTCAATGGGGACGGATCAGATTTCACTGACACAATATGGTGCAATTCTAAACGGATCCGTTGACTTTCAATGTAAGTCAGGATGGATCCGTTTGACTTACACTTAAATTATTTTTTTACAGAGTAATGCAAACAGACCCGTTCTGAACGGATACCAGCGTTTGCATTATAGTTTGCATGCTACGACGTCTGGAGCTCTCAGTTCTATGGGAGTTATGGAAAAACAGTACCACAGCTAGCTCAGCCGTTACCGTATCTATGATCATCCTTGGTTGTCCCTTACAAAGGTTATTCTGATCTCAGCCATAAAAGGTTGCAAAGGTTATGTTGGCAGTTCCATCTAGTGAACCGTGCAGAAATTCAGCAGGTTTGGATATTTGGCGACTGCCATGCAATGGAAACTTGTGGCTTGCAACAAATCATATTTTTCGCCGCTTGCGTCTTATGCGATGAATACTAATGAGGGCTCAATAGTACCGGAGGACCAGGAAGCGATAAAGACCTTGTACTCAGTGCGTCCGCGGCTGTTGGCTGTGCACAACGTGAGGGCGCTCTGTGACCTAACATCGTGTGAGTCAGGTAACAGCACGGCCGGGGAAAGAAGATCGCTGGAGGTGAGGAGCGGCAGCGTCCGCAGCAGGATTAGTGATTTTTTTTTTTTATGCAATATGAGGCTGCTGGGGGCTTATCTGCGGATTGAATTGGGGGTCTAATTTATTTTGGGATACTTATCTGAGGTCTTATTAACATTGGGGCAGTCTGCTGAGGTCTGATTAACATTCGGAGTTTGACTTGAGGTCTAATGGAAAAAAAAATATTTTTTTCTTATTGACCTCCTCTAAAACCTAGGTGCGTCTTATAGGGCGAAAAATACAGTAATCACCTTCAATATTATTAGGTGCGACAGGCAGCGCAACACTGCAATCTTATGTTGCATGGCTAGCCTTATTTGCTAATTGAAAGACCGCTGCACCCAGCATGCACACAGATTCAACATCCCCACCTACCTTTTCAAACTCTTTTTCTTGGATTTCCAGCATGGCCTGAATCCTCTTCATCACCTCTCTGAATGGCTCACCCTAATTGAAAAAGTAAATGAAAGTTCTAAAAAAAGCCAAAACATATCTATGCGAAAGAGCAGGCCACTAATTGCCCTCAATGCTGTTGAATCCAACATTAAGAATTGATACCCTGCAACATACCTGATGTATCCTAAGCAAAAATGGAATCCCAAATGTGCCAAACACCTCCTTGTGAAAATGTGCCACAGTAATAAGCATTTCATTTTCTTTATCTATTTCCACCTGGTCCAAAGGGATTTCCTAAAATGTAATAGAAAAAAAAATAATTATGAAAGCCTACAATATTCACATGTTCTGCCATAAAATGTTAGGATATAATCACATGCAGTAGACCAGGCATGTCCAAACTGCGGCCCTCCGGCTGTTGCAAAACTACAACTCCCAGCATGCTCTAATAGCTATCCAGGCATGCTGGGAGTTGTAGTTTTGAAACAGCTGGAGGGCCGCAGTTTGGACATGCCTGCAGTAGACTTAGACATTTCTGCGACCATCCAATTCTGATGTATAAACACATAACCAATTGCAGAAATGTCTGCAGTGTGTGAACATAACCTTAAACCCTTCAGCCCCAAAGGATTTTCTATATTTTTTGTTTTTGTTTTTTACTCCCTGCCCTCCCAGACCTTTTTTATTGTTCCATTCACATATCCATATGAACAACTGCGGGAGCAGTTGTACTTTAATAGCACCATTTACTGTTGTATACAACGTAGTGGGAGGCTGGGGGAAAAAAAAAAAAAAAAAAAAACATTCACACCGTAGTTTTAGGAGTTTTGTTTTTACAGCGTTTCCTATGAGATAAAACTGACCCATGCTCTTCATTTCCAGGGTCAGTACTAGGGATGAGCGAATCAACTTTGGATGAAAAATCCGAACTAGATTCGCATAAAACTTTGTTTCAATACTGTACGGAGCGAGAGCCCCGTACAGTATTAGAACGTATTGGCTCCAATAAACCGAAGTTAGACTTCGCATAATAACTTCAGAAATTGATTTATACTGTAAAAAACATGATATTGTATGGATTTTATATTCCTGTCCCGTGTCTGGAAAAATTTTAACCGCTGGAATAAAGAATTGGATTTTAGAAGCTGGACCTTTCAGTCTTTTTCTCACATTACAAGTTAGCAACTGATCCAGGCTGCGTCCATGCTTCTGGGAGTCTATTTTAGGTGAGCGTCCATGCTTCTGGGAGTCTATTTTAAGTTTTACAGAACTTTTGTATGTTCTGTAAAAAAAAAAAAAATTCCCGAACTCAGAATTGGTTCCAAGGAATAACTTTGGCTCATCTGAGCCAATAACTTCTAATATTGTACAGAGCGCTCACTCCGTATATAGTATTGAAATGAATTTTTATGTGAATCGACTTCGAATTTTACATCCGAAGTCAATTCGCTCATCCCTAGTCAGTACGATTGCAATGATACCATATTTATACAGTTTTTCTTGTTTAAATACAGTTACAAAAAAAAAAAATTCAAAATACACATTGTTTCTTTGCATCACCATATCATAACCCCCCCCCCAATTTTATTTTTATTTTTTAAATGTCTACAGAGTTGTTTGAGGGGTAATTTTTTTGCGGGACGATCTGTACTTTTTAGGCTACTTTCGCACTTGCGTTTGGGGTGCCGCTTGTGAGATCCATTTGAGGGCTATCACAAGCGGCCCGAACGAATCCATTCATCCCCAATGCATTCTGAATGTATAAGGATCCGCTCAGAATGCATCAGTCTGGCTCCATTCCGCTCAGGAGGCAGACACCCAAACGCTGCTTGTAGCGTTTTGGTCTCCGCCTGGCAATGCGGACCCAAACTGATCCATCTGAACAATAGAAGTCAATGGAGACGGATCCGTTTACATTGACAATATTGGTGCAATTGTAAAAGGATCTGTCCCCCATTGACTTTCAATGTAAAGTCAGGAGTCCCTATTAATATACCATCGGATAGGAGTTTTCTCCAGTCCGATGGTATATTTTAACTTGAAGCGTCCCCATCACCATGGGAACGCCTTTATGTTAGAATATACCATCGGATTTGAGTTAGATCGTGAAAACTCAGATCCGACGGTATATTCTAACACAGAGGCGTTCCCATGGTGATTGGGACACTTCAAGTTACAATATACTAAGAACTGTGTACATAACTGCCCCCTGCTGCCTGGCAGCACCCGATCTCTTACAGGGGGCTGTGATCCACACAATTAACCCCTCAGATGAGGCACCTGAGGGGTTAATTGTGCGGATCTCAGCCCCCTGATCGGGTGCTGCCAGGCAGATACCAGACTGATCCGCACCTAGCGCAAGTGTGAAAGTAGCCTTATTGATACTATTTTGGACTGTGTACGATGGTGACGCCCATGAGGTTTATTTTTTCATTGTTTACCAATTATAATTTTGGGGAATGGGGGATGATGGTTATCTTCTGATTATGCTCAACTGGTATGCGTTAGCATTTCAGTAAAGCGATTTACTGCCTGGACGGAAAACGCAAAAAAATTCTTAAGATCATAAAGTGTCTAACCGCCCAAAATATTCAAATCAGGCTAGGGTGCAATAGAGCAGTTATGTCTTTTTACAAATATTGCATAACCATCCATCCTGTCACACAAGAAAATCTGATATCCTCATTGGCGATACAGTAACAATGCTGTGTTGTATATACTCTGAACACACAGCGCATCTCCCTCCAAATAGAGGTGATGATAATGTGCAAAACTGTGGTGAGGTGAGTGCTATTGTTTTTAGCTTCTAACAGGCTACCGCACACTGTACCTTAGACACGAATAGCCCCCATCCACAGATATGATTGCTACAGTCGTCTAAAACAAATCCTTGTGCGTCTGCTCAACGAGTTTCTATGCCGCACATACTTATGTCTGCATATCCTAAGGAGCAGATAAGTAAATAGACAAGGTATGGTGAGC
Organism: Bufo gargarizans; assembly: GCF_014858855.1. Lineage (NCBI taxonomy): Eukaryota > Metazoa > Chordata > Amphibia > Anura > Bufonidae > Bufo > Bufo gargarizans. The sequence goes on along the minus strand of NC_058087.1, from coordinate 157,574,064 downwards.
GCTACACGCTTCATAACTAGCGTGCAGCTCTAGTGTAGAGATGAGAATACGCTGCACGCCTCTGATGGCGGGCATGCAGTTACAAAGATGTGTAGCCTTCGGTGCTGTATTGGAATATATATGTTCCCATTGGGATATAGCTTTGGAGTATATCAGCATTTCAGTATGTTCCTATGGAGCCCTGCCACAGGCAGGATCCCGATAAGATAGCTGCGGTAGCCTCAGATCCTTCAGGGGGACTAAGGGCTGCCACAAGGAATGGACAGCTCCCCCAATCGCCACTAAGGGGAGCTGTTCCCACCAGTTCTCATATGCCATTTGACCACAGCACCTAAAGGGTTAAATGTCTGCACCCGGTGCTTATGGCACCTGTGAGTGGGAACCATATTTAAATGTGCCTTTTGCACAACCTTAATGATAAGGAGCAGTGCGAATATGACCTTTTATTCTGCCAGATTCTGTTCTGCATGTGCACTGGTGGCAGTGCTTCAATGTGAGAGCTCTCTGCATTGAGCCGATTCACAGGAACTCCTCTCTGCTCAGATTGAGCTGTAGTATCCAACTAGGCGTTGCACCCATCACCCACAGCAAAGGGGAGAAGTTGTGTTAGAGCTCAATGCAGCGAGCAGAGTAGACATCACAGTAAAGCTCTGCACCCTCAGCACTTGCAGGAGCAGAATAAAAGTTCATGTACACACTAGTCAGAATACAAAAGCTCTATAAAAAGTATGCTTGAATTGCTCTGCTTAGGCCTACCTAGTACTTTTAGCAAGACTCCCTATTAAGGCAAGAAGGTTAGTCTAACTTAACAGAACTTACCTCTATTCTAAAGGTTCGACTTGTAGCAGGTGATAAGCACTCTAGTAGTTCCTCCTCCTGATGTACTCCAATTATCTTGTAGCTTACAATTTCTAGCAGCCTTAACAGAAAAAAGGAGAAAGATAAGTATACATGAAGGAGGTAGAGCATTTATCCTTCCTCCAGTAACTACTTGTATACAACACAGCTTGGGAAATGTAGAAGTCTGACACTTCACTGTAAATACCAGGAGTTATGCGCATTCACACCATGACTCAACTTCAGCTTTCCATAAAACATCAATGCATATTTTCTGAGCTGTTACTCTCTTGCAAACGTATCAATAAATTAACTGATTATTATTCGCCTTGCTAACAAATTATGTCCTGACAAACTGCCAGTATCAGCAGTGGTAGGACATGGCAGATTGTGTAAAGACACCCAACCCATTTGAAAAGGACAACGGTCACAATCAGTTGTCAAAGTAGTCATACATTTTCTGGGAGGAATAACAGAGGGTTGTCAGAATGCAGATTTCAAAGAAAAGATGCTTCAGCATAGTTAATTTTATTAAGACTATATATCCACACGCCGCATTTTTTTTGCAAAAATTTCTTTGACCGATAAACTGTTTCATTTATCTGAAATAAGGCACGTGGATTCCTGCAAGCCCCATACAGATATATGGAATAGTTACTGCAACAAGTCTGTTGTGTGTGAATTCACCCTGAGACATTAATGAAGGCCCAGGATAAACTGCATATCATGGTACTCTATTTTATGAAGACAATGGAGATTTATTGATACGTGTGCACTAAGCACTGTCAGTCTTCTCCAATGTAACAAGAATGATATTAAACTGCGGAAGCACACTGATAAATCTGCCACGCTGCCTTCAATAGGAAAAACAAGTCACTTACCTCAATTTACCAGATCCTTTCTCTGACAGTTCAACAGCTCTTTTACATTCTTCTAGAAGATCTCTTACACAACCGTGCTTGTCCGGGTATAGTGTTATTTCCTGTTACACAGGTAAAAATAAGAGTAAGGCAACAAAGTAATAGAATCGTAATGACGCATACTGTAGGAGGCCTAAAAGACAGGCGTCAATTGCCCGGGGGTCGCGAATTTCAGTGTCTTATCTGTTAGTAATTTCTTCACCATTTGTGCCAAGCACATAAATGATATGTGAGGATTAATGCATGGCCAGGATTTACATTTAAAAAAAATATATAAATAATCTCTATCCTGACAGACCCGACAGAAAAATAGCAATAATTTGAGTCACTGAATGGCAGCGATATATTGTCTGACATATTTATATATAAATATTACCAAAAAGAAACCCTTTATTTTCATAGTACAATGGTTAAGCCAACAAAATGCTTACCTCTTCTCTAAACTGGCTATTCAGCCATATACATTTGAAGCTTCTTCTGTTTTCAAAGTCTGTAATCTTCATTTTAAGCTGAAAGAGAAATATTCAATGTCACAAGAGCGTCAAGTGGTATAGAACAATACAGCCCGTCTTCTATATGAGAGCATACCTGCTGATAATAGAGTTTCTTGGGTTGCCTAGGCTTGAAGAATTGCAGAAGGTCCCGTAAAGTTCCTTCATAATTATGCCTAAGAGGGTTTCCAGGACCATCCCTGTACCTATAAATTTCATCAAGTGGTTAGTAACAGCCCACAAGGATGCCAAGATTGCATCTACATCAATCACTAGTTGAATTTGAGATCTCAGGGTCTTGGTTCTTTAGGATGTACAGTTTACTATTATACTATACACCAGTATTTCAGCTAGGCATATATAGCACTTACCCTTGAGATTTGAAAAACTGTAGAAGCATTGGGTCAGTGTTGAGCCTTTGTGCAACAGTCTTTGCAACCTGAAAAACAGTAATTTAAAATACAGAATATTTAATTTACCAAATTTTGCAAGCCAGGCTATGTCCCTAGAGAGATTTAAAGGGGTTGTCCCATTACAAACACTAATCCCCTATACACAGGACAGGCGATGAGTGATTGGCAGGAGTGACCGGTGGGGCATCCACAGATGACTAGTTCCTGGCAGAAGGTCTGCCTCTACCCTACTCACTAAATATGGAAATCACACCAGCCAAGCCTGCATTTTTACAGGAAAATCAGGAGATTTAGCCATTGATGCGACATCCAACAGCTGAAATTTCTCTGCACTATAAGACTGATCTGCGGACACAACAACCACAGAGAAATTTGTGAACTCAACCAACCGTCCACTTCCATGATGAGATGATCTTGTGACATTTTCTACCATAACTTGGAAACATTTTGGATGTATTTTGCTGAAAGGAGATGTATTATTACATGGTGACCAGTCAGAACAATGGCAGTCTGTCAGCTGGAGTTTGTCTCACATGCTGGGGACCCATTTCTATGCTACACTAGTGCATACAGACACGGGTTGCCACAGATATTGTAAGTGCACTGCTGTATAGCTGGCTGCGCAAATACTAGTGCCCAGTGCGCATAAAGGATGTAAGCAGGAGGGTCCATGCAAAGACTTCTGCAGAAGCATCCACTAGTCTTGTGCATCAGATTAATGAAGGTTGCACTGTATGCGCAGTACTACAGTTAAAAAGGTTCTCTGGGATTTTCATATTGATGGACTATCCTCAGGATAACTCCTCAATATGAGGTCTGCAGAGGTCCTACTGCCGACAACTACAATCAGCTGCTTGAGGAAGCTACGGTGCTAATCACTGCAGCTTAGGCAACCTTCACACTCGCGTTTGTATTATCTGTAACATAGCCAAGACAGATCAGTCTTGAACACCATTGAAAGTCAATGGAGGGCGGATCCATTTTCTATTGTGCCAGTTTGTGTCATAGAAAACAGTCCGTCCCCATTGACTTTCATTGTGTGCCAGGATGGATCCGTTTTGCTCAGTTTCATCAGACGGACACCAAAATGCTGCAAGCAGCGTTTTGGTGTCCGCCTCCAAAGCGGAACGGAGGCAAACTGATGCATTCTGAGCGGATCCTTCTCAATTCAGAATGCATTAGGGCAAAACTGACCCGTTTTTGAACCGCCTGTGAGAGCCCTGAACGGATCTCACAAACGGAAAGCTAAAACGCCAGTGTGAAAGTAGCCCAAGCCCAATTCACTAGAATGGGACTGACCTGCATCTAGGCCATGTGACTGAGGAACGTCACAGGGCACCACGGCCTCTTCCTATGGTGGACCCCGGCCAATCTGATATTGATGACCTAACGTGATGACAGGCAATCAATATCAGAATCCTGGAGAACCCCTTTAAATGAAGTGTTTAATGGAAAGAGTTATAATTGAGAAATAATCCAATACATACATGAGAGTAATTCATTCTGTTAGACAATGTAACGACGAATCCCGGATCATTAGGAATTGTCTTGTCACAGAAGATTACATCAACACGGTGATAAAGGTCTCTGAAGTATTCTTTAGCAGTGGCCAATTCACTGTTCTCATTTTCCGGGTCATCTCTAGACAAGACAACAGAAAACAAATGCTACAGAAACTGAACAACTCATGTGCAAGTAACATTGACATTGCCTTTATAATTAACCCGTTCAGGGCATTCAGTCTGAACTTTAAAGACTGTTTCTGCTCAAGAGCGGAGTGCACACCACAGCCACCAGGTTTCTGCTGTTTCACAACTCGGGACTAATGTCTACAATCGTCAAAAACCCCAATTGCAGACATTAAACCCTCAGATGCTGTAAACACAGGATCTCACGCGACTTTTCTCAGAAAAACTGTGCTCACGGGAGCCGAATGGCAACCCCATGCAGTGATGGAGAAAACCTCTGAAGGATCTGAGGCTACTAGAGCAGTAGTTCCTATGGAGCTCTCCAGGTGGCAGGGCTCCATAGGAACATAACTAAGCTCCCATACGCTGTAATGGTTATTTATTGCACTGTATTGAAGCAGCGATCCAACAAATGCTTGTTTAAATCCCCTAATGTGTAAAAAATAAAAATAAAATTTTAAATATACAAAAATTGAAATCACAAAAAAATAAAGTTATGGCTCCTGGAAGGCAGGCAGCAAAAAACAAAAATGGAAAATTGCCATGTCCTCAAGGGGAATAGGACCTCCTGACAGATGAATGGTCACCAAGAGCTGAGTCAAGCCCACAATATCACAATGTAACTGAATGTTTCCAAATAGACTGCATCACAAATGAGGCTTTAATATGGTACCACAATAGAGCAATTCATTTTATTACAGCTTTTCAGTGGAGAAATTGGCCAAATTTACTGCATAATGTATCCTCCCGTGTGGTGGTACTGAATAGGTTTACTTCAGACAAGTGATGTAGCTAGGACATTGGAAAATAAGGGTATTCAAGCCTAGTCCTTCCTTCCAATAACTCCTTTGTGACATTCGAAGACTAGGCACATCATGCATGCAAGCTTTTAGGCAGGGTGTAGCACAGGGACCAGCAACCTTTGACACACCAGCTGTTCTGAAACTACAACTCTCAGAGTGCTCCAGTCACTCCTATGGGAGTTAGAACAACCGAGCATGTTTGCATGCTGGGAGTTGTAGTTTCACAGCAGCTGGAGGGCCAAAGGTTGCTGATCCCTGGTGAGCAGAGCCCTCCCTAATAGTGTTAGAATTATTAGTTTACAAATCAGATAGTACATGCACAGACAAAATCAGTCATTACAGAGAAACAACATCACAATCATTGCAGACTGGAAGAGAGTCCCGGCCACCTGAGAAGAGTCATGGTCATTCATGACTCCCTGCTCACCTGCTGATGACTGACAGTCTACCTAGTTTTCTCCCTTTCTCTATAGGAGAAAACTGCCAATCAGCAGCAGATGGGTGGGAGAGCAGGAGATTATGGATAACCATAACTCTTCTCAGGTAGATTGGATTCTTTAAGGCCTGGGCTGCAATGATTATGATGCCGCTTCTCAGCAACCACTTACTTTTAGTTAATGAGTGACAAACCGCTGAAATCAGCATTTCTGTCACTAATTTATGCTGCCCTCAGTGAGGTTAGCATAAAGTTGATGACAGGTTCCCTTTAATGCTTTCTGCCGGGTTCAAACAGTTTAAAGCTAATGGTTGGGGACACTTTATATACAAGGAATCCCTAGAGATTGATTGACAAGGCCAGGTGAGAAGACCATGCAGAAATATGGCCCTGCCAATCAAGAAGAGGGAGGATTAAAAGTATTTTTCCTCCAATAATCACTAAAGGAAATGGTACCTTTCAAGGCATTGTACTAGTTTAAATGGTGTCTTCCAAGATATTTTTTATTGATAACCTACCCTCAGGATAGGTTATCAATATCAGATCGGCAGGGGGTCCAGCAGCCAGCATCCCTGACGATCAGCTGGTTGAAGAGAAGGCCGTGCCATCCCAGCCTTACCTTCATTGTTTACCTGTTCGCTGTCGACATCGCAACAGTGAACATGTGTAATTACAAGAAGCCGTCCCATTCACTTAAAAGCTCTGAACCCGGACATACCTCCATTTTCACCCAGGCAGCCCTCCTGACAAGAGCATCGGAGCAGTTCATGCTCCGATGCTCTCCTTTGCCCTGCGCTAAATTGCGCAGGGCAAAGGCATTTTTTGGAGTTCTGGTGACATACCAGGGCTCTCTATAGGGCTGCCAGGAACCCCAGTGACGTCACCGGCACTGATGGGTGGGATTTAGCTCTGCGGCGTACCATAAACTACTTTTCATTCTAAAGTGTATTTTCATCAATTGTGCTAGCTACCATGCCTCCTTGATTATTTTTTATGTACCTCATTTGCAGTTCTCTCTTATCCCCCTACTGTCCCATCCTGCCTCAGGGCAGCGAGATGTGTCCAGACCTAGGCAGATCATGTGACAATAACCACGCCCCTTGTTCTTACCAATGACGACTGTGCGTCCTACGCGACTAGGCTCCAATGCAGGACGTAGCCAACAGAATTTGAATCAAAACTGATTTGCCACAGGGCGCAATGGTCGGCTAACAACTTTAGAATAAGGTAGCTCTGATAACTGGTGGTTTTTGAGCAAGTGATATAACAGCAGTATCTGTAGGGCGGGATACATTTATGTTAGGAGCACAACCCCTTTAATACATGAATTACTCTCATTCACAAACTGAAGTCGAGCTTCTGGTTTGCCTTGAATGCTAGGGTGTTGGTCTTAATGTACCGTAAGCTAATATAACCTTTCCAGAAGACAAAGAGGAGCACAGCTAGGAGTCAACTGGTTCCAGTATCAACCAGCAGTAAGCCAAACACAGCTTTCAAATATAATACGGGCTTGTAATGCACGGTCATCTTATAATCAGTTATGTAGAATAAAATGATTTTCAGTGATGAAACGAGTCTGACCTTACTGCCTACTTTATACAGAGGACGACTGAAGTAGAATTACCAAGCATACAAGGCGGAGTCAAAATGCAACTGCATCCGGCTGTACATGTACTTACTTCTGGAATACTATAATGTCACCATCCATAAGCTCATCAAGTGCTTTGTCAAGAGACACATCGTAATCTTGAATGCGTTCTGTTAAATTCGGTTTGACTTCCTGCAAATAGTACATAGAAATGATAAAGCACTGTAAGATTCTGCCTTTGAAATTAAGATCTGCTGCAAAATACTTGTCTGTGTAGATATTTCTGGATGAACTATTGAGCAGCAGAAGTTATTGCCCCCGGTGGCCAGTTAAAGGATTTTTTTTGAATATGCTCTAAAGCTAACTGCACCCATCAGATGACAATGTATGTACTGGCCCCTGCAGGAGAAATGTGGGATTACATGGTGCACATTCTAATGCAAAGGGAACCATGTAATACATGGTCAAGCTGCAGGGGGCCTGCTCTTTGCATCCTATGTGGTCCTTCTGACCTAATAGAGGCTGTTTTAATAGGACAAGCCCTTCAATATTAAGTTTATAAAAAGTCATTGCTATGTTACAAGGAGGACGATCGGCTCGCCAGACAGACAATGTATTAGGCCCCTTTCAGACAAGTGTCAAGCTGTGGACACCCAACACCCGTCCTGAACTCCCAAGCACTGGCGGGGTTGCATAACATTATATTGTTTTATGATACTATGTAACCCTTAGAGGTCTGGAATGTATAGAATAACACTGACAGCATTATGTTAGTGTTATCCAGTACATTCCAGAACTGTAAGGCCTGTTTCACACGAGCGTGTCCGGATGCGTTGCCGCAAACCCACGCGAGTAGGTACCCAATTGCAGTCAGTTTTGACTGCGATTGCATTCCGTTGTTCAGTTTTTATCGCACGGGTGCAATTTATTCACAGAAGTTCAGGTTTGGGTTCAAGATTGTGTAGATTGTATTATTTTCCCTTATAACATGGTTATAAGGGAAAAATAATAGCATTCTGAATACAGATATAGGGCTGGAGGGGAAAATATATAAAAAAAATTTTTAACTCACCTTAATCCACTTGTTTGCGCAGCCGGCATCTCTTCTGTCGTCTTCTTTGAGGAATAGGACCTTTGACGTCACTGTGTTCATCACATGGTCCATCACATGATCCATCTCCATGGTAATGGATCATGTCATGGGCCATATGATGAGCATAGTGACGTCAAAGGTCCTATTCCTCACAGATGAAGACAGAAGAGATGCCGGCTGCGCGAAGTGGATTAAGGCAAGTTAAATTATTACTTTTTTTTTAACCCCTCCAGCCCTATTTTACTTAGCATTCTGTATTCAGAATGCTATTTTTTTTCCTTATAACCATGTTATAAGGGAAAATAATAATGATCGGGTCCCCATCCCTATAGTCTCCTAGCAACCATGCGTGAAAATCACACCGCATCCACACTTGCTTGCGATTTTCACGCAGCCCCATTCACTTCTATGGGGAATGTGTTGGTTGGAAAAACGCACAAAATAGAGCTTGCTGCGATTTTCACGCAACGCACAAGTGATGCGTGAAAATCACCGCTCATGTGCACAGCCCCATAGAAATTAATGGGTCCGGATTCAGTGTGGGTGCAATGCAATGCGTTTAACTCACGCATTGCACCCGCGTGGAAAACTCGCCTGTGTGAAAGGGGCATAAGGGTTACACAGCATCATAAAATCAATATAATGCCATGCGACCCCGGCAGTGCTAAAAGTTCAGGGTGGGTGCTGTGCTGCGAGTCCACAGCGTGACACTCACTCGTCTGAAAGAGGCCTTAGAATGGGAGCACATTAGCAACTGTTTTAAAATGATCCATGATGGATGTTACCAATAAGTTGTTTCTACACTAAAAATAACGCAGTATGCAAGCCATATTCTGTCAACTACAGACAAAGGAAAGCCGCCAAGACCTGAACCCAGTGTGAACGGCAAATTTGACAGTGTCTGGGAGAGGAGTGTATAAGTCCAGTAGGATTAGCCAGCTTTCAGAAAAGGGGATAGTGTAAAGAGAAGGTGCTTGCAACAAGAAATCAGTATCTGGCCCGTTACCTCATAGAGGATAAGGTTAGTTCCTTGCGGAAATCCAGCTCTCTCACACATAACTGGCAGTAGGTCACCTATTTTGGAAGGGGAAAGAAAAGTTTTATGACAGGACTACAAGAGGACATCCGTCAAATTATGACCCCCTCATGTAACAAACTTACGTATTTTACAGGAAATTGGGGTGTAGATATGTCCACAGTAATTTAAGCTTCGACTTTTTGGATCGTACATTTTTAAAAAGAGCATTACATCATCTGTGGGAGAGAAAGCTTTAGTCAGAATATGCTTAGCACAGGACCAAGTGTCGAGCTTGCTGCTGAAATGGAAAAATATACAGAAGATACTAATGAGGCAAAGTATAAGCCAAGTGTGTGAAGAGCAGCCAACTCCACACCATTGCGGAAAGTACAATTTACAGGACTCTAAAGGTGGCCATATACAATAGGTAGAAGGTGGTTGATTGTTGCAACTGTCAAATGAGTGATTGTCTGGTGAAGGATCTTTTAGCTGATGCAGAAATACACATTTTAGTACATAGTGGGCACTAACAGTCATCCAAACTGGCCATACAAGCTCAGGGAAACCAGGCAAACAACATCTAGTTTTGGGAAGTGTTCTTTTAAAGAAAGATTATTGGTGGATAAAGGGTATTTCATAGAAATGAAAGATCTATAGGGTGAACATTTTAAAATGGCCAGGGAATAACCAATTCACCAGTCGGCTAAAACGATAGTTCATTGTTAAGTTTGACCCAGTGAATGTGTATGGCTGCCTTAAATGGGGTTGTCCAAACCTTCACAAATGATAAGTGATGAGCCATCTTCACGATAGGCCAGATCTATCTGATAGATGGGGGACAGACAACCTGCACCCCAGCTAATCATCTGTCCTGCAGTAGCTTTGGCTCTATAACTACATCGCCCATTGTGCAGCGCTGCTCTTACTGACGTAAATGGGAGCAGTGCTGCGGTAACCAGCTCAGTTCACTGTTCCAGTACCACAGTTACTGCAGAACAGTTGATTTTGGGGGGTGGGGGAGATGGCCTATCCTGAAGATGGACAATCACTGCTTAAGTGAACCCCTTTAAATGAGTCATTAAGTGTTCAGTGGGTCACTTGCAGTTAGATTTTAAATCACGTGTATGAAGACTTGAGGCCACCTAGAAAAACTATGCACATTCCCAAACCATTAGGGTTACATGTGAAAAAAGAAATATTTATAGAGGATAGCCTACACTTACGATCTTTGTCAAACTTGGGAAGCGTTGCCCCACTAGCAGCCATTTCTGGATCTACAGTTTCCAAAAATATTGTCCAGGGATTTTCATTGTCACTCAGCTCAATCATCTACATGGTGAATATAACAAGAAACACAGCAGAATGAAATTTTCAAATAGTCCTGGAAACAATTTTGAAATAAACCAAAAATAAAGAAGCGGTACAGAAGGCCTATTTATATGATGCAATTATCTATTGCATCTAAACCATGATGAATGTACACATAGTTAAGTGCCTCATGTGAACAAGCAAACATTCATGATTAAAGGGGTCACCCGTTTTTTTTTTTTAAACTGGTGGCTGAACTTCTAGCCCATTCGCTTTTGAAAGGGGCCGTGCCAAGGACAAAATCTGTGCCTCTAGCAGGGGCTGTGCCTAGTATTACAGCTTAGTCCCATTCACGTGAATGAGGAGAAAGCCATAGCAAACTTTAGCTCTGGCACAGCCACTACTAAAAGCACCGAGATGTCCCTGGTAAACCGTTAACGGGATGCACTCCAGCACCTTCAAACAACCGATTGGAGGCACAAGCTTGTCCCTTACTGGATCACTGTGAACTTCTATCAGTATGAGAGGTCCTATAAGAGACCCACAAATAATTTACATTTAAAAATACTACACTATTTACATTCAGCAAACGAATCCAGAAGAGAAGCGAAGGCACTCAATATATATTGAATATTTACAGTTTTGCTGCAATCCGCTTCATAATCCAACATTGCTGGCCTTTTTGTTCCATTACTCCGAGCTTGCATGGGCCATAACCGAATTTGGTCCTGTGGAAATCCCTGCAAATTAAGAAAACGCATTTATTTACTCTTAACCCAGACTATAAAATGGTTAGAAAACAGAGGTGGACTGGCCATAGAGTCCACAGGGAAACTTCAAAGTCGGCCGATGCCCAAGTGGCCGCATGAGCCCTCCTCACGGCCGGTAGCCAGACAAGTAATGATCTGACACTCCCAGAGTTAATAAACGCTGAGAGTGTCAAGTACCCATGTACCTGGCTGGTGGCTGTAGGTGCCCTCCTGAATACCAAATTCAACTGTACTACCTTCCTGAGGCAACTGGAGTATGTGGACAGAACGTGACAGCTGGGGCCGGCCACCTCACAGAGGACAGCTTCTGGGGAGGTATTTTGAGCTGCACTGTGGTATAGCTACTTGTGCTGGTTCTGTCGTGTCAGTTTAGACCTGTCTACAACAATGGGTCCACTTTTAGTTTTTTTCCAGGGCCACAAGTTTAGTGTGGTCCAGTTAGAAAATAAGAGAAAACATTCATACACTGAGGACTCTAAAGACGGCCCACTATAACAAAAAATCCTCTCTAGGCAGCAGTAGGTGTGTATTTGATGCAGTGCAGGTAGAAATCCTGTCTAAAGCCTCATCCACACGTCAGGGTTTTGTTCAGCGATTACCATCAGTGATTGTGGCCAAAACCAGGATTGGAGCCTCCACAGACATAAGGTATAAGGGAAAGATCTGCATTTGGCTCAAAATCACTGACTGAACACTGACTATGTGAATAAGGCTAGAGCTACATGACAACATTTTGTCGTGCAACAATTTTTGGTGTCTATGGTGTCGCACTGGGACATGCTGTGACGGTCACAAAAAAAATCCATTTGAGATGTCATGTCTCAGTATGACACCATAGACTACCATTAATAAAAATTAAAAAAAATGTAGTGTTACACATGTTGCAGTGTAGTTGTGCCCTGTGTGTCTTTGTGCAGCCCTAGCCTAAGGCCTACCCTGCATCTTTTTACTTTAGTTGATTTCTGTGAATGGATATTTTCTCTCCGCACTCTACCTGTGCTGTAAAGTAGTGCCAATCACAAGTCTTCAGCTGCTGCCCCCATAAAAGACTGGCATGCTCCAGCTGCACCCCCTCCTTTCCCGTTTTACACTAGGCATTGACCAGATAGTGAGGAGGCTTGTGAACATTTACAGAGAGCTTGTAGACAAAGAAAGAGGAGCAGCAGGCTGCCGGAAGATGACATAGTCTTTACAAACTTATATAAATTCAACTTAGGCTAGTGCTACATGGCGACATTTATTGTAATTATAGTCTATGGCAGTGATGACTAACCTCCAGCACTCCAGCAGTGGTGAAACTCTGACTCCCAGCATGCTCCATTCAATGGAGTCCTGAGAAAAGCCAAGCAAGTGTGCATTTTGGGAGTTGTAGTTTTACCGCAGCTGGCGTGCCAGAGGTTAGCCATCACAGGTCTATGGTGTCACACCAACACGCTGCGACACAACAGTGACAAATCTATCCAAGTTGGATTTCTGTGCGACTATCGCGTCGCAGCATGTTGCAGTGTGACACCACATTACAATAAATGTCACAACATTGGTGCAACCTATATCGCAATATACTTGTAACCACTTTGTCGACTATGTTGTGCTATTTCTTTATTATTCCTTCTAGAATGTATGCATGAATTTCCAGCAGTTTGTAATAAAGGTCCAGATAGGTGTTACCAGTTTGGGGGGGATCCCTGCAGTCTGACTCTGGCAGCACTGATTGGATAATGTCAGATTGTGCAGGGACACATCCCCAACTGGTGACACACATCTGGAACTTCATTGCAGACCACTGGAAATTCACAAATTCAAGCAGAAATAACAAACGGGACATCATAGAGTTCATCAATAAACAGATGCTCCAGAATTGTTACTACAAAGAAGGGTGCAAGTAGTTAATACTTATTTCAGGAGAGGCGACAGGTCCTCTTTAAAACGGAAAAAGTCCAGCAGTATACGCTCTATACATCCTGTGTCTATGGGCAATTACATTAGTTGGAATCGCCAAATTCCCCGAAGCTTCCCAGCTTTATCACTGCAGTCCTGAAGATACTAACTACACAATTTACAATATCAAAATTAACATATATGTTTGTCAAAAAGCAGAGATTCCCTTTAATATTCTTTAGCGCTTTATAAATCCAATGGGCAATAGATACAAATACATCTTTAGCACATGGGGTCCAAGCCTTTGGCAAGCCTTTATCTCAGATCAGCCATAGCCAGTCTCACACTCCACTTACATGGGAGCAGAGCTGCACAACCCATTATGGCCACCACACACTGGACGGACCCTTATGCTTACAGTACCAAGGGGGCTGAGGATAGGTCATGGAAATCTAGAAACTGGGAAAAACCCCTAAATTTACAAAACTATAAAGATGGCTGGATTTCACTCAGTTATGTGGTCCCGAAAGTTCAGAGCTTCTCCTGCAAGATGTGCGTAGCCTCAGATGGCAAAGAGCTTCCTTCCCGTCTGGGTCTTGTGGTGATCAGTTAAGGCTACTTTCACACTTGCGCTTGATCGGATCCGTTCTGAACGGATCCGATCATATTAATGCAGACGGAGGCTCCGTTCAGTACGGATCCGTCTGCATTAATAACTTAAATTTTTTTCTAAGTGCGAAAGTAGCCCGAGCGGATCCGTTCAGACTTTCAATGTAAAGTCAATGGGGGACGGATCCGCTTGAAGATTGAGCCATATGGTGTCATCTTCAAGCGGATCCGTTCCCATTGACTTACATTGTAAGTCTGGACGGATCCGCACGCCACCGCACGGCCAGCTGAACGCTTCAAGCAGCGTTCAGCTGTCAGCCTGGCCGTGCGGAGCGGAGGCTGAACGCCGCCAGACTGATGCAGTCTGAGCGGATCCGCATCCATTCAGACTGCATCAGGGCTGGACGGAAGCGTTCTGCTCCGCTCGTGAGCCCCTTCAAACGGAGCTCACGAGCGGACAGCAGAACGCTAGTGTGAAAGTAGCCTAAGCCAGTCCTGTTCCCTGTCAATCCACCAACTGTGATGGAGAAGCGGGATGACTTAACGAGCCAAGCCTGACAGCCCCTTCATACACGTCACCGATCCTGGGGGGGGAAACCTCTGAACTTACAGGACTATACATCACATTTGCAAAATAAAGAATTCAGACAAATAGAAAAGATATCCCTGCTGCATAGCCGATAGACTAATGCTCCCCAGCGATCTATTCATTTGAAGCAGCGCACCGGTTACTTAATACAAGACAAAGGCTCAGGCACTTTTGCTTACCATGGTTTGTGATAGATTTTGAACAAATTCGGCAAGTGTGGAGTTTTTTAATACTTTGAACACAGTGTATTTAACTTTCTCTTCATCGTACATGTCATTGCCCTGGTGACCACAGAACTGGTCCTCTGCGACGATCTGAGGAAAAGTAAAATGAGGTATTACTCTCTGATTTTTTATTTATTTTTTACATATTATGATCATCACTTCCAAAAGGACTCAGTCGCCCCAAATACCTTCTACGAGCAAATTTGATACCAGGATTAACATGGATGTTAACCCAAACACATTACAGGTCGCTAATTTTTCCCCAACATATAAATGTATGGCGTATCCACAGGATTTGCCAAAAATGTCAGAGTGATGAGGGTCCTCACCTAGCTTTAGAACTTCCACACTGTTCCAGGGAGCGTACCGTCCACCTGCTATCCTGTAACGCCTTTCCTGTACCCGCACATGTTAATGTATTAATAAAGGAAGAGTCTGCTCTATGGTGAGGGCTATGCTATCTTTGTTTTTACATTACTATATGGATTGCCTTCTTGCATTGAGCACCACCTTGCACACCATTTGACACCAACTACAATCATATGCGTTGGAATCTTACTGTCTCCACTTGGACGGTGCCGACTCATATTTGTTACTCTATTTTGGGCTGATGCGCATACTATGAAAGTTACCCCCAGACTGTACCAGGAAGCATACCATTACACAGCACCCGGACAAGGCGTCTTTGATAGCATTTTCTGCAATGAAAAACGTCTTGTCTAGACGTTACAAACTGCTTACCTGAACCTGCATGTAAAGATGAGCTTCCTGACGCTCTTTTCTTTTCTGAGCCTCTATGCGCTTTTCTTCCTGTAGTCTCTCTACCAGCTGCTGGGGGATATCATGATCTGTAACCGCTAGTAGGACTTCATCTAAAAGAATAAAATAAAAATGTTTTCAATGTGCCAAAAGCAAAAATACATACTGTTTAGCAATTTCTACTTTAGCACCAATTCTGAGCTTCATATACTCAATACTTCTGTAATATCAGGCAGGCACTTACTCAGCTTGGATTCCCTGATGTAAACTAACATGTAAGCATTTGTGCAGTGCCGTACAGACAAGTCATCATCGTGGCCTCCATAATTATGTTCAATTGCTTCCTCCTTGGTACATCTTGAAACTACGTCATCGTCAAACTTACACCACTGCAGATAGACAGAAAAAAAAATAAGTCAGTACAGAAAGAATTTAAAGGCAACTAAAAGGGAACCTGACAAAGACGGGATGAAATCCTGACACTGTCCATCATGACAGAGTTGTGTTTCAGAGTTAAAGCAAAAGTTTTAAAATCGAACTGGACACGGCGTGGAGTCTGTATATGGGCAGAGGAGTTCACTATGGCCCCTTCCCACCGTGCTTGATTGACAGGACTCTTTCTATATGCAAACTAGGAGAGACTTGTCAAACAGCAGGACAGGAAGAAGCCGAACAGTGGACTCCTCTCCCTGTGCCCAGCTTGATATCATGAGGGGCTCTTTCAGGATTT
Organism: Bufo gargarizans; assembly: GCF_014858855.1. Taxonomy (NCBI): domain Eukaryota; kingdom Metazoa; phylum Chordata; class Amphibia; order Anura; family Bufonidae; genus Bufo; species Bufo gargarizans. The sequence continues at coordinate 157,557,910 of NC_058087.1, read as the reverse complement.
TAAGCTGTTCAGGATATGGGCAGTGCGAACCCAATGACTGGTTCCAAGTGAACAACATGTAGTAACAGCAACTCAGCCGTTAGGTGTTCTGAGTGTGATAGAAGGACTATGGCTGTTTTCAGTTATTTGTATTAAATCTTACCCACACTTTACTACCATAACGAAGTACTGTTTTTTTTCTATGACCAACTGTAAAGCAATTTTTTGAGCGTCAATTAAAGAAATATCAGTTCCCCAGGTACTAGTGAGAAGGACCATGCAAACAATTTACATTTCGGTCTCTAGAATTTGGGGGGTCATGTCAGAACAGGATACAATTGTAGCGATGTTGGGTATTGGAAACATACAATATTCCGTATACAACAGTTAAAATTGTTCACTGTTGTAATATCTGTTGTGAACGCCATTTTCCCCAAGGAGCATTTAGAAGACAATAAGAATATCATAATGCTTATCTGATCGGGGGGAGAAACCTTTCATCTATGGATATTTCACAACGTGATGAGCCATACTAGGGAAATTACATGAAATGCCACGCAGGAATCTAGAACACGTACTTTGCCTTCGCCTTTAGGATTTAAATACACAACGTAGTGTCCTCCATGGTTGTCTCCACTGTGCACTAACACAGCGTGCAGTATGTAGTTAGCAGGGTCTTTGACATCAGGCTTTTGTAGGAATTCGTCCAGCGGTAGCTGTTCTGGAAACTCAAACCTGGAAACAACAGGATATGATATATGATGGGAAACCAACAACATGCCAAGTGGGAAGCTTCACTTTTCCTACACTGGCACTTTTCCTCAAATTAATTCTTCCCCGGTGGTAGACTACAAATGGTCCTTTGTCACCAGGAAACTGCTATTCCCCGTTTACGACTCACCGTGCGGGATAAATAATACACTCACTTCAAAACAGTGGTCATTTGGGGCCGGGACAGTACTATACCCGTATAATTATTTATTTTAGAAAGGACGTTTTTTTCTGCACACAATTTGTCACTATTTTAGTCCCACTATGGGACCTGACCATGCGGTCATTTGATTGGTTCTATAATATACGGCAATACTTCCCTACCGTGGTGGATTTTGCCTGTCAGCTGAAGCCAATAGGCAGCCGACTAGTTCCAGTCTTCGGCCTCATGCACACCCATAGTTTTGGCCTGCATCCGATATGTGGACCCATTTATTTATATGGGTCCGGAAAAACCATCAGTGTGATGTCCACATCAGTCTGGCCGTTCCACAAATTTATATTCTTGTCCGTTCTGCAGACAATAGGCATTTCTACCAAAGTGAGAAAATTGTGGAAGGCACACAGCCATTATCAGTTTTTTGCGAATCAACAGTTTGCGAACCACAAAATGGATATTGTGGGGTGCATGAGGCTGTAGGCAGTTTTTCACGACTTATGTGTATGTTAGGCACCTATCAGGCAGAGCAACCCATGACTGCGTCCCTGAGGCATTGAGGAGTTTAAAAAGGAAGCCTCTACCTCTGTAAACCCACTTCAGTGCCCCCGTCACTAATCGCATGTAAAGGATTAAATGGTCAGGAACACACAGTTAAGTACAATGCAGGATGTTACCACTTACAGTTACTCCTGACCGTATATGCCATCCTGCACGGTACACCCACACCACTGTGCAGGAAGGGGTTAATATTATTACCTGTCATTAATCTTGATGTTCTGGTCTGTCTGAGGATCGTACATGAATCTCATTAGTTGAAGATGTAATACGGGTGGTAATGTTAAAAATTTTACTCCTTTCTCGGCTTCCTGCAAATTGAGATAAAAGTATAAAACACAAGTCAGCTGCACATACACGAAGAGGTGTTGAAACACCTAATGGCTGGAGCTGCATTTAAAGTAAAATAGAAGGGACTTTAAAGCAGCATTCCTGGTGCATCCTCTTCAGTGTTAGGCCCCTTTCACACGAATTATACGGATTAGGTCCGGATGAGTTCAGCGAAATTCGCACCATTTTGCAAGCAAGTTCAAGTCAGTTTTGTCTGCGATTGTGTTCAGTTTTTTGCCACGTGGGTGCAATGCGTTTTGACGCGTTTTTCACGTGCGTGATACAAATACTGAAGGTTTGCAAACATCTAGCAACCATCAGTGAAAAACGCATTGCACCCGCACTTGCTTCCGGATGCAATGCGTTTTTCACTAAAGCCCCATTCACTTCTATGGGGCCAGGGCTGAGTGAAACGCTGAAAATAGAACTGAACTGATGCATGAAGGGAAAAAAAAAACGCTCATGTATACAGACCCATTGAAATGAATGGGTCAAGATTCAGTGCGGGTTGCTATGCTTTCACGCCACGCATTGCACCCGCGAGGAAAACTCGCTATTGTGAAAGGGGCCTAAGAGTGGCATTTGCCAAATAATTTATGTGGTTTAATAGCTTGGAGGAGTTTACACGGAAAGCGTCGGCTGTGCGGTGATCTAGTGCTGATAATGACCCAGAAGAACTGCAGTGTAAAGAATGGGGGAGGTACAGAGCAGTATCATGAGCCACATATAATACAGGTTGTGAATTTCACACCACTTCATATATTAGATAGTCACTGATCTGAGGTGCCAGAACAGCAATAAAAAAAAAAAAAAAAAAAAAAAAAAAAAAAGCCAAAAAAGTGTGTGCTCGCTAATGTATGGGGATCAGCTCTTAATGACTGCAATGCGGAATCACTACACCCCTAGTGACACTACTCCACAATAGCTGGCAACCAATATTAAAGTACATCTGTACAACAGAAGACAAATGTGTATCAGTTAGGACTCGTTCACATCACCGTTTCTCCTTCCCGTTCTCCGGAAAGGAGTAACGGTGATGTGAATGAGGCCTAACTTATGACTTTTTCAAATCCTGTTAAGAACTTGTTAACAAAACTGCTCTTCGATTGTGTGTCATGAATGCGATTTGCCCCTTGACACACAGAGGGAGCTCATCTCCAGGGCAGTCACTGCAGACCAGTAACATACAACCAGACTCATTTTTGCCCACTTACACACAGCAGCCATCACTAAGAGCAGATTAAAATCGCACGCATCGTGTTCAGTCAGTATTCATGATTACAAAGCATTGAGGAAGGTCTTATTTACTGTAAGCACGTACTCACCTGCAAGCCATGTTCCCCTGCATCATATTTGTTGTCACCATCTAGCTGCTCCACCGCCACATAGTCAATAAAGGATTCGAAAACTGGAGGGGAAAAAAAAGAAATAAGAATATATAAAAAAGGTCAAGGCTCGTTAAAACCAATAAAACATTTGTTGAACAATACTGGTAATGCATAGTTATGCTAAAATGGGCCTCCACCATGTTTAGGAGATCTGGCACAATTGCCAGCTGTGGCCCGGACAAAAAAAATAAAAAATTGCACGCAATGTGCGTTTTTTGTTTTCCAGCCGAAACCCAACATTTACAGTATACCAGAAATCGGCCGCATCACTGTCGGACCTTATTGCAGTCAATGGGGATCTGACTGTAGTAGAGGATCCGGTCATGCTGGAACCTGCTAGAGATAACAAGCTGTTCTGCACCAGAACAGCCTGCAGGATCTCCTGACTAAGGCCCCATGCACACGGCCGTGTTTCACTGCCGTGTGCGGGCCGTGGAACCGCGGCCTGAATCCCTCCTGAGAGCAGGAGCGCACGGCGTCACTGGTTGCTATGACGCCGTGCGCTCCCTGCTGCCGGCACAGTACAGTAATACACTGGTATAGATCATACCAGTGTATTACTGTATTGCGGCGGCAGCAGGGAGCGCACGGCGTCATAGCAACCAGTGACGCCGAGCGCTCCTGCTCTCAGGAGGGATCTAGGCCGCGGTTCCACGGCCCGCACACGGCTGTGGAACACGGCCGTGTGCATGGGGCCTTAAATGGAGAGGTTAACGAGACCTTGTACTCTTAGCAAGTGTAATTTTGGCTAGTGAGCAGTAATTACAGCTGTATTGAATTTACTAATGCTGAGCCACCCAATCCTCTCCTGCCTCCCTAAACACACACATTATCTTCGGAAGGGGCATGTGTGCAGATCTCCAGGACTGTTCTCATCTGGAGGCTGCCACTCCTCTACAATTCTATCAATGGCAGTATGCACCTTACATAGAAGCCTCAACACTGACGTGAACAGGGCCAAAGGCTGGGGAATGCTTGGCACTACACCACAAGACCTTCAAAAGTTAGAAAACTGCAACGTGAGGTCAATAGCAAAAACTAGCTGATACAAACTGGAAGTTTCCCAAGTTTCTGACAAGACGTCATTCCCAATGTCATCACAACATGGAGGAAGTGGCATTTTTACCCTCCAAAAAGACTACTCAGACAACCTTTTAGAAAGTCTGGTTTACTATACGGGCTACGATGACGAGCGCCATTATAGAGCTGCAACAGAACCTGCCAGCAAACACATTCACAACTGAGATTGTCCTGGTGTTTGGCTTAACAGAGAATAAACTAGGATTATTGCTTCAGCAGAAACTACATCTAAGCAATTCCACAATTCAGCAGTCAGAGGAATTCAAATCAAGTTAACAGACAAGGCACTTAAATGTCTAAACAGTCATTAAAAACCATACAATTTTATAGTAAACTGTAATCAGTACCAGGTTGATGGGAAACTCTGATGGGCCAGTATCAGACAAACCTATTCTGTCCAGAAAACGCTCCGCGTGGGAGCCAAATTTCCCGGACTGAACACAGCTCCTCTGAAGTGAACTTGCAGCATCATAATGCTTTATGATGCTGTGAATTCCCAGCTCTCTGCATGTCTACTGAACTGTAGTCACAGCATTACGTAACATTCAGCAGACCCAAGGCAAGACAGGAATTCACAGAATCCTAAATTATGCGAGTTCATGTCAGAGGAGCAATGTTCAGTCTGGGAATTGCAGATGCCACACAGAGTTTGTTTTCCTCAGTACACTCGCGGGAAAGTAGACAGACTAAAAAGCAGGTTTCAAACACAAGTGGTTCCCTGAACCTGATGTACTGGAATATTTAAAGGGGGGGGGGGGTTCTAGATTTTTCTTACTGATGATCTATCCTCTCGAGATCAGCATCTGATTGGCAGGGGTCTGACACACAGGATCCCTGCCGATCAGCTGTTTGCGAAGGCACTGGAAGTAGCGCTGCAGCCTTCTTGCAGTTTCCTGCAGGCCCAGTGAAGTCATAACTAGCATCACCAGCCTGTGCGTGGATAAGCCCCAACGAGGTGAACAGAGCTTAGCCGCACCCAGGCCAGTTGTGAGGCAATACTAGTCGTCACATCACTGGGCCTGCGGGAAACAACATGAAGGCCGTGTCACTACTGTCAGTGCCGCAGCCTTCTCAACCAACTGACTGGCGGGGGTCCCGGGTGTCAGACCCCCACTAATCAGATACTGATGATCTATCCACAGGATAGATCAGTAGCAAGAAAAAGCTACAGAACCCTTTTCATGATATGATCAATAAAGTAGGAATCTTAATTTTACAGACATGCTGGCTCATCTTCTAAACTTCTTTATAAATCACTCATACTCTTTGTTCCTCCTCGGCTTTGATCTAAACCCATACTGTATGGTGACGGTTTCTTCATTATCCTCAAATGGACATTTATTGCCCCACAGGATCAGTTTTGAATTCATTAAAGGGGCATGCTGCTTCAAATAGAATCTTGTCAAGTGTTAAATACCTGAATATTTATCAAATTACTAAAATAAATTGACATTTCCTGAAGCCAAGTCCCTTACTGAGCCAAGTCTTCTGTCCCAACCACATGCCACTCCCATCCTGAATTTCGACACTGATGAAGGGGCACGCGACTCAACCTGTCCATCAGCGCCTGAAAAACACTACGCCTGTAGTAGCTTCCTGCACGTTCAAGAGCAGATGAAAGCATTATGCCCAGCTTTCTTTCCTGCTATGATGCACAGGAGACTATCGTAGGCACTTCAAAGCGAGGGGCATCACATGTCCCTCTGTCAGTGGCCATTTTTGCAGATGGGAACTGTGTATTATCGGGACAGAAGATTTGCCCAACAAAGGGCTGTGGCTTCAAGAACCGTCAAAACAATGCAGAACTAATAATGGCATATCAGTACGTTTAGGATATTAACGTTTCTAAACACATTTGACATTCCATGTAAAGCAGCCAACTCTTTGAGGAAGTAACCATGCCATATAACTACTACAAACACAATACACTGAAATTACATATAGCTTACTAAAAGTTCAATACTTAATGGGGTTGTCCTGTCTCAACATTTAGATTTAGGGCACATTACATAGGTCAGATAGAAGAAGGTCCCCCGAAAGGCAAGACCCATGCTTCTCTCCAGAATGGGGTTCCCGAAGTGAAAGAGAGCACACCTCGCAAGGGTGGCATCCTCTCCATTCACTATGGGACTGCTGGAAATAGCTGAGCCAGCATTCGGTTATTTTCAGAACTCCCATAGCAGTAAATGGAGGAAGGTCACGAATGCACAGCTGCTCTCTCTCCATTTCTGGAGCAGGTTCTGGAGATAGGAGTGGGTTTTAGAGGTGGGACTGGCACATATCTGATATTTGTGGTATATCCTAGCAATACTGAGATAATAAACCCTTTAAACAACCGAACACAAAAAAGTGAATCAAGGAGCCCCACACCCCATTTGTACTTTGTACTCACTGTTTTTCTTTCCTTTTATACTTAGTTGAATATCATAATAGTCTTCTATCCGCTCAGACCGGTAGTCCACATGCTTACACTGGATGTAGGACTGAAAAAGAACAAGTCTTAAAACCGGAACACAAATGACTGCTCCTCACTCTTATCAACAAGGCAGATTTACTAATCAAGTAGCACCAGAACTTCGGCTCAAACGGAGACAGAATTCTGGCATACAAGGCATATGCCAAACTATTTTACTCACGTATATGGCGGTGACGTATTCTGCAGCGTTTTACAGACATCATAACTTGCTGTCTCGAACGGAGCTCACAATCCATGTACAAGCTTACTATGGGTACGACCAAACTTGTTGCAGTTGAGAAGCGGCAGTGCAGCGGTCAAATGTGCCGCAGCTGCCTCGTAATCCAATAAGACTGCACTGCTCAGTGGGTCTATTGCTAACAGCCAAGCAGTATTGAAGGTGCCACTCGGCCATTAGCAATACAGACCGCACAAAGCTGGGCATGGCTTGGAAATATGCAAAAAGCACCAAAACGGTGACAGCATTTAGGCACAAAGTAAGCCAATAGGCAATAAATACTTATCACTGTGGATGATTCTGGTGCACAAAGTTTACACTGGCAAAATGTTTGACACAATTAATAAACCTGTCCAAACTACTCAAAGCACATACCACCATCTTTCCTCGGAATAACTTTGGAATAGTTCCTTCTACACATGTTCCTTTCATTTTGTTTTCCACATTGTCCAGTAACTGCAAGACAGAAAAAAATACAAAAAAAATAAAGACAAACTGATTTATCTGCCACCTTTTCCATCATTTTAGACTATATCAAAAGGGAAACTGAAAAGGTCATCAGGTTTGAAAGAACTGAATGGAAAATGCACAAAAGCCGTGTTATTCTCAGTTGCTGGCCGGGCACTGTACATGGCTGCAGCAGTAATGTTGTTGTATGAATGCTGCATCGGTCACATATTGTCAATGTGTTATCACTGCTGCAGCCGAGTAAACAGGTCCTGATCGAGAGCCAGAGCAGTTGTGCCAGGTAAGTAACTAGCACTTCTTTATTGCAGGCAGATCCCATAAATTGTCTGGTTTCCTCCCGAAACTAGACAAACCATTCAAGGTCATTGTGGCAGTGTGCAGTAACAGGATTTTGACAACTTACCACTCTACATAGTTCTTGGACATCATGCTGCATGAAACTATCCAACGTCTCCCACCTGTAAATAAGCAAATGTGTAGATATATTTATATTTGATATAGAAAAAAAATTATATAATTTTTTTTTTTTCAGACTGATATACTGAATCATAATAGAGCTTAAAGGATTTCTCTGGTTCCTTAATGAATTTAGCTGCCCCGAGTACCCTGAACACTGCATATTTTGCCCCCTATACCAGCACTTTACTACAGTATTACTGCATCCTGGAGAAACCGGAGAACCTGTCAGGTGATTTCTGCTGCCCAATCTGAGATTAGCATGACAGAGGGAGAGAGGTTTATCTCTATTGGCTTATATCATTTGAAGAAGAATTTCTGGGCAAAAAGACAGCACAAATCCTGACTGGACTCTTAGAAGAGATCTGATTATCCTGCCAATACGCACTGATTTACCGTTTACCCTTCATCAGTCTCTGTGCAGAGAAGGCAGTCTTGCACTGTGCGAGTGAGAACTCATCTGACAGACTTCCTTTAAAGGGTACGTCCAGTTTTAGAAACCATTAAATATATCACAGAGTCAGGCTCTGAGGCCCCAAACAACTGCAGAAATGAAGTGGCAGAGGGGCTCAGAGAGCAAGCACCGCTCCTCCTGTGTCTCCAAGGAGAGCCGGCACAACTTTCAGGTGAGTGCTCCTGTCCTTTCATTTCAGCAATCTCCGAGGGACATCAGAACCTGAACCCCCCCATAGATCAAAATTTATGTCATATGTCACAAGCTTTCTAAAACTAGAGGTCCGCTTTAACTAATATAATAGGAAATGTCCAGATCTCTGCCCTAAGTGTAATCATAGGTTTACATCCATACAGACCTGAGCTGAGAAGTGGGAACCAGTGTATCCAGTCTAGGAAATCCTCCCTGAGCGGAACATATCATGTCAGTTTAGTACAATAAATCATCAGTAAATGTATCAAGCCAAGGGCCACTGTTGAGAGGTTTGACTAGACTGGATACAAAGTCTCAAGGGACACATTTACTAAGCCTGTAGATGGCGCTAACACCAGGGGCTCAGGCTGGATGATAAATGTGGTGCAGGGATAGATGCTTAACCCTATGCCAACTACTAGGTTTGCTTACGTGGAGACAGATTTACACCATAACTGTGGCACAATACGTAGCATCTTGGGCAATAACCCTTGTTAGAGACAAAAAAAAAAAAGCCAAACTGAACCACTTTTTAGATTCCAGGGCAGACATTAGTAAATCTGGGCCAATGTTTTTCAGCCTTTTGATCTAAACAAAATATTAATTTGCTGAAAGCAAACATATTGTAACTACATAAATTAGGAAGTTGCAGAGCTTTTCATTTCCCAATGATTCTAGGTTAACATAAATTACAAGAGCATTTCTGCTTCTAGTCTGGAATGTCGATTATCTGGCCACTGTGTGACAATGTTAATGCCAGCCTGAAGGAAGTGTGTTCATTGGTCTTCGTTTTTGTGTTACACAGCTTCTTGCTGCCCTCTGTATGGTGAGGGCACGGCACACCTAATCATACCAGTCACCTGCGTTCTGATGCTGCACTGCGCAGCCAAGATTAAATAGGTTTAGAAAAATATCTGACGGCATTACTGATAGCTTACCCAAAGGATTTTGTTAACTTTTTAGTTCCTACAGGTTTGTCACTGTGTTGTAATTCATAGAACACCCTCTGTAATGCAAGAGGAACACTCTTGGAGGAGTCATCACCTTCTGTAGGCATCATGTACACAGCCTGGAAGGAAAAAAAAATAATATAGATGTAACCTTCACATAAGCAGCCTCGCAGACTAACTCTCAGGCATTGCTCACATTGGTCTTATGGCAAATGTTTAGAATCATTTGTCCCTTAGCCCTAGCTGACTGTATGGTCGTTGTGACCGTGTTGCAGACCGAAAATAGTGGTCTGCAATGCATGGGCACTGGCTGTGTGAATCCCATATTGCGGTCACACTGACCTGAATGGGTCCGCAAGCCGCAAAATACAGCAAGATGTTTTATCTTTTGAGGTGGGTGGGGAACGAACCCAAAAGCCAGCAAAAGTGCTTTGGAGTGTTCCATGTGCTATCTTTTGCAGATCGCGAACCCATTCAGTACGGGCATGGGGCCCTTACGTTTGTGTGAATGGGCCGCAAAGTATGGACCTTTTAAAGACTCGAGCACCAAAATATGTTGGGTTCACTATCACAACAATTAACATTTTGAGGCAGGGTTCAATTTCTGGAAGGGATAGGGAAACATAATACTAGGATAACGAAATTAAAAACCCTGTATGGCACAGATATTCAAATTCAACATAAAATTGAAAAGGACAAATACGTAACAGAATTCCTTTGGGTTGAGACAAGACTGAAGACAGCAGAAACCAAACATCATATGGAAGATAATAATGACACCACACACCTTCCGGAGCTGGTTGGTGAAAAACAAGGTTTGGAGCAGGCTGTTCATGTAACATGTGGCTCCCTGATTCTTCAGTCCAACATAACCAGTGTGCTTCTTGGAGTCCCAGCTACAGAAACGAAAAGGATCCAGTATTCAGAATATTTTACACAGATACGTAGTTTTTCTCTTTAAACTGCCTGGGGCCTAATAAAACGATGTGAACATACCCTTACACTCACCTTTCCTCAAATGCCCTTCTTTCCAGCACTGCTACTCCATCCTCTCGCCAGGCTACAGCTGTGACGTCCCATATACTGCTGCAGCCAAATCACGGTGCGGTGCTTGCAACGCGACAAGTTTAGGTCAGTGATTGGCTGCAGAAGTATACAGGATGTCACCACTGCTGCCGCCCATGGAGAGGACAGAACGGCGATGCTGGAGGGACATGGGAAGGTAAGTATAAGTGTTATTATATTTTAAACAGACCACAGGCAGTTTTGAGAAATAAAAAAAAGTTGTGGACAAGCTCTTTACTGGTTGTTATCCAATGAAAAAGATTCACAACCTGGACATAGGATAATAAGTGTCTGATTCCTGGGGGCTTCACTGCTAGGACCTCCATCAATCAGTAGAACAGGGGTTCCAGGCATCTTTTCTGAAGGAGTTTGAATAAAATCTAAGTCTACGGGGCTGACGAGATGGCAAATACAACACTGCGGACAGGCGATAATCCCAAGCAAGCAGCAGATGGGAACGCCCCTTATCCATGCAATATTCTAATATCGGTAAGATTTTCCGTGCTGCATATCTATTACCCCCATATTACTATCCATACGCGTTAGTAAATATAAAAACATGAATCATTCGCAACCTAGAACAATTAGAGGACGTTTCCTTACATTACAGATACAGTAACTGAAAACAGTTATTGCTAACAGTAATTGTATCATAGATCATTAGTCACTTTACCACCGTTTCTGCAAAAAGAAACCATTTAATGAGCCAAGACAGATTGTATAAAACCCCTCTGAAAAGCGAAGAAACTCATGAGACAACGGCTAAGATAACAATACTTACGCTACACCATGAGGAGCATCAGCTTGCACATAGACTTCAAAAGTCACTTTATCATCCTCTACGAAACCCTTCTCTGGATCTGTAACTTCCTGTAAAGGAAAGATCAGAAATCCGGATCAGAGAAGTGTACCCGTCTATACACCCAAATCTGCCTTTCCATTTAAATAAAGTATCAGTGTTCCTTTATATCTGCACTGGGAAACCAGAATCTGATTTATACATCTACATTTTAGCTACAATTTTATCAAGTTTAGTTGTATGGCACAAAGGAATTTGAAATGATACTATAATAGTATACAAGTAGCAACGCCTTATTTCTGAGCACTTAGGCTACTTTCACACTTGCGGCAGTGTGATCCGGCGGGCAGTTCCGTCTTCTGAACTGCCCGCCGGATCAGCCTATCTGGATGCGCATCCGTCTCACAAATGCATTGCAAGAACGGATCCGTCTCTCCGCTCGTCATGCGGACAGACGGATCAGTCTTGTATCTTTTTACACTTTACCGGTCTGCACATGCGCAGACCGGAAAGACCGATCCGGCATTCCAGTATTTTGAATGCCAGATGCAGCACTAATACATTCCTATGGGGAAAAATGGCAGATCGGGCATTCAGGCAAGTCTTCAGTTTTTTTTTCGCTGGAGATAAACATCGCAGCATGCTAGGGTTTTATATTTTGCCTGGTCAAAATGACTGAACTGAAGACCTCCCGATGCATCCTGAATGGATTACTCTCCATTCAGAATGCATGGGGATGTATCTGATCAGTTCTTTTCCGGTATAGAGCTCATAGGACGGAACTCCGTGCCGGAAAAGAAAAATGCTAGTGTGAAAGTACCCCTAAACGTATTTAACCATTCTAATCAGATGGCAAAAGAATGATGCATGCAAGTCGTGTCATTTATACCTCTGATGGAAGATTTCCAAGTTTGTCGCTGTATGGACATACAGGGGTGTGGTGACAATTGGCCACAATGTTAAAATAATGTACATGCAGAGAATATTTTTTTTGCAGTGGCTCACTACACAGTGCAGTCTACAGCTCTTATATACGGTAGGGGAAAAAATATAATAAATAAAAGGAGGTATAACTATGTATACCAGCCTAATGGCAGCCACAATGACACTCTTTTGGCCATGGTCGGGTGAATGGAGTCCCGTGGATACATATGACACCTATACCTAGAGTTTTTTCCAAATGTAGGACTGAGATGCAGCGTGTGCAGAGCCTTATGATGAGAAACCCTGGGTGTTGAAAACTTCCATATCGGCACAACACCCATTAATTAAAAGCTGGGAGGAGGCCAGCAGGTAAGCTTATGGACGTCTGTAACACGTGAATGCATAAAGCATAGTCTAGTCATGTCTGTTTATAGTGAATACCTAGATCATATTCCATACATGTATCCCAGTGCATGTTTGTAACATCACCACAATTTTTCCCCCCTCAGATCTAATTCATTCTGCATATAATCAGATGGCACAAACTGTGTAAATGATGCTACTTACACTCCATGCCATGAAATTGGAAAATCCCCAATCATTCTCCTTGTGAAAAAACAAGTGACTAATGCGTCGGCTAAAAGATTTCTCATCGTCCTTGTAATTGATTATCTTAAGCACTGCCTGTGCGTGGCAAGACCATGACCTGCAAGAGAAAACTTTACATTTTACATTTAAGATCGCTACCTTAAAATAAAATAAATAAAAAAACACACGAGAGGGAACTGGGTAGTATGCCCATTCACTTCATCAGTCTCAAACAGTGTGTGAAGGGGCCATGGCATTACAGCAAGCGCTACATCCTCTGCCACAAGGGATTACACCCAGGGGCAGAGAAAATCTCCCAAACACAAGCAGAAGTCCATTCACACCAATAGTACTTTGCTTTATAATTTAATTGTTCTTTCAGTTTAAAGATTCTTCTTAAAAAGCTGCGAGCGTGACTGTGGGGGGGGTCTTTCTTCAGTCTAATAAGTCTGATGGGCAATGATAGTTAGGACACAGTCAGGGGCTGGAGTAGTGACAAGAAGTGGCTGGGAGCCTCTATTTTATTCACAGGCATCTTCAGCGCTCAGTACAATGCTGAAGACAGATTTTCCTTCGTAATATGGTTAGGGCTCATGCACACGACCATATGCATTTTTTTTGTGGTCCACAAAACATGGATCCTCTAAAAATGTGGACGACATCCATGTGCATTCCGTATTTTGCAGATCAGAACAGCTGGCCCTAATAGAACAGTATTATCCTTGTCAATAATAGGACACGTTCTATATTAATTTTTTGCGTAACAGAATGCGCACATTCATTTCTTTTTTTTTTGCGGCCCCATTGAAGTGAATGGTTCTGCATACAGGCTGCACACACACAAAAAAAAAAAAAAAAAAAACGGAACGGACACCAAAACAAAATAAATTTGTGTGCATGAGCCCTTAGAGCTTGGCTAAGAAGACTCTTCTCATTACAACTCGTTATTAGAACAAATAAACTTCTTTCCCTAATGAAGAATATTACACAAATGTCTCTAATAAATAACCCCCATGTGTATTTTAGGGTACTTAGTGGGGTGATCTTTTTGGAGAATATTGTGTGCATTTGTAATTTAATATATTTTTTTAAATATTAGTTTCTTTAGACTATAGTTTTCCATTATAACGGGCTGTATAGCCCTCTTAAACCTTTATTGTCTAGTTAGACCCAGCAGCAGGCTTCAGCTACCAGCATCCCACCTATAACATGACCAATGGCACCCAATAGGACTCATGTGAACAGAGAAGCAGTGAAAACCACTTGTGTATTCTCTCCTAGAGTCTACCTGCTCGCAGGGGCGAATTTAAGGATCACTCCCCTTACATTTAAAGTGGCTGGTCCTTACATAGTTAATGTAACCGAAGGCTCAGGTTTATGGCCAGCTTTAGGTTCTGTTCACACTAGCTCCACAGAGCTCATTTATAAGTTGTCTTCAAAGACTATAAATGATCAGACAGGCTAACCTCCCACGGCAGATATTGGGGGACTTTTCTTCGAGATCCCAGAGAGTAAACTAATAAATTAAAATGGTTTACAGCAGAAACCCAAATGACTAGTATAGTTCATTATGAAATATATTTGTTTAGGGACTTCTATAGGCGGGGCATTTTTTGCAACGTTTCACCACTTGAAAGATATGGTCTGAAATGCTGCACCACATTAAGCCAGAAACTGCAGCAACGTTACACACATGACAAGAGTAATAAAATGGTCGTACGTGGAATCAGATTCTGCGTTGCACTGAAGGAAAAATCCCACGCTTTTCTGATGTGGTCGATCTGGGTAAAATCGTGGCATCACCATAATTTTCCAGGGCAGGTTTCGCACAAAGCAAGGAGGGCTCAGCACAGATTCACTAAGCCGACTAAAGCGGTCTACAGTGAACTGAAACGTTGCTTCTGACCGCCAACTGGTATCTGAAAGCAGAAAATGACCACAATTGTTTCTTCATAGTAGAACACTTACAAAACACCAAGCAGTTTAACAGCAGCATCACACAGATTACTAAACATTACCCAAGACCCTGGGAGGCAGAGGGGTGCAAGCTTCACCAAGTCTCCTATGCAGAAAATATTTCACATCCACATTTTACAAGGATGGATCTGAAGAAGTATTCCTTTTAGATCAAGCTCTCTCATAACCACAGAATAGAGATAACCTAAGATTGGTGGGGGCCCCACCGATCACAAGAAAAGGGACCCTCTGAAATGAATGGAGCAGCTGCTCATGCGTGCAGAGTGCCCCTCTATTCATTCTCCATGGGACTGCCGAGCACTGAGCTAATCTATCTCAGGGAGCCACGTACAGAAAGAAGCGGCACAGCGCATGCTTGACCAGCCACCCCAACCATTTTGGTGGCCATGCGAGGTAGGGGACCCTGTGACTGATGGGGTCCCAGTCCCACTACCGTCGATCTAATAATTATTATCGCTTACCCTGTGGATTGAGAATAAAACTTTGTAGAACTAAATTACCCCTTTAACGGCGAATGCTACCGGCCCCATCAGTAGAAAGTGAACTACAGAGAAGGTCCTTTAATCTGGCATTTGATCATTACATAGTGTGACAGATCAGCATGGTTCCAGCACACACTGCAACATAATGCGAAATGTCACACGACCAGAAGACTAGGAAAGAGGACAAGACACACTGGTGGAGATTTAACAAGCTCAACCCACCAGAATTATGGCTTCATCTGCCAACAAATACTGGCGTAAATGCTTGGCACCACATTTATGTGTTTTAGGCAACTTTTTGCATCTCACTCGACAAGGGGCATGGCTTATAATGCAACGCCGTGCCCCAAATATACCAGAAAGTAAATGAACCAATAGGTGGTGTAAAGTTGACAAAAGCGCCTAACAATGCACAAAATTTATCATCCAACCTGAGCAACTTTGATATATCTAGCACATTTCTAGACTGTCTAGCTTAATGGAGAATTGAAAAACAGACCAATTTTCAGGCCACCTAATGGGAATCCGGATAGCTGGAGCATGTATAGGTGCCGCAGACCACCTGATGAACTAGCAGAACGATTGTTCATCGGGTGAGATGACCTTTGGTGTGGAGAGTGGACACTCATAGTTTTTGGGCAGCAGATTGCGCGGTGTAAACAGTGATCGACTGCCCAGAAACTATGAATCTGTATGCGGACAAATAGCAGTACCCATCGCTCGTCCTTGTACAGTAGAGGTGATCGCTGCATGTAAATGAAGCTATTCACCTCCACTGCCGAGGAAGGAACACTTCCAAGCCAATAAAGGTCTGTTCATCGGCGCAGTGTTAGGGTCCATTCACACGTCCGTGTGTGTTTTGCGGATCCACGGACACCGGCAATGTGCGTTCCGCATTTTGGGGCCGGCACTAAAATGCAGACAAGAATAGGGCATGTTCTATTTTTTTCGGGAAAGGAAATTCGGACCCAGAAGTGCGGGTCCGCACATCATGCAGCCCCATAAAAATGAATGGGTCCACAATTCGTTCCGCAAAATGTGGAACAGAATTGCGGACATGTGAATGGACCCTTAAAGTGCTAAAGTTGTCAGTATAGGCCATCAATATCAGATCGGCAAGGGTCCGACTCCCAGCATCCCCGCGGATCAGCTGTTGGAGAAGGCAGCGCTTGTTTACCTGCTTGCAGTGTTATTACAAGTATGGCATCCCATTCATGTAATTACACCTGTTCATCACTGCAACTGCTGTGGCAAGTACGTAAGGAGGGCAGAGAAGGCAGCGCTTCAACTGATCGGATATTGACGACCTATTCTGAGGATAGATCAATAGCAAAAAAACGGACAACCCCTTTAGTTAATTCTGCCCTCTTGTACTTTAGAGACAGTTCAGTTTTAGGGGGTGTAAGAAGTACCATAATTCTCATGGTTTATATCACAAGGAGAGAACTAAACAGACAACATTAGTGCACCTTGCACATATATCTTACCATCTTCCATATCCTCCTCTGTGTTATTATGGCCATCCGCCATGGCAACATTTCCATTTATTACAGGATTAGGAGTGATTCTTGGAGGTTCATCAGCATCTCCAGCTGAAAAGATAAAAGAAATACCATAAGTGATAAAAGCACATTTACAAAAAATAAAAGTCAAATGAAGATCACCACAACCTTTTGGAATCCAAGCTAAAGAACTAAAAGTCAGAAATATGAGATTTTGAAGTGGTGATCAGCCGCCCATATGCCTGAAGTGCTACAAAAGGGCAGCAGACTAAGCCATTAAAGGGATGTGTGCGCGCGTGCGTGTCCAAAGACCGGGGGGGGGGGGGGGGGGGGGGGGAGAGAAAATAATAAATAAAACACAACACATTACTCTCACCGATTTAGAGACTCCGCAATCTGTTAAGGTAAGGGCAACAGAACATAATACTGAGGGTAGGGCTGGACAAGTGCCAGGTAGCCAAACTTTCCCATGGTCACTGATCAAAACCAATGTGCCAACCCATGGCTTACAGTAATTTACATGGCCAATCAATCCGGCATGTACCTTCTGCTTTATAAAACTAACAATAGGAGGAAGTATGAATGGTTTCCACAATGCATCTTGACCTGCCTACAGTGTTACCAAAATGACTGCTTAGGTCAACTTTATCTGTAGACAACTGGTGGCATTCTTGTTGGCATTGGGGTTGTTACTCATTGCCCATACTGATCTGTCAATGGCAGGTGACGCTAGGGAGGCTCGTCCCTGTCACCACCTGCAATTGGCTGCTCCCCTCCCCGACCGGATGTTTTTATCCACGCACGGGGAGAAGCAGCTGCGACCAGGAGCGGCACAGGGAGTGGGGAGCCAGGTAAGTAGAATCAGTGTGAGGGGCCCAGCATATGGGGGAGAATTTGTTGGTATCGGATAACCCCTTCACTATATGCCACTTACAGATCTATCTATCAACTTCTGTGCCATTTTCCTTCTTACTGAAGCCAAGCCTCCTGCCCTGTCTGGAGTTGGGTCGATGAAGGCTTTCATTTCTATTTAAAGAGTCATCCCAACTTTCTGTGTATACAGCTCTTATGCAGACCTATGTGTCAATGTCGGCTGGGGCCGCAGGACTCGCGCAGTACAGTCATCTTACAGATGAATAAAATCAGAACTCTGCTTTATCTGATAAAAGGGCCAATGATCAGGAATAAACCAGGCTCGCTCCCAATCATTTCCCCATGTACACACGCATTTATCAGTTGATCACATCCTTAAAATGGCACAAAATCAATCACCTTGCCAATCAGCACTAACTCCTGGGCAGAATATCTGTGGGCAGAGGTTATTTAAAGGGGTTGTCCAGGTTCAGAGCTGAACCTGGACATCCCTCCATTTTCACCCTGGCAGCCCCCCTGACATGAGCACCGGAGCAGTTCATTCTCCGATGCTCTCCTTTGCCCTGCGCTAAATTGCACAGGGCAAAGGCATTTTTCTGAGTTCCGGTGACGTACCGGGGCTCTCTATGGGGCTGACAGGAACCCCGGTGACGTCACCGGCACTGATGGGCGGGATTTGGCTCTGCCCTAGCCAGTAAAACTGCTAGGGCAGAGCTAAAGCCCGCCCCTCAGAGCCGGTGACGTCACCGAACACACTGCTGGGCGGAAGTTACCGCCCGGCAGTGTGTTATTGAATCTCCTTCATTTATAGCTCTGGTCTTTGAAGTCAAGAAGCCGGTCCCATCAGTGATTTACAGCCTTCGCTCTATGACTGTGTATACAGAAGTAGCTGTCAATCACTGATAGCACCGCCTCCTGGACTTCAAAAAACCAGAAAGAGCAGAGATATAAAATTAAAGAAATACAAATTAAAACAGAATCTTTTCCCATAAAACTGCTCCATTCCTCCTGCTCTATAACATGCTGCTTGTAGCTCAGACACCATGTTCAACGTGACAGGTTCCCTTTAAAGTGGGGCACAAAAAAGGGAGTAACACGAGGGTAGGTTAGAGACACACACACACACACACAGGCCTTTCTTGCAGTCTATTACCATAAAGGCAGCTGTATAGGGCCTATTCACAAAGTGGCAACTTTTTAATTATTTTTTTTTTATTAAGACGCAATGGAGCAATAAAAACGGTTGCAAAAATGCATGAATACTAAAACGCTGTGGGTGGAAAATTCTGATGGCGTCATCTTAGCACATGAACATCTGATCTGTAAAGCAGCAGGTTCCAGGATCTGGTTATGCAGGTACATTAACCTTCCTGCATAAAACGCAGTCATACATCACCTGCACAGACAAAGCCAAATCCGCACTCTGACAGATTTTGAAGACGGTGTGAGTTTACAATAGGACACCAGAGAACATCAAAAGCACCCGGGAGAAATGAGAGGGCATCACATGAATCACAAGTTCCCTACACATGGCTGGGATGGCATCACACAGACAAAGCCCCTAAATGATGGATCATGTAACTAAGGCCTCCCACACATCAGCGAGCTGACCGTGGTCTCCACAGACCGCTAACATTCAATGACTTAAATTTGTGTATTCACACATCAGCGGATTACCACGGACCGTGGGTCCGCTATGATTCCACAGAAGCCTGTTCTATTTTGTCCCGTCACCCACATTATAATCTATGGATCAGTGAAAGCTACGGACAAAACACTGAAGCCATCTGTGTTTGGTCAGTGGTTTTAATGGACCATTGGTAGGAGGAGCTCTGGCCTAGAAGTGTCCGTGGAATACGGATGACAAAACAGCCACACAGACCAAGCAAAGATCCTTCACGCACACCTTTCACGGAAGTACCACTGACCTAGTCACGGAGGTCATCACAGACACGGATGTGTGAAAGAGGCTGGAGATTGTTAATGGGATAACTTAAGGCATCTCAAAAGAAAACCGCACACAGTCAACAGGCATACCGCACTATGACACCACAATAAGCGTGCAGGGTCAGAACACACTGGGGGAGCGGTCCATATATGCTTGGCGGTGGCATGAGGTGTGCCAGATTATTAAGTGGTGCATCTCGGCAGGTCTGCTATACAGGCCAGCAATCTTGGATGTGTTAGGCCCTGAACAAAAGTAACAAGCATGGCGTTAATGGGGAAAAAAATGACTGTTATGTAAAATGGGGCTTGTACAACAATCTGCAACCTTTTGGTACTTCTATTGCAGCACAGGGGTCTTCGTAAATCTAGCCCATAGCCTAAAGACAATGATTAGGGGGCAATCTATCCACAGCTCTACAAATCCCATGAAGTTAAAAACCATGAACACATTTTTTCCCAAAAGGACCCGTTTATGGTTGGCCCTTCAGGCTACTTTATTGTAATTTCACATCCATCCACCATCAATTCTTCCCATTGCCACTTTCCTAAGGCTACTTTCACACTTGCAGCAGAGGAATCCAGCAGGTGTTTCCTTCGCTGGAACTGCCTGCTAGATCCGTCAAAACGTATATGCCAACAGATGGCATTTGTAAGACTGATCAGGATCCTGATCCGTCTTACAAATGTAATGAAATGCCGGAACAGTCTTTCCGGTGTCATCCAGAAAAACGCAACTACTACGCAATGTCACATCCGTTCCTGTAGCATACTGACATATGTAGGCCAGAGGGAGGCCCATGCATCGGGAGCGTCACGGCATACACATTAAACGTAGAAGGAAAACATGAGGCGAACAAGCCTTTTATTCTATACATTTGTCTCCATAAGAAAAGCATACATCTCTTTAGCATCCATTACAATTCATATATTTATATGGTTCAAACCAAAGAAGTTCAAAAATAACGCGCCACCCAGTACGCCACACTTCAGGGCGTCAATGAAGCAAGATGGGGAGCGGCCAGAATGACTCCTTGGGAGAGCGGCTCCATCCTCATGACTCCTTAGTGGCATCTAAAAGCATCAAAGGTCTTTAATTATTATGAAGAAAGGGACAGAAGGAAGATAATCATTGAGAACCTGTCGCCATAATAGGTGGGGGGTGGTGGTCACTGTATCCTCACGTTAGACGGATGTCAGCCAAAACAGAAAGATGGAGCAGCAGTGCCATCAATAGGTAGATTGAAGTGCTTCTCAGGACCTCACCCACCGGTCTCCAGTCAGACCAAAGGTATAGAAGAAGCAGGAGCCAAGGTCAAGGGAAATTGCAAGTATTCATAGGACAACATTTCTGCATGAAAACATCCTTTGCCAACTGGGTAATACAATTCCTCTTGTTCAGGAGGAATAACGGAGGAACAAACAGGACAATGTAGTGTTCCCAAACTCCATAAGGCTGCAAGTTCCGGACCAACCTTTGGTCTATTGTCGTGTACTCCATTGATGCTGTCGGTACTGGGCTGAAACTCCATGCATCATAGTTTAAGTTTGGCTCCCAAGCCCCCATCAGTCTGGGAAATGTCGGCATCACAAGGACCGCAGGCCGCCCATGTGAATACAGCCCAAGATTGCCTGGACTGACAGGACAAAAAAGGATAGCAAATTCAGCTGTGTAAAGCATTAGGTCTGTACCGGCTTCTGCCTAAGGGCTCATTCAGACAGCGGTGTTCAGGATAACACCTGGAAAGTTCTGAAGAATTTGGGAGGGTTCACAACATTAGTCATCTGTTTAACACATATGTTGGAAGGGGAAACAAAAGCGTAGCACACCCCGATTTTGTATCCTGCAGAGTCCGGTAAAAAACTAAGTTAACGTGTTTTTTAGAATGGAACTCTATTGTGACGGCATCAGTCAGAGATTAAAGAGATTTCCACAGACATTATGGTGGTCATTTATTAAGACCGACGTTTTAGACATCAGTCTTAATACCCCTTTAGCAGCAGTGGATCCCCCGGAGTTTGGGCTCATGCACACAAACACTATATATTATTATTTTTTAATTTATTACACAGGTCAGTATGCGGAACCGTTAATTTCAAATGGGGCTTGAGGGGGAAAAAAAAAAAAAAAAAAACATGGAAATGGCTGTGTGCATTCTGTGTCCATATGTCCGTTCCACAAAAAAATAAAAATATAAAAATACAGAACATGTCCTATTCTTGTCCGTTTTGCCGACAAGGACAGGCATTGTTACAATGGATGCGCAAAAATAAAAATGCGGATCTAGCATGGACATCACCTTTTTTTTTGCGGATCCGCATTTTGTGGACCACAAAATACATACGGTCATGTGCATTAGCCCTTATGTAGAGGCGCCACACTCCAATAGGTGAGCCTAGCACAAGAATCGAAAGTTGTGCATGCTGCGATTTTCTCTTCACAAACGATGGTCCGTACGAAAAAAACTGCACGTCAATTGGCCCACTGACCATGATGTCAGCGTTGATTCCTTGTGCTGTCCATTCTATACTCTGACAACATGTATGTGAACTTTGCTTATGTGTATAGGTCCCAATATACATTTGGTAGGCTAACAAGAAAGAGAGGGGAGTATGACTGCAGAATCTGACTACACAGGGTTTGTTTGCAGTCTGTTACCGTGGAGACAATATCTGTGCAGAAGGGGTAAGTATTAACAGGTATGAGAATGTGGATACGTTTTTTTAAGTTCAGTATGCGGTACATATACTGAACCATTCATTTCAATGGTTCAGCAAAAAAGACAAAAAAAAAACCTGGAGGTGTCTCAGTGTGCATTCCGTTTCAGTATTTCCGTACTGTGAAAAGATAGAACATGTCCTATTGGCCGCAAATCACAGTGCTCGGCTCCATTCAAGTCAATGGGTCCGCAAAAAAAAAAAAAAAAAAAAGCACACATACGGAAATGCATCCGCATGTCTTCTGTATCCGTTCTGTTTTTGCAGAGCCATCTATTGAAAATGTTATGCCCAGCCCAATTTTTTTCTATGTAATTACTGTATAATGAACGGAAACAAAAAAACGGAACCATAAAAACAGACCGCAAAACACTGAAAAAGCCATACGCTCATGTGCATGAGCCCTTACAGTAATCTGCTGGAGGTGTCTCCTCAATGGAGAGAATCACCTGCACACAGGGTTCACTTAGGCCCGTTTTACAGGATTCTCTCAGGAAAAAAAAAAATGATTGTTTTGCACAAAAGTTCAGCCAGTTTTGTCTGTGACTATGTTCAGCGTTTGTTTTTCCGCGCTGGTGCAATCAACTTTTGATGCTTTTTCATGTGCACGAAATAAAGCTGAAGAACAAACTATATCTTCTAGCAACCATCAGAGAAAAACGCTCAGCATCCAGAGGCAATCTGTTTTTCACTGAAGCCCCATTCACTTCTATGGAACCAGAGGTGCGTGAAGAACACAATACAGAACATGCCGTGATTTTTCCTGAACGCAGACATGATGTGCACAGACACACTGAAATTATTGGGTCCAGATTCAGTCGTTTGCTTCACGCATTGCACCCGGACAGAAAACTCGCTTGTGTGAAAGAGGCCTTACAGCAATAAGGATGCACTCAGAAGACCACCAATCCATGGAGGGATCTGGCCAATAACATGTGAAAGACCCGTCAGAGCAAGGAGGGAAAACCTTTCACAAAGAAAAAGCTGTTCTCAACGATTGTGAACTAACCATCATCTAAACTGCTAATGTCACTGGTACAGGATATGAGGTAGCCATCACGGCCGACGCTAGCTTTAAAAAAGTGTGTAATTAATGTATTAACTTAAGTCTAGAAATTCTAATTATATTTTATGTTCTATCAGTCTAAGGTCCTTATTTATCAAAATCAGTGATACATAGGGTGTTCTAGTGGTGATAATCGTTCTCACCTCTCCTGTGTTTCCCCTGCGCTTATACTATAAGCAGTGATAAGCAGGGTGTTCTAGGTGATAGATAATCAGTTCTCCCCTCTCCTGTGTTTCCCCTGCGCTTATACTATAAGCAGTGATAAGCAGTTTGTTCTTGTGATATTATAATCAGTTATCATCTCTTGCCTTTCTAAAATGCCTGCAGAATCTTACACATGCAGTTGAGGTTTTTGGTATAAGTTCAGTAATTCCCAACTGAGGGGTACAGATTTAAAGTTACGGTTGGCCAAACCAACTCTAAGTGTAGAAGGGTGCGCGCTAGCAATATTCCTTCTTACACCAGCAAAATCTCTGCCATAAACATGCATAATACCTTGCTCTAATGCACGGCCTTGCAGACTCTGGACCTGGCATGTTTGAGTACAGCTTCAGAGATTATTGTTCTCTGAAACTTGGGCCTAGTTCTGAGGGGCTCAGACAACATGGGTCCTCTGTTTAGCACAGCTAGAATGATACTTCCTCTAAGCAGAGGAAGATCCAGGTCCATCACCTGGCAACCTAAAAAGGGGTTGACCCATCAATACAATACTACTGAGTAAGAAAATGCAACGAGTAGAAACATTTCACTTTTTTTTTTTTTACCGAGGACAAATTCATAGATTTCTTACAATTATTAATTATTGTCCGTTATTAAAGGAGTCAGAGTGTGATAAATGTTTTGGCTTACTGAATCCACAGACCTGGTGGCCATACAGAATATACACACATCTCCATGACCATAGCAAAATAATACATGAAAATGTTGATTTGGGTTAATTATAAAGAAAGAAAAAAGGGGGACATATAATAGCCCCTTTAAAGGGGTTGTCCAGTTTCATAGGGAACTGAACCATCCTTGGGATCAGCCTGCCATAAAGAACTGGTAAGTAGTTACCTAACAGACACGGCGCTGCTGCAGGTTTTCTCCCAGGCGTACTCTATTTACCAAGTTTCAGCGATGAGGTAATGTCTGCAACATGTGACCGCTGCAGCCAATCACTGGCCTGTTCCACTCACCACTGAGGCCGGTGCTTGGCTGCAGCAGTCACGTGTTTTGAGGTGATGTTACCACCGCAGTCAGGTAAACAGATCCTAGCCGACAGAGCCAGAACGGCACAAGGATCTGCCAAATAAGTACTTAACAGGTCTTTATTGCAGGCTGATTCTAAAGACTATGCCTCATGCGACCATTGCTGCCACACCATGTGCTGTATACTGCCAAGGTCAGCGATTGCTGCAACCAATCTAATCTCTCAGGTATAGGGGGACATCATTGCTGCAGCCAGAAGAGGATATCACGGCTGGAGGTTCAGAGCTGCGACGGGGATGAGCCTCCCTAGCGTAACCCGCAATGCTAGGAAGGCTTGTCCCCTTTGCGGCCTGCTATTGGCTGCCCCCCACCCCAATCTCCAGATGTTTTGATCCAAGCAATGGGAAGATGCAGCGGCGTCCGTGTGGGGATTAAGGGGGAAGCAGGTGCCGGGGAGCGGAGTAAGTATAATCTATACGAGGTGCCTGGGTCATTGAGAGGGAGATTTCATTATAGGGGATGGATAACCCCTTTAAAGGCCACAGGCAGAGGAGCATATCTTATGTGGATCAGATTTTGTCATCTATCAATTCTGATTTGCCAGATTTCACCCTTTGCAAGTCAATTTACATCTGGAAAGCTGTCAAAGGGGTTGTCTGAGTTCTTAATATGGATGGTCACCCTCAGGATAGGTCATCAGTATGTGATCGGTGGGTGTCCGAGGCCTGGCAAACCTGCTGATGAGCCGATTGAAGAGGCTGTGGCACTCCAATGAGCATCACAACCTCCTCACAGCTTACCAAGCACAGTACCGTCCGTTGGAGTTGCAGCTCTGCCCCATTCAATTCAATGGGACAGAGCTGCCCCTAGGCCATGTTACCGATGAACACGACATTTCTGGTCTTAGGGTGCATTCACACGACTATGTATTTTGTAAAAAAACACAGATCAACAAAAAATACGGATGATGTCCGTGTGACATCCATGTTGCATCAGTTTTTGGGCGGATCCATTGTAACCATGCCTATCCTTGTCCGCAAAAAGGCCAAGAATAGGAAATGTTCTCTCTTTTCTGCGAGGCGACGGAACGGACATGCTGATGCCCATATTTTTTGCAGCCCCATTGAAATAAATCAGTCCGTATCCTATCCGCAAAATATGAGGATCAGTTACGGACCAAAAATACAGTTGTGTGAATGCACCCTTATGATCATGAGGATAGGTCATCTGTATTAAACACTTGGACAACTCTGGGCTGCATTGCTGGGTAAAGGGATTATTTTCTAGTATCTGGCTAAATAGAGGCAGTGGAATAAACCACCCCAAACTCACCCATTCAATCCCCTGTGCCAGCACTGCCGCTCTGGTCCCTGACAGTCCTGCAGCAACTTCGGCACAAACTTCATTCAAGCTGCAGCCAATCACTGGCCTCAGTCAAGCTCTGTACATGCACAAATGACTGCTGAGGCCAATGATGGCTGCAACAGTCACAATGGTGAATGCAATGTCATCACAAAAGGACTAGAGCTGCCGGGTAGGTTGAGCAGTTGAGTTTAGGTTATTTTATACCATTTCCTCCTCTTAAGGTCGTTTTACATGGACCGATAAGACCAATTATCAGGGATGAGAACTTGTAGAAACACTTGTTTACAATAACTAGTCTGTGTTGGGCCATGTTTACAGTTGCGTTCGCCATTCCGGTAGCTAATTACAGCATGCAGTGGTATTTGCCCGGCTGAAACAAGGCATTTAGTCAATGGGCATCCAGCGGTACACAGTCATGTCCAGCAATGGCGGGTATGGCGAGATCCTGTAGCCTGATCCTCTGT
Source organism: Bufo gargarizans (assembly GCF_014858855.1). NCBI lineage: Eukaryota > Metazoa > Chordata > Amphibia > Anura > Bufonidae > Bufo > Bufo gargarizans. The sequence goes on along the minus strand of NC_058087.1, from coordinate 157,531,476 downwards.
TGGATCAGACATCAGATTCCCTTAGCTACTGTGAACATTGCCTTAGGGTGCTGCGACACGTTGCAGCTGTGCTGCATTTTTAGCTGTGCGTCGTACGCTGCTATCTCCAGAACTCCCATTTAAACAAATGGAGCGGCTGCGTGCAATTCCGGCCAGCCACTCAGTCTATTTCAGGGGGGCTCTATGTGGCCCCCGGTCTCATGATCACTGGGGGTCTCAGCGGTAGAACCCTCAATGATCTAATAGTGGATAATGTTCTATAACCAGAATACTCCTTTAAAGGGATTTTACCCCTATAACCTAAACATATGCTCATGTCCGAAGTAATAATAAGAATCCTAAGCTGGCCTTATTATACTTCACTGTGGCTCTATTTGCCCAAAAAACTCACTTAAGGTGCCCAAGGGGAGTCCGTTAATACAGGGTGCCCGGCCGCACCCCTCGCCATCCGGTGCCCAGCGCCGCCTCCGCAATCCTATCCGTCCCTCTGCCAGATACCGCGCCTGCGCACTAGGCTCAGCCTGATGCGCCGCAGACTCCTGGCAGCGGCTTCGTTGAGCGAAGTGCGCATGCGCATCAGGCATATCCTACAGGGTGGCGATAAATCAGTGACTCTCAGCCTATTGAAGGGGTACTCTGCTCTTATTTAAAGCCTTCTGTGACCCCCACCACTCCAGAGAATTAGAGGTAATCTATCACAAGGAATCTCACTGGTAAACCAGCACAGTGTCTTGTAAAGCAAGCTCAGTTGAATGCAATGATACATTTCAGTTCATTGCTTCATTCTGGAGAAAAGGTACTGCTCAGTCATATGAGAAGTTAAGCGCACCAAGGGAGGGATCAAGCAGCTCTGTGCACCAGTGTTCCTCCTGCTTCCACTTCCAGCCCCTCCCCTTTTCTTGAGTGACAGGGTCGGGTTCCTGCATAGTCATCTTGCCTGGCCCTGTCAATTGACAGGAAAGGGGGGGGGCTGGAACAGGAAACAGGAGGAGCAAGTTTGCTTGGGCCCACCCTCTGTGCACCTAAAAGGGACACGGTCACCTGGATTTCACTTACTGAGCTATTAACATCACATCAGTCTCCACGATTTACATAAAAATACTAGTATTACTGTCCTGTGTCTTGTAATTTCTCTATAAAATCACTTTTATTAATATGTTAATTACCTTGATAAGGAGCCCAGGGGCTGTCCCCTCTGGTGGTTTGAGACCAGCACCGCCCCACTGCTAATATATTCACTGCTCATCGCCGACATAATGTGTTTGTTGCGCCCGAAATCTCGCACATTTCCGGGCGCAACAAACACATTATGTTGGCGATGAGCAGTGAATATATTAGCAGTGGGGCGGTGCTGGTCTCAAACCACCAGAGGGACAGCCCCTGGGCTCCTTATCAAGGTAATTAACATTAATAAAAGCGATTTTATAGAGAAATTACAAGACACGGGGCAGTAAGACTAGTAAATCGTGGAGACTGATGTGATGTTAATCGCTCAGTGAAATCCAGGTGACCGTGTCCCTTTAACTTCTTATTTGCATATGGATTAAAACTACCTTTTCTCCAGGATGACGCGACGGATCACTAAGTGAAAGATATCGCTACATTCAATTAGCATTGGAGGTGATTTATCAAAGAAAATTTTGTTGTGCGGGCATCTAAAAAGTCACTACTTTTTAATGCGAAAAACTGACGTAAACCATCTTGATAAATGACCCCCATTGTGTCTGGTAAACAATACTCTGGGGGAAGACTTAATAAAAAGGGCTGGGCAACCTTTCTATAGTGATGGTTTATCCTTAGGATGGGCCATCACTAGCTGCTGAGGTGAAGCACCACCACGGGAAGATGGCAGCGGAACTACACAGTGCCACCAACCTCGTAGTGGAGGGAGATGGGTACTATAGCGCTGCTCCCAATTAGTGGCAGTAGCACTGCAGTCACAGGCACCTTCCACTACAATGCAGTTTATTTCCGGTGCCGATGACCATCACTTAAAAAATGCTGGACAAACCCTTTAAGAGGATGCAGAACTGGTGTAATTCGAAATGTTCCCTGTAAAGTGACGCTCGCAGCTGTGCAGGGACAAAAAATAAAGGGGCCGCAGTGCTACAGCCCCTTCACTCTAGGCATTGGCCCCCACAGATCAGGCGCAACGGTGTATTCTAGCAACTACTGTACAATCATCCCTTTTAGGGCTCATGCACACGACTGTAGGCCATCCGTGCCCGAGTTAGAGCGCAAACAGCGGGTTCGCAATATACAGGCACCGGCCGTGTGAATGCCGTATCACTAATTTACTTCAATTGGGTCTGCAATCCTCAAAGTACGAAGCGCACCGCAATGACATGTCCTATCTTTTGCCGTATATTGTGAATTCACACAGCCGGCGCACTTGCATTGTGGACCGTAATTTGCAGCCCACAGGATGGGCGGTCCAGGGGCAAGTGAATGAGCTCTAATAGAAAGGTAGAGGGATCACTGATCTATAATATACACTTCAGACCTCATAGTCTGGTCGGGGTTCCCAAATACACAGCAGTAAGAACCGTCACTATTACAACAGAGATGGCCACCTGAATTAAACTTTAATCCCTTAGCGTCAAGTGAGGTGCACAGGAAGGGTATGGAGTGCACCCAGAAGCCCAGCCCGCTGTATACAGTGCGGACTGTGTTATATGGGTGACACTCGCCCGCAATCTCCAGTATCAGAAACAATGCCAATCCCTTAGACGCCGTGGTTAATAGTGACCACGGCACCTAAACGGTTAGATATAGGGAGTCATTTTTTTTACATTCTGTGAAAGTATTAAAACAAAAAAATAAAAATGTCAATTTATCACGACAACTGTACTGACCCGCAAAATCAAGTTCCTACATCATCTTTACTGTACAGCGATTGCTGTGAAAATAACACCTAAAAAAACTAGTTTCTCCGTACATTATATAATACAGGGGCATTCCTGCCAAATAAAGTATTACAAAAGGGATACGCTAATGGGTTATAATGGTAAACAAGTTTATACTCACCTCATTGATCCCCCGCCGCGGCCATGCTGACAGTTCTGGGGTCTCCACTGCTCCCTACTTCCTGCTGACCCAACAGGAATTACCTGGGAATCACTGGATGAGGAAGGTGAGCTGGAACTGGAGAGCAGCAGGACCCGGGCACCGACAGAACAGCGGCGGACTGGTAAGAAAAATACAAGATGGTTTTTCTTTTACATCTGTATCCCACCGCAAGCCTTTATTTGGCTGGAATACCGCTTTAAATCCTGCCACTAAAAATGCAACTCCTCCCGAAAAACAAGGAAAAGCCCTCATGAGCTATTCCAATGGGAAAATCCTACAAGTTATGGCTTCAGGAAAACCTGGCTGACGTGCAGAGGGATTGTCTGAGATTTTGATGGGCTATCCTCAGGATAGGCCATCAAATTAGACTGGTGGGTATCTGACCCCCGGCATCCCCGCCAATCAGCTGTTTTAAGCAACCATGACGGTCCGATGAGCGCTGCGGCCTCTAAGGCTTGTGAAGTCATCTTCATCAGTCAAGTGAATAGGGCTGGGCTGCAATACCAAGCACAGCCACTATATGATGTAACGGCGCTGTGCACAGCAAGTCGTGAGGAGTGACCGTCGGGGTGTCAGACCCCTGCCGATCCTGAGGAGAGGAAATCAATATTAAACATCTGGAAGACCCTTTTAAAGATGCTGAGCAGAACAGTCCACACATCCAGTAGGAAATAGCATTAGGGCCCTTATACACAGATGGAGGATCGGGATGATTATTGGAAAAGAACATTCGTACAAACGCTCATTACCGATAACCGGCCCATGGAAATGAGCTGCCGATCACCCAACAGATGTCACCAAAAATCCTTGTCTGCAGAACATCGCCCTGTGCATACAGGGATATGCTGCCAACACTATGCAGAGTGGATGGAGGGTGAACTGTTTAAAGGGAACCTGTAGTACCTTATTGCAGCCTGTAGCGCAATTATACAGGTGTCTGTGTCTTACAGTGTCCCTGCAATACCGGCGCCTGCGCATTGTTCCATTCCGCTATGAGGTATTGTTTAAAAGCTCAATGCTCAGAAATCCGTACACAACATTCAATCAACCGGCAGTGAAGGAATCGGGCATCCTATCAAACGCTATGGGGAGGTGAAGGGGGCGCGCTAGACTTCAGGCGAGAAGGCCGCTGCCCCCTTGACTTCAAGACTATGGTTTACATAGCGTGGCCCGTTGAATAAGTCTTTTTACAGACTTTTGCCGCATTGCACAGAAAAGACACAGACCCTTTATAATCATACTACAGGCTGCCATACGGTACTGCTGGCGGTGTAATATGCATTTTCTAGGCGACAGGTTCTTTTTAAATAAAGATTGATCCCCACACCTATTCACTTGGTATCGGGATGTGAGAAAGGCCCTTTAAGGATACTTTCACACTAGCGTTTTTCTTTTCCGGCACAGAGTTCCGTCCTAGGGGCTCTATACCGGAAAATAACGGATCAGTTTTATCCCCATACAATGGAGAGCAATCCGCTCAGGATTTCTTCAGTTCAGTCTTTTCAGGACAGAGATAATACAGCAGCATGCTGCGGTTTTATCTCCGGCCCAAAAAACTGAACACTTGCCTGAATGCTGGATTGGTCCTTCCGGTCTGCGCATGCGGATGACACTGGAAATACGGATCCGGCAATCCAATGCACGTGTAAGACGGATCAGGATCCTGATCAGTCTTACAAATGCCATCAGTTGGCATACGTTTTGCCGGATCCGGCAGGCAGTTCTGGTGACGGAAGTGCTTGCCGGATCACTCTGCGCAAGTGTGAAAGTAGCCTAAGCGAGTGCCGATCACCTTATCGCAGTCTATTCCCGTCACAGGACCCTTAGGCAAAATTATAGAATGAATCACCCGTCTACACCAAGCAGGGGTCCGGGGATCTCCTATGTTAGGGCTGGGAGTCACTGGGACCCCATCAGAATTACTTCTACAGACTACAGGGCGGATTGTGCGGCCGCCATGGGACTAGGCTCTCATTCAACTGGACCGCACTAAAGGGTATGTTCAGTTTCTGCAAATCATTTCCATTGACTTCAACGGGAAGCCTGTTTGTTAATTGACAAGGTGCTGTTTGTTTTCCACGGTGTTCATTCTTGGTGCGTATTGCTCATCGCTTCCACATCCGAAACGTCCCCTTGAAGTGGACAGAATCAATAACCACGTCATAGTGCGCCAAGAAAAAGCGTGTCGGTAGAAAAACTGCACCCAAGAAACCATGAGGAATCCTGAAGCAGATTCCAAATTATTTTCTCAGCACACAAAACTGTGGACATTCCCCAAAACTGAGAGACCTGAGGCAGGCTGAAGGAGGCCCCTTACACTACAGGGGCACATTGTATGAGGTGCCTAGGAGGTACCTGCAGCTGGCATGCACCCCCTGCCCCGCGTACATCCTGCAGGAACTTTACATGTGTCTTTTACTCAATTTTACTATGTAGAGAGGTGGCAGGGACACCAGGGTGGGCACAGCTGTACATGTATGGCGATAACCATACGTATGACGCCACCCTGTACCCATACGCATGGCAGTTACCCTACACCTGTATGAAGATGCCTCCCTACACCCACATGTATGATGAAGCCACAGTGTACCTATAACTATGGTGATGTCACTCTACACATGAATAAAGATGTCACCTTGTAACCATACCTATCTTGCCACCCTGTACCCATATGCATGATGATGCCACAGTGTACCCATACCTATGGTGATGCCATCCTGTACACATCCCCTCCCCCAGCCGGGTGATCATGACTCTGCACGATGATGCTGACAAACAGTGTCATCCCTGAAGGGCACATGGCCGGGTAACCCTTCTGCTGCCGTGTATAAGGCAGAGCCGGCAATGGCCTGTGATCCCCACAGACGGGTCATTACTGTGTGCGGCGGGTGTCTAGTGATGGGTAGCAGGATAGCGGGCACTACAGGAGGGGTGAGGTACAGCGGGCACTACAGGAGGGGTGAGGTACAGCGGGCACTACAGGAGGGGTGAGGTACAGCGGGCACTACAGGAGGGGTGAGGTACAGCGGGCACTACAGGAGGGGTGAGGTACAGCGGGCACTACAGGAGGGGTGAGGTACAGCGGGCACTACAGGAGGGGTGAGGTACCGCGGGCACTACAGGAGGGGTGAGGTACCGCGGGCACTACAGGAGGGGTGAGGTACCGCGGGCACTACAGGAGGGGTGAGGTACACCGTACCGCGGGCACTACAGGAGGGGTGAGGTACACCGTACCGCGGGCACTACAGGAGGGGTGAGGTACACCGTACCGCGGGCACTACAGGAGGGGTGAGGTACACCGTACCGCGGGCACTACAGGAGGGGTGAGGTACACCGTACCGCGGGCACTACAGGAGGGGTGAGGTACACCGTACCGCGGGCACTACAGGAGGGGTGAGGTACACCGTACCGCGGGCACTACAGGAGGGGTGAGGTACACCGTACCGCGGGCACTACAGGAGGGGTGAGGTACACCGTACCGCGGGCACTACAGGAGGGGTGAGGTACACCGTACCGCGGGCACTACAGGAGGGGTTAGGTACACCGTACCGCGGGCACTACAGGAGGGGTGAGGTACACCGTACCGCAGGCACTACAGGAGGGGTGAGGTACACCGTACCACGGGCACTACAGGAGGGGTGAGGTACACCGTACCGCGGGCACTACAGGAGGGGTGAGGTACACCGTACCGCGGGCACTACAGGAGGGGTGAGGTACACCGTACCGCGGGCACTACAGGAGGGGTGAGGTACACCGTACCGCGGGCACTACAGGAGGGGTGAGGTACACCGTACCGCGGGCACTACAGGAGGGGTGAGGTACACCGTACCGCGGGCACTACAGGAGGGGTGAGGTACACCGTACCGCGGGCACTACAGGAGGGGTGAGGTACACCGTACCGCGGGCACTACAGGAGGGGTGAGGTACACCGTACCGCGGGCACTACAGGAGGGGTGAGGTACACCGTACAGCGGGCACTACAGGAGGGGTGAGGTACACCGTACAGCGGGCACTACAGGAGGGGTGAGGTACACCGTACCCCGGGCACTACAGGAGGGGTGAGGTACACCATACCCCGGGCACTACAGGAGGGGTGAGGTACACCGTACCCCGGGCACTACAGGAGGGGTGAGGTACACTACAGGAGGGGTGAGGTACTACAGCGGGCACTACAGGAGGGGTGAGGTACTACAGCGGGCGCTACAGGAGGGGTGAGGTACTACAGCGGGCACTACAGGAGGGGCACAATGGCCGTCACACAAAGCTCATGCTGTACCTTCCATCTCCATGTCCTCGGGCTCACTGAGCTGCTGCTCCCCGGGCTTCGGCTGCTGTTGTTGCTGCTGCTGGTGGTGGTTCATCTCTCTGGCTTCGGCCTCTGAGGCCTCGATCGGTCCTGCTCGCTGCGCCGGCGTAGATTTGGGCTGAAGGCCCGGTTGGGATGGGGCGGAGAGCGGCCTCGGCAGGGCCTGCGCAGCGGCTGCAGCCTGGGCCTTTCCCGCGGGCGCCTGCAGATGAGCGGAAGGAGGGAGAGCGGAGGGAGCCGGCGGCAGGGATACGCGCACGTATTTGCTCGCTATTCGCCCAATTTCGGCGCCTTTGAAGGGGTAGGCGCAGGGGATGCTGCTCCCCGGGGGCCCTCAGCGGCCGGTGAAGTGACACACGCTGCACGGAGTCCGGGGAACCGTCACTGGGCCTCGCAGCTGCAGGCCGCGGCCAGCTCTTGTGCTGCGCTCAGCTCTTGCCCCTCTGCTCATTGGGTAGATGAGAGCACAGCCGGTGCAGCGGGAGCTCTGCGGCCTGACCCTCTCCGGGAGCGCCCGCGTCTCATGTAACCCGCTGCTGTCAACCACAGTGCGGCCGAGCCCCGGGCCGCTTCTTTCCCGAGTGCAGGGCGGGAGCAGCCGGCAGCCACCGTCACCGAGAACCCCTTCTCCTGTCCCCTTTGGTGCTTTGCTCTTTCCCTCTCCTCAGCCTGTGTGTGGAGACGCCAGGCTCTCAAAATGGCGGCTCAGTGAAATGTCACATCCGCATGGGGCAGCGTGAGAGGAGGAGGGAGGGGAGGCGGGGGAGATAATCAAAGCGTGAGCCCGCCACATCCCTCCTCCTCCTCCTCCTCCATCCCTCTCCCCTCCCGGCTGTGGTGTGGAGGGTCCATATTACATGGCACACTGCATGGTATTGCTGCCATCACTCATGACAGGGCTCACCCTGCGCCCAAAGTGGGGTCTGTGGTATTACTGGCACATCATCCCCCAGGGGGGCTCCATCCATGAGGAGGGGCAGCTTCCCCTGGGGACCGATGGACACCTATGTCTGCAGGGTCACTACCCGGTTTAGTGGATGGCGCTAGTTCATTTTTAACCTCAGTTTACAGCAGCGGTTCTCATCCTTTTCATGCCAAGTACCCCCTACAACAGGTTCCCACCGACTACCCCCAAAGAAGCGAACAATGGTAAATGTTAACCCAGTAAAGTTATTCTCCCACCGCTGTCATGGGCGCTGTTCTAAACCCATGTCAGCAGATCTTTCAGATGAATAGCGCAGCATGCAGCACTAACCTTCCTGGCAAAATGGCAGACAACGTATTAGGACCCATGATTAAATTAAAATTACATTCCGCACTACCAAACATACAGGAGAAGCCAGCACCACATACTTGTTACATCCAGTGATGTCTCATATAGATGTTCTCTTTCCTCATCTTCTCCATTCGGACAGACCACCATGATGGCCTCTTTTAGCCATGTATCATCTCTGCTGAGTTTGTCCCACCTTGTGAACACCCCATCCTGCCACCATCAATACAGTGCCTGCTGTGGTCCCCAATAATATACTGCAGAAAAAGATGATCTTCCAGAAAATGCTAGTATCACACAGATACGGCCTCCTTCATTATTGCCATTCAGTGCTCTCAAAAATAACTGCCCAGCAAATAGTGCCACAAACACAGCATTCCCCAAAAATAATTGTGCTTAAAGGGGTTCTGCACTTTGTTTAAACTGATGATCTATCCTCTGGATAGATCATCAGCATCTGATCGGCGGGGATCCAACACCCAGGACCCTCACCAATCAGCTGTTTGAGAAGGCAGCGGCGCTCCAGCAGCGCCGCGACCTTCTCACTGTTTACCGCTGGCCCAGTGACATCACGACTAGAATCGGTGGCCTGGGCGGGGCTAAGCTTCGTTCACTTGAATGGAGCTTAGCCCCGCCCAGACCAGTTGATACAAGTCGTGACCTGCGGCAAACAGTGAGAAGGCCACGCCGCTGCCTTCTCAAACAGCTGATCGATGGGGGTCCCGGGTGTCGGACCCCCGCCGATCAGATGCTGATGAGCTATCCAGAGGATAGATCATCAGTTTAAACAAAGTGCAGAACCCCTTTAAGCTGATACTGTGCCAGGGTGCACACAGCAACAGTGCTCCTACGAGTCCCACCTATAGTAATAATTTTCTCCCAGAGTCCCCATACAGTGCACCTATTAGTAATAATTTCACCCTTCATGCCCATACTAGTAATCATATTCCCTATAGTCCCCCAGTAATAATAAAAACCCACCATAATGCCCCAGGTAGAAGTAGTGCCCACCATAATGCCCCAATAGTAATAATGACTGTCTATAGTGCCCCAGTAGTGCTAATGCCTAATAGTGCCCCAGTAATAGTAAAGCCCACCACAGTATCCCTAATAGTATTAAAGCCCCAGTAGTCCTAAAGCCAACCATAATGCCCTCCAGTAGTTTTAAATCTCTCACAGTAGTAAATATGACCTCTAATAGTGCCCCCAGTAGTACTAATACCCCCTAAAGCACCCCCAGTAGTAATGACTCTCACCATAATACCCCCTAGTAGTATGTACTAGAAGTAATAAAGCCCCCTATAGTGCTCTCGGTAGTAATGGATCTGCAAAAACGCTTCAGTTACAATAATACAACCGCATGCATCCGTCATGAACGGATCCAGTTGTATTATGTGTTCTATAGCCATGACGGATCCGCCATGAACACCATTGAAAGTCAATGGGGGACGGATCCGTTTTCTATTGTATCAGAGAAAACGGAACCGTCCCCATTGACTTACATTGTGTGCCAGGACGGATGGCAGCGTTTTGGAGTCCGTCTCCAGAGCGGAATGGAGACTGAACGGAGTCAAACTGATGCATTCTGAGCGGATCCTTTTCCTTTCAGAATGGATTAGGGCAAAACTGATCCGTTTTGGACCGCTTGTGAGAGCCCTGAAACGGATCTCACAAACGGAAAGCCAAAACGCCAGTGTGAAAGTAGCCTAAGACGTATAGCACGCTGACCTATACAAGTCAATGAGGTCACATACACCTCTGTTTTTTCGTGGATACATGTGCTTGATCCAAGAATCTTGCTGTGTAGGTCTTATTGTCTGTTTTTGGTGGATGAGAATAGTTGCTTTTCGAGGATACGCTTTTTTGAGGACCAAAGGCCATGTGTATGAAGCCTGATTCACACGAGTGAAACACGGTGTATGTGTCGGCCGCATCTCCAGGACCAACCATGGCTCCCCAAACTGACTGAATCATACTGTTTTATGATAGAGTCAGTTGCCATCATCATGTGAGTACAGTGCAATAGACCCACAATCAGATTCGCATTACGGACAAGGATAGGACTGTTCTATTAGGGGCCAGCTGTTCCGTTCCACAAAATACGGAATGCACACGGACGTCATCCGTATTTTTGCGGGCCACAAAATACATACGGTCGTGTGCATGAGCCCTAACTGATTGAAATAACTGATCAAATAACTGAAGTGTGAAGTCAGCCTTAGGGCTCATGCACATGACTGTATGTATTTTGAATTCCGCAAAAACGGATTTGCAAAAAATACGGATGACGTCCGTGTGCATTCTGTATTTTGCGGAACGGAACAGCTGGCCCCTAATAGAACAGTATTATCCTTGTTCATAATACGGACAATAATAGGACATGTTCTATTTTTTTGCGTAACGGAAATACAGACATATGGAAACGGAATGCACATGGAGTAACTTTCGTTTTTTTTGCGGACCCATTGAAATGAATGGTTCCGTATATGGTCTGTAAGAAAAATGGAACGGACACGGAAAGAAAATACGTTTGAGTGCACGAGGCCTTCGAGCTCATGCACATGACCGTATTTATTTTGCGGTCCGCAAAAAATACGGATGACATCCGCATGCATTCCGTATTTTGTGAAACGGAACAGCTGGCCCTTCATAGAACAATACTATCCTCGTCCGTAATGGGGACAATAATAGGACATGTTCTTTTTTTTTGCGGAATGGAAATACGGACATACGGAAACTAAATGCACACGGAGTAACTTCCGTTTTTTGCTGACCCATTGAAGTGAATGGTTGCACATACGGTCCGCAAAAAAAAACGGAACGGACACGGAAAGAAAATACGTTTGTTTGCATGAGCCCTTACTGTTGGAAATAACTCATCAAATAACTGAAGTGTGAACTCAATCTTAGACCGTTTTTCGGGTCTGCATTCGAGCCACAGTTTTTGCGGCTCGGGTGCGGACCCATTCACTTAAATGGGGCCGCAAAAGATGCGGACAGCACTCCGTGTGCTGTCCGCATCCTTTGCTCCGTTCCGTGGCCCCGCAAAAAAATATAGCATGTCCTATTCTTGTTCGTTTTGCGGACAAGAATAGGCATTTCTTCAATGGGCCGCCCGCACTAATATACATGGTGGGTACAGGAAGTTTATGTACGGAAATTGACCTGCAGTGCGGATTTTGAAATCCGCAGCATGTCTGTTTTTTGTGTGGATTTTCAGCGCAGATTTTACTCTTTGCCATACAAAGGTTGAGATCTGGGATAAATCCACTTCAAAATCTGCATGCGTTGGGACCACATCCATCTGGTCTAGGACAACTTATATGGCAAGGAATTGTATGGAGCTGTGGCCGAACAAGTATGTACACCTTTGTATGGAGCTTTCAGGTTGCTTAATCTGTACGATGTAATGAAGTAAACATCCATGTCTTATGATCTTGGGTGCTGGGAATTGATATCATTTTTCTTGCGTTTTAATACTGAAAAAAAAAGTTGCACCATATTCCTATACCCCTATAACTTTTTTTGTAGTTATGTGTACGAGGCTGTGTGAAGGCTCATTTTTTGCGGGACAATCTGTACTTTTCAGTCATACAAATTTGAAGTGTGTGCGACTTTTTGATCCCTTTATTTTTTTTTAAAGTCTTTATTTATCATTTTGAAAAGTAATCATTCAACAGTTCACTAAACCAAATGCACACAAATCAGTATGAGATTACAACAGCCACTTGATATGTTAGACAGATTACACAAAATTCTTGTCAGTGTAATTCCTTCCAGCCATTATTCTCGCTGTTGCTTCCTAGTAATTGTATTATGAGTTTTGACGCCATTCACTCACACATATACACCACCTCGGCGCCGCAGGACTCCCACCTTCCATTAGATTGTCAATGTTCTAGCAGCCAGCCACAAACCCCAAATTTCTCCGGGCTGCCTCTAGCAAGATATGTCATTTTATACATTGGCAAAGCCTCTTCTATAAGTTGCATCCAATGTTGGACTGATGGGACTTTAGGGGGCTTTCAGTTCAACAGGATAGACTTCCTAGCATAGAACATTAGAAGTAGATATAGCATCTTAGAGTATTTGGTCTGCATCAAATCATCCACCAGTCCTAACAAGCTGTTTTCCAGGGAGCTTACCGCCAGCAACCCTAACTTCAAATTCAGGAACTCATGGATGTCTGACCAGAATTCTGCAATTTTCGGGCACTCCCAGATCATGTGAATTAGAGTGCCAACTTCTCTATTACATCTAGTACATAACGAGCTGTTAAGTCAACGCATCCGCTCTAGTCTGGCTGGGGTTAAATAAACTATGTATCCACTTCACTTGTATCAGCTGATCCATGGCACTTATGACTGTATTCCTCCAGTTATGTATAAGCTCCTTCTCATGCCTATCTTCTAATCTCAGAATTTCCTTCTGCCACCTTGTCAATGCCCTGGTCAACAGGGAAGGCTAGTTGGGAGATAACAATTTTTTCAATCTCTCCATATTCTATCTTGACTCTGCCACTTCCGAGTTGTTCTACACAGGCGTGCCTTAATTGGAAGTATCTAAGGAGGCTATTCCGAGGTATGCCAAATTCCTCCTTTAGAAGTAAGACACCTAACTGGATATTTACCCATTCTATACAGAACATTTATCAGAGCCTCATATGATCCTAAGAGTGCTGCTTCCAGCACTATAGCTGGATTATTGGCATCTGCCCTTACTTTACAGCTTGCATATGTCAATTGGACGGCACAATAATATCTATACATATCCGGCAGAGCCAAACCACCCCTAGTATATGGCGCCTTCAAGGTTTCCCTGGCCAATCTGGGTTGCGTGTTCGCCCAGAGGATTGGAGCCAGTAGTTTGTCGATTGCCACAAAGTGAGATTTCTGAAGAACAACTGGCACCGCCCTATATACATATACATAAAGAAGTTTAGGTAGAATTATCATTTTGAAAATGTTAATACGCCCTACTAAAGATAGAGGAAGAGTTTCCCATGCTTTCAGTTTTCGGGTAATAATGTTAATGTTAATATGTTAAGTGGGATGAATTGCTGTATATCTTTATCTATTATAATTCCCAGATATTTAAAGTGGTCAACCACCAATAACTTGGTGTCACCACCAGACATCTGAGAAGCTCTGACAGATGCCTTTCAGAACCTCCTCCTTGAGCTTCCTTTGTTTTGCTTTCAGTTCCTCATCTCGTTAGCCTCTCTCAGCTGTCATGTAGTTGTACTGATTGCATCCCTTTAAATTCCTCCCCATAGTGCATTAGTGTGCAGTTTATAGTTCTTCCTGGAGTGTGTGTGCATGCTGATCCTACTTCCCAGTCTTCTACAAGATAAGTGTTGTGCATTCATTTGTGATTTTCTGGTTGCTGGATCCCAGGTGACCCTGACTCCCTCCGTATCTAGTGTAGGGAGCCGGTGGTCGTGTCCCCTCACTATTATAGGGTGTTCAGGTGTTATACAGCCGAGGTACGAGGATATGCGATCATCCACCATTGGGGTGTTCGCATAGGCTGAGCAGTCAGGGAGAGTGCCAGGTCTGATGCAGGGGTCTCCCTTTTTGTTCCTTAGTTTTGGATCCAGTGAGTCGTATATTCATTTTGTGTTGTCTTGTTTCCTGTACACCTTCCGTGACATTATAAACCACCAAAACCGTCTCAAGCATGGATCCGGTTTCACTTTTGACTGAACGCTTCCAGGGTCTTTCATTGGAGGTAGCTGATCTCCGTAAGACTCTTTCTCAGTTTCAAGTGACCGGTTCAGCTTGCGTTCATGGAGTTTGTTCTGAGCCTAAGATCTCGCTCCCGGATACGTTCTGCGGGGGTAGTGAGAATTTTGTGCGTTTTAGAGAGGCTTGCAAACTCCATTTTCGCCTTCTTCCCCATTCCTCTGGTGATGAGGAACGGAGGGTGGGGATCATTATATCGCTGCTCAGGGGTAACGCTCAGTCGTGGGCCTTTTCGCTGCCGGTGGGGGCACGGCCCCTCCGTTCAGTGGATGAATTCTTTTTAGCCCTGGGTCAGATATATGATGATCCGGATCGTATTGCTTTGGCTGAGTCTAGACTACGTCTGTTATGCCAGGGTAAACAATCCGCAGAGATATACTGCTCAGAATTTCGGAGATGGGCAGCTGATACTGGTTGGAATGATGCTGCACTCCGAAGTCAATTTTGCCATGGTCTTTCAGAGGGATTGAAAGATGCATTTGCCTTTCATGAGAGGCCTACTTCCTTGGACTCTGCTATGTCTCGGGCCGTTCGTATTGACAGGCGTCTTAGAGAGAGAGGAGAGATCACTCCTTCCTGTCATGCTCAATCCCAGGACAGTGCAGCAGTCTCTCTCTGTGCGCAGGGGTCTCAGTCGCTGTCAACCCCTTCTGAGCAGGAGCCCATGCAGCTGGGGTTGATTGCCTCTGACAATAGAAGATTCAGCCCGCATGGGAAGGTTTGTTTTTGTTGTGGAGGTATAAATCATTTGGCAAATGTTTGTCCCTCTAGGAGATTCAGGCAGTTTTTTGGGAGTAATAAAGAAACAAAAAGGAAAAAATCCTTAAAAAATGTTCCATCTGTTACCATTGGCAGGGTTGAGGCGGAAATTGAAGGTTTTCCGTTTGCTTGTAGTTCCCGTTTTGTCCTGCCTGCCAGGGTGGCGCTAGAGAGCAAGAACATTTTTTGTGAGATTTTTGTAGATAGTGGAGCAGCTGTCAATCTCATTGATAATCAATTTGCGATAACTCATGGTTTCCAGGTATGCACTTTGGGAAAGGATATTCCTGTTTTTGCTATTGATTCCGCTCCACTTTCTCAGAAATCATTAAAGGGCATAGTTCACAATATCCGTTTAATTGTGAGTGATGCTCATGTTGAGGATGTGTCATGTTTCGTCCTTAGCGGATTGCCTACTCCTCTAGTGTTGGGGCTACCCTGGCTCACTAAACATAACCCCACCATTGATTGGCAAGCGAGGCAAATAAATGGTTGGAGTGACTTTTGCAGAGAGAATTGCCTCACGACATCTGTTTCTGAGGTTTCTACTAAGACTGTACCATCCTTTCTCTCTGAATTTTCAGATGTCTTCTCTGAGAGTGGAGTTCAGGATTTGCCCCCGCACAGGGAGTACGATTGCCCTATTAATCTCATCCCAGGCGCCAAGCTGCCTAAATCTCGTTTATACAATCTCTCCCAACCTGAAAGGGTCACTATGCGTGCTTATATCTCTGAGAGTCTGAGAAAAGGACACATACGACCCTCGAAGTCACCTGTTGCCGCAGATTTTTTCTTTGTTAAGAAAAAAGATGGTTCTTTAAGACCTTGTCTGGATTTCAGGGAGCTGAACAGTATCACAATTCGTGACCCTTATCTGCTTCCTCTGATCCCGGACCTGTTTAACCAGATTGTTGGGGCTAAAGTTTTTTCCAAATTAGATCTAAGAGGGGCATACAACCTGGTCAGGGTCAGAGAAGGAGACGAATGGAAGACGGCCTTCAATACCCCTGAGGGCCATTTTGAGAATTTGGTTATGCCTTTTGGTTTGATGAATGCTCCAGCTGTTTTTCAGCATTTTGTGAACAGCATTTTTTATCATTTAATGGGGAAATTTGTATTAGTGTATTTGGATGACATTTTGATTTTTTCTCCTGATTTCAAAACTCATAAGGAACACTTACGTCAGGTCTTGCTCATCCTGCGGGAGAATAAATTGTACGCGAAACTGGAAAAATGTGTGTTTGCGGTTCCAGAAATTCAATTTCTGGGGTTTCTTCTCTCCGCTTCTGGTTTTCGCATGGACCCCGAGAAGGTCCGCGCTGTGCTTGAGTGGGAGCTTCCTGAGAATCAGAAGGCGCTGATGCGTTTTTTGGGCTTTGGCAATTATTACAGGAAGTTTATTTTGAATTATTCCTCTGTTGTTAAACCACTCACTGATATGACCAGAAAGGGGGTAGATTTTTCTTCCTGGTCGGTAGAGGCGCGTAAGGCCTTTTCTAATATCAAGGAGAGTTTTGCTTCCGCTCCCATCTTGGTACAACCTGATATTTCTCTACCCTTCATAGTTGAGGTTGATGCTTCTGAGGTGGGTGTGGGTGCGGTATTGTCTCAGGGTTCCTCTCCTGCCAAATGGCGACCGTCTGCCTCCGCAGAGAGAAATTACGATGTGGGAGATAGGGAGTTGTTGGCCATCAAGTTGGCTTTTGAGGAATGGCGCCATTGGTTAGAGGGAGCCAGACACCCTATTACCGTGTTTACTGACCATAAAAATCTAGCCTACTTGGAGTCAGCCAAGCGTCTGAACCCGAGACAGGCCAGATTGTCTTTGTTCTTTTCAAGGTTTAATTTTGTTGTCACGTTCCGCCCTGGGGTTAAGAATGTGAAGGCAGATGTCCTGTCACGTTGTTTTCCGGGAGGTGGGAATTTTGAAGACCCGGGTCCCATTTTGGCTGAAGGTGTGGTGGTCTCTGCTCTTTATCCTGAATTGGAGGCAGAGGTGCAGGTAGCCCAGTCAGAGGCTCCTGATCTTTGTCCTCCTGGGAGGTTGTTTGTGCCTCTCGCTTTAAGACACAAGATTTTTAAGGAACACCACGATACGGTCCTTGCTGGGCACCCGGGGGCAAGAGCCACAGTGGATCTCATCGCTCTGAGATTCTGGTGGCCTGCGCTTCGTAAGTCGGTTGAGGGTTTTGTGGCAGCCTGCGAGACCTGCGCTTGTGCCAAAGTCCCTCATTCACGGCCATAAGGTCCTCTCCTTCCCTTACCCATTCCTTCCCGTCCTTGGACACATCTGTCCATGGACTTCATAACGGACCTGCCTCGTTCCTCGGGGAAGACTGTGATTCTGGTGGTGGTGGACCGTTTTAGCAAAATGGTGCATTTCATCCCTTTTCCTGGCTTGCCCAATGCTAAGACGCTGGCGCAGGCATTTATTGATCACATTGTCAAATTGCATGGTATTCCTTCAGACATAGTCTCTGATAGGGGCACGCAGTTTGTTTCCAGATTCTGGAAGGCTTTCTGTTCTCGCTTGGGGGTTCGGTTGTCATTCTCTTCTGCTTTCCACCCGCAGTCGAATGGCCAGACAGAGCGCGTCAATCAGAATCTGGAGACATATCTGCGCTGTTTTGTGGCGGAGAATCAGGAGGATTGGTGTTCTTTTTTGTCCCTTGCTGAGTTTGCTTTAAATAACCGTCGTCAGGAGTCCTCTGATAAGTCACAATTTTTTGGTGCATATGGGTTTTATCCGCAGTTTGGGACATTCTCGGGAGAGGGGTCTTCTGGTTTACCTGATGAGGACAGATTCTCCTCGTCTTTGTCATCTATTTGGCAAAAGATTCAGGATAATCTAAAGAGCATGAGTGAGAGATATAAGCGTGTGGCGGATAAGAGACGTGTGCCTGGTCCGGACCTGAATGTTGGTGATCTGGTGTGGTTGTCTACTAAGAATATCAAATTGAAGGTTCCCTCCTGGAAGTTGGGTCCTAAGTTTATTGGGCCTTACAAAATCTTGTCTGTCATCAATCCTGTTGCCTACCGTCTTGATCTTCCTCAGACTTGGAAGATGCATAATGTTTTTCATAAGTCCTTATTAAAACCTTATGTCCAACCCATTGTACCCTCGTCTTTGCCTCCTCCTCCGATTATGGTTGATGGTAATCTTGAATTTCAGGTCTCTAGGATTGTGGATTCTCGTGTTGTCCGCGGTTCTCTCCAGTACCTCGTTCATTGGGAGGGTTATGGTCCTGAGGAGAGGATGTGGGTCCCAGTGACGGACATTAAGGCCACTCATCTCATCAGGGCTTTCCATAGGTCTCATCCTGAGAAGGTGGGCTCTGAGTGTCCGGAGTCCACTCGTAGAAGGAGGGGTACTGTCACCACCAGACATCTGAGAAGCTCTGACAGATGCCTTTCAGAACCTCCTCCTTGAGCTTCCTTTGTTTTGCTTTCAGTTCCTCATCTCGTTAGCCTCTCTCAGCTGTCATGTAGTTGTACTGATTGCATCCCTTTAAATTCCTCCCCATAGTGAATTAGTGTGCGGTTTATAGTTCTTCCTGGAGTGTGTGTGCATGCTGATCCTGTGACGAACTGGACCGCCGCATCCACAATACGTCACCAAACCGTCACAGCGCCCCTAGCGGTCAATCCGCAAACAGGCCTCCCAGCCACTTTCAGCACACCGACAGTCTAACTTGAGTCCGTACAGTCGATAGGCTGAAAGCGCAGGGAGTGGACCTCCGACCGACCGCAAGTAAGCGTGCGACGAACTGCGACCGGAACTACACACAGGGTAGTTTAACTGCCACCACCTCACAATTTATGGGAGCGAGGAACCCACTATCTAGATAACACAACCGAGTAGCTTTCCCTTCGGAGAGGCTAGGGTAAGTTTTTGCAGTGTTTGAAAACAGGCATATGGCTAGAGAAATGACTTGGAGGTCATTTATTATATATCTATCTACAATACAAATTATCACGATGCACAGTAATTATTAACACAATAATCAAGGAAAGTATAGTCCAATAAACAAAAGGGAGAAAAGAAAGAAAATACTTAGTTTCCGCAGAAAAGATGTCCGTTGGTGAAATAGTCCGTTGCAGGGGTAAAGTCCAAGAAGCCTTTGTCCAGTGTAATATGCCTACAGCCCACGGGTTCTCTGGCTGAGGCCCTCTTTAAGTGTTGTTAAAAGTGGAGAACTCCTTTAGCAGATTCTAGGTCTTTGTTATAAAGGGTCCCAGAAACAAGGCGGGAAATTGAGAGTCCGCCTGCTGGGCAGGCTGTATTCCTGAGGTGAATGTCAGTTCTGAAATATGGCATGTGCCATATCGTGGGATGTCTCCGCTGTACACAAGTAACAAGCACATATTCACATTCCCCACAAAATATGGAGTTCAGGGATACCAAATATTACTATTATAACTGGTTCTATGATGGGGTAACACCATAACTTTACCTGGGTACATCTTAGAGTTATGTTTGTCCTATGTAAACGTCCAGTGAATTCTGAGTGACACGATGATGTAATTTTTACGTCCGTAAGATGCATGGTCTCTCTTAAAAAGGTAAAAATCATATCTCAGATTCATGTTGCAATCTGGGAAACCTTGGTGCCGGCCTGTCTGCAGCAAGTCAGCTTACAGACCCTTATAGCAGCGACACCATATGGCTCCCCCCCAGGTGCAGTCTTCACACCTAGCTGTGATATCTCCTCAGGAAGGGAAGTTCTTTTGTCCACCTGAGGAAGCCAGCTGTAATTGCGTTATCTGCTGGGCATCTATTGACTGACTTGAACAAAAGGACTATGTTGTTCTCTGGGTACAACAGAAGGACAGAAGGAGACGCTCTGAATAATCAAATTGTAGGTTCTGGGGCCTAGGGAAATAATTACTGTTTAATAGACTTACTGTTCAATAAGGCAGAGTAATATTGATAATATTGGGAGGACAGTTCAATATTCTCGCGGATCATCCGTGACAGATCCTACTTCCCAGTCTTCTACAAGATAAGTGTTGTGCATTCATTTGTGATTTTCTGTTTGCTGGATCCCAGGTGACCCTGACTCCCTCCGTATCTAGTGTAGGGAGCCGGTGGTCGTGTCCCCTCACTATTATAGGGTGTTCAGGTGTTATACAGCCGAGGTACTAGGATATGCGATCATCTACCATTGGGATTTTCGCATAGGCTGAGCAGTCAGGGAGAGTGCCAGGTCTGATGCAGGGGTCTCCCTTTTTGTTCCTTAGTTTTGGATCCAGTGAGTCGTATATTCATTTTGTGTTGTCTTGTTTCCTGTACACCTTCCGTGACACTTGGACCTGGGCGATATTGGACTCCCTTCCTCTCAGTCAACCAGATAGAGCACCGACTTGGCCCAATTAACCTTCAGACCGGAGAATCCCCCATAATCATTCACTGCCTCCAAAAGCGCTTATAGCGACCCACCTGTGTGTCCCAAGTATGCCAGAATGTCATCTGCATATAAGGATAACTCCTCAGTTATCCCTGTGATGTTCCAACCTTCTATACAATTACAGCATTACTAATGCAAATATCAGTGGAAATAGAGGGCATCCCTGCCGTGTACCTCTAATTTGTGGTGAACGGTTCTGCCAGATATCCATTTACTCAGGCTGTGGGTCGTCAGTATAAGAGTCGCACCCATTGCAAAATGTTCCCTGGGAACCCAAATCTTTCCAAAATCTCCAATAGAAAGATCCATTCTACCGAATCTAATGAGGCTATGGCTCTATTGCCCATGATATCATGTTTAATCTGTATGTTGTGTGACACAGTGAGGGGTTGTGTCTGGCAAGGCAGGTATTTTCCTCCCAGCATGTGCGGCTAAGCTGGCTTCCAACCAGGTCAGGTCAAATACCGGACCTGAGTTTTAATCCCGGTCTGGGTTTTGGCAGCATCTGGCTGTCCTTAAATAGGCAGCTGGGCTCAGCAGAGATGTCTCTGTTTTTGGGATCTGAGGCTTTGTGCCTTACTGGAGGGCTGAGAGCCGCACGCTGGGGAAATAGGACCCCTAAAGCCAGCTGTGGACTACTGGAGGCAGAACTGCAAGCAAGGTGACTTGTGTTATATGAACTTTCCATTGTGTGTAAATTAACACCAAGACTGCAAAGTTATGTGCTGTTTTGTGCAATTGCCTCAAGTGCTAATAAACACGGACTTTTTGAGTTAAGAATTTCGTATTTTGCCTCTGTTCTGCGCCCGCTTACCCTAACTACCAGAGCGAAGCCCCACAATTGGTGTAGGATGCGGGCAAGAGCAGTGAGGCCGGTGTGAATGCTGATATTTTTGGTTTCTACATTTTTCAGGTAAGTTTGTATGTCATAGATTAAATCAGCTATATTACAACCAGTGCCCCACGACATAAATGGAAGCTGTTGTGAAGGCCCCTTATGGAGGCTAATCTGCAGCAGCGACGACGACATCAAAACCTACCTGGCAAAGTACGAGAAAGTGGCCATCAGGGAAAAGCTACCCCGTGACCAGTGGGCTGAGGCCATCTCTCCATCCCTGGCATCCGAATTCCAGCTGGTGTATTTCGACTTGATGGAAGATCAAGCGGCCGACTACCAAAAAGTAAAAGGTGAGATTTTGGCAAGACTGGGGGTGAATGTGTTGGTCCAGGCCCAGCGGGTACTATTGAACAGTTGGTGGTCCCCAAGGCTTATCGCAAGCTTGTGTTAGATCTAGCCCACCAACACATTCTTGGGGGTCACCTGGGGCTTCAGAAAACTCAGGATCGGATTCTACAGCGGTTTTACTGGCCCAGCATATTCAAAAAAGTGAAAGAGTTTTGTAAGTCTTGCCCGACCTTCCAGATAACTAGCCCCCAGCCACATTTCCGTAGTCCTGTAGTATCTCTCCCGATTATCGAAGTACCATTTGACGAATAGCCATGGACCTCATAGGCCCATTACCGAAGTCCGCCAGAGGGCATGAACACATCTTAGTCATTCTAGACTTTTAACCCGGGTGATCCGGTTTTGGTTCTGGTGCTGGCAGGGGCCCTACGAGGTACTCGAGAAAATTGGAGATGTAAACTACAAGGTACACCAGCCAGGGTGGCAAAAGCCAGAGCAGGTTTACCATATGAATTTACTCAAACCGTGGAAAGATAGGGAAACCTGTACAGAAGACAGTCCGCGCCGGGTTTTCTAGGAGAAGAGGTATCGGCCCTCTGTCTGATGCAAGAGAGGCGGCTGCCACATTAAAAATTGCTGACAGCCTCTCCTCTATACACAGTCAGGAGGCCAGGGAGTTTGTTAGTCGGAACACGGATGTGTTCTCGGACCTCCCTGGATTCACTTCCATAATCCAGCATGACATTGTCACTGAGCCTCAGGCAAAAGTCTGATTAAAATCATACCGGGTACCCGAGGCTCGGTGACAAACCATATTGGAGGAGGTGCAGCTAATGTTGCAGCTAGACGTCATTGAGTAGTCAAAAAGTGAATGGGCCAGTCCTATAGTATTGATACCCAAGCCGGACGGGACATTGCGGTTTTGTAACGACTTTCAAAAACTTAACGAGGTTCCAAATTCGATGCGTATCCCATGCCCCGGGTGGATGAGCTCATCGAGAGGTTAGGACAAGCCCGGTATTTTTCTGTTTTGGATCTCACGAAAGGGTACTGGCAGGTGCCCTTAACGGAGGCCGCCAAAGAGAAAACTGCCTTCATCATGCCTGAGGAGCTGTATCAATATAAGGTCTTACCCTTTGGTCTGCATGGCGCCCCCGCCAATTTTCAGCGACTAATGAACATTGTGCTTCGTCCACATCATCGGTACGCTTCGGCTTACCTGGACGATATTGTCATCCATAGTACCGACTGGGAAAGTCACCTACCCAAAGTGCAGGCTGTAGTGGACTCCCTTCGTAAAGCTGGCCTAACCGCTAACCCAAAAAAATGTGCGATAGGGTTAGAAAGTCTAAGTACCTGGGGTATGTCATTGGACGCAGAGTCATCAAACCCCAAGTGAACAAAATCGAGGCGATAGGGTATTGGCCCCGACTATTGTTGAGCGAGCATGCTCGGCCAAATACCAGCTATGTGCTTAAGCGCAATGCTCAAGTCTCCTCCCCGCACATTTTGCCGCTACTAAGCAGCCAATAAACGTTCAGAGTACTGCCCTCACTGTAATGCCAGTAGCCATGCTGGCTACTGGCATTACAGTGATTGGCTGGCCGAAACACATCATCGGGTGCTATATATCATCAGGGAGTGCTGAGGATAGGAAGGGACAGAGAGTGTAGGGAGTGTAATCGAATATTATAAGTGTACAAAAACGTTTCAGAGACCCAAAAGTCCTTGTAAGGACTATTGTGTGCGACAGCAGCAATATATTTTTGTAGCGCAACCTGCGCTAAATTGCTGTGTTAGGGAGAGCTGTGCATAGGAAGGGACAGCAGCAATATATATTTTTAGCGCATCCTGCACTAAATACTGTGTAATAGGCCGCTGCGTACAGTTAAATTATCCGCGCCACATCTCCTGTTTAAAGTCTGCGCATCCCTAAAATATCAGTGACATCCAGTGCACTTTTTCCGTAGACGGTGTCCCCTGCAGACTGTTAAATTATCCACTCCACATCTCCTGTTTAAAGCGTGCGAATCCCTAAAATATCAGTGACATCCAGTGCACTTTTTCTGTAGACGGTGTCCCCTGCGGAACGTTTAATTATCCACACCACATCTCCTGTCTAAAGTGTGTGCATGCCTGTGCAGTTTTTCAGTAGACGGTGTCCGCTGCGGACTGTTAAATTATCCGCGCCACATCTCCTGTCTAAAGTGTGCACATCCCTAAAATATCAGTGATATCCAGTGCAGTTTTTCCGTAGACGGTGTCCCCTGCGGACAGTTAAATTACTCGCGCCACATCTCCTGTCTAAAGTGTGCACATACCTAAAATATCAGTGACATCCAGTGCAGTTTTTCAGTAGACAGTGTTCGCTGTGGACTGTTAAATTATTCGTGCCACATCTCCTGTTTAAAATGTGCGCATCCCTAAAATATCAGTGACATCCAGTGCACTTTTTCTGTAGACGGTGTCCTCTTCTGACAGTGACCTGACCAGGCCCACATTTGTTGTGTAATGTGTGCGCTTCTAAAAATTTTCTGTGACATAACATTTAATTTTTCAATAGACGGTGTCCTCTTCTGACAGTCGGGAGTGGGTAATTTGTGCGCCCCCCGCTTGCCTTCCTTGGATGTGGTAGCCGTTTCTCAGGCTCCCTCTCCGGAATCGATCACTGATTCCCCGTTACCCATGGTTACCATGTTAGGCGCATAAAAGAACATCGAAAGTTGATAGGGCAGACATCCAAATGGATCATCGACGCCACTGAGACGTGCGATCAGGCAGAAGTTATCTAGAGTCAACAAAGCGGCAGCAGGCCCTCGCCAATAATGTTTGCGATGGTCAGTTCACCTGCAGGCCCTAAACCATAATTTTTTCGATGGTCAGCTAAGCAGCAGGCACTCTCCCATAAGAGTCTGGTCAACACAATCCTCACCGCACGGGGGTCACGTAACTAATTAGCACGGAGGAGTCTAGTTGTCACCACCAGACATCTGTGAAGCTCTGACAGACGTCCTTCAGAACCTCCTCCTTCATTTTCTCATCTCATTAGCCTCTCTCAGCTGTCATGTAGTTGCACTGATTGCATCCCTTTAAATCCCTTCCCATACTGCATCACTTTGCGGTTTATATTACCTCCTGGAGTGTGTGCATGCTGATCCTACTACTGAGTCTTCTACAGATAAGTTTTGTTTGTTCATTTGTGTTTTCCTGTTTGCTGGATCCCAGGTGACCCTGACTCCCTCCGTATCTAGTGTAGGGAGCCGGTGGTCGTGTCCCCTCACTATTATAGGGTGTTCAGGTGTTATACAGTCGAGGTACGAGGATATGCGATCATCTACCATTGGGATTTTCGCATAGGCTGAGCAGTTAGGGAGAGAGCCAGGTCTGATGCAGGGCTCTCCCTTTTGTTCCTTAGTTTTGGATCCAGTCAGTCGGATCTTCATTTTGTGTCTTCTAGTTTTCTGTACACCTTTCGTGACATTATAAACCGCCAAAACCGTCTTAAGCATGAATCCGGCTTCAACCTTGATTGACCGCATGCAGGGTCTTTCACTAGAGGTAGAAGATCTCCGGAAAACTGTCTCTCAGTTTGAGGTGACCGTTTCTGCTTGCGTTCATGGAATTTGTTCTGAGCCTAAAATCTCGCTTCCGGATACGTTCTCCGGGGGTAGTGAGAATTTTGTTCGTTTTAGAGAGGCTTGCAAACTCCATTTTCGCCTACTTCCCCATTCCTCTGGTGATGAGGAGCGGAGGGTGGGGATCATCATATCGCTGCTCAGGGATAACGCTCAGTCCTGGGCCTTTTCGCTGCGGGTGGGGGCACGGCCCCTCCATTCAGTGGATTAATTTTTTTTAGCCCTGGGTCAGATATATGATGATCCGGATTGTATTGCTTTGGCTGAGTCTAGACTACGTCTTTTATGCCAGGGTAAACAGTCCGCAGAGATATACTGTTCAGAATTTCGGAGATGAGCAGCTGATACTGGTTGGAATGATGCTGCACTCCGAAGTCAATTTTGCCATGGTCTTTCAGAGGGATTGAAAGATGCATTTGCCTTTCATGAGAGACCTACCTCCTTGGACTCTGCCATGTCTCGGGCCGTTTGTATTGACAGGCGTCTTAGAGAGAGAGGAGAGATCACTCCTTCCTGTCATACTCAGTCCAAGGACAGTGCGGCGGTCTCATTCAGTGCACAGGGGTCTCAGTCGCTCTCAATCCCTTCTGAGCAGGAGCCCATGCAGCTGGGTTTGATTGCCTCTGACAATAGAAGATTCAGCCCTCATGGGAAGGTTTGTTTCTGTTGTGGGGGTATAAATCATTTGGCAAATGTTTGTCCCTCTAGGAGATTCAGGCAGTTTTTTGAGAGTAATAAAGTAACAAAAAGAAAAAAATCCTCTAAAAACGTTCCATCTGTTACTATTGGCAAGGTTGATGCGGAAATTGAAGGTTTTCTGTTTGCTTGTAGTTCCCGTTTTGTCCTACCTGCCAGGGTGGCGCTAGAGAGCAAGAGCATTTTTTGTGAGATTTTTGTAGATAGTGGAGCAGCTGTCAATCTCATTGATAATCAATTTGCTATAACTCATGGCTTCCAGGTATGCACTTTGGGAAAGGTTATACCTGTTTTTGCTATTGATTCCGTTCCACTTTCTCAGAAATCGTTAAAGGGCATAGTTCACAATATCCGTTTGATTGTGAGTGATACTCATGTTGAGGATGTGTCATGTTTCGTCCTAAGCGGGTTGCCTACTCCTCTAGTGTTGGGGCTACCCTGGCTTACTAAACATAACCCCACCATTGAATGGCAAGCGAGGCAAATAAATGGTTGGCGTGACTTTTGCAGAGAGAATTGCCTCACAACATCTGTTTCTGAGGTTTCTTCTAAGACAGTACCATCTTTTCTCTCTGAATTTTTAGATGTGTTCTCTGAGAGTGGTGTTCAGGACTTGCCCCCGCACAGGGAGTACGATTGCCCTATTAATCTCACCCCAGGCGCCAAGCTGCCTAAATCTCGTTTATACAATCTCATGTCTTTATTTCAGGGAGCTGAACAGTATCACAATTCGTGACCCTTATCTGCTTCCTCTGATCCCGGACCTGTTTAACCAGATTGTTGGGGCTAAAGTTTTTTCCAAATTAGATCTAAGAGGGGCATACAACCTGGTCAGGGTCAGAGAAGGAGACGAATGGAAGACGGCCTTCAATACCCCTGAGGGCCATTTTGAGAATTTGGTTATGCCTTTTGGTTTGATGAATGCTCCAGCCGTCTTTCAGCATTTTGTGAACAGCATTTTTTATAATTTAATGGGGAAATTTGTATTAGTGTATTTGGATGACATTTTGATTTTTTTCTCCTGATTTCAAAACTCATAAGGAACACTTACGTCATGTCTTGCTCATCCTGAGGGAGAATAAATTGTACGCGAAACTGGAAAAATGTGTGTTTGCGGTTCCAGAAATTCAATTTCTGGGGTTTCTTCTCTCCGCTTCTGGTTTTTGTATGGACCCCGAGAAGGTCCGCGCTGTGCTTGAGTGGGAGCTTCCTGAGAATCAGAAGGCGCTGATGCGTTATTTGGGTTTTGCCAATTATTACAGGAAGTTTATTTTGAATTATTCCTCTGTTGTTAAACCACTCACTGATATGACTAGAAAGGGGGTAGATTTTTCCTCCTGGTCGGTAGAGGCGCGTAAGGCCTTTTCTAATATCAAGAAGAGTTTTGCTTCCGCTCCCATCTTGGTACAACCTGATATTTCTCTACCCTTCATAGTTGAGGTTGATGCTTCTGAGGTGGGTGTGGGTGCGGTCTTGTCTCAGGGTTCCTCTCCTGTCAAATGGCGACCGTGTGCCTTTTTCTCGAAGAAACTCTCCTCCGCAGAGAGAATTTACGATGTGGGAGATAGGGAGTTGTTGGCCATCAAGTTGGCTTTTGAGGAGTGGCGCCATTGGCTAGAGGGAGCCAGACACCCTATTACCGTGTTTACCGACCATAAAAATCTGGCCTACTTGGAGTCAGCCAAGCGTCTGAACCCGAGACAGGTCAGATGGTCTTTGTTCTTTTCAAGGTTTAATTTTGTTGTCACGTTCCGCCCTGGGGTTAAGAATGTGAAGGCGGATGCCCTGTCACGTTGTTTTCCGGGAGGTGGGAATTTTGAAGACCCGGGTTCCATTTTGGCTGAAGGTGTGGTGGTCTCTGCTCTTTATCCTGAATTGGAGGCAGAGGTTCAGGTAGCCCAGTCAGAGGCTCCTGATCTTTGTCCTCCTGGGAGGTTGTTTGTGCCTCTCGCTTTAAGACACAAGATTTTTAAGGAACACCACGATACTGTCCTTGCTGGGCACCCGGGGGCAAGAGCCCCAGTGGATCTCATCGCTCTGAGATTCTGGTGGCCTGCGCTTCGTAAGTCGGTTGAGGGTTTTGTGGCAGCCTGCGAGACCTGCGCTCATGCCAAAGTCCCTCATTCACGGCCATCAGGTCCTCTCCTTCCCTTACCCATTCCTTCCCATCCTTGGACACATCTGTCCATGGACTTCATTACGGACCTGCCTCGTTCCTCGGGGAAGACTGTGATTCTGGTGGTGGTGGACCGTTTTAGCAAAATGGTGCATTTCATTCCTTTTCCTGGCTTGCCCAATGCTAAGACGCTGGCGCAGGCATTTATTGATCACATTGTCAAATTGCATGGTATCCGTTCAGACATAGTCTCTGATAGGGGCACACAGTTTGTTTCCAGATTCTGGAAGGCTTTCTGTTCTCGCTTGGGGGTTCGGTTGCCATTCTCTTCTGCTTTCCACCTGCAGTCGAATGGTCAGACAGAGCGCGTCAATCAGAATCTGGAGACATATCTGCGCTGTTTTGTGGCGGAGAATCAGGAGGATTGGTGTTCTTTTTTGTCCCTTGCTGAGTTTGCTTTAAATAACCGTCGTCAGGAGTCCTCTGATAAGTCACCATTTTTTGGTGCATATGGGTTTCATCCGCAGTTTGGGACATTCTCTGGAGAGGGGTCTTCTGGTTTACCTGATGCGGACAGATTCTCCTCGTCTTTGTCATCTATTTGGCAAAAGATTCAGGATAATCTAAAGAGCATGAGTGAGAGATATAAGCGTGTGGCGGATAAGAGACGTGTGCCTGGTCCAGACCTGAATGTTGGTGATCTGGTGTGGTTGTCTACTAAGAATATCAAATTGAAGGTTCCCTCCTGAAAGTTGGGTCCTAAGTTTATTGGGCCTTACAAAATCTTGTCTGTCATCAATCCTGTTGCCTACCGTCTTGATCTTCCTCAGACTTGGAAGATCCATAATGTTTTTCATAAGTCCTTATTAAAACCTTATGTCCAACCCATTGTACCCTCGTCTTTGCCTCCTCCTCCGATTGTGGTTGATGGTAATCTTGAATTTCAGGTCTCTAGGATTGTGGATTCTCGTGTTGTCCGCGGTTCTCTCCAGCACCTCGTTCATTGGGAGGGTTATGGTCCTGAGGAGAGGATGTGGGTCCCAGTGACGGACATTAAGGCCACTCGTCTCATCAGCGCTTTCCATAGGTCCCATCCTGAGAAGGTGGGCTCTGAGTTTCCGGAGTCCACTCGTAGAAGGAGGGGTACTGTCACCACCAGACATCTGAGAAGCTCTGACAGACGTCCTTCAGAACCTCCTCCTTGAGGTTCCTTTTGTTTTGCTTTCATTTTCTCATCTCGTTAGCCTCTCTCAGCTGTCATGTAGTTGCACTGATTGCATCCCTTTAAATCCCTTCCCATACTGCATCACTTTGCGGTTTATATTACCTCCTGGAGTGTGTGCATGCTGATCCTACTACTGAGTCTTCTACAGATAAGTTTTGTTCGTTTATTTGTGTTTTCCTGTTTGCTGGATCCCAGGTGACCCTGACTCCCTCCGTATCTAGTGTAGGGAGCCGGTGGTCGTGTCCCCTCACTATTATAGGGTGTTCAGGTGTTATACAGTCGAGGTACGAGGATATGCGATCATCTACCATTGGAATTTTCGCATAGGCTGAGCAGTTAGGGAGAGAGCCAGGTCTGATGCAGGGCTCTCTATTTTGTTCCTTAGTTTTGGATCCAGTCAGTCGGATCTTCATTTTGTGTCTTCTAGTTTTCTGTACACCTTCCGTGACATTAGTTGGTTATCGGAATTAACCAGACAAATCGCTCTACCAACTCTGAACAGCAATGCACCACCACCCACAGAATCAAGAAAGAGCTATCAATCTGTCAATCCTTTCCGAGTCCGGGCCGGGTGAGGTTTGCCGTGTTGAGTAAAATTTTGCCGCAGGCTCCACTCCTGGTGGTGCCCTTCCGTCAATTAGTTTACATTTCAGCTTTGCAACCATACTCCCCCTGGAACCCAAAGACTTTGGTTTCCCGGAAGCTGCTCGGCGGGTCATGGGAATAACGCTGCCGGATTGCCTGTCGGATCGTCTTAGAACCTCCGACTTTCATTGTTGATTAATGAAAACATTCTTGGCAAATGCTTTCACTGGTTCGTCTTGCGCCGGTCCACGAATTTCACCTCTATCGGCGCAATACGGATGCCACCGGCAGTCCCTCTTAATCATGGCCCCAGTTCCGAAAATCGACAAAATTTTGGGCTAAACTTGCACTTTATATACAAGTAAATATATAGGAAAGAATGTTTCCTAACAATTTTTCCTCAAAAATCGATTTCACCTTCGCTTTTGTGCGTATTATTGTCAGTCTGCATACTAATTGGACAACATCGTTCCCAGCAGCGACCTGGGAGTCCAAGATGCATCCAGACATCGTCCCCATGCTGTTTCCGAACCATTTCTGTGGTGTTTCCATCAATTTCTGACATTTTACTATGAAGCAGGCACCCTCCCCTCTTAAGAGCAGGGGGTACTTGGTTTAATGCTCGGGCTCTCCTATTGACTTCTATTATACTCATTCCGATGTGTTCAGCCCGAGTACCCGAGCACTATGGTGCTCGATCAACACTAGCCCTGACCTGTTACCACTAGGCAAATAAAGTAATTCCTGGGAATGGTGGGCTATTACATGAGATTTGTTCCCCACTTTACTACTCTAGCCGCGCCCTTGACAGAAATCAGTGATGGTTGGCTGGGATGATCGGCCAGAAGAGGCTTTGGTGCTTTGAAGTAGGCCCTGTGTGGGTCACCAGTTTTGGTGACGCCCCCGACTTCAAGAGGGAGTTCGTGGTACAAACAGATACCTCCGAAGTAGGCCTCATGCTGTACTGTCTCAGGAGGTCAACTGGGAGGAGCATCCTGTTGTCTTCCTAAGCCGCAAGCTCACCCCAGCCAAAACCAGGTACAGTATAGTGGAGAGAGAGTTCCTGGCTATCAAGTCGGCACTCGAGTCTCTCCGCTACTTTTTGTTGGGGAGAAAGTTCCGCCTGGTGACCGACTACTCCCCTCTCAAGTGGATGAGCCAGGCCAAAGATAGGAATGCCCGGGTCACCAGATGGATTTTTCTCTGCAGAACTTTAAGTTCTCGGTAGAACACAAAGCAGACCGAGCAGGCCGATGCAGGGAAACACGGATCCCCTGTCCCGGGTGCATTGTCTGGGGTGTGTCCACCCCCTCAGGGTTAAACAAAGGGGAGGGGGGGGTATGTGATACAGTGAGGGGTTGTGTCTGGCAAGGCAGGTATTTTCCTCCCAGCATATCCGGCTGGGCTGTTTACCAGCCAGGTGAGGTCAAATACCGGCCCGGACTACTGGAGGCAGAACTGCCAGCAAGGTGACTTGTGTGTGAATTAACACCAAGACTGCAAAGTTACGTAATGTTTTGCGCAATTGCCTCAAGTGTGAATAAACACTGACGTTTTGAGTTAAGAACTTGTATTTTGCCTCTGTACTGCGCCCGCTTACCTTATCTACCAGAGCGAGACACCACAGTTTGTATAGAGGCGTCTAATATTAATATCCGTAGATTTCCCCGGCATAAAGCCAGATTGGTCTTTCCCTACAATAGATAGAATAACCCCTGTTAATCGTATGGTAATACCTTAGCCAATATTTTGGCATTATGAGTGAAATGGGCCGGTATGAACTACACTGCTCCGGTGGCCTCCCCGCCGTGTAAATTACCACAATTGTAGCCTCAGGAAACGAGGGTGGTAACTCTGAAATCTCCAAGGCATGTTTGAACAACTTGCTCAGCCGGGTGTTAAGATCCTCTGCATGCAATTTATACCACTCGACAAGGAAGCCATCCGGGCCAGGGGTTTTGTGGGAGGCCATAGAGCCTATTGCTGCCTGAATCTCAGCCACAGATATTGGGGAATCTAATGTATCTATTTTAGCAGTTAAGGCTGCATGGCAAGCTGCTATAGCCAACATAATTTTGTCGGTTTGTGATGTTTCCTCAGGCGTATCCGTGGCCATGTCGTGCTCCTCTGTTTGGCTCATACTGTCTACCAAGGCCTTGCCTGGTGTGGCAGGTGGTGCCAACGCAGTTTTTCGCCCCATATACAGCCTTCCCTACCCCTATACACGTCTAGGAGCAAGTTAGACCGGTTTGTAGGTATAAGCTGTGGATCAGCCTCTGTATAGGTATGATGGGTCTCAATATTTCTTTCCACTTCTAGGTGCACTGGTCTATAGGTGCTGTATCAAGATTGTCAGGCTTCCCTTAAGTGGTAGTCTCTACTTGTATAGAACACCAATCCTCCGCAGAGGAAAGCTTATAATGCCTGTGTAGGCCACAGATGACTAAAGGGCTTCCCCTGCCTTTAGACCCCGCTGCTGTGTCCCAGCAAATGTCCGCAGCCAAGTGCGCAAGATGGCTGCCGCGTGTGCAGAGGGCAAGATCCACTCTTCTCCTATGGGTAGGGACAGAGTCCTACGCTACCGAAGGTCACGGGGCTACCCCGATAAATATAATCACTGCAGGGCTTCCCCCGCCTCACCGATCTGCTCTGCGCTGCGCTGCTTTGTTCCGACAGTCTCCTCCAATAAGCCAGCTCCCGCGTCTCTCAGATACGGAGCCGCTTACATTCCTCTCTTGCAGCAGCCACCTTCTTGCCGCTCTGGTGTGTCAGGAAGGGTCCAGGGTTCTCTACCAGGTGGGGAGAGTGGTCATCAGGAGAGAGAAAGATGGGGAATTCAGGATTTAATGCAGGATTCTGAGGAGAGCTGCAAAGCTGCCTCATGCCATGCCTGCCTTTTGATCACTTTGTATTAAAAAAATTATTGGGGAGTTGAAGTGACAAAAAATGGCAAATGTTTTTATTTTTTTATCGTTACGCCATTTGCCTCATGCCATTATTATTGTTATATTTTAATTGTATGGGCAAGCGGAGATGCCCATGATGTTTTTTTTTTTTTACCCCTTAATGACCAGGCCATTTTTTGCAAATCTGACATGTGTCACTTTATGTGGTGATAACTTTTACTCATCCAAGCCATTCTGAGACTGTTTTCTCATCACATATTGTACTTCATGACAGTGGTAAATTTGAGTCAAAATATTTCATTTTTATTTTATAAAAAATACAAAATTTACCAAAAATTTTGAAAAATTCACAATTTTCAAAATTTCTATTTCTCTGCTTTTAAAACAGATAGTGATACCTCCTAAAATAGTTATTACTTTACATTTCATATATGTCAACTTCATGTTTGGATCATTTTGTAAATGAAATTTTCTTTTTTTGGGACGTTAGAAGGCTTAGAAGCAAATCTTGAAATTTTTCAGAAAATTTCAAAAAACCACTTTTTAAGCACCAGTTAAGGTCTGAAGTCGCTTTGTGAGGCTTACATAATAGAAACCACCCATAAATGGCCCCATTTTAGAAACTACACCCCTCAAGGTATTCAAAACAGATTTTACAAACTTTCTTAACCCTTTAGGTGTCATGGCTTTGTCTTGGTCTCTGTGTTATTTGCCGTGACACGTTTGCCATGCATGCTGGTTGCCTGGGGCAACATGTAGTTTATGCCGCATGTGTGTACATTTCTCTTTTAAGGTTTGTTTCCCTTCCCTGATTTGTAGGGTTAACTACCTGGTGGGTGTGGTCACTAGGTGCTTATATTGCCTGTGGCTGGTAGCCTGGAGTTAGTTGTCCTCCAGCCTCTGTTGGTGCTGGAGCTATGCTCTTTTCCTGGGTATTCCATCTGCCCAGTTATTGAGGGCCATCAATGTCATCCCGTTGTTACCATGTCTTCCTACCTTACCCGTTTCTATGTATGGCGTGGTTTACATTCAGGGTTTGTGTTGTATGTCTAGTTATTCCATGTCTGGTCTGTTTTGGTGTGTATGGTCCTGCATGGATGCTAGAAACTCCCCTGTCTGTCTGTGCCGTCGGTGAGAGGGCTTCTGGGTTCCCTGGAGGGGGAACTACTAGTCAGTGTGCATCTCTGCCTAAGGCCACCATGCATCCTGTCCGCATGGGGGTCCAAGCAGTTACTGGTGTGCTAGATTCTGTGTTTGTACTGTGTCATGGTGTTTGGGTTCCAGTACATATTCATGGGTTTCAGTTGTTGTTGTGTGAACTGCTAGAGTTCCTTCCAGCAGCCGTGGCAGATAAGTGACCAAGTATACCTGTGCTCTTGTTCCAGTGGTTATTCTTGCCACTGGATGCTTGCACTGGTGTTTTACTTTCGTTGTGTGATTTTCTAGGGGTCTGATTGACCCGCACTTGAACATGATCACGTTCATTTGGGAAGGAACAGGTCATCTCAAGCCCTGACACTATCCCTAGGGCTATTCAGAGATTCCAGGATCTGAGGTTACTGTGTATGAGCCGTCCTACCATCTAGGTCTGCTCATATGAATAGGAGTCAGGGCTAGGACTATCATTCTTTAGGAGGTGA
Source organism: Bufo gargarizans (assembly GCF_014858855.1). NCBI lineage: Eukaryota > Metazoa > Chordata > Amphibia > Anura > Bufonidae > Bufo > Bufo gargarizans. The sequence goes on along the minus strand of NC_058087.1, from coordinate 157,496,928 downwards.
CCTGCTCCCTGTCCCCAGTGTCCAGGCCTAGTTTCTGTTCCGCTTCCCATCGGTGTTCGGTGTGGAGTTTATCCCCCCCCCCCCCACCGCACCGTGACATTAGGTGTTCCACAAGAATTAAAGGAAAATGTAGATGAAATTTCAGAATTTCACTTTTTTAGGCAGATTTTCCATTATAATCAATTTTTTCCAGCAACAAAGCAAGGGTTAACAGCCAAACAAAACTCAATATTTATTGCCCTGATTTTGTAGTTTACAGAAACACCCCATATTTGGTTGTAAACTGCTGTACGGGCACACGGCAGGGCGCAGAAGGAAAAGAACGCATATGGTTTTTGGAAGGCAGATTTCACTGGGATAATTTTAAGTTGCCATGTCACATTTGAAGACCCCCTGATGCATCCCTAGAGTAGAAACTTCAAAAAAGTAACCACATTTTGGAAACTACACCCCTTAAGCTATTCAAAACTGATTTTACAAACTTTGTTAACCCTTTAGGTGTTCCACAAGAATTAAAGGAAAATGTAGATGAAATTTCAGAATTTCACATTTTTGGCAGATTTTCCATTTTAATCCATTTTTTCCCGCTAACAAAGCAAAGGTTAACAGCTAAACAAAACTTAAAATTTATTACCCTGATTCTGTAGTTTACAGAAACACCCCATGTGTGGTCGTAAACTGCTGTACAGGCACACGGCAGGGTGCAGAAGGAAAGGAACGCCATATGGTTTTTGGAGGGTAGATTTCACTGGGATAATTTTAAGTTGCCATGTCAAATTTGAAGACCCCCTGATGCACCCCTAGAGTAGAAACTACCAAAAAAATGACCCCATTTTGGAAACTACGGGATAAAGTGGCAGTTTTGTTGGTACTATTTTACAGTACATATGATTTTTGGTTGTTCTATATTATACTTTTTGTGAGGCAAGGTAACAAAAAATTGCTGTTTTGGGACCGTTTTTATTTTTTATTTACAATGTTCATCTGACAGGTTAGATCATGTGGTATTTTTACAGAACAGGTTGTTACGGATGCGACAATAACAAATATGACTACTTTTTTGGGTTGTTTGTTTCAGTTTTACATAATAAAGCATTTGTTGAAAAAAAAGATTTTTTTAGTGTCTCCATATTCTGAAAGCCATAGTTTATTCTTTTTATTTTTTGGGCGGGGCTAATTTTTTTCAGTATGAGATGGCAGTTTGATTGGTACTATTTTAGAATGTATATGACTTTTTGATCACTTGGTATTACACTTTTTGTGATGTAAGGTGACAAAAAATTGCTTTTTTGACACAGTTTTTATTTTTATTTTTTTACGGTGTTCATCTGAGGCTTTAGGTCATGTGATATTTTGTATAGCATGTTCTTACGGAAATGGCAATACCTAATATGTATACTTTTTATTTTATTTATTTAAGTTTTACACAATTACAGCATTTTTTAAACAAAAAAAATTATGTTTTAGTGTCTCCATATTCTGAGAGCCATAGTCATTTTTAGTTTTTGGGCGATTGTCTTAGATAGGGTATAATTTTTGCGGGATGAGATGATGGTTTGATTTTTATCACGGGCGCTGATGAGTGGATCCAGGGCATATGCGTGAAATTACGGCGCACCAGAACAATGACGTCAGCGATGAAAGGAGTAAATAATTTATAGTGGGGCGGTGCTGGGCTCCAAGAGAATGGGCATGACTGGGCTCAAAAGGCCAGAGGACAGCCTTGAGCTCCCTAGAGGGGTAATTTGCATATGAGCGATTTTTATTTATTTATTTACAGAAATGACAACACATATGGCAGTAAGAGTAGTATATTTTTAATTAAATACAGGAGACTGATAATTATACTGTTAATGTGAAAAGCTCTGTTGCTAAAATCCTGATGACAAAATCCCTTTAGTTTTCAATATAAGAATACAGTGCTTCCACCTAGTGGCCTGTATTGGTATATTCATCTAATAGACTCTGAAGCCTGCTTGAGGCTTCGGTGTATTAGATTAGTGTAACAGGTTCCCCGATCTCAGCTGGGGAACACTGTTACCGGAGCAGAAGTGCGGCTTCCGCTTCCGGGCTACTATAATGCCGTGATCAGATTTGACCACAGCATCAGACAAGGGAAAATGTATGCGATCAGCCTTATGGCTGAATATGACTTTCCTCACGCTTTGTGGTAACAAATCAGTTTTTCTAAAATAGCGGCTACATCTGTTACAAAGTGAAAGTAAGAAGCCCGGGAACGCAAGATCACCCAAAATGCTGTGCAGCAGCAAATCCACATGTAGCTGTCAAAGTGTAGGGGGAGGGGAGGAACACCAGAATGACAACAGAAGAAAAATGACCAGGAACTAGGCCTCAAGGCTAGGGAAAGGGAAATGGTGACCACCTAAGGAAACCCTAAACCTAACCCTGACTCCTGTCAGTATGAATAGACCAGGAGTGAGATGAGGATTAAACATTTTTTTTTCTTTTTCACTTTGACTCTGAACATAAGGACATATGTTAACAAAATGTCCCCCCGCTTCCAATGACTCAGGATATTTGTGAAACGCCAACACGTCCTTCAGGCTCTCGGATAGCCCTTGACAAAATTGACTACGGAGAGCTGGATTATTCCACTCTGTATCCGTAGCCCATCTCCTAAATTCAGAGCAATAGGTCTCTGCAGAATGCTCTCCCTGTATTAAGCCACGCAACTTATTCTCGGCCAGGGAGATCCGATCTGGGTCATCGCAGATAAGACCTAGAGCTCTGAAAAAATTCATCTACCAACCAGAGGGACTGTGATCGGCAACGAAAAAGCCCAAGATTGAGCGTCACCTTTAAGTAACGATATGATTATACTCACTCTTTGACTCTCGTCCCCAGAAGAGTTAGGACTTAGTCTAAAATATAATTTGCACAACTCCCTGAACCGAATAAAGTTGTCATTTTCCCCGGAAAATCTGTCTGGGAGAGCGACCTTAGGTTCAGGACAGGCCTGGTTCCTGCTACCAGAACCAGCCACCTGTGGTCTCTGGATCCGTGAGACGGTCGTGCGGAGGTCAGCTACCTCCAAAGACAGCCCCTGCAGTTGTCCAATCAGTGCAGAAATAGTATCCATCGCTGCACTGACACAAACAAAATGGCGGTTTTTCAGCGGTTGATAATGTCACAGTGTAGGGGGAGGGGAGGAACACCAGAATGACAACAGAAGGAAAATGACCAGGAACTAGGCCTCAAGGCTAGGAAAAGGGTGACCCCCTAAGGAAACCCTAAACCTAGCCCTGACTCCTGTCAGTATGAATAGACCCTGAGGGTGGGAATATTCATACACCGTAAACCTGAAAATCCCTAGGATTAGTGACAGGGTCTGAGACTACTGGTTCTTTCCCAGATGAACGAACCAGCATCTCCCTGAGGCCTAGTAAACAACAAGCAAATGGGAGCAACAAAATACCAAGAGAAGTACACTTATCTTCGATTGAAAATGGATGAGCAGGAACTCAGATGAGGACCACACACCAGCTTTTCCAACTCCAGGCAGAGAATATCAACCGCAAGGTAAGAAGTGTTAGTCCAGACTTAATAGAGGAGCAGTAATGACCACAAGCTCCACCTGAGAAAAGAGGTGTGGTCATTACCAACAACAACACTGCAAGAAGTGAAAACAGATAGGCTGTCAGATGACCTAACGTGCAGCTAGTCTCTCAGATCTTCTAACGTCTGTCATGGGAGGGACAGTGAAAGTAGCCATCCCCTGTGATGTCACAGCCTTATAAAAGCCTCATTCCGTGCGGTCTCCGCATTTATCCTGTGAGCTGAGATCAGGGAGAGACGTGGCAAGTGCTCATGCGCTAGGGACAGTGTTGCTGAAAACAATTAATAGAAGAATATTGGAGAGGGAGAGTGTATCGCCGCGTATATCAAGTTCTAGTCTGTTATTTTAGTGATACAGTTTTTGTGCCTCAGTATTAAAGGCAGGTGTCATATATCGCCGTGTGCATCACGTTCTAGTGCACCCACATTCAAAGTTAATCCGTTATGTTAGTGATACAGTTACACGTTCTAGTGCACCGACATTCAGAGTTAATCAGTTATTTTAGTGATACAGTTACTGTTCACTATGCCCAACAGACAGTTGCCTGGGCCCTTCAAAGGAACGGGCAGTGGCAAAAATGTAGCCAGCACAAGTAGCAAGAATTCAGGGACGTGCGGGAGAGACTGGTGAGAGTAACATAAGTGACAACCAAAGATTCGTAGATGATGATGTAGCCGATCGCACGTGAGAGCTGGGTGAAGAGGAAGCATCATCATCATCATCAGGGGCGAAGGTGGAAATGTGCCCATGAGAAAGCAGGATGGCAGCGTACCCGTGAGCCAGCAGGATGGAAGCGTGCCTTTGAGGCAGCAGGGTGGAAGCAGTGGGAGTTCTGGAGGGGTACACCATCTGCTACTGGGGAGACTACCTGTGAGGAACACACTAGCAGTGTAAGAGTTCATAAAAGCAGCGGCAGGCATCACACAGTAGTGAAAATTGCCATACTTGGCAGTGTAGGAGTTTTTAAGCAAGTCACTGGGGGACATTAGCGTGGCGGTATGCAGGATGTGTGGGCAGAAGGTTAGACACGGCCAGGGCGCTAATGTTGGCACGACGGCCCTGCCTCAACACAAAGAGCCTTAACATAAAGTGGCATGGGAAAACCATGCCACTCAGTCTTACATTAAGCAACCACAGCATCTCCCACAACCTCGCACCCCCTCTCAAGCAGTCAGGGCTCATCAACGCCAGCAGAAGGAAGCTGTCACTACTTCCTATTGACTTCAATGTCCCTTACTACTCTTCATCACTTGTTTCGACAGCAATCAATCACTGAGGCGATTGCAAAAAGACAACAGTATGTGTGTACCAATCCAACAGCGCAGAAGCTGAACATGCACCTGGCCAAGTTGCTGGTACTACAGTCCCTCCCTTTCTATGTTTATAGTTGAATTCCAGGACTTTTGCAGGACTTTTTTCTCCGCTCCAAAATCATTTTCTGAGCGTAAACCTAACGGACCCCATTATAGTCTATGGGGTCTGTAGGCTCTGCTCGCCTCAGTTATGTGCCCAATCCGTCCTTTCCGTTCTCCTGCTCCTATAACGGAGCAGGAGAACGGAAAGGCTGAACGCTGGTGTGAACTCAGCCTAACGCGTTTTGGACGAACTGTCCTACTCCTTAGTCATAACTGATTTAAAAAAATGCCTAACTCAAAGGTTTATATAGTAGGTGCCACCCTACTTCCTTTGAGCTAATCAAGGGAGAAGAAAAACAGGGTGGGGAACCACCTGTTTAATTGAGGAAGGCATTTGTTGTTTCACCTTGTGACTAACATAAAAGATACATATATAGTTAAAATCATATATACTGTATATTGTTGCACATATTAAATTTGTATTGTATAAAAATTGTGTGACAATAGATATCAAACAACATTTTCAACAAATCGCATAGTGTGAACATAGAAAGGTAAAGTTATGTTTTCTATACAACATACTGAAAAAATATAATTTGTGAGGCGTATTGCAATTGCAAAAATACAAAAACAGACAAGCAGAAGAATCCACTGGTAAAAGTACCTAAGTTCTTTTCTGAGATTTAAGCCTAATAAATAGCGGGTATTTAGTCTAAATATCCAGTACGCTTCTCTCAGTAACATCACTTTTTTAATGTCTCCACCTCTAGAAGGAGCTATCACCTTTTCAATAGTATAACTTTGGAAACTTTTTAATGATCGATCATGTTGTTGAATGAAGTGTCTAACCGCATTTGAAATGCCTGTACAAGAGGGGTTAGATATGTAGTTCAAATGTTCAAGAATTCTGGTTTTAATTTTTTTTTAGGTACTGCCCACATATAATCAATTGCATTCTGTGCATTTGATAATGTAGATTACTACTATTGAATTGCAATTGATATGTGATTTGATGGAGAAAACCTCTGTGTTGTCTGAATTATGAAAACTTTTCACAGGTACTACAAAACCGCATGTTTTGCAAGGATGGCTTCCGCACTTTGTAAAGCCCACATATCCCATCCAAGTATTAGGTGCGGTTCTGTTGGTACATGAAGAAAATGAAGGTGAAAGAGAATTGGCAAGTGTCGGCGTCGGAAAACAATTCTGGAACCATCTTTCAATAACTCGTATAAAACATAATCTTCATAGAGGATGGATAAACGTTTAGTGATGGCTTGTTGAATTTGTGTGAATTGCCTGCTATAAGTGAGCACTAAGGTTGGTTGTTCAGAAAGATCTGCATTATGTTTTTTTGTTTTTTTTTTAATATGAGAGATCTTGTCTGGATTAGTTTTTAACAAAATCAAGGACTCTTGAGAGCATCCACTGGGGATATCCTCTTTGTGATAAGCGTTTACTGATGGATTGACATTCACTATAAAAACCTGACATATAGTTGACATGTGAAAGTCAGTTACAGGTACTGTAAAAAGAACTGCCCTGCTGACGCTGTGAGAAAACACCAATTATAGTTAATTACTGTATGCTCAGGTTGTAGAATTTGATTCACTGAATACAACACTTGTCAGTGACTTTTTTATGTATCCTAACAATTATTTGGGCATCATTAATATTTCTGTGTCCATTTGACATCTGTGAAAAAAATCAGTCCAAGTTTCATCAGTGAAGATGTCCTTGAAGGATCCATTTTTCGTCTGTGTGTTTGTTTTTTCCTCCCGAGTGTCATCCGTATTTGACAAACACTGCTCATACAAAAATTGATCATCATCAGTTTTCACAGGCCCATAGACTATAATAAGCATGTTTGATCCGCATCACGGGCCACGTAACTTGTCTTGGCCAGGGTGGTCCGGTCCGGGTCATCATAAATGAGCCCCAGAGCTCTGAAAAATTCATCCACCAACTGGAGGGACTCTGATCCGGTCGGCAGAGAAAAAGCCCAAGACTAAGCGTTCCCTTTTAACAATGAAATAACCACACCAACTCTGACTCTCATCCACAGATCAGTGAGGACGTAGCTTAAAATACAATTTACACACCTCTCTGAACAAAAGGAAATTATCACTCCCCCCAGAGAATCTGTCTGGGAGGGCCACTTTTGGTTCAGGACAGGCCTGGTAACCACCACTAGGACCAGCAGCCTGTAGTCTCAGGATCTGCGAGATGGTTGTGCGGAGGTCAGCTACCTCCAAAGACAGCCTGTGCAGCTGTTCGGCCAGTGCAGCGATAGGATCCATGGCTGCACTGACACAAGCAAAAAAATGACGGTTTGGCGGTTTATAATGTCACGCTTCGGTGTGGGAGTAAAACCTGCACCGAACATAGGAGGGAAAGGGGTGAGGGGAAAAGGCCTGGAAACGGGAAAGGAGCAGGTCACCTCCTAGAGAAACCTTATTCAAAGTCCTGACTGACTGCAAGTATGAACTGACCCCGAAGGTAGGTAAGTTCATACACCGGAACCTAAAGTCCTAACTCACCCTGTACTACCCTGGTACTAATGTTGGGACAAGAGACAACCTGTTCCTCCAAACAGTAGGACAAACAGGAGTCTCCCACAGGCCTAAACACAAATGATAGGGAAAAGAGCAATACAAGTAAACCCACACAATAAACAAAAGGGGAAGAAGACACTTAACTTTAAAGGGAGTCTTTCACGCTGATTGACCCTATTAACCTATTAACACACTTATGTCCACGGCATCCGCCCTATTAAAACTGTTCTTACCGTTAGTTCCCTGCTTGCATCATTCGTTACAAAAACACTTTTATTCCGTATGCAAGTGAGGCTGTGAAGGTGCCCAGGGGCGGCCTTACAACGGCCGGTGCCCAGGCCCCTGGGTCATTTTCATACCAATTCACTCCCCCTCCTCCGCGTCTGCCCGTCCATCCGCCGCGTCTGCCCGCCCTTGGTCTCTTCTCTATCTTTCCTCCTACTGTCCGTAATCACAGCATCACGGCAAGAACGTAAGTTAGGCCCGGGCCGGCGCATGCGCACAGTAAACTGTGATGCCCCGGCCAGACTGTGGTCATTCAATGCGCACGCGCCGATATCGCGGTCATCGGCGCATGCGCGGGATTACGGACAGTAGGAGGAAAGATAGAGAAGAGACCAAGGGTGGGCAGACGCGGCGGATGGGCGGGCAGACGCGGCAGATGGGCGGGAATTGGTATGAAAATGACCCAGGGGCCTGGGCACCGGCCGTTGTAAGGCCGCCCCTGGGCACCTTCACAGCCTCATTTGCATACGGAATAAAAGTGTTTTTTGAACGAATGATGCTAGCAGGGAACTAACGATAAGAACAGTTTTAATAGGGGGGATGCCGTGGACATAAGTGTGTTAATAGGTTAATAAGGTCAATCGGCGTGAAAGACTCCCTTTAAATGGCTATGGAAGCACAGGACGCCGCCGAGATCCAAACACCAGCAATCCACAACAAGACTGAAGCTATAAACTGCACAGCATGGTGGGAGAAGCCACAATAAATACGGTAGATAAAATGACCACATAAGCAACACCTGAAGCAAGGGGTGTGGCCATTACCAGAAACCACAGACACAAATTGATCCACAAGAAACCTGTCAGATCAAAACATGTGTTGCCAGTGTCACTGATCTCCTGGCACCTGTCACGGGAACGTCCGTGACACCAGCACCTTGAGGTGCAAATGTGGGATAGAAATTACGAGTCTAGGTTAATTGCAAACAATTTTTCACTGAAGCTGCAGATGCAGACAATTCAGGCAATCTTCCTTATCCTGCACTTTACTAACTGACTTGTACACACAAGCATCCAGGCCCGGGGTTTCTAGACTTTACTTCTGGGAACCAAAAGGGCGATTCTCCCTAACAGCAGGCAGACACCTCTGCCCTATTTTTTTGCACAGGTTGCTGTATTTACAGTAATTTTCCACAAAATCCACCTTGGGATGTGGAGAGTCTCACAGGGGGCCAAATTGTAATTTGGTATGCTCAGTCAGCAGAGGCAACTCCTGAACATGGAGGCCATAGAGTCCATAGGTCCTGTTAAACAAGTTACCTCTACCGGACTTCCACTACACCTATCTGTTTTACATCTGGCCTGTTTTTAGTAGTTGTTCTTTTCTCCTTCAGGCCTCTTCCTGGCTGGTTCCTGTGTCCAGGGGTGGTTAGGGTGTCAGCTTCACATCTTTGTGCTTGCTCTAACACTGCGCTCTCTCTGACTCAACTAGTTCAGACTGGATTAACACTCCAAACTCACTCCCCTGTGCTGCCTCACTCCTCTCCTTATATATAGGGTGACACCAGCCCCATCTAGTGGTGGATGTGAGCTATGGCCTATAACTATCATGAGCTTACAGGAATGTACAGTGAATACATACATGACATGATGACAATATACTTGTGCACTTTGCAGTATATGCGACTTCTAGGAACAGGATGCTGCACACATTTTCCTGTGCATATTCTTGTGCGGACAAACCATAGCATAATACAGTGCCAGCAAATGGAATGAAATTAGACAAATCTCATGTACACTTTGCTTTTTTCCCCCATGTGGACCTGTTCAGATTTTGAAATATGTAGCATGTCCATTTTTTGTTGGGTTCTTTTGTGCGGATTTCACCCTTTTCATTGCAAGGGTAAGATCTGTGGAAAATCTATGTGATTTTTGGTGTGGAAATGCACAGAAATCCACACTAAAGCCTCATGCACACATCATAGGCTATCATTGCCTGTGCTGCGGACTGAAAATGGTTTTGTGCATGAGGCCTAAAAACAAAATGGATTTTCCATTTTGAAACCCGCACCTTTGTGCAGTTAGCCTTAAAGAGGACCTTTCACCTGAAAATGCAAGTTAAACTAAAGATATACCCTTACTTGCCGGCCCCCAGTGGTGCTTATTCAGTTCTTCATTTTGCACTCAGTGCCCCCGTTTGTCCGCGATGCCCCCGCAATATTTCCCGCCTTCTATGCTAATGAGCCATTCGGCTCAACTGGGTGGGCCTGCAAAAGTTCTCCCGGGCGTGTCTTTCTTCTCGTGAGATTCGCGAGAACTGGTGCGATTTCATCCATCCTGAGCTGGCGCCTTCCTGGATTCCCGCGGCGAGCATTGGAGCAGCGTCGGAGGCGGCGGCTCAGGATGGATGAAATCGCTCCAGTTCTCGCAAATCTCTTCCCCCTGGCTAAGAGCGGAGCGCACTGATTGGATGCGCTCCGTGCCAGGGAGAAGAAAGACACGCCCAGGAGAACTTTTGCAGGCCCGCCCAGTTGAGCCGAATGGCTCATTAGCATAGAAGGCGGAAAATATTGCAGGGGCACCACGGACAAACGGGGGCACTGAGTGCAAAATGAAGAACTGAATAAGCACCACCGGGGGCCGGCAAGTAAGGGTATATCTTTAGTTTAACTTGCATTTTCAGGTGAAAGGTCCTGTTCTTGTACTTAAAGAGGACCTTTCACTACTGTATAAACTAAAAACTAACTAGATCAGTGGGCAGAGCGGCGCCCAGGGGTCCCCCTGCACTTACTAGTATGCCTGGGCGCCGCTCCGTTCGCCCGGTATAGGCTCCGGTGTCTGCGCTCCCTCTGACTGATTTCTTGTAGGAGGCGTGTCCCTTGCTGCAGTGCTGGCCAATCGCAGCGCACAGCTCATTTATTCAGATTCTCCAGATCTTTGTCTCCACACAATCATGTCTCTTGATTCTACAGGCAGTTCTTTCCTCATCATGGATAGTTTTTTCCTCGGATATGCACTGTCAGCTGTGAAACCTTATACAGACAGGGGTGTGTATTTACCCAATCAACTAAATTTACCACAGGTGAACTCCAATCAAGATGTAGAAACCATCCAAAGATTATCAAGAGAAATGGGAGGTCCCCAGAGTTAAATTTCTAGTGCACTTTCGTCCATGAAATTAATTTTTTTTGTATAAATTTGCAACCATTTCTAAAATTCTGAGAGCAGAATGATAGGGAAACATCTTTTTTATTTTAGCACAAGGCCGCAACATAACAATAACTGTCACCTAATCCCGTAGATTACAAAATGGGGTCACTTTTGGGAGTTTCTACTGTAGATGTGACATGGCAACTGAAAATGATCTCAGCAACATCTGCTCTCCAAAATCCATATGGCGCTCCTTTCCTTCTGCACCCTGTGTGTTTATGACCAAATATAGGGTATTTCCGTAAACTGCAGAATCAGGGAAATAAATATTGAGTTTTTTGTTTGGCTCTTAACCCTTGATGTGTTACATAAAAAAAAATGGGTAAAAATTTAAAATCTGCAAAAAAAGTGAAGTTTTTAAATTTCACCTCCATTTTCCTTTAATTCTTATGGAACACCTAAATGATCAACAAAGTTTGTAAAATCAGTTATAAATAATCTGGAAATAGGTTCCAAAATGGAGTCATTTATGGGTGATTTCTACTATGTAAGCTCCACAAAATGACTTCATAATTGAATTAGTACTTAAAAAAGTGGGTTTTGAGAATTTTCGTAAAAATTTCAAAATTGCTTAAAAATAAAAATAAAATGTCATTTACAAAATGATGCCTACATAAAGTTGACATATGGGGAATGTTATGTAATAACTATTTTATGAGGTATCACTATTTATCTTAAAAGCAAAGAAATTCTAATTTAGAAAATACAGAATTTTTCCACATTTTCCGTAAACTTGGTTTTTAAATAAACATAAAACATATTGACTCAAATTTACCACTAACATGAAGTACAATATGTCACGAGAAGACAATCTCAGAATGGCTTACATAAGTAAAAGCGTTCCAGAGTTATTACCGCATAAAGTGAAACATGTCAGATTTGCTAAATATGGCTTGGTCCTTATGGTAAAAACTGGCTTGGTCTTGAAAGGGTTAAAGAGAAAATACTGTTAAAATCAAAAGTAAGTGACAATATCTCCTTAAGCAGCTATAGATATTGTTAAGGATTCGCTCTGGTAGGCAGGTTAGCGGGCGCAGTATAGAGGCAATAACAAAGTATTTAACTTAAACAGTTCAGTGTTTATTCACACATTAAGGCCTCATGCACATGGCCGTTATTTTGGTCCGCATCCGAGACGCCGTTTTGGCGGCTGAGATGCGGACCCATTCACTTTAATGGGGCCGCAAAAGATGCGGACAGCACTCTGTAAAAAAATATAACATGTTATATTCTTGTCCACGCTTTGCAGACAAGAATAGGCAGTTATATGTAAAGGCTGTCCGTGCCCTTCCGCAAAAATAGCGGGACGCACACGGACGCCATCCGTGTTTTGCGGATCTGCGATTTGCTGACCGCAAAACACACCATGGTCGTGTGCATGCGGCCTAAGTAAGTGACAACAAGACTCAGTTTCCAGAAAAAACAGTCACCTTGATTCTGGTGTTCCTTCACACCAGGCAGTAATGCAGAAGTTCTTGCATAAAGTCCACGTGCTTTCACACAAACACTACTTGGTCTCTTCTAACCATATTGCGCACTTTTTTGGGTTAGCGGTAAAGCCAGCTTTCCTAAGGGAGTCCACTACAGCTTGTACTTTAGGTAGGTAACTTTCCCAGTTAGTGCTGTGGATAACGATATCGTCCAGGTACGCCGGAGCGTACCGCTGATGTGGACGGAGTACAATGTCCATAAGCCTTTGAAATGTGGCGGGAGCACCATGTAGACCAAAGGGTAATACCTTGTACTGATACAGCCCCTCTGGTGTGATGAAAGCCGTTTTTTTCCTTGGCAGCCTCCGTCAAGGGTACCTGCCAGTACCCTTTGGTGAGGTCCAAAACAGAAAAATACTGGGCTTGGCCTAACTTCTCAATAAGCTCATCCAGTCGGTGCATGGGATATGCGTCAAACTTGGAAACCTCATTAAGTTTGCGGAAGTCGTTACAGAATCGTAACGTCCTGTCTGGTTTGGGTATTAAGACTATTGGACTGGCCCATTCACTTTTTGACTCCTCGATGACACCTAGCTGTAACATCAGCTGCACTTCTTCCGAGATTGCCGCGACTCCAGTATGGTTTCAACCGGATTTTGGCCTGAGGCTAAGTGACAATGTCATGTCGGATGATAGAAGTGCGTCCAGGGAGGTCCGAAAACACATCCGTGTTTCTGCTGACGAACTCCCTGGCCTCCTGAGTCTGTTTAGAGGAAAGGTTGTCAGCAATATTTACTGTGGCAACTGCTTCCTTTGTATCAGACTGTGGGACTGGAAACTCTACCCCCAGAAAACTCGGCCGGGGGCTGTTGTCCATACTGGTCTCCCTATCTTTCCATGGTTTAAGTAACTTTACATGGTACACCTGCTCAGGCTTTCTCCGCCCTGGCTGGTGTACCCTGTAGGTTACCTCCCCAACTTTTTCAAGCACTTCATAGGGACCCTGCCACCTATCCAGGAACTTACTGTCCATCGTCGGCACCAGAACCAAAACCTGATCTCCCAGGTTAAAATTCCGAACCCGAGCCTGACGATTATAGACTCGACTCTGCGCTCGCTGGGCTGCCTCCATATGTTCCTTAACCAGCGGCAACACCGTCTCCATCCGTTCTTGCATCCGAGTGACATACTCAATTTTATGCGGTGTGGGTTGTTGTTCCCACGCCTCTTTGGCTATGTCCAACAAACCACGCGGATGTCGACCATACAGCAGTTCGAAGGGTGAGAACCCAGTAGAGGCCTGGGGCACCTCTCGCACTGGGAACATAAGATAGGGCAGTAAAAGATCCCAATCCCTCCCATCTTTAGACACCACCCGTTTTAACATGTTTTTTAAGGTTTGATTCAATCTTTCTACCAGGCCGTCCGTTTGCGTGTGATAGAGGGACGTCCACAACTGTTTGATCTGTAGTAGTTTACTGAGTTCCCTTATGACTTTTGACATACAATGGGTCCCCTGGTCGGTCAAGATCTCTTTAGGTAGGCCCACTCGGGAAAACATCTACATCAACTCTTTGGCTATGAGTTTGGCGGAGGTATGTCACAGCGGCACTGCCTCCGGGTTACCGAGTGACATAGTCCAGGACTACCAAGATGTGTTGGTACCCTCTAGTGGACTTGGCCTATGAGATCCATAGTGATCCGCTCGAATGGAACCTCAATAATCGGGAGAGTGACCAGGGGACTATGGAAATGTGGCTGGGGGCTGGTTATCTGGCAGGTTGAGCAAGACTTGCAATACTCTTTCACCTCTCTGAACACACTGGGCCAGTAAAACCACTGTAGAATCCGGTCCTAAGTTTTCTGCTGGCCCAGGTGTCCCCCAAGAACATGTTGGTGGGCTAACTCCGAGCTTGCGATACACCTTGTGGACCACCAACTGTTCAATATGATCACCCCGTTAGTTGATTTACTCGGTACAGCATCTCCTGTTAAACCACAAAACGGGGAAACATAGACTCGGCCCCCTGTTGTTGCGGCTCACCCTCAACTACTACCACATTTCCCCAGGCTCGAGATAGAGTCGGGTCCTGGTGCTGTACCAAAATTGTCTCCGGAGACATTGAGGTCTGCAAAGTCCGGACCTGGCGGCAAGTCCTCCGCGTCTCCCACATCACACTTAGCAGGATTGCCTCCCCCTCTTCCACCGAAGTGGCAGTCATCCCTACTGCTGGCCCTTTGGTCTCAGGTTCCCAGGGTTCTGGTCTCCCCCCTAAGCCAGGCAACTCTGCTAGGGTTATCTCAATCTCATGGGTATTGGTGACTCTCACCTCATGCCACAGTGACAGGAAACCGGGGAAGTCTCTCGTAATTATTAGTTCATAGTGTAACTTTGTGGCGGCGGCCACCTCATGAGTCCAATTGCCGGCCACAGTGGATAGAGACACCAGGGCGGTGGGATAGTCCTTTGAGTCTCCATGGATGCACACAACACTGACCTTTCAGCCAGTATACATGGCGGGCCGCACCAGGGCAGCTCTCACTAGGGACACCAGGCTCCCTGAGTCCAACAGCACCACCGCCAAGGTATCTCCAACTTGCACCTGGCACAGGTGACTATTGTCTATTGTCTCGGGGGTACCGGTTGCACACAACCTCCTGGCATACATTGAAGGGCGGTAGCCATAGTTAGTGTCCATGGATTCCCTCCGATGGGGACAATCAGCCCTTATGTAACCTGGCTCTTGACACCGCCAACAGACCATCAGAGCTGGGTCTGTAGGGAGTATATCCAGAGTGGGTTTTGCTGCCCTTAGCCGCCTGGTCGAGGTTGGAGACCTCCGGTGTTTAACTGCCCCCCCCCCAAAAGAACCCTCCTGTAGATTTCTAGTGGCCTCATAGCGCTCCACCAGGTCGACCATTTCTAGGGCATTACCAGGTGACTCTTGGCCGATCAAGTGCTAGAGAGGGTACGACAAAGCTCTCCAGTACACATCCGCCAACAGACAGTCCAGCATAGCAGTGGAACTCAGTACGTCAAGCTGCAGCCATTTTTGCAACCTGTGTAGCAGATCATAATACTGCGGTCTGGCGGGTTCAGCCGGGTTAAATACCCAGTGACACACCCGCTGGGCCGGACCAATACATTCACCGCCAGTCTTGCCAGAATCTCACCTTTTACGGTCAGGTAGTCTGCCGCTTGATAATCTGGCTGACCCCAGACGCAGATGCTCAAAATTAATTCCCAAATTTAGTTCACCTCCCAGATTCAGTTTTCAGCATAATAAAAACACCAGACTCAGAATAATAAAAATAATTCGGACCATATATTCAGATAAACCATCCCTCACTCTACATATTTTTTTGTTTGGTGGCATTCCAGTGAATCGGAGAGGCATTGGTGTCCATCTCTAAAAACTCCTGGAAATGGCTCTGTCATCTCCTTTGGAAAAACAAAAAAGAAAGCAAGGCCTAATTGTGTGGTATCTTTGACTGCAACAAACTGTATAAAAGCAATAGCATTTATAGGATCCACAATGGAAAGTGACTTATCACAGTGGAAGAAATCTCAGATTCCTTGTTGTCTTTTAACTCAAAAGAGCTGGTCCATGGATCACGAGACATACAGTACAAATGTCAGTGCTAATCAATAAATATACTGTATAAAAATATAAAGAATATACAGATTAAATAAATAACACAGTATCTCAACTTTCCAAGAGTGAATGTGCCAAGTAATTTAACCATACTATTATAAATCACAGAAAAAATGCACCAAACGGATATGCCACTGACTATACTGGCTAGTCATAAATGCAGATATTAAAAGCTGAGACTTTTGCCAATATATTCCTGTCAGGAAGATATCGGAGCCCACATGCACCACGTCACGGCTCTCAGTATGGCAAGGGGTCCTACCACTACGCTACCTATGGTGTGAACAAGGTCTGAAGGTGATGTAATCCAGCTCACAGCCAAGCTTCCACACAACCGCCTAGCAGGACAACTAGTGCAATGTGAACAAAGCCAGACTGTAAGCCACACCCATATCAGACCATGTGATGGAGGCTACCAGGTGCAAAGGAGAGTGTTTAAATGCCAGGTGAAGGCACATACACTACATATAAAAACAAGACAAAAACACAGAAATATAGTGGCAAATCTGGGGGAGCTGCTCAACCCCTAACACTGTAGCGTGTTTTTCATTGGGGGAGCAGCCCCACCGCACGTGGACCGCAGCAAACGACTATCCCCAGCAAAAAATATTTTGCATACGGTGGAGGCTGTCGGCGCGGTCCACATGCACCACAAAGGCATCCTACACAAAACGGAGCATTGTGCGGATGAAAATATAATCATAAATCACAGAAAAAATGCACCAAACGGATATGCCACTGACTATACTGGCTAGTCATAAATGCAGATATTAAAAGCTGAGACTTTTGCCAATATATTCCTGTCAGGAAGATATCGGAGCCCACATGCACCACGTCACGGCTCTCAGCATGGCAAGGGGTCCTACCACTACGCTACCTATGGTGTGAACAAGGTCTGAAGGTGATGTAATCCAGCTCACAGCCAAGCTTCCACACAACCGCCTAGCAGGACAACTAGTGCAATGTGAACAAAGCCAGACTGTAAGCCACACCCATATCAGACCATGTGATGGAGGCTACCAGGTGCAAAGGAGAGTGTTTAAATGCCAGGTGAAGGCACATACACTACATATAAAAACAAGACAAAAACACAGAAATATAGTGGCAAATCTGGGGGAGCTGCTCAACCCCTAACACTGTAGCGTGTTTTTCATTGGGGGAGCAGCCCCACCGCACGTGGACCGCTGCAAAAGTAATTTAACCATACACATAATAAGTCCAGTTCGGTGGCTCAGTGGTTAGCACTAGAGATGTCGCGAACATAAAATTTTCCGTTCGCGAATAGCGAACGCGAATTTCTGCAAATGTTCGCGAACCGGGCGAACCACCATTGACTTCAATAGGCAGGCGAATTTTAAAACCCACAGGGACTCTTTCTAGCCACAGTAGTGATGGAAAAGTTGTTTCAAGGGGACTAACACCTGGACTGTGGCATGCCGGAGGGGGATCCATGGCAAAACTCCCATGGAAAATTACATAGTTGACGCAGAGTTGGATTTTAATCCATAAAGGGCATAAATCACCTAAGAATCCTATATTTTTTTTTAACAACGTGGTTTAAAACATCCAGTGTGTGTATACGATCAGGTATGATGTTGTATCGATCAGGTAGTGTAAGGGTTACGCCCGCTTCACAGACATTGACAGACCAAACTCCCCTTTTAATGCACCGCAAACAACTGCAAACAGTCCATTTGCCCAACCGCAAACTTCCCATTTGCACAAGGTTAGATACCAAACTAGCCATGTCCCGTTGATGTCATTGAAGGTTTCTTCCTCCACCCAGCCACGTACAACACCAAGGGTCCCCAAAAGGTGAATTGAATTTTTCGAACGGGGAGATGGTTAAAAAAACGCTTGCTCCCTCCCCTTTGTTTGAATCCACGGTCCCACCCGATATGAGTGCTATTTTCTGTAGTACTATTCTCATCAGTTTAATCCCTGTTACGTGACGTCCCCAATCTGGGGTCCATTTATTAAATTGATTTTTCGAACGGGGAGATGGTTAAAAAAACGCTGGCTCCCTCCCCTTTGTTTGAATCCACGCCACTGCGTCTGCGCCGTGCAATTTACTGTCACACCCGATGCACGGAGCAATGTGCTGTGACACCCTATATGAGTGGTGTCTTAACTAGTACTATTCCTATCAGTTTAATCCCTGTTACGTCCCCTATCTGGGGACGTGTGTCGAATTGATTAATCATTGTCGAATTAACGACATCCTGAAATCATTTTGTTCTGAGCTCTGTACTTGCTTTATATTGGAATTGATGGGGATTTTTTAAATTGTCTGCATTATTTCTAATAAACTATTAAGAGACTTTATTATGATTTTTTTATTTTATGTATTAAAAACCCATACAACTTAAAAAAAAAAATAATAATGTTTTTTCTATGAAAAATTATCCAGCCGATCGCTTTTAGTCTGATCATAATAAAGCAACGGCCTTATCTGGGGTGTGGCAACATTGCCAACACACTCATAGAGGTGATGATCGCTTCATTGTGATACGCAAGTACCGATCACAAAGGGGAATTTACACATGTATGTGCCTTTTTTTTGTTTTGTTTTTGCAGCCACAGTGCAGCACTAGAGGCCAGAAAAATTAGGCATGTACACATGCCTGAAAAATTAGGTATGTTTTCCAGGCAGAAAGGTGACTAAAACATTGCGGCTTGAACCCTAGTTGGTGGCGGAGAATTCACGAACGTCATCCGGTATGCAGACATTAAATACAGCAGCGTGGGGACCATTTTGAGGCCAAGGCATGTCATCAGGCCTTTTGTTAGTCAAACGTATCCCCCACTGTCAGTCCCTTCGGGATCCATGCCTCATTCATCTTAATGAAGGTGAGGTAATCAACACTTTTTTGACCGAGGCGACTTCTTTTGTCCTGCTGCACTGAAGGTCCTTTCTGACAGGACACTTGAAGCGGGGCAGGCCAGAAGTTCTATCGCAAACTGGGATAGTTCAGGCCAGTGGCATAACTACTGGGGAAGCGGCTGCTTCGGGGCCCGGCACCCCAGCAGCGTGTGTGACAGTTTATTTTCAAGTTAGTTAAATATGATCGATTCTTAATGTTCAGGGCCCTTGACCAGGCCCCCTCGCTAATGTGATCTAATCTTACTGTCTCCTAAAGTGTCTGGGATTCGAACCCACAACCTCCAATGTGTATCAGAAGCGTAAGCATTTACACACACAGCCATAAAGGCTGCATTGCAACTGACTGAAAAAATATGAGACTTCTACTGTTATAGCTGGCTAAGCGTACATCTATACACATGACAGCTGCCCCAACACACCCAGCACTGCTATATCTCTACATTTTTGCTGTCCCAGCACACTCAGCTCTGCTATATCTCTATATATGAGCAGCTGTCATGTGTATAGATGTACACTTAAGCCAGCTATAACAGTAGAAGTCTCATATTTTTTCAGTCAGCGGCAAGGCAGCTCTTATGGCCTTGTGGTTAAGTGCTTTGCCTCTGATACAGAAGCTTGTGGGTTTGAATCCTGTCAGAAACTTTTCTGAAATACAAGCACTGACTCCATATATGGACATACAGGGCAGGACACAGGAAGAGGCTGACATGGAGGTAAGTATAAGTGTTTATAATTTATTTTTAAAACCCGACTGTTACTGCCATGGGGGGAGCGGGAGGCACTTGATACTGGCACATGGGGGGAGGGGGGTTGGCACCTGATACTGGCACATGGGGGGGAGAGAGGCACCTGATACTGGCACATGGGGGGGGGGACAGGGGTTGGCACCTGATACTGGCACATGGGGGGGGGGAGAGGCACTTGATACTGCCATGTGGGGGGGGGGGGTTTTGGCACTTGATACTGGCACATGGGTGGGTTTGGCACTATGATACTGGCACATGGGGGGGAGAGAGGCACTTGATACTGGCACTTTTTTGGGGGGGAGATGGCACTATGATACTGGGACATGGGGGGGAGAGAGAAGCACTTGATACTGGCATGTGGAGGGGGGTTGGCACTTGATACTGGCACATGGGGGAGAGGCACTTGATACTGCCACTTTTTTTGGGGGGGGGAGATGGCACTATGATACTGGGACATGGGGGGGAAGAGAGAGGCACTTGATACTGGCACATGGGGGGGTTTGGCACTATGATACTGGCACATGGGGGTGGGAAGGAGAGAGGCACTTGATACTGGCACATTGGGGGGGGGGGAGATGGTACTATGATACTGGGACATGTGGGGGGAGGAGAGAGACACTTGATACTGGCACATGATGGGGGGCATCTATGGGGACACTTACTGGCACATTATTGGAGGGCATTATGGGGGACACTAGGCCGGCAGCCTATCAGAGGCCGGACACTGAGGGGCATCTACTGGGGCACTATATATGGGGCATTTTATACTGGTACATTATGGGGGCACTAGCAGGAAGGGGGAGAGGAGCACTATGGGGGAATTTACTGGGGGCACTATATAGGGGTATTTTATACTGGCACATTATGGGGGCACTATGGGGACATTAGCTCAACTGGGGGCATTACAAGGGGGTATTTTTGCACTGTCACATTATAAGGAGAATTATTACTACTTGGGGGGCATTATGGTGGACTTTATTACTCCGCCATGGTATGACCCCTAGTAGCAGCACCAGCCTCTCCCTGCTCTGCTATTCCTCTGCCCCTTCTCCAAATCCTTATTATGAAATCTTTCTCATTAGGATAAAGCATAACATCAGCTCCGCCGAGCCCCAGCCAAGTGTTGAAGTGGTGTCCGATATCCCCAAGGGCCAAGCCAAGTAATTGTAAATTTTTATGTGGAATATGTTTATGTTATACACATATAACCTACACTGTGCCACACAATATACAGTATACCGCTACACTGTGCCAAAGGAGTGGGTTTTACACAGGAGGAGGGAGGTGCGAAGCGCGCTGGAGGGGCCCTTACAAATATTTGCTGTGGGGCCCAGTCACTTCTAGTTACGCCCCTGGTTCAGGCCACAGGTCAAGCCTGCACACCCAGTAGTCAAGGGGTTCATTGCTCCTCAGTGTCGATATCTGCAGTTAAGGCGAGGTAGTCTGCTACCTGTCGGTCGAGTCGTTCTCTAAGGCTGGATCCCGAAGGGCTGTGGCGATGTGTAGGACTGAAAAAGCTCTGCATGTCCTCCATCAACAACACATCTGTAAAGCGTCCTGTCCTTTCCGCCGTGGTCGTGGTAGGAGGAGGATTACTTTCACCTCTTCCCCTGTTAGATTCCCATTTTGCTGTGACATCCCCCTTATAAGCTGTGTAAAGCATATTTTTTAGTTTGGTTTTGAACTGCTGCATCCTTTCTGACTTCCGGTAATTTGGTAACATTTCCGCCACTATCTGCTTATACCGGGGGTCTAGTAGCGTGGCCACCCAGTACAGGTCGTTCTCCTTCATCCTTTTTATACGAGGGTCCCTCAACAGACATGACAGCATGAAAGACCCCATTTGCACAAGGTTGGATGCCGAGCTACTCATTTCCCGTTCCTCGTCCTCACTGATGTCATTGACGTTCTGTTCTTCCCCCCAGCCACGTACAACACCACGGGTCCCAGATAAGTGACAACAACGAGCACCCTGGGATGCCTGCTGTGGTTGGTCTTCCTCCTCCTCAAAGCCACATTCCTCCTCTGACTCCTCTTCCTCATACTCCTCTTCCAGCGTTGCCGCAGGTCCGGCAAGCGATGATGACAAGGCTGTTTCTGGTGGTGATGGTGACCGCAACTCTTCCTCTTCACGCTCATCTACAGCCTGATCCAGCACTCTTCGCAGGGCACGCTCCAGGAAGAAAACAAATGGGATGAGGTCGCTGATGGTGCCTTGTCACCTCCTCAAAAGGACGCATGAGCCTACAGGCATTGCGCATGAGCGTCCAGTAACGTGGCAAAAAAAATTCCCAGCTCCGCAGAGACTGTCCTAGCACCCCGGTCATACAAATACTCGTTGGCGGCTTTTTCTTGTTGGAGCAGGTGCTCGAACATTAGGAGTGTTGAATTCCAACGTGTCGGGATGTCGCAAATCAAGCGCCTCACTGGCATGTTGTTTCGGCGCTGAATGTCTGAAAAGTGCGCCATGGCCGTGTAGGAACGCCTGAAATGGCCACACACCTTCCTGGCCTGCTTGAGGACGTCCTGTAAGCCTGGGTACTTAGACACAAAGCGTTGTACGATAAGATTCAACACATGTGCCATGCACGGCACATGTGACAACTTGCCCAAATTCAATGCCGCCAACAAATTGCTTCCATTGTCACACACCACTTTGCCGATCTCCAGTTGGTGCGGGGTAAGCCACTGATCCACCTGTGCGTTCAGGGCGGACAGGAGTGCTGGTCCGGTGTGGCTGTCTGCTTTCAGGCAAAAGGCGCCAAGATCCCTAGTATCTAGGGTTGTGATGGTATATACCCAAAAGGTGTTAGATACACATAAGTGGGGTGACAGTACTTTCACACTCACCAATTTATTTGTTAAAATTCTCACGGTCAACTCGTATATGGTGTGCAAATAGCAAATGTAGTATTAGGTAAATACAAATATAAAACCTTTGACAAATATAAAATCTAGATGTAAAATCAAGATATAAAATCAAAATTTTAGTGACTCACTTCACCCAGGAGGGTAATGTGGGATAAAGCACAAGACACCCACATCACACCTCCTGCGCCTGGATCGCCAGTAGAGTCTCACGGATGAACAATGATCACTCAGGAGTTCTTGTTCATTCTTTATATTCTTTTATTCCAAAGCCAGGGTGGGGGAGTGAGCAGCTCAACGCGTTTCGGGGCCTCTTAGTGGGTCCCCTTCATCAGGAGCATATAAAATGGTAATACAATGTAATGGCGTTTAAATAACAAATAAAACACAGAAAAAAACCGCCAAAAACGGCTTCCCATTACGTCACTTCCGGTACTGTATGCGCTCCAAGGTGGAACGCACCGGAAGTGATGTCATATTCGTCCTCCAGAATGTCGGCTATACTACCGATAAATCCTGGAGAGACATCACAGTATTTGGGCATGATAAGGTCCTGTAGGGCCGATGGGGGGCACATACTGGCTGTTCCAGGCTTGTTTTGGGAAGGATCGTATCCTTTTCTCTATTATGCTCACGGTGGAACGCATCCTGTACTTCCGGTGCGTTCCACCGTGGAGCGCACCCGAAACCGGAAGTGCCTCTCAAGACGGGAGTAACTGTTTTAACAACCGAAGGAAGCAGAGAAAAAGAGGAAAAAGGGGGGGGGGGAGGTGCCTAGATGTTGGGTTTACACAAATGTGAGATGTGGATGTTATGGAAAGAGATATGTAAATAAGTTTATTACAAAAGTGAAGGGGAAAAAAGGTCACATGACCAGCTACCTAATCACATGATCGGGGGTTACATTTCTGTTGATAACAGAATCGGATATATATGTTTCTGTACATTATTCTGTTGGAGTAATGGGAAAGTGTTTTTAATGATGTTAACAAGGTGATAAAAAAGAGTAATGTTGGTAATACTAATATTTGACAGTATTGATCAGAGTACCATATAATATATATTGATGATAATTAGTAACAGGGAAAATGATAATAATGCATAATAAATAAGGATAATATAGCATCAAGTGAAGTAAAATGTGTAATAAATATACTGTGGTTTAATAAATATATGTAAATAAATAAATATATATAAAATCTCCATATATATGTATAATCGAAAAAAATAGAGTAAAAATAGAAATAGAAGTAATAGAAAAAATTGAAAAAAAAAAAAAAAATTTGAAAAAATTGTCCCCTGAAGGGCAGATGCTACGTTGCAAAATATAAAGTATGGCGACGGTATTTCTTTAGTAATTAGAGTATTCTAAGCTTTCATTTAGGCCGAAAGGGGATAGAGTATTTAGTGTAAAAATCCAATACATTTCCTTTCGGCATAGTTGTTGATATGATGAGGCGATGGTTTCTAGAGGAGTAACTGTGAGACCGGTTATGGAACCCTCATGTCGTTCAGAGAAATGGCGTGATACGCTGTGTGTCGGGACTTTTCGTTTAATGTTAGATCTGTGTTCACACATTCTTTCCCTAAGGGTTTGGGTAGTTCTACCGACATATTTTAAACCGCAGGGACATCTGAGGAGATATATGACATTTCTTGTCCCGCAGTTCAGGTCTTGTCTTATTGTCCAGGGGCCCAGGGAACCTCCTGTTTCAATGGCCCTAGTATCATGTGTGATCATCGCACAACATTTGCATTTTTTCGTGCCACATTTAAAACACCCTTTTCTTATTGGCTGTGGGAAGATGGTTTTTGTGGGGGCTTGAAGTTTGGGACAGGACGGGGCGATGATATTTTTGATAGTTTGTGCCCTTCTAAATGTTATGGACTGTAATTGGGGTAGAATATTTTTGAGGATGGGGTCTTTTAGTAAGATGTTCCAGTGCTTCATCACTATTTTTCTAATATTCTGGTGGTCTCTATTAAACCTGGTAATGAGGTTATATTGATATCCTTTTGGATCAGTAGTTTTTGGGGGTGGTGGTTTCAATGCTTCCCTTTGGTCTAATTTTAGAACCCTCTGGGTGGATGCTTTAATTAAACTTTTTGGGTAGCCCTTTTCCAAGAAGCGATCCCTTAAGATTCCCAGTTGAGTTTTGAGGGTCTTTTCATTGGAGCAGTTTCTCCGGATCCTTTTCATTTGCCCATACGGTATGTTTCTTTTCCATTTCGTGTAGTGGCAGCTGGAGTATTCTAGGTAGCTGTTGGAGTCCACTTTTTTAAAATGGGTGCTGGTGGTGATCTTATTCATGATAATTTCAATATGTAGATCTAGAAACGTTGATTTCTTGGAGTCAAATTCATGTGTAAATTGGAGGCCCCAGTCATTCTGATTTAGCGTTAGTATAAAAGACGTGAGTTCTTCGACGCTGCCACCCCAGATGAAGATAATATCATCGATATATCGACGGTAGAGGTGTATATCCTTATGGTATTGGAGACCTAGAGACTCCTCGAAGAGGCCTACGAACAGATTAGCATACGAGGGTGCAAATTTTGTACCCATAGCGGTACCCCTTGTTTGAATATAAAAGGTGTCATTAAAAGTGAATAAATTATGTTCTAAAATAAATTGTATTGAATTTAAAATGAAATCTTTCTGAGGGGGGGGGCATCTCGTGATCCAGCTCAAGGAAATGTTTCGTTGCGCGTATTCCTAAGTCATGTCGGATATTACTGTAAAGGGATGCTACGTCCAGTGTGACCCAAATGTAGTGGTCCTTCCAAACTATATTATTGAGGGTGTTTATGAGGTCTGTGGAATCTTTTAGGTAGGAGGGGAGTTTTTGTGCGTATTTTTGTAGGAAAGTGTCGACATACGCTGAAAGGTTGGATGTAAGGGAGTTTATACCAGAGATGATGGGTCTGCCTGGTGGATTGATAAGGGTTTTGTGTATTTTAGGTAAAAAGTAAAAGCGAGCAGTGGTAGGATGATTATGGGTGAGGAATATTTTTTCTTTTTTGTTTAAAATATTTTGATTAAAACCAGAATCTACATGTTCAAACAGTGCTTTCTTGAAAATGGCCGTTGGGTCGTCTACAAGGACTTTGTAGTAGGTTCGGTCAGACAAAATTCTTTTTGATTCCTGTATGTAATAGTTAAGGTCCATGATTGGGAAGCATTGAAACCACCACCCCCAAAAACTACTGATCCAAAAGGATATCAATATAACCTCATTACCAGGTTTAATAGAGACCACCAGAATATTAGAAAAATAGTGATGAAGCACTGGAACATCTTACTAAAAGACCCCATCCTCAAAAATATTCTACCCCAATTACCGTCCATAACATTTAGAAGGGCACAAACTATCAAAAATATCATCGCCCCGTCCTGTCCCAAACTTCAAGCCCCCACAAAAACCATCTTCCCACAGCCAATAAGAAAAGGGTGTTTTAAATGTGGCACGAAAAAATGCAAATGTTGTGCGATGATCACACATGATACTAGGGCCATTGAAACAGGAGGTCCCCTGGACAATAAGACAAGACCTGAACTGCGGGACAAGAAATGTCATATATCTCCTCAGATGTCCCTGCGGTTTAAAATATGTCGGTAGAACTACCCAAACCCTTAGGGAAAGAATGTGTGAACACAGATCTAACATTAAACGAAAAGTCCCGACACGCAGCGTATCACGCCATTTCTCTGAACGACATGAGGGTTCCATAACCGGTCTCATAGTTACTCCTCTAGAAACCATCGCCTCATCATATCAACAACTATGCCGAAAGGAAATGTATTGGATTTTTACACTAAATACTCTATCCCCTTTCGGCCTAAATGAAAGCTTAGAATACTCTAATTACTAAAGAAATACCGTCGCCATACTTTATATTTTGCAACGTAGCATCTGCCCTTCAGGGGACAATTTTTAAAATTTTTATTTTTTTTAAAAAAAAATTCTATTACTTCTATTTCTATTTTTACTCTATTTTTTTCGATTATACATATATATGGAGATTTTATATATATTTATTTATTTACATATATTTATTAAACCACAGTATATTTATTACACATTTTACTTCACTTGATGCTATATTATCCTTATTTATTATGCATTATTATCATTTTCCCTGTTACTAATTATCATCAATACATATTATATGGTACTCTGATCAATACTGTCAAATATTAGTATTACCAACATTACTCTTTTTTATCACCTTGTTAACATCATTAAAAACACTTTCCCATTACTCCAACAGAATAATGTACAGAAACATATATATCCGATTCTGTTATCAACAGAAATGTAACCCCCGATCATGTGATTAGGTAGCTGGTCATGTGACCTTTTTTCCCCTTCACTTTTGTAATAAACTTATTTACATATCTCTTTCCATAACATCCACATCTCACATTTGTGTAAACCCAACATCTAGGCACCTCCCCCCCCCCCCCCCTTTTTCCTCTTTTTCTCTGCTTCCTTCGGTTGTTAAAACAGTTACTCCCGTCTTGAGAGGCACTTCCGGTTTCGGGTGCGCTCCACGGTGGAACGCACCGGAAGTACAGGATGCGTTCCACCGTGAGCATAATAGAGAAAAGGATACGATCCTTCCCAAAACAAGCCTGGAACAGCCAGTATGTGCCCCCCATCGGCCCTACAGGACCTTATCATGCCCAAATACTGTGATGTCTCTCCAGGATTTATCGGTAGTATAGCCGACATTCTGGAGGACGAATATGACATCACTTCCGGTGCGTTCCACCTTGGAGCGCATACAGTACCGGAAGTGACGTAATGGGAAGCCGTTTTTGGCGGTTTTTTTCTGTGTTTTATTTGTTATTTAAACGCCATTACATTGTATTACCATTTTATATGCTCCTGATGAAGGGGACCCACTAAGAGGCCCCGAAACGCGTTGAGCTGCTCACTCCCCCACCCTGGCTTTGGAATAAAAGAATATAAAGAATGAACAAGAACTCCTGAGTGATCATTGTTCATCCGTGAGACTCTACTGGCGATCCAGGCGCAGGAGGTGTGATGTGGGTGTCTTGTGCTTTATCCCACATTACCCTCCTGGGTGAAGTGAGTCACTAAAATTTTGATTTTATATCTTGATTTTACATCTAGATTTTATATTTGTCAAAGGTTTTATATTTGTATTTACCTAATACTACATTTGCTATTTGCACACCATATACGAGTTGACCGTGAGAATTTTAACAAATAAATTGGTGAGTGTGAAAGTACTGTCACCCCACTTATGTGTATCTAACACCTTTTGGGTATATACCATCACAACCCTAGATACTAGGGATCTTGGCGCCTCTTTGTGGTCCTTTCTAGCGTTTTTTACGCAACCCCACTGTTTTCATCCTAATCACCCACCTTGAGGGCATCAGGGTGGGTCGAGACCATTGGCAGCCTGCCCCTCTTTGTTCCACTAAATTTTTAATATATACATATACTTGTTCTCCAAAAATTCTGGTACAAACGAACTATACGTACTCTTTGACCTACCTTTGGCGCCCTGCGAAGTTATCCCTGGACCATCATTCTGAAAGGCCCAGTGACTAACCCTCTTTTTTTCTTTTCCCTGTCTCTGACTTGCTTTCAGGCAAGTCAGCCCCAAGACAGCGTGACAATGTCGTATCCGGGATGTGGAATAGCCCCTGGGGAGCTGGGGGGATTCAGTTGATGTGCAGCCAGACGCCGCTGCAAAAGAGGACTCAGCTGAGGAGGTTATGGAAGAGGATGGAGTAGGAGGAGTAGAGTAGGTGGCAGTAGGCCTGTCTGCAAGTCGTGGCGGTGTCACCAACTCCGCTGCAGAACCACGCATTCCATACTTGGCAGCCGTCAGCAGGTTGACCCAATGCGCAGTGTAGGTGATATACCTGCCCTGACCGTGCTTTGAGACCAGGCATCAGTGGTCAGATGGACCCTTGCCCCAACACTGTATGCCAGAGATGCCATGACTTCCTTTTCAATCACTGAGTAGAGGTTTGGGATTGCCTTTTTTGAAAAAAAAATTTGTCCGGGTACCTTCCACTGTGGTGTCCCAATAGCGACAAATTTTTTGAAGGCCTCAGACTCCACCAGCTGGAATGGTAAAAGCTGGTGGGCTAAGAGTTCCGTCAAGCCAGCTGTCAGACGCCAGGCAAGGGGGTGACTCTGTGACATTGGCTTCTTACGCTCAAACATTTCCTTTACAGACACCTGACTGTGGGCAGATGAGATGGAACTGCTGAAGGTGAGAGGCGGAGTGGCGGGTGGTTGAGGGGGGCAAGGAGGACAGCAGTGGTTGACGTGGCTGAAGATGCTGTACCAGGAGGAGGATGGTGGCTTTGAGTTTGTGTGCTGCTTGTACTCATGTGTTGATCCCATTGGCGTTTGTGATGTGAGATCATGTGCTTTCGCAAAGCAGTTGTACCGAGGTGGGTGTTGGACTTCCCACGACTCAGTTTCTTTTGGCACAGGTTGCAAATGGCATCGCTGTTATCAGAGGCAGACACACAAAAACCCTAACCCTAACCCTAACCCTAACCCTAAATGCCACACTGCTGAGCTTTGCAATGACGCCATTCTGTTGGTGGCAACAGCATGCGTTGATCGGCGTGCTGTCTGGCTGACCCCGGGTGCCGATACATGCTGTCTGACTGTGCCACTAGCTCCTTGCGACGACCTCCCCCTGCTTCCAACTTGTCTCCTCCTTCTCTCTGTCTCCCCTTCTGAACTTTCCCCCTCTTCTTCTTCTCTTCGAGCAGGCACCCACATAGCATCCACAGACACATCGTCATCATCAACCACTTCACTTGTATCTGACACCTCAGCAAAGGAAGCAGCAGCGGGTACAACATTATCATCCTCATCACACTGTACGTCCATGTGTGTAATGCTGCCTGACTGAGACATATCCCTGTTATCTACATCCTCTGGCAATAATGGTTGCGCATCACTAATTTCATCCAACTGATGTGTAAATAACTCCTCTGAGGGATCAAGTGAAGCGGCTGTGGTGGCTGTGGTGGTAGTGGTGGTGGTGGCGGCGGACGGGAGAGTGGTAACTTGAGAGCAGGTGACCAAAGCTGAGCTGGAGTAGGATGGTGCGTCAAGGTTCTTAGCGGAAGCTGTTAAAAATTGGGTGTCCTGTGTAAGCCAGTCAACTATTTTCTCCGAATATTTTGGGTTCAGGGTACGTGGCCTCTGAACACTGGGCATTATTCCAGGGCCAGTGGAAATCATAGCACTACGACCACGACGGCCCCTGCGGGGTGGCCTGCCTCTGCCTGTCATTTTTTTTTAGATAAGTGGTACTATGCGTGCAAGGTACTGTGCCACCCTATATAAGTGGGTGGCAGTGGGCACAGTACAGTCTGTGTGGGCCTGACACACACGGCCTTGCAACTGTGATTATATCACAGAAAAATATTAAATAGAATTATTTTTATCTGCAAGGTATTTGAGTGAATGACACCCTGTAACGGTATGAGTGGAGGCCTAGCCACTAGCCAGTGGCCACAATACAGTCTGTGTGGGCCTGACACACACTGGCTTGCAACTGTGATTATATCACTGAAAAATATTAAATATAATTTTTTTTATTTGCAAGGTATTTGAGTGAGTGACACCCTGTAACTGTATGAGTGGAGGCCTAGCCACTAGCCAGTGGCCACAATACAGTCTGTGTGGGCCTGGCACACACGGGCTTGCAAATGTGATTATATCACAGAAAAATTTTAAATAGAATTTTTTTTATCTGCAAGGTATTTGAGTGAGTGACACCCTGTAACGGTATGGATGGAGGCCTAGCCACTAGCCAGTGGCCACAATACAGTCTGTGTGGGCCTGACACACACGGGCTTGCAAATGTGATTATATCACAGAAAAATATTAAATAGAATTTTTTTTTATCTGCAAGGTATTTTCTGTCACACCCTGTATGAATGGTCTGCACACAGTGCTGTCTGTGACTGAGCCTGCAGCCTCTCACACACGGGCAGCCAGGCAACTGCAATATACATATATATATATATATATATATATATATATATTAAAAAAGGGCTTTTTGGGGTGCTGTCAGGACGCTGTCCTTACAGCAGATGAGTCTGTGGACACAGAACACTGCCCTAGCTAATGCTTTCCATATTGAATCAGCAGCAGCACTGTCCCTCCTCTCACTGAGAATGCAGCTTTCGAATGAATCTAAAATGGATGCTAAAATGGGAACCGTTCGCCAGCGAATAGTTTGGGACATCACTAGTTAGCACTGTTGCAGCACAGCTGGAGTCCTGGATTCAAATCCAACCAAGGGCAGCATTTTGCGGACCGCACATCTCCGGCAATAATAGAATATGCCTATTCTTGTCTGCAATTGAGGACAAGAATAGGGCAATTTCTATTTTTTTCGGGAACGGAAATGCGGAGCTGGAAGTGTGAGTCCGCATTTCCGGATCGGGGCCACAGAAATGTATAGGTATGCGAGTCTGTTCCGCAGAATGTGGAATGGAATTGCGGATGTGTGAATGGAGCCTAAACCAGGCAGGGTCGTGACCAGGAGCAACAAGACAGGAACCGGAGGATGATGCAGAGACGTAGTCAGGACGAGCAAAGGGTCAAGACAGGCAGCACAGGAGCAAGGTCAGACAATCCGGATCGGCAACAGGAGAGGTGATGCAAGCAGGCTGGGATAGGAGATAAACAAAGTCCAGGAATGAAGCACGAAGTCAGGAACACGAGTGGTAAGCAAGCTCTTTAGCACAAGATTAGGACCTTGACTCTGAGGCGTCTGGCTAAATGGCTGCAGGTGAGCCAGGGTAGGTTAACGAGATCATATGACATGACTCAGCCCCGCCAAGGGAGTGATGCATACTGCCACATCAGCAGACGAGTACAAGCAGTGTCGTGTCCAGATTAAATGGAAGTTGTGGAGCGGAATCCATATAGGTAATACCAACCGCACAGGCAGAGTCCAGAGCTGCAACAGAGGCTAGGAGTGGGGGAACAGCACCTCACAGAGGTCGCTGTTACAGTACCCCCCCCCCCCCCCGCGCCCCCTCTTCTTGAGTCCGCGCCGAGACAGAAAGCTTTTAATTAGATCCGGAGCATGAATGTTCTCTTGAGCTTCCCAGGATCTTTCTTCAGGACCAAAACCTTTCCAGTCCACCAGATAATAGGTCTTATTACCCCGCTTCTAGAATGTCCTTGACTTCAAAGACCTCGTCAGCATTCTCAGATGCCGGAGTGGGAGTAGAATGAGTAGTAGAAAAGCGGTTAAGGACTACTGGTTTCAATAAGGAAACGTGGAAGGCATTGGGAATGCGTAGAGAAGGAGGCAGACGTAACTTGTATGTCACCTCGTTGATTCTCCTCAACACTTCAAAGGGGGCCAAGGAATCTAAGAACAAACTTAAAACTGGGGACTCTTAACCAGATGTTCTTGGAGGAAAGCCATACCTTCTCGCCAGATGAAAACTGAGGTGGTTTCCTTCTTCTCTTGTCCGCATTTGTCTTCATATGGGACACTGCTTTGTCGATGCAGACCTTGGCGTCACTCCAAATCTTCAAAAAATCTCTGAAGAAAGAATCTGCAGCTGGTACCCCGGAGGATGCAGGAACAGGAAGAGGAGTACGAGCATGTTGACCATAGACGACAAAGAATGGGGAGGATCCAGTAGATTCATTGGTGTGGTTATTATAGGAGAACTCTGCCCAAGGTAGCAGAGATACCCAGACGTCGTGTTGCGCAGAGACAAAGTGTCGAAGATAGTTCCAAAATTTGATTGACCCGCTCTACTTGCCCATTGGTTTGGGGGTGGTAACAGGAAGAGAAGTCTAGATCAATTTCTAGTAGACGAGAGAAGGCTCTCCAGAGCTTGAAAGTAAACTGGACTCCCCGATCGGAAACAATATGCCCAGGCAAACCATGTAGACGAAATATATGTTTTACGAACAGCTTAGCGAGTTCTGCAGCCGAGGGAAATCCAGTCAATGGAATGAAGTGTGCCATCTTGGAAAAGTGGTCCACAACCACCCAAATCACAGTACATTCAGCCTAAGAAGGCAGATCAGTAATAAACTCCATGGCAATGTGTTGTCATGGAACATCAGGAACAGGTAGGAGTAGCAACAGGTCTGGAGGTTTGCTCCTGGAGATTTTATTTTGAGCACAGACGGTGGAAGCGGAAACATAGTCACACACGTCTTTGGACAATGTGGGCCACCAGTAGTGGCAAGACACTAGTTCTGTGGTCTTGCGAATCCCAGGATGACCGGCCAGTTTTGAGTTGTGCCCCCACGACAGGATATGTTTCCTTTTGGCAGATGGTACAAATGTTCTGCCGGGAGGAATGCCTCTTACCAGGACAGGATTCACCGTGATTAAGCGAGCAGGAGCTATCATGTATTGAGGCTTATCCTGCTTGTCAAAAGATCTGGACAGAGCATCCGCCTTGATGTTCTTCTCAACCGGGCGTAAGTGTAACTCAAAATCAAAACGAGAGAAGAAGAGCGCCCACCTGGCTTGGCGAGGGTTCAGACGCTGAGCTGTCTGTAGGTACGTAAGATTCTTATGGTCAGTAAAAATTATTACCGGATGCTGGGCTCCCTCCAATAGATAATGCCACTCCTCCAAGGCGAGTTTTATGGCCAGAAGCTCCCTGTCTCCTATACAGTAATTATTTTCAGCGGGAGAGAAGAGCTTAGAGAAAAATCCACAAGTGAACATCTTGCCCTTGGAATTCTTTTGTAGTAAAACCACATCGGCTCCTATCGAGAAGGCGTCCACTTCTAAAAAGAATTGGCAGGAGACATCGGGATGTCGCAGAATAGGTGCAGATGAAAAGGAGCTCTTTAATTGGACTAAAGCGGCCAGTCCTTGGAATTCACCACTTTATTAGTAAAAGCGGAGATTGGAGACGTTAGGGATGAAAAGTTCGGAATAAACTGCCGATAGAAGTTGGCGAATACCAGGAAGCGCTGCATAGCATGAAGACCCTGTGGGCGAGGCCAGTTCTTTACCGCATACAGTTTTTCAGGATCCATCTGTAATCCAGCATCAGAGATGATGTAACCAAGAAACGGTACTGTAGTTTTTTCGAAGGTACATTTCTCGAGTTTGGCATAGAGCCTATTTTCCTTTAGGCGCTGTAAGACTAGCCGTACATGCCTTTCCCTGAGTGATCAAATCTGGAGAAAAAAACAGTATATCATCCAGATACACGATCACGCAGGTATACAGCAGATCCTGGGAGACATAATCAACTAGCTCTTGGAATACCGCAGGAGCATTGCATAGACCGAATGACAAGATACTTGTAGTGTCCATCACGAGTGTTGAAAGCGGTCTTCCACTCCTCACTTTTCGAATGCGGATAAGATCATATGCACCATGCAGGTCGAACTTGGAGAAGACTTTAGCTCCCCGGATCCTGTCAAATGGCTTGGAGATCAGCGGAAGAGGATATCGATTTTTAACCGTAATCTTATTCAGACCTCGATAATCGATACAAGGTCATAAGGAACCATCTTTTCTGCACGAAGAAGAACCCGGCCCCGGCTGGCGAAGTGGACTTCCGGATAAACCCTCTCTCAAGATTTTCCTTGATGTAGTCTGACATCGCCTATGTCTCTGAAAGAGAGAGGAGGTAGACTCGACCACGAGGAGGAATAGCACCAGGCAGAAGATCGATTGCACAGTCATATGGACGATGTGGAGGCAGAGTCTCGGTGTCTTTTTTTTTACTAAAGACGTACGCGAAATTGGCATATTGCTGCGAAGTCCGGGCAGATCTACAGGTATCGTAGGTGAGGAAGCAGGCCGGACCTCCGCTAAGCAGGTGGAGCGACAAAATGATCCCCATCGCCGGATCTCTCTGGAGTGCCAGTCCACAATTGGCAAATGAAGGCGCAGCCAGGGTAGCCCAAGAATAATCGGATTCACGGAGACTGGCAGCACGTAGAAGGAGATTAACTCCGATTAACTCAGAGTGCAGTATCACCACCTGTAATTTAAGAGGCACAGTAACTGAGTACTGGTTCAGAAAGTGGTAGCCACTTAACAGAAGCCACTGATAGAGGCCTCTCCAGACGGATGGTGGGAAGCCAATACTGATTAACCAGCGCTTGCAGAATAAAGTTACCGGCTGACCCAGAGTCCAAAAATGCCGGCACAGATAGTGAAACTCCCTTTTGGGAGAGTATCACTGGAACAGAAAGTTTCAGAGAGGGGTTCTCCTGGTCTAGGACCAGCCTCTCCAACTGATCCTAGACAATGGCGTTTCCCGGCCTCTGGGGACAGTTACGGACAAAGTTGGTCTTTCCTCCACAATACAGACAGAAGTTCTCCACCTTGCGACGTAGATGTTCATGGTCAGTCAACTGAAGGCGCTCAATCTGCATGGGCTCTTCAGGAGGAACGACTGCTGGTTGAAGGACTCTGAAATGAAGGAGCCAGAATAGGTGGACTTCTGGTGCATGCGACCTGCTTTGAGCATTCACTGAAACGCACATCAATCCACGTAGCCAATGTAATCAGGTCTTTCAGAGATGACGGTCGGTCGCGCACAGCCAATTCGGTCATAAAGACCCTCCCAGAACACCGCCAGTTGAGCCTCATCATTCCACGCCAGTTCAGCCGCCAGGGTACGGAACTGGATGGTGTACTGACCCACAGACGCGGAACCAGTGGCGTACACACAATCCATGGAGCCCCAGTACAAAACTGAATCATGGGGCCCCCCTCCCCGTCGCCGCCCCCCCAACCTCCCTCCACCGGCAGCAGAGTTAGGCTACTTTCACACCTGCGTTAGGTGCGGATCCGTCTGGCATCTGCACAGACGGATCCGCACCTATAATGCAAACGCTTGTATCAGTTCTGAACGGATCAGTTTGCATTACCACGAAAAAAAAGATTATGCAAACGGATCCGTTTTGACTTACACTAAAAGTCAATGGGAGGCAGATCCGTTTTCAATTGCACCATATTGTGTCAGTGAAAACGGATCCGTCCCCATTGACTTAGATTGTAAGTCAGGACAGATCCGTTTGGCTCTGGATCGCCAGGCGGACACCAAAACGAATCTGCACAGACGGATCCGCACCTATAATGCAAATGCTTGTATCTGTTCAGAACGGATCCGTTTGGCTGCAAGCAGCGTTTTGGTGTCCGCCTCCAGAGCGGAATGGAGGCTGAACTGAGGCAAACTGATGCATTCTGAACGGATCCTTATCCATTCAGAATGCATTGGGGCTGAACTGATCCGTTTTGCACTGTTTGTGAGAGCCCTGAAACAGATCTCACAAGCGGACCCAGAAACGCCAGTGTGAAACAGCAGAGCTAGTTATAAAGCCACCCCCTGCCAGCCCCCAGCAGACCCTACTGTGAACTCACTCACTCATAAATGTGGTGAGCAATTAGGAAGACCTTTTTTTTTACAAATCTAATCTTATCTTAACTTCCGGACCGGCACCGGCTGCTTCGCGCTCTCCCGAAAGCGCCTTCTCCCTGCTGCGTCTCGGCGTCATGTCCGGTGTGGCCGCTCAACAGGAAATGACGAGGCACGCCGCACCCGCACGGGGAGGAGAATCAGGGGGTGGAGACTCAAGGAGGGTAGGGCTGGCCTGGCCTGGCACTGACTGCAGCGCAGAAACGCAACACTGGGCGGCGGGCCCCGGGTTGGCCGCCCGGGTTAAACAGGCAGGCACAGCACTACTGCAGGGCGGGGCCAGGGGTCCACAGGCGGGCGGGCCCCCTGGAGTGCCGGGCCCGGTCGCAACTGCGACCCCTGTATGTACGCCCCTGCGCGGAACCTTGATGTAGATGCAACTTCTGTCACCCTGCTTCATAATATGTTAAGTGTATATTATTATTATCTTGTGTAGTCTTGCTTTGCATTCTCTATTATATGTATTTTCTATGCCTGTTTTACAAACCGGATTCCCAAAAAGTTGGGACACTATACAAATCGTGAATAAAAACTGAATGCAATGATGTGGAGGTGCCAACTTCTAATATTTTATTCAGAATAGAACATAAATCACGGAACAAAAGTTTAACCACTTAAGGACCACAGGTTTATACCCCCCTAGTGACCAGGCCCTTTTTTACAAATCGGCACTCCACAACTTTAGCGGTTTATTGCTCGGTCATGCAACTTACCACTCAAATTAATTTTACCTCCTTTTCTTCTCACTAATAGAGCTTTCATTTGGTGGTATTTCATTGCTGCTGACATTTTTACTTTTTTTGTTATTAATCGAAATTTAACGATTTTTTTGCAAAAAAATGTCATTTTTCACTTTCAGTTGTAAAATTTTGCAAAAAAAACGACATCCATATATAAATTTTTCGCTAAATTTATTGTTCTACATGTCTTTGATTAAAAAAAAATGTTTGGGTAAAAAAAAAATGGTTTGGGTAAAAGTTATAGCGTTTACAAACTATGGTACAAAAATGTGAATTTCCGCTTTTTGAAGCAGCTCTGACTTTCTGAGCACCTGTCATGTTTCCTGAGGTTCTACAATGCCCAGACAGTACAAACACCCCACAAATGACCCCATTTCGGAAAGTAGACACCCTAAGGTATTCGCTGATGGGCATGGTGAGTTCATAGAACTTTTTATTTTTTGTCACAAGTTAGCGGAAAATGATGATTTATTTATTTATTTATTTTTTTCTTACAAAGTCTCATATTCCACTAACTTGTGACAAAAAATAAAAACTTCCATGAACTCACTATGCCCATCACGAAATACCTTGGGGTGTCTTCTTTCCAAAATGGGGTCACTTGTGGGGTAGTTATACTGCCCTGGCATTCTAGGGGCCCTAATGTGTGGTTAGTAGTTTGAAATCAAAATGTGTAAAAAATGGCCGGTGAAATCCTAAAGGTGTTCTTTGGAATGTGTGCCCCTTTGCCCACCTAGGCGGCAAAAAAGTGTCACACATCTGGTATCGCCGTACTCAGGAGAAGTTGGGGAATGTGTTTTGGGGTGTCATTTTACATATACCCATGCTGGGTGAGAGCAATATCTCTGCAAAAGACAACTTTTCCCATTTTTTTATACAAAGTTGGCATTTGACCAAGATATTTATCTCACCCAGCATGGGTATATGTAAAATGACACCCCAAAACACATTGCCCAACTTCTCCTGAGTACGGCGATACCAGATGTGTGACACTTTTTTGCAGCCTAGATGCGCAAAGGGGCCCAAATTCCTTTTAGGGGGGCATTTTTAGACGTTTGGATCCCAGACTTCTTCTCACGGTTTCGGGCCCCTAAAATGCCAGGGCAGTATAAATACCCCACATGTGACCCCATTTTGGAAAGAAGACACCCCAAGGTATTCAATGAGGGGCATGGCGAGTTCATAGAATTTTTTTTTTTGGGCACAAGTTAGCGGAAATTATTTTTTATTTTTTTTTTCTCACAAAGTCTCCCTTTCCGCTAACTTGGGACAAAAATGTAAATCTTTCATGGACTCAATATGCCCCTCACGGAATACCTTGGGGTGTCTTCTTTCCGAAATGGGGTCACATGTGGGGTATTTATACTGCCCTGGCTTTTTAGGGGCCCTAAAGCATGAGAAGAAGTCTGGAATATAAATGTCTAAAAAATGTTATGCATTTGGATTCCGTGAGGGGTATGGCGAGTTCATGTGAGATTTTATTTTTTGACACAAGTTAGTGGAATATGAGACTTTGTAAGAAAAAATAAAAGAAAAAATATTTCCGCTAACTTGGGCCAAAAAAAATTCTGAATGGAGCCTTACAGGGGGTGATCAATGACAGGGGGGCGATCAATGACAGGGGGTGATCAGGGAGTGTATATGGGGTGATCATCCCCCTGTCACTGATCACCCCTCTGTCATTGACCACCCCTCTGTCATTGACCACCCCTCTGAAAGGCTCCATTCAGACGTCTATATGTTTTTTACGGATCCACGGATACATGGATCGGAACCGCAAAACACATACGGACGTCTGAATGGAGCCTTACATGGGGGTGATCAATGACAGGGGGGTGATCAGGGAGTGTATATGGGGTGATCACCCCCCTGTCATTGATCACCCCCCTGTAAGGCTCCATTCAGACGTCCGTATGCGTTTTGCGGATCCGATCCATGGATGCGTGGATCCGTAAAACACATATGGGTGTCTGAATGGAGCCTTACAGGGGGGTGATCAATGACAGGGGGGTGATCAATGACAGGGGGTGATCAGGGAGTGTATATGAGGTGATCACCCCCCTGTCACTGATCACCCCCCTGTAAGGCTCCATTCAGACGTCCGTATGCGTTTTGCGGATCCGATCCATAGATGCGTGGATCCGTAAAACACATGCAGACGTCTGAATGGAGCCTTACAGGGGGGTGATCAATGACAGGGGGGTGATCAATGACAGAGGGTGATCAGGGAGTGTATATGGGGTGATCACCCCCCTGTAAGGCTCCATTCAGACGTCCGTATGTGTTTTGCGGATCCGATCCATAGATGCGTGGATCCGTAAAACACATACAGACGTCTGAATGGAGCCTTACAGGGGGGTGATCATCCCATATAGACTCCCTGATCACCCCCCTGTAAGGCTCCATTCAGACGTCTGTATGTGTTTTACGGATCCACGCATCTATGGATCGGATCCGCAAAACACATACGGACGTCTGAATGGAGCCTTACAGGGGGGTGATCAATGACAGGGGGGTGATCAATGACAGGGGGTGATCAGGAAGTCTATATGGGTGATCACCCCCCAGTCATTTATCACCCCCCTGTAAGGCTCCATTCAGACGTCCGTATGTGTTTTGCGGATCCGATCCATGTATCCGTGAAAATCATACGGACGTCTGAATGGAGCCTTACAGGGGGGTGAT
Source organism: Bufo gargarizans (assembly GCF_014858855.1). Classification (NCBI taxonomy): domain Eukaryota; kingdom Metazoa; phylum Chordata; class Amphibia; order Anura; family Bufonidae; genus Bufo; species Bufo gargarizans. The sequence continues at coordinate 157,457,545 of NC_058087.1, read as the reverse complement.
CAATGACGGAGGTGATCAGGGAGTCTATATGGGTGATCACTCCTCTGTCATTGATCACCCCCCTGTAAGGCTCCATTCAGACGTCCGCATGTGTTTTGCGGATCCGATCCATGTATCAGTGGATCCGTAAAAATCATACGGACGTCTGAATGGAGCCTTACAGGGGGGTGATCAATGACAAGGGGGTGATCAATGACAGGGAAGTGATCAGGAAGTCTATATGCGTGATCACCCCATTGTCATTGATCACCCCCCTGTAAGGCTCCATTCAGACGTCCGTATGCGTTTTGCGGATCCGATCCATGTATCCGTGGATCCGTAAAAATCATACGGACGTCTGAATGGAGCCTTACAGGGGGGTGATCAATGACGGAGGTGATCAGGGAGTCTATATGGGTGATCACTCCTCTGTCATTGATCACCCCCCTGTAAGGCTTCATTCAGACGTCCGCATGTGTTTTGCGGATCCGATCCATGTATCAGTGGATCCGTAAAAATCATACGGATGTCTGAATGGAGCCTTACAGGGGGGTGATCAATGACAAGGGGGTGATCAATGACAGGGAAGTGATCAGGAAGTCTATATGCGTGATCACCCCATTGTCATTGATCACCCCCCTGTAAGGCTCCATTCAGACGTCCGTATGCGTTTTGCGGATACGATCCATGCATCCGTGGATCCGTAAAAATCATACGGACGTCTGAATGGAGCCTTACAGGGGGGTGATCAATGACGGAGGTGATCAGGGAGTCTATATGGGTGATCACTCCTCTGTCATTGATCACCCCCCTGTAAGGCTCCATTCAGACGTCCGCATGTGTTTTGCGGATCCGATCCATGTATCAGTGGATCCGTAAAAATCATACGGACGTCTGAATGGAGCCTCACAGGGGGGTGATCAATGACAGGGAAGTGATCAGGAAGTCTATATGCGTGATCACCCCATTGTCATTGATCACCCCACTGTAAGGCTCCATTCAGACGTCCGTATGCGTTTTGCGGATCCGATCCATGTATCCGTGGATCCGTAAAAATCATACGGACCTCTGAATGGAGCCTTAAAGGGGGGTGATCAATGACAGGGGGGTGATCAATGACAGGGGGGTGATCAGGGAGTCTATATGGGGTGATCAGTGGTTCATAAAGGGTTAATAAGTGACAGGGGGGGGTGTAGTGTAGTGTAGTGGTGTTTGGTGCTACTTTACTGACCTACCTGTGTCCTCTGGTGGTCGATCCAAACAAAAGGGACCACCAGAGGACCAGGTTGCAGGTATATTAGACGCTGTTATCAAAACAGCGTCTAATATACCTGTTAGGGGTTAAAAAAATCACATCTCCAGCCTGCCAGCGAGCGATCGCCGCTGGCAGGCTGGAGATCCACTCGCTTACCTTCCGTTCCTGTGAGCGCGCACGCCTGTGTGCGCGCGTTCACAGGAAATCTCGCGTCTCGCGAGATGACGCCTATTGGCGTTAGTGTGACCTGGGAGAGCCGCCGCGATGACGCCTTTCGGCGTTAGCGTGGCGGCAAGCGGTTAAACTGAGAAAATGTACCATTTTAAGGGAAAAATATATTGAATCAGAATTTCATGGTGTCAACAAATCCCCAAAAAGTTGGGACAAGGCCATATTCACCACTGTGTGGCATCTCCCCTTCTTCTTACAACACTCAACAGACGTCTGGGGACCGAGGAGACCAGTTTCTCAAGTTTAGAAATAGGAATGCTCTCCCATTCTTGTCTAATACAGGCCTCTAACTGTTCAATCGTCTTGGGCCTTCTTTGTTGCACCTTCCTCTTTATGATGCGCCAAATGTTCTCTATAGGTGAAAGATCTGGACTGCAGACTGGCCATTTCAGTACCCGAATCCTTCTCCTATGCAGCCATGATGTTGTGATTGATGCAGAATGTGGTCTGGCATTATCTTGTTGAAAAATGCAGGGTCTTCCCTGAAAGAGATGACGTCTGGATGGGAGCATATGTTGTTCTAGAACCTGAATATATTTTTCTGCATTGATGGTGCCTTTCCAGACATGCAAGCTGCCCATGCCACACGCACTCATGCAATCCCATACCATCAGAGATGCAGGCTTCTGAACTGAGCGTTGATAACAACTTGGGTTGTCCTTGTCCTCTTTGGTCCGGATGACATGGCGTCCCAGATTTCCAAAAAGAACTTCGAATCGTGACTCGTCTGACCACAGAACAGTTTTCCATTTTGCCACACTCCATTTTAAATGATCCCTGGCCCAGTAAAAACGCCTGAGCTTGTGGATCTCGCTTAGAAATGGCTTCTTTGCACTGTAGAGTTTCAGCTGGCAACGGCGGATGGCACGGTGGATTGTGTTCACTGACAATGGTTTCTGGAAGTATTCCTGAGCCCATTCTGTGATTTCCTTTACAGTAGCATTCCTGTTTGTGGTGCAGTGTCGTTTAAGGGCCCGGAGATCACGGCATCCAGTATGGTTTTACGGCCTTGACCCTTACGCACAGAGATTGTTCCAGATTCTCTGACTCTTCGGATGATGTTATGCACAGTTGATGATGATAGATGCAAAGTCTTAGCAATTTTTCGCTGGGTAACACCTTTCTGATATTACTCCACTATCTTTCTACGCAACATTGTGGGAATTGGTGATCCTCTACCGCTCTTTTTATACCCAATCATGTTGCCAATTGACCTAATTAGTGTTAATTGGTCTTCCAGCTCTTCGTTATGCTCAAATTTACTTATTCCAGCCTCTTATTGCTACTTGTGCCAACTTTTTGGGGATTTGTTGACACCGTGAAAATTTTTATCAACATATTTTTCCTTTAAAATGATACATTTACTCGGATTAAATGTTTGATCTGTCATCTACGTTCTATTACAAATAAAATATTGACATTTGCCATCTCCACATCATTGCATTCAGTTTTTATTCACAATTTATTTAGTGTCCCAACTTTTTGGGAATCCAGTTTGTATATTATTGCGGTAATTTTCCATGTCCACCAGCAGGTGGCAGCAATGTGTTTAGTATCAGTTTAGCATATCTAGCCTGGAATAGTCCATTCCAGGTTAGCTCCCCCCTTTCTGAGGAGGAGTGGAATGTTCCCACTTCCTACCTCATGGGGAGGAAGAAAAGTTCTAGGTAGTGTACCAGCCACCCCCTGCTGGGGTAGGTTGTGTTAGTAGGAGCTCCCAGAATCAGGGATCCCAACCCTGGATTCTGCCTCGGCTGAGGCAGGGATCCATCTTCCCAGTCTGAGTCACCTATCTCAGCTGGTGGACAAGAAAGCAGCCATCCACAGAACTATAGATCTCCAGGAAGAAGACATCATACCTTGCGAGCAGTCCTGTGAGTACAGATCCCAAGACCAGGAGAAGCTAAATACCTCCTCAGCTAGTCAGGCCCAAACAAAGCAGACTAAAGACAGAGCAGAAGATAGATACCTGCCAGATTCTACTAGGCGTATGTATGAGAAGCAGAATAGATAAATTCCTGCCACATATTGCCGAAACCTACTGGGACCCAAGACTTATGCTGTAACTTGTATGGATAAAAGCTGCCAATCATTAAGTAAACTCAAGTTGGAATTTATTACCCGTTTGGATCTCAATTATTCCTCAATTACTCCTGCTAACCACACTCAATTTTATTGCAAGTGAGCCAGGATTCAGGAGTCCAGCCATACCAAGGTAGGAGACACCGTTGACACTACACAGAGACATTATCCCCCTCTGACATTCCTCACCTGGTATATGAGCTATAACATCTTAAAGGGCCCTGCTACAGTACCTGCGCAAGCTGAAATTGGCGTCACGAACTCTTACACATATATACTGACCCACTGCATAGCAACCCCACTGACCTCGTGTCCTGCTCATTGCAATTGTGCCTGCTGTTAGGGAGAGCATAAAGTTCTCCATTCTTCTGGGGAAGGGGCTATGTGAGCATTACTTTTTTAATTTTATTAACACTAAGGGGTCAACATTCTTGAAAGGGGTCAGCACTATTGTGTGGGGGCACTAAGGGGGCATTTTACTGTGTGGGGGTACTGTGTTGCCATTTTACTGTGGAAGGTCACTAAAGGGGCATTTTAACATGTGGGAGTACTATGGGACATTTCACTATGTATGGTCACTTGGGGAGCATTTTACGGTTTGGATGCACTATGGGGGTATTCTACTTTGTGGGGGCACTAAGGTTGCATAATTACTGTAAAGTGGCATAACTGTGGGTGCACTAACAAGGCATTCTTGGTGTGAGGGGGCACTATGGATGCATAACTACTGTGAAGGGGCACTATCTGACCATTCTACTGTGTGGGGAACCATAGGAACATTCTACTGTGTGCAGGCACTAAGGTGGCAAAACTGCTGTGTGGGGGCACTAAGGGGGCATAACTACTATATGTCTGAAAACTGACAATAACAAAAAGGCCCGTCATCACCTGTCTGCAAACAGAGTGAGTGGCTCTTATCATAAGCCCTGGTTTATCTCTTTACTAATTTACCAGTTATCATTGTATTCAGTGTGGCTTGATTCTTAGCCCTGGCCTGTGTTAGTGGCTTGTTTATGAGCCCTGACTTTTACGTGACTGTATCATTGTTTTTGTCTTATTGGGCCCCTGATGAAGGTATAATACTTGGGACTGGACAATAGGATGGCAGCCTGCCATTGGTCACGAGTGTTGTGACGGCTGTATCTTTTAATTACACCATGTATAGTTTATCTGTCATCTACAGAATGTACCAGGGTGTTCAAGGGTAGGTATAAGTGCGGAGTGCATCCACCATCAGGGTGTTGCTCCGTCTGCGGGGCTTAGTTTAGAGTTAAAATTAGGGAAAGTGATTACTCCCCCTTTGCCAGTTACAATTATTTTACTATTTCCTTGACACCTTTATCTGTGTTCGCTTTGACTTTTTGTTGCTGTCAGTTTTTGGGACTCTTTGTCAGAGTTATTAGGACATGATTTTATTTGATGTCCATTAAGGACTAGACAAATTTTGGAATTGTGTCACTTTATGTGGTAATAGCTTTGGAACACTTTTACATATCCAGGCCATTCTGAGATTCTGAGATTGTTTTCTCTTGACACATTGTACTTCATGACAGTGGTAAACCTGAGTTGATATATTTCACCTTTATTTATAAAAAATCCAATTGTAAAAATTTAAATTTCTCTGCTTCCAAGAAAGATATTGATACCTCATATACTAGTTATTACTTCACATTTCCCACATGTCTACTTTATTTTGGCATCATTTTGTGAATGTCATTTAATTTTTGTGGGATGTTTAGATGCAAGACCCCCTGATGCACCTTACAGTAGAAACTCCCAAAAAGTGACCTCAATGTGGAAACTACAGGATAAGATGACAGTTTTATTGGAACTATTTTGTGGTACATATGATTTTTGATAGTTTGAAATTAGGCTTTTTGTGTGATAGGATAGATCATGTGTTATTTTTAAACAGCAGGTGATTTTGAACACAACGATACCAAATATGTCTATTTTCATTTTTTTTGTTTCAGTAAGGCCTCTTGCACACGACCGTATGTATTTTGCGGTCCGCAAAAAACGGATCCACAAAAAAATAGAGTTGACATCCGTATGCATTCCGTATTTTGCGGAACGGAACATCTTGCCTCCAATAGAACAGTCCTATACTTGTCCGTAATGCTCACAATAATTGGGCATGTTCTATTTTGTTGCGGAACGGAAACACAGAGTGCCTTCAGTTTTTTTTGCGGTCCCATTAAAATAAATGGTTCTGTATAAGGCCTAGTTCACACGAACGTATGGCTTTTATAGTTTTTTGCGGTCCGTTTTTCACGGATCTGTTGTTCCGTTTTTGAGGTCCGTTGTGTTTCCGTTTCCTTTCCGTTTTTCCGTTCCGTTTTTCCATATGCCATGTACAGTATACAGTAATTACATAGAAAAAATTGGGCTGGGCATAACATTTTCAATAGATGGTTCAGAAAAAACGGAACGGATACGGAAGACATACGGATGCATTTCCGTATGTGGTCCGTTTTGTTTGTGGACCCATTGACTTGATTTGAGCCACGGAACGTGATTTGCGGCCAAATATAGGACATGTTCTATCTTTCAACGGAACGGAATGCATACGGAGTACATTCCGTTTTTTTTGCGGAACCATTGAAATGAATGGTTCCGTATACGGACCGTATACGGAACACAAAAAAACGGCCTGTACACTGGCAAAAAAACCATTCGTGTGAACTAGGCCTTAGGGCCACAAAAAAACGGAACGGACACGGAATAAGAATACATTTGTGTGCAAGAGGCCTTAGGCTTGAGCGAATCAAGCTTTGGATTTTTTTGCGGCCCGTATGCGAAACTATTCATTTCAATAGGGCTTCAAAAAAACGTAAATGACTACGTGTGCATTACATATCCGTTTGTCTGCAATTCTGTTCCGCCCAAAAAAATGACCTATTCTTGTCTGTTTTGTGGACAAGTACAGGCATTGTGACAATGGTTCCGCAAAAAAAAAAAAAAAATGGATGTAACACGTATGTCAAGCATTTTTTTTGCCGACTGCAAAATACATACGGTTATGTGCATGACCGGACCGAATCTGCTCTGAAACTGCCTCCCATTATTTTCAATTCAGTTCATACGGCCAAAGATTTTTGGCGCCTGTTTTTCAAGACCTGGCCAATAATGTACAGGTCCATTATCGGTGTGGTTACCGGGCAGACATCTTGCGAAGCTGCAGCAGGAGCCTACTCATGGTTCAGCTATATTCAATGGAGCTAACGCTACTTTCACATCCGTCATGAACAGATTGTGTCAGAGAAAACGGATCTGTGCCCATTGACTTACATTGTGGGCCAGGATGGAGCCGTTTGGCTCAGTTTCGTCAAGCGGACAGCAAAACACTGCAGGCAGAGTTTTGTGGTCCGCCTCCAAAGCGGAATGGAGACTGATCTGAGGCGAACTGATGCATTCTGAGCGGATCCTTTTCCATTCAGAATGCATTAGGGCAAAACTGATCCGTTTTGAACAGCCCTGAACAGATATCACAAATGGAAATCCAAAACGCGAGTGTGAAAGTAGCCTAAACCTAAAGAAGGTCCACGTGAAAACCCACAGCTGAATCCGCAGCACAGTTTCTGCTGTGGGATATGCGGAGGATCCTACATCTGAACATACCCTCACATACCAGCAGCAGGCAGCATCATTACTGCCACCTACTGGACACAATAGTGATGTCTGCTGTTAAGTAGAAAAAGTATAATTATCCAGATAAAAATTTCTCCAGGCCCTAAAGAAGCTAAGCTGGCTGCACAGGTGGTTTGTCTGCCCCTGGTGTGATGCCCCTCAGACAATCAAGCTTGGAGATACATAAACCCCTTAGTGACCACCCATATGCCTTTTTATAGTGGTCACTAAAGGAAGGGCCTTAGGCCCTATTCATGGCGGTCCAGTCTAAACCACGCTGTGGAGAGCAGGGAGAGCCACACTCCTGATCTAACAGACCGGACCGGCAGGAGTGCCAATTCGGGCTGTTTAACTCGTTAAGCAGCGGGTAGGGATGCTACCTGGCCATTAATTCACCAGCCAAGCTGCTATTTTTCTCTCCCTGTCGGTGCCAGTATTTTTTTTTCTGAGGTTTGAACTATTACTAATAAGTGCCCTCCCTTCTGCTTGTGTTTAAAAAAAAAAAAAAAAAAAAAAAGATCTCCCCCTCATCCATTGATCGCACCATGAGACACTCTTGCTGCTCATTGGATGCAAAGGGCTGGAACTGCGCTCCAGCGTGATGACGTGTGCTGTCCGCATCAGTATGTCCGTTCCGGAGCCCCGCAAAAATTTCCAATTCTTGTCCGTTTTAGGTCCTTTTCACACGAGCGAGTTTTCCGCGCGGGTGCAATGCGTGAAGTGAACGCATAGCACCCGCACTGAATCCTGACCCATTCATTTCAATGGGGCTGTGTACATGAGCGTTGTTTTTCACGCATCAGTTCAGCGTTGCATGAAAATTGCAGCATGTTCTATATTCTGCGTTTTTCACACAGCCCTGGCCCCATAGAAGTGAATCGGGCTGTGTGAAAAACGCATTGCATCCGCAAGCAAGTGCGGGTGCGATGCGTTTTTCACTGATGGTTGCTAAGAGATGTTGTTTGTAAACATTCTGTTTTTAATCACGCGCGTCAAAAACGCATCAAAACGCATTGCACCCGCGCGGAAAAAACTGAACAACTAAACGCAATCACAGACAAAACTGACTGAACTTAGTGCGAGTTTCACTGAACGCACCCTGAACGCATCCGGCCCCAATCCGCAACGCCCGTGTGAAACCAGCCTTAGGCCTCTTTCACACTTGCGTTGTCCCGAACCGGCGGGTACTCCACTTGCCGGAATTACACGCCGGATCCGGAAAAACGCAAGTGTACTGAAAGCATTTGAAGTCGGATCCGTCTTCAAAATGCTTTCAGTGTTACTATGGCACCCAGGACGCTATTAAAGTCCTGGTTGCCATAGTAGGAGCGTGGAGCGGGGGAGCGGTATACTTACAGTCCGTGCGGCTCCCGGGGCGCTCCAGAATGACGTCAGAGTGCCCCATGCGCATGGATCATGTAATCCATGCGATCACGTCATCCATGCGCCTGGGGCGCCCTGACGTCACTCTGGAGCGCCCCGGGAGCCGCACGGACGGTAAGTATGCTGCTCCCCCGCTCCCCACTACACTTTACCATGGCTGCCAGGACTTTAGCGTCCCGGCAGCCATGGTAACCATTGAGAAAAAGCTAAACGTCGCATCCGGCAATGCGCCGAAACAACGTTTAGCTTAAGGCCGGATCCGGATCAATGCCTTTCAATGGGCATTCATTCCAGATCCGGCCTTGCGGCAAGTGTTCCGGATTTTTGGCCGGAGCAAAAAGCGCAGCATGCTGCGCTATTTGCTGCGGCCAAAAAACGTTCCATTCCGGAACGGAAGACATCCTGATTAGGGATGAGCGAACCCGAACTGTATAGTTCGGTTTCGTACCGAATTTTGGGGTGTCCGTGACACGGACCCGAACCCGGACATTTTCGTAAAAGTCCGGGTTCGGGTTCGGTGTTCGTCGCTTTCTTGGCGCATTTGTGACGCTTTCTTGGCGCTTTTTGAAAGGCTGCAAAGCAGCCAATCAACAAGCGTCATACTACTTGCCCCAAGAGGCCGTCACAGCCATGCCTACTATTGGCATGGCTGTGATTGGCCAGAGCACCATGTGACCCAGCCTCTATTTAAGCTGGAGTCACATAGCGCCGCCCGTCACTCTGCTCTGATTAGCGTAGGGAGAGGTTGCGGCTGCGACAGTAGGGCGAGATTAGGCAGATTAACTACTCCAAAGGACTTGATTAATCGATCGATCTGCAGCTGTGCATCATTGAGCTGCTGAAATTCAATTGCTCACTGTTTTTAGGCTGCCCAGACCGCTTGTCAGTCACTTTTTTCTGGGGTGATCGGCGGCCATTTTGTGTCTTGTGCGGTGCTGCGACCAAGTGCATCCAAGCTGCGACCAAGTGCATTTAACCCTCAATGGTGTGGTTGTTTTTTGGCTAAAGCCCACATCAGGGTGAAGCTGTCACACCAAGTGCATTTAACCAGCAATAGTCTGTTTATTTTTTGGCCATATACTACATCAGGGGCAAGCTGCGCCCAGTGGCGTACCGCCAATATAGGCAGACCACGCCGTTGCTATGGGGCCCGCGGCACTGGGGGGCCCGGAGAGCAGGAAAGGCCCCGCCCACTCCGTTTGGTCCGCCCCCTCTGTTTGGCCCCGCCCACTCCGTTTACGGTGGAGTTAATATGTGGCGCAGCGGAGCACTTGTGTTCATTCAGCATCCAGCGACCGTCTACCCCGCTCCCAGCCCAGTTTCTGTCTGACCTGCGGATCTATTCAGTCAAGGGCTTGCTGCACATAACACTGGCCAATCAGCGCAAGTCAGCAGAAAGAGGCAGCTCCTGATTGGCCAGTGTATTGCTGGCACAGGCATGCTGCACCCAGACTTCCACCCGAGGATAACATCGCCACTCACCTCGCATCACATCTGCGTGCCACCGCCTAGTCAACAGCTGACAGGCACAGCACAGGTCAGTGGAGGACCGCTGCTGACGGGACAGAGTGACATGGTCACTAAGGACTATATCGCTGGTTGGTGTGGTACAGTAGTTCATGTAGAACTTCGATTGAGCATGCAGCAAGAGAGGACTCATAGGGAGGGAGGGGGACATGCTTTTTCTCCTACACTGTCCTCTATGAGCCTTCACCCCCCCCCCCCCCCCACCCCGAGTCCTCTATGAGCCCCAACCCCTAATGCTCCCCCAAAATGCCCGGGAGGGAGTAGGAGGAAAGCACACTGGCCCCTATGAGACTCCCCCCCCCCCTCCCCCCCAGGTCCACTATGAGCCTCCCTAACCGGGCCCAATGCCCCCCAAGGGGGGTGGGAAAAGAGTAGTAGGAAAGCACACTGGTCTCTATGAGCCTCCCCCTGAGTCCTCTATGAGCCCCCACAACCCCTAATGCCCCCCAAAATGCCCAGTAAAGGGGAGAAAAGCACACTGTCCTAAGAATTTAGAGGGGCATTAGGGGTTTGGGGGGCTCATAGAGGACTCGGGGGGAGGCTCATAGAGGACAGTGTGCTTTCCTCCTACACCTACTCCTCCTTCCTGGGCATTTTGGGGGGCATTAGAGGTTGGATAACCCCTCTAACTCCTTGCTGCTGATCCTGAGTGTGCACATAGCCACCAATCATATTCCCCCAACCCCCCACCCAACACATCAGTCACCTTTAGGGGGGGGGATATGATTGGTGGCTATGTGCACACTCAGCATCAGCAGCAAGGAGTTAAAGGGGTTTGGGCAGTAGCATACTGCAACCGTTTGGGGTAACAGAAGTTATGATAAAATGGTGGCGTGGCATGGGAGGAGCCAGGACAGGAGGTGGGATGGGCCAGGGGTGGGTAGTGGCCGGAGTTAGGGGGCCCAATTCAGATTCTTGCTACGGGGCCCGGTGATTTCTATGTACGCCCCTGGCTGCGCCCGTCACCAAGTGCATTTAACCCTCAATGGTGTGGTTGTTTTTTGGCTAAAGCCTACATCAGGGTGAAGCTGTCACACCAAGTGCATTTAACCAGCAATAGTCTGTTAATTTTTTGGCCATATACTAAATCAGGGGCAAGCTGCGCCCGTCACCAAGTGCATTTAACCAGCAATAGTCTGTTCATTTTTTGGCCATATACTACATCAGGGGCAAGCTGCGCCCGTCACCAAGTGCATTTAACCCTCAGTAGTGTGGTTGGTCAAGCTGTCACACCAAGTGCATTTAACCAGCAATAGTCTGTTCATTTTTTGGCCATATACTACATCAGGGGCAAGCTGCGCCCGTCACCAAGTGCATTTAACCCTCAGTAGTGTGGTTGGTCAAGCTGTCACACCAAGTGCATTTAACCAGCAACAGTCTGTTCATTCTTTGGCCATATACTACATCAGGGGCAAGCTGCGCCTGTCACCAAGTGCATTTAACCCTCAATGGTGTGGTTGTTTTTTGGCTAAAGCCTACATCAGGGTGAAGCTGTCACACCAAGTGCATTTAACCAGCAATAGTCTGTTAATTTTTTGGCCATATACTAAATCAGGGGCAAGCTGCGCCCGTCACCAAGTGCATTTAACCAGCAATAGTCTGTTCATTTTTTGGCCATATACTACATCAGGGGCAAGCTGCGCCCGTCACCAAGTGCATTTAACCCTCAGTAGTGTGGTTGGTCAAGCTGTCACACCAAGTGCATTTAACCAGCAATAGTCTGTTCATTTTTTGGCCATATACTACATCAGGGGCAAGCTGCGCCCGTCACCAAGTGCATTTAACCCTCAGTAGTGTGGTTGGTCAAGCTGTCACACCAAGTGCATTTAACCAGCAATAGTGTGGTTATTTTTTGGCCATATCCCAGTCTAATTCTGTCACTAAATCCATACCGGTCACCCAGCGCCTAAATACTAGGCCTCAAATTTATATCCCGCTAAATCTGTCGTTACCGCTGTACTGTTGTGGCTGGGCAAGTTATTTAGTGTCCGTCAAAGCACATTTTTCGTTCAGGGTTGAAATACAATTCCCAATTTAGCAATTTCATAATTTAGTGGTTTCTGCTATATCAGAGCTATTTGAAATCTATCCCTAAAAGGGTATATAATATTCAAGGTGCACATAGGGTCATTCAGAATAACTTCACACACACGCTACTGTGCATTTCCAAGTCTAATTCTGTCACTAAATCCATACCGGTCACCCAGCGCCTAAATACTAGGCCTCAAATTTATATCCCGCTAAATCTGTCGTTACCGCTGTCCTGTTGTGGATGGGCAAGTTATTTAGTGTCCGCCAAAGCACATTTTTTGTTCTGGGTTGAAATACAATTCCCAATTTAGCAATTTCATAATTTAGTGGTTTCTGCTATATCAGAGCTATTTGAAATCTATCCCTAAAAGGGTATATAATATTCAAGGTGCACATAGGGTCATTCAGAATAACTTCACACACACGCTACTGTGCATTTCCAAGTCTAATTCTGTCACTAAATCCATACCGGTCACCCAGCGCCTAAATACTAGGCCTCAAATTTATATCCCGCTAAATCTGTCGTTACCGCTGTCCTGTTGTAGATGGGCAAGTTATTTAGTGTCCGCCAAAGCACATTTTTTGTTCTGGGTTGAAATACAATTCCAAATTTAGCAATTTCATAATTTAGTGGTTTCTGCTATATCAGAGCTATTTGAAATCTATCCCTAAAAGGGTATATAATATTCAAGGTGCACATAGGGTCATTCAAAATAACTTCACACACATGCTACTGTGCATTTCCAAGTCTAATTCTGTTAGTAAATCCATACCGGTCACCCAGCGCCTAAATACTAGGCCTCAAATTTATATCCCGCTACATCTGTCGTTACCGCTGTACTGTTGTGGCTGGGCAAGTTATTTAGTGTCCGTCAAAGCACATTTTTTGTTCTGGGTTGAAATACAATTCCCAATTTAGCAATTTCATAATTTAGTGGTTTCTGCTATATCAGAGCTATTTGAAATCTATCCCTAAAAGGGTATATAATATTCAAGGTGCACATAGGGTCATTCAGAATAACTTCACACACACGCTACTGTGCATTTCCAAGTCTAATTCTGTCACTAAATCCATACCGGTCACCCAGCGCCTAAATACTAGGCCTCAAATTTATATCCCGCTGAATTTGAATACAATACATTGGGCCAAATAATATTTTTGTTGTTGTGGTGAACCATAACAATGAGGAAAACATCTAGTAAGGGACGCGGACGTGGACATGGTCGTGGTGGTGTTAGTGGACCCTCTGGTGCTGGGAGAGGACGTGGCCGTTCTGCCACATCCACACGTCCTAGTGTACCAACTACCTCAGGTCCCAGTAGCCGCCAGAATTTACAGCGATATATGGTGGGGCCCAATGCCGTTCTAAGGATGGTAAGGCCTGAGCAGGTACAGGCATTAGTCAATTGGGTGGCCGACAGTGGATCCAGCACGTTCACATTATCTCCCACCCAGTCTTCTGCAGAAAGCGCACAGATGGCGCCTGAAAACCAACCCCATCAGTCTGTCACATCACCCCCATGCATACCAGGGAAACTGTCTCAGCCTCAAGTTATGCAGCAGTCTCTTATGCTGTTTGAAGACTCCGCTGGCAGGGTTTCCCAAGGGCATCCACCTAGCCCTTCCCCAGCGGTGAAAGACATAGAATGCACTGACGCACAACCACTTATGTTTCCTGATGATGAGGACATGGGAATACCACCTCAGCATGTCTCTGATGATGACGAAACACAGGTGCCAACTGCTGCGTCTTTCTGCAGTGTGCAGACTGAACAGGAGGTCAGGGATCAAGACTGGGTGGAAGACGATGCAGGGGACGATGAGGTCCTAGACCCCACATGGAATGAAGGTCGTGCCACTGACTTTCACAGTTCGGAGGAAGAGGCAGTGGTGAGACCGAGCCAACAGCGTAGCAAAAGAGGGAGCAGTGGGCAAAAGCAGAACACCCGCCGCCAAGAGACTCCGCCTGCTACTGATCGCCGCCATCTGGGACCGAGCACCCCAAAGGCAGCTTCAAGGAGTTCCCTGGCATGGCACTTCTTCAAACAATGTGCTGACGACAAGACCCGAGTGGTTTGCACGCTGTGCCATCAGAGCCTGAAGCGAGGCATTAACGTTCTGAACCTGAGCACAACCTGCATGACCAGGCACCTGCATGCAAAGCATGAACTGCAGTGGAGTAAACACCTTAAAACCAAGGAAGTCACTCAGGCTCCCCCTGCTACCTCTTCTGCTGCTGCCGCCTCGGCCTCTTCTGCTGCTGCCGCCTCGGCCTCTTCCTCCGCCTCTGGAGGAACGTTGGCACCTGCCGCCCAGCAAACAGGGGATGTACCACCAACACCACCACCACCACCTCCGTCACCAAGCGTCTCAACCATGTCACACGGCAGCGTTCAGCTCTCCATCTCACAAACATTTGAGAGAAAGCGTAAATTTCCACCTAGCCACCCTCGATCCCTGGCCCTGAATGCCAGCATTTCTAAACTACTGGCCTATGAAATGCTGTCATTTAGGCTGGTGGACACAGACAGCTTCAAACAGCTCATGTCGCTTGCTGTCCCACAGTATGTTGTTCCTAGCCGCCACTACTTCTCCAAGAGAGCCGTGCCTTCCCTGCACAACCAAGTATCCGATAAAATCAAGTGTGCACTGCGCAACGCCATCTGTAGCAAGGTCCACCTAACCACAGATACGTGGACCAGTAAGCACGGCCAGGGACGCTATATCTCCCTAACTGCACACTGGGTAAATGTAGTGGCAGCTGGGCCCCAGGCGGAGAGCTGTTTAGCGCACGTCCTTCCGCCGCCAAGGATCGCAGGGCAACATTCTTTGCCTCCTGTTGCCACCTCCTCCTTCTCGGCTTCCTCCTCCTCTTCTTCCACCTGCTCATCCAGTCAGCCACACACCTTCACCACCAACTTCAGCACAGCCCGGGGTAAACGTCAGCAGGCCATTCTGAAACTCATATGTTTGGGGGACAGGCCCCACACCGCACAGGAGTTGTGGCGGGGTATAGAACAACAGACCGACGAGTGGTTGCTGCCGGTGAGCCTCAAGCCCGGCCTGGTGGTGTGTGATAATGGGCGAAATCTCGTTGCAGCTCTGGGACTAGCCAATTTGACGCACATCCCTTGCTTGGCGCATGTGCTGAATTTGGTGGTGCAGAAGTTCATTCACAACTACCCCGACATGTCAGAGCTGCTGCATAAAGTGCGGGCCGTCTGTTCGCGCTTCCGGCGTTCACATCCTGCTGCTGCTCGCCTGTCTGCGCTACAGCGTAACTTCGGCCTTCCCGCTCACCGCCTCATATGCGACGTGCCCACCAGGTGGAACTCCACCTTGCACATGCTGGACAGACTGTGCGAGCAGCAGCAGGCCATAGTGGAGTTTCAGCTGCAGCACGCACGGGTCAGTCGCACTACAGAACAGCACCACTTCACCACCAATGACTGGGCCTCCATGCGAGACCTGTGTGCCCTGTTGCGCTGTTTCGAGTACTCCACCAACATGGCCAGTGGCGATGACGCCGTTATCAGCGTTACAATACCACTTCTATGTCTCCTTGAGAAAACACTTAGGGCGATGATGCAAGAGGAGGTGGCCCAGGAGGAGGAGGAGGAGGAGGAAGAGGGGTCATTTTTAGCACTTTCAGGCCAGTCTCTTCGAAGTGACTCAGAGGGAGGTTTTTTGCAACAGCAGAGGCCAGGTACAAATGTGGCCAGCCAGGGCCCACTACTGGAGGACGAGGAGGACGAGGATGAGGAGGAGGTGGAGGAGGATGAGGATGAAGCATGGTCACAGCGGGGTGGCACCCAACGCAGCTCGGGTCCATCACTGGTGCGTGGCTGGGGGGAAAGGCAGGACGATGACGATACGCCTCCCACAGAGGACAGCTTGTCCTTACCCCTGGGCAGCCTGGCACACATGAGCGACTACATGCTGCAGTGCCTGCGCAACGACAGCAGAGTTGCCCACATTTTAACCTGTGCGGACTACTGGGGTGCCACCCTGCTGGATCCACGCTACAAAGACAATGTGCCCACCTTACTTCCTGCACTGGAGCGTGATAGGAAGATGCGCGAGTACAAGCGCACGTTGGTAGACGCGCTACTGAGAGCATTCCCAAATGTCACAGGGGAACAAGTGGAAGCCCAAGGCCAAGGCAGAGGAGGAGCAAGAGGTCGCCAAGGCAGCTGTGTCACGGCCAGCTCCTCTGAGGGCAGGGTTAGTATGGCAGAGATGTGGAAAACTTTTGTCAACACGCCACAGCTAACTGCACCACCACCTGATACGCAACGTGTTAGCAGGAGGCAACATTTCACTAACATGGTGGAACAGTACGTGTGCACACCCCTCCACGTACTGACTGATGGTTCGGCCCCATTCAACTTCTGGGTCTCTAAATTGTCCACGTGGCCAGAGCTAGCCTTTTATGCCTTGGAGGTGCTGGCCTGCCCGGCAGCCAGCGTTTTGTCTGAACGTGTATTCAGCACGGCAGGGGGCGTCATTACAGACAAACGCAGCCGCCTGTCTACAGCCAATGTGGACAAGCTGACGTTCATAAAAATGAACCAGGCATGGATCCCACAGGACCTGTCCGTCCCTTGTCCAGATTAGACATTAACTACCTCCCCTTAACCATATATTATTGGACTCCAGGGCACTTCCTCATTCAATCCTATTTTTATTTTCATTTTACCATTATATTGCGAGGCTACCCAAAGTTGAATGAACCTCTCCTCTGTCTGGGTGCCGGGGCCTAAATATATGCCAATGGACTGTTCCAATGTTGGGTGACGTGAAGCCTGATTCTCTGCTATGACATGCAGACTAATTCTCTGCTGACATGAAGACAGATCCTCTGTTACGGGACCTCTCTCCTCTGCCTGGGTGCTGGGCCTAAATATCTGACAATGGACTGTTGCAGTGGTGGCTGACGTGAAGCCTGATTTTCTGCTATGACATGTAGACTGATTCTCTGCTGACATGAAGCCAGATCATCTGTTACGGGACCTCTCTCCTCTGCCTGTGTGCTGGGCCTAAATATATGCCAATGGACTGTTGCAGTGGTGGCTGACGTGAAGCCTCATTCTCTGCTATGACATGCAGACTAATTCTCTGCTGACATGAAGCCAGATTGTCTGTTACGGGACCTCTCTCCTCTGCCTGGGTGCTGGGCCTAAATTTATGAAAATGGACTGTTGCAGTGGTGGGTGACGTGAAGCCTGATTCTCTGCTATGACATGAAGACTGATTCTCTGCTGACATGAAGCCAGATTGTCTGTTACGGGACCTCTCTCCTCTGCCTGGGTGCTGGGCCTAAATTTATGAAAATGGACTCTTACAGTGGTGGGTGACGTGAAGCCTGATTCTCTGCTATGACATGAAGACTGATTCTCTGCTGACACGAAGCCAGATCCTCTGTTACGGGACCTCTCTCCTCAGCCTGGGTGCTGGGCCTAAATATCTGACAATGGACTGTTGCATTGGTGGCTGACGTGAAGCCTGATTCTCTGCTATGACATGCAGACTAATTCTCTGCTGACATGAAGCCAGATTGTCTGTTACGGGACCTCCCTCCTCTGCCTGGGTGCTTGGCCTAAATTTATGAAAATGGACTGTTGCAGTGGTGGGTGACGTGAAGCCTGATTCTCTGCTATGACATGAAGACTGATTCTCTGCTGACATGAAGCCAGATTGTCTGTTACGGGACCTCTCTCCTCTGCCTGGGTGCCGGGGCCTAAATATCTGAGAATGGACTGTTCCAGTGGTGGGTGACGGGAAGCCAGATTCTCTGCTATGGGACCTCTCTCCAATTGATTTTGGTTAATTTTTATTTATTTAATTTTTATTTTAATTCATTTCCCTATCCACATTTGTTTGCAGGGGATTTACCTACATGTTGCTGCCTTTTGCAGCCCTCTAGCCCTTTCCTGGGCTGTTTTACAGCCGTTTTAGTGCCGAAAAGTTCGGGTCCCCATTGACTTCAATGGGGTTCGGGTTCGGGACGAAGTTCGGATCGGGTTCGGATCCCGAACCCGAACATTTTTGGGAAGTTCGGCCGAACTTCTCGAACCCGAACATCCAGGTGTTCGCTCAACTCTAATCCTGATGCATCCTGAAGGACGGACTGTCCATTCAGAATGCATTAGGATAATCCTGATCAGTATTCTTCCGGCATAGAGCCCCGACGACGGAACTCTATGCCGGAAGAAAAGAACGCAGATGTGAAAGAGCCCTTAGGCATTGCTACAATGGATCCGCAAAAAAATAAAATAAAATAAACTGATGGCATACAGATGTCCTCTGTTTTTTTTGCAGATCCGCAATTTGCAGACCGCAAAACACATACGATCGTGTGCATGTAGCCTAAGGGCTTGTTCACACGACTGTGAAGCCCGTGCTGTGGACCACAAATTGCAGTCCGCAATGCACGGGCACCGACCATGGCCCAGCCGCATGGGGATCGCGGACCCATTCACTTGAAAGATATAGCATGTTCTATCTTTTTGCGGTGCAGAGGCACGAATGGAACCCCAGGAAGCACTCTGTAGTGCTTCCGTAGTGTTCCGTTCTGCATTGTAGTGAATGGGTCCGCATCTGCCATGCGGAATGCACACGGAACGGTGCCCGTGTATTGCGGATCCGCAAATGCAGGCCGCAATACGGCAACAGGCAGCACACGTTTGTGTGAATGAGCCCTAAAACGTAAAGTCAGTGATCCTGAAGATCAGGAACTTAGGGCTTATTCAGACGGCCGTATGCTGTCTGCAAAAATATGTATCCGTTTTTTTGCGGACCCATAGACTGGGGCCATGTCCTTATTTTCATAGGGCATGTTTCATTTGTTTTGCGGAGCCATGCGATGGAAGAAAAGGCCTCATAGAAGTGAATAGGGCAGCATCTAATCTGTAAAAAAATTGATCCGCGGAGCCCTTAGACAGCAGGAGATGGCCGATAAATTTGTGGCAAGGGGTTATCCAGGACATATATTACAGCAACAGAGGAATCGAATGGTTGCCTCTTCCACAACTGTGAATAAAAAAAGAAAAGAATCCCCTGTATACCTTTGGTAGTTAAATACCATCCATGGATCAATAAGGTTAGGGCAGTAATCAACAAACATTGGAATATTCTCAAAAAATTCCTATCCTCAGATTGAAAAGTTTCATGATCCTCCTATGATTTGTTACAAAAGAACAGGGATAAAATAATTAGGGCTGATATACTGTATAGAGTGAAAAATTAGGCCTCTTTCACACGGGCGAGTTTTCTGCGCGGGTGCAATGCGTGAGGTGAACGCATTGCACCCGCACTAAATCTGGACCCATTCATTTCTATGGGGCTGTGCACATGAGTGGTGATTTTCATGCATCACTTGGGCGTTGCGTGAAAATCGCAACATGCTCTATATTGTGCGTTTTTCACGCAACGCAGGCCCCATAGAAGTGAATAGGGCAAGCAAGTGCGGATGCAGTGCGATTTTCACGCATGGTTGCTAGGTGACGATCGGGATGGGGACTAGATCGTTATTATTTTCCCTTATAACATGGTTATAAGGGAAGATAATAGCATTCTTAATACAGAATGCTAAGTAAATTAGGGATGGGCCATGTGACGGACCATGTGATGAGCACAGTGACGTCACCAAAGGTCCTTTTCTCCCAGGTCCTCAAAGAAGAAGAAAGAAGAGAAGCCGGGCTGCGCGAACAAGTGGATGAGGTGAGTTTAAATGTATTTTATTTTTTTAACACCTCCATCCTTAATTTACTTAGCATTCTGTATTAAGAATGCTATTATTTTCCCTTAAAACTATGTTATAAGAGAAAATAATAAAATTTACACAACACCGATCCCAAACCCGAACTTCTGTGAAGAAGTCCGGGTTCGGATCTGGGTACCAAACATGCCGATTTTTCCCACGCGCGTGCAAAATGCATTAAAACGGTTTGCACTCGCGCAGAAAAAATCATTCATTTTCCCGCGACGCACCCGCATCCTATCTGGCCCTCACACGCAACGCCCGTGTGAAAGAGGCCTTAGAATTAAAATGAAGCGTACTTGTTACCAGTAGACACGGTACCTTTCCTAGTGTTCATTGTTCTAGTGTGATAAAGGGTAAACACACAGGTAAACCAATACCTATACGTGTTTTTTTCACTTGCAACAGCACATACAGTACAGACCAAAAGTTTGGACACACCTTCTCATTCAAAGAGTTTTCTTTATTTTCATGACTATAAAAATTGTAGATTCACACTGGAGGCATCAAAACTATGAATTAACACATGTGGAATTATATACATAACATAAAAGTGTGAAACAACTGAAAATATGTAATATTCTAGGTTCTTCAAAGTAGCCACCTTTTGCTTTGATTACTGCTTTGCACAATCTTGGCATTCTCTTGATGAGCTTCAAGAAGTAGTCACCTGAAATGGTCTTCCAACAGTCTTGAAGGAGTTCCCAGAGATGCTTAGCACTTGTTGGCTCTTTTACCTTCACTCCTCGGTCCAGCTCACCCCAAATCATCTCGATTGGGTTCAGGTCCGGTGACTGTGGAGGCCAGGTCATCTGGCGCAGCACCCCATCACTCTCCTTCATGGTCAAATAGCCCTTACACAGCCTGGAGGTGTGTTTGGGGTCATTGTCCTGTTGAAAAATAAATGATGGTCCAACTAAACGCAAACCGGATGGAATAGCATGCCGCAGCAAGATGCTATGGTAGCCATGCTGGTTCAGTATGCCTTCAATTTTCAATAAATCCCCAACAGTGTCACCAGCAAAGCACCCCCACACATCACACTTCCTCCTCCATGCTTCACGGTGGGAACCACGCATATAGAGTCCATCCGTTCACCTTTTCTGCGTTGCACAAAGACACGGTGGTTGTAACCAAAGATCTCAAATTTGGACTCATCAGACCAAAGCACAGATTTCCACTGGTCTAATGTCTATTCCTTGTGTTCTTTAGCCCAAACAAGTCTCTTCTGCTTGTTGCCTGTTCTCAGCGGTGGTTTCCTAGCAGATATTCTACCATGAAGGCCTGATTCACACAGTCTCCTCTTAACAGTTGTTCTAGAGATGTGTCTGCTGCTAGAACTCTGTGTGGCATTGACCTGGTCTCTAATCTGAGCTGCTGCGATTTCTGAGGCTGGTGACTCGGATGAACTTATCCTCCGCAGCAGAGGTGACTCTTGGTCTTCCTTTCCTGGGGCGGTCCGCATGTGAGCCAGTTTCTTTGTAGCGCTTGATGGTTTTTGTGACTGCACTTGGGGACACTTTCAAAGTTTTCCCAATTTTTCGGACTGACTGACCTTCATTTCTTAAAGTAATGATGGCCACTCGTTTTTCTAGCTGCTTTTTTCTTGCCATAATACAAATTCTGACAGTCTATTCAGTAGGACTATCAGCTGTGTATCCACCTGACTTCTCCACAACACAACTGATGGTTCCAACCCCATTTATAAGGCAAGAAATCCCACTTATTAAACCTGACAGGGCACACCTGTGAAGTGAAAACCATTTCAGGTGACTACCTCTTGAAGCTCATCAAGAGAATGCCAAGAGTGTGCAAAGCAGTAATCAAAGCAAAAGGTGGCTACTTTGAAGAACCTAGAATATGACATATTTTCAGTTGTTTCACACTTTTTTGTTATGTATATAATTCCACATGTGTTAATTCATAGTTTTGATGCCTTCAGTGTGAATCTACAATTTTCATAGTCATGAAAATAAAGAAAACTCTTTGAATGAGGTGTGTCCAAACTTTTGGTCTGTACTGTATGTCATCAATATCCTTAAATGTCCTTGTGGCTTATTATATGTCGGAGAAACATCTACCCGTATGGAAGACAGATTGTGTAAGCACAAATCAACGATCAGGAAAGGAAATGTACTTTTACCTATCCTATATCATGTCCATCAAAAGAAACACACCATTGCGCAACTGCGCTTTCAGATTATTGACAGCGTAGCACAACCGCGTTGTGATGGGGATCGACACAAGTTATTAATTAAAATTGAGGCTTTTTGGATCTATCGGCTCCAAACTTTGGAACCGCTGGGTCTGAATCGCGATTTTCTTTCTGTAAAGCTCCTTTTTCATCTATAATATTAATATTTTCTACAGCGAAATTGAAGCTACCTAATGTACACTATACAGAAGAACTCTACTTTGGAAATGGAAAAAAATAAAATAAATACATGTATTTGGTATTGCTGTAATCGTACTGACAGAGAATAAAGTTATCATGTTATTTATAGCAAAAAATGAACGCCCAAAAATTTATAACAAAAACTCAGTGGCAGTTTTGTTGTTTTTTTCTATCCTCCTCCCAGAAAGAGTTAATAAAAGTTAATCAGTAAGTTATGTGTACCCCAAAATTAAACCATTAAAAACTACAACTTGTCCTGCAAAAAACAAGCCCCAATACGGCTACATAGACAGAAAAATAAAAGCTCTTAGGGCTCTTTCACACTGGGGTTGTCCGGATCCGTCGTGAACTCCATTTGCCGGAATTACACGCCGGATCCGGAAAAACGCAAGTGAACTCAAAGCATTTCAAGACGGACCCGTCTTTAAAATGCGTTCAGTGTTACTATGGCAGCCAGGACGCTATTAAAGTCCTGGTTGCCATAGTAGGAGCGGGGAGCGGGGGAGCAGCATACTTACCATCCGTGCGGCTCCCGGGGCGCTCCAGAATGACGTCAGAGCGCCCCATGCGCATGGATGACGTGTTCATGCGATCACGTCATCCATGCGCGTGGGGCGCCCTGACGTCACTCTGAAGCGCCCCGGAAGCCGCACGGACGGTAAGTATGCTGCTCCCCCGCTCCCCACTACACTTTACCTTGGCAAACAGGACTTTAGCGTCCTGGCAGCCATGGTAACCATTCAGAAAAAGCTAAACGTCGGATCCGGTAATGCGCCGAAACGACGTTTAGCTTAAGGCCGGATCCGGATTAATGCCTTTCAATGGGCATTCATTCCGGATCCGGCCTTGCGGCAAGTGTTCAGGATTTTTGGCCGGAGCAAAAAGCGCAGCATGCTGCGGTATTTTCTCAGGCCCAAAAACTTTCCGGTCCGGAACTGAAGACATCCTGATGCATCCTGAACGGATTTCTCTCCATTCAGAATGCATTAGGATAAAACTGATCAGTTATTTTCCGGTATAGAGCCCCGACGACGGAACTCTATGCCGGAACAGAAGAACGCAAGTGTGAAAGAGCCCTTAGAAGGCAACAATGAAAAAATAATTTTTTTAATCACTTAGTCAGTAAAGCCCAAAACAGGCTGGTCCCTAAGGGGATTATTAGTATAAGATGCATTCATTAGCACACAACACACAAACATATGAGCTGAATCACATAAGACATTTTTATTATAGAAGCACTGCAAAAATGCAGTATAGGTTATTATTACAGAATAATGTAGAGACTCTTGTATATGTCTTCTTTAACTCTGATATTGTTCCCCTAATGTAGCCTACATTTCCCATAATGCTTGGTGGGGACAGAGTCACATCTCACTGCACTTTTTCTTCTTTAGGTACAGCAAGTGATTTACCAATGACAGAGTTTGTTAACTCACACTGCAGATTCTTAGGGGGAGATTTATCAAGACTGGCATTTCCTGTGCCAGTCTTGATATCCTGTGCACCTAACTAATTAGACGCACCACTTGAAAAATTAGGTGCATCTCTTGGCCTCTGTACTCAAACTCAAATATACACCAGCTATGGACTGGCATGGACTTGAACTATAATTTACACCAGTTTCTGGGAAAAAAGCCGTTATGAATCTCCCTCATAGTGTATTCCTACATGATGCAGCTTTAGTCTGTCTCCCCTGCCTACTGCTTGTGATAGGTTTCTCCCTGTCAGCTCTTACAATCAGGATGTGCAATGAGCTCCTGAGGAGCCGATGCAGAGGATGGGAGTGGTAGTAGCCCTGATGAGGTATTGTATGATGGTATATTCCCTCAGGCCATCGCTCCATGGGGTTCGGTGCAATGAGACCGGGTCAAGGTTAGACAGGTAGTCCACAAAGGGGGTTTTCAGGTATCTGTGCAGGGTATATTCACCGCAAATTAAACATCAGTGTGTTCCAGCAGCAAAACAAAGTCCATGAGACAACAAAACCATACGCTTTCTTCAGCGGAACAGAAATTCTTAACCACTTAAGGACCCGCGCCGTAAATGTACGGTGCTGGTGAACGTGACCCAAGGACCTGCACCGTACATGTACCGCAGGCTGATCGGGCGGGTGCAGGAACTGCACCCGCCCGATCGGCAGCATAGACCCGGAAGTCCCTGACAGCCAGGCCCCTGGACCCAATGGCAGAGATGGCAGCCCGATGCCTTCCATAGGCATCGGAGCTTGCCTTCTAAGGAAGCCTGTGAGATCCAGCCCTTAGGCTGGGTCTCACAGGCAAGTTGTCAGCATAAAAGCTGACAGCCAATGCATTACAATACAGGTTGTATTGTAATGCATTGCAGAGGGGATCAGACCCCATAAGTTGAAGTCCCAGAGTGGGACAAAAAAAAGTTAAAAAAAAAAAAGGTTTTCATAATAAAAAAATAGTTTTAAGTAAAATAAATAAATAAATTCCCCAAATAAAACACATAAAATTGTAAAAAAATAAAATAAGAAAACCAGACATATTGGGTATTGCTACATCCATAACAACCCACCCCCTCACCTGAATGCAGTATAAAAATTTAAATAAAAACTGTGCTAAAACAATCATTTTTTGTCACCTTACATCACAAAAAGTGCAACACCAAGCGATAAAAACGGTATATGCCCCCCAAAATAGTACCCATTAAACCGTCATCTTATCCCGCAAAAGATGAGACCCTACATAAAACAATCGAGCAAAAAGTAAAAAACTATAGCTCTCAGAATTTGGAGACACTAAAACATGATTTTGTTTGATTCAAAAATGCTGTTCTTGTGTAAAACTTAAATAAAATAAAAAAGTATACATATTAGGTATCGCCGTGTCCGTAAGAACCTGCTGCATAAAAATATCACATGAACTAACCCCTCAGATTAACACCGTAAAAAAATAAAAATAAAAAAATGGTGTAAAAAAAGCTATTTTTGGTCACCTTACATCACAAAAAGTGTAATACCAAGCGATCAAAAAGTCATATGCACCCTAAAATAGTACCAATCAAACGGTCATCCCATACCAAAAAAAATTAGCCCCTACATAAGACAGTCGCCCAAAAAATGTAAAAAAACGATGGCTTTCAGAAAATGGAGACACTAAAAAATTATTTATTTTAAAAATGCTTTATTATATAAAACTGAAACAAACAACAACAAAAAAGTAGGCATATTTGGTATTGTTGCGTCCATAACCACCTGCCATATAAAAATATCACAGGACCTAACCCCTCAGGTGAACACCGTAGGAAAAAAAAAAAACTGTGTCAAAAAAGCAATTTTTTATCACCTTACATCACAAAAAGTGTAATACCAAGTGATCAAAAAGTCATATGCACCCTAAAATAGCACCAATCAAACCATCACCTCATACCCCAAAAAATGAGCACCTACACCAAAATATAAAAAAAAACTATGTATTTCAAAATATGGAGATAAAAAATGCTTTATTATGTAAAACTGAAACAAACAACCCAAAACAGTAGTCATATTTGGTATTGTCGCATCCGTAACAACCTGCTCTATAAAAATACAACATGATCTAACCTGTCTGATGAACATTGTAAATAAATAAAAAAACGGTCCCAAAACAGCTATTTTTTGTTACCTTGCCTCACAAAAAGTGTAATCTACAGCAACCAAAAATCATATGTACCGTAAAATAGTACCAACAAAACTGCCACCTTATCCCGTTGTTTCCAAAATTGGGTCACTTTTTGGGAGTTTCTACTCTAGGGGTGCATCAGGGGATGTTTAAATGTGAAATGGCGACTTAAAATGATCCCAGTGAAATCTGCCTTCCAAAAACCATATGGAGTTCCTTTACTTTTGCATCCTGCCGTGTGCCCATACAGCAGTTTATGACCACATATGGGGTGTTTCTGTAAACTACAGAATCAGGATAATAAATATTGTTTCGTTTGGCTGTTAGCCCTTGCTTTGTTACTGGAAAAAATTGATTAAAATGTTAAATCTGCCAAAAAAGTAAAATTCTAAAAAGTGAAATTTTAAAATTTCATCTACATTTTTCTTTAATTCTTGTGGAACACCTAAAGGGTTAACAAAGTTTGTAAAATCAGTTTTGAATCCCTTGAGGGTGTAGTTTCTAAAATGGTGCCATTTATGGGTGGTTTATATTATGTAAGCCCCAAAAAGTGACTTCAGACCTGAACTGGTCCTTAAAAATTGTTTTTGGGAAATTTTCTTAAAAATTTGAAGATTTGCTTCTAAACTTCTAAGCCTTCTAACTGTCACGGGTAATGGGGAAGGGGAAAACACCAGATACACACAAAAGAAATAGACAACAGTCTAGGCCTCAAAAGCTAAGGAAGAGGGATGGTGACCTCCAGTGGCGTAGCTACAGGGGTCGCAGCGGTCGCAATTGCGACCGGGCCCTGAGCCAGGGGGGCTCACGGCCCCCCCACCGCCTCCTATTCAAAATGTTATCTAATAGTGCCAGGGGCAGTGCGCACGGCGCAGCGCAGGCTGTAGTAGGCAGGCACTAGGCAGCTCACGTGTGTCAGAGGGGGCGGCCGCGGAAGCAGACATGTGAGGTCTGAGTGACTGGGAGACGGAGGCGTGGTTTCCGCGCATCTCCGGCTCCCAGTCAGATACTGTAAGAAGTAGCAGGCGGCAGTGACTGTGCGGACGTGCGGCGCGAGGTGAGTTTTGACTAGCCTCGGCCCTCGGCTCTACTCTCTCTGAGACTAGTGACAGTGACAGGCGGCGGCAGCGCAGTGAGCAGAGCCCAGCTTGATGATGGGATGGCCTGGGATCTCTGAGTGGCAGGCGGCAGCAGTGCAGATCCCAGCCTAGCCCAGGGATCAGATCAGCTTGATGATGGGATGGGAATCAGCTTGATGATGGGATGGGAATCAGCTTGATGATGGGATGGGAATGGGATTTGGGCGGCATTATGGAATGGGATCATGGAGTGGCCAGTGGGACAGTGGGAGTCTGGGATTAATACACAAAACTCAGAAAGCAGCAACTTTACCCTACATTAAGGCGTGGGAAAAATAACTTCACTGCTCATTTTCAGATTTAAAATTGCCACTTATACTGCCCTGAAAAGGGTCTCTAGATGTCTTAGGACTGTTAGGAAAATGCCTATAAGGTTTATATTGTACCTTATGCACTGGACATTACATAAAATAAATCATACGGACCGCAACAGTTGTCAGTGTTCCCTATACAGAGAAGAAGGGGGCCCGTATAGAAAGGATCAATATGAGGCTTCGTTCACATCACCATTTAGCCATTCCGTTCTCCTGCTCAGTTTAGGAGCAGGAGAATGGAAAGGACAGATTCGGAACATAACGGTAAAAATGTGAAAATAAATACAAGACGGGTCCGTCTGTCCGCATGACAAGTGGAGAGACGGATCCGTTCTTGCAATGCATTTGTGAGACAGATCCGCATCTGGATCCGTCTCACAAATGCTTTCAGTCACATCAATATCAGCGGATCCGGCGGGCAGTTCTGGCGACGGAACTGCCTGCCGGATCACACTGCCGCAAGTGGGAAAGTAGCCTAGGTGGCTGTTTCTTCGCCAAAATGCCATTAACCATTACCACACCACACTATTAAATAATGCAGCTGCGCCTGCCAGGCTTGAGCAGGTCTATGTGTGAATAGGGAAGATGCTGAGATCCGGCTGTACCTCACAGTGATCTCAGTATCTTCCCTAATCCATATTCACACATATACCTGCTCAAGCCTGGCAGGCGCAGCTGCATTATTTAAAGGGGGGGGGCATACATTTTTTTTTGCTATGGGGCCCAGTCATTTCTAGCTACGCCCCTGGTGACCTCCTAATAATCCCTAGGGCTTTCCCTAACTCCTGCCAGTATGAGCAGATCCTGATGGTGGAAATGCTCATACGCCGTATACCTAGGCCCTGCTGAAACTGACGATCCCTAGGATAGGTAGCAGGACACTAGACGGCTGGTTCTTTACTAGATGAAGGAACCGGCGTCTCCCTGAGGCTTAGAACAAAACACACAAGCGAAAACAGAAAAGGCAACAAGCACTTAGCTTTGGGATGTCTGGAGAAGCAAGAGATCCAAAGCAGCAGTGTGAGGCGGACCTAAATAGAGCCTCATCACTGATAACGAGCAGAACCTGAGGAGACGTGAGATCCTGCCAAACAACATGCTAAGAGTAAAACAGAGAGACCTGTCAGATAGCCTCACGTGCAGCAAGTCTATCCGATCTTCTCACCTCTGTCACGGGAGGGACCGTGACACTAACGTCCCAAAAAAAGAAAATGTAATTTACA
This sequence comes from Bufo gargarizans, assembly GCF_014858855.1. NCBI lineage: Eukaryota > Metazoa > Chordata > Amphibia > Anura > Bufonidae > Bufo > Bufo gargarizans. Next base: position 157,428,970 of record NC_058087.1, on the reverse strand, counting down.
AAATGATCGAAACATGAAGTAGACATATGGGAAATGTAAAGTAATAACTATTTTAGGAGGTATCACTATCTGTTTTAAGAGCAGAGAAATTGAAGTTTTGAAAATTTGTTTTGTTTGTTTTTTTAAATGAAATATTTGGACTCAAATTTACCACTGTCATGAAGTACAATATGTGAAAAGAAAACCATCTCAGAATGGATTGGATAAGTAAAAGCATTTTAACGGTATCACCACACTGTCACGGGACGCCGAGGTGCTCGTTCTCCTCAGCGCCGCCGGCCACGCTCTTCTCCTTTGTGCGGCCGGCGTCCTCGGTCCCCCCGGCAACCAGGCAAGGTCTGAGCATCGAGCTGGGCACTCGGTGCTCAGCTGTATTTACTAGTGTGGGTCATGTGGCGCTGGCCATGTCACATGACCCCAGCTAGCCAGTATTTAACAGGCAGTCTGTTAATTAGGTTCTTGGCGATTTTGTATCTGGCATACTTACCTGTTCCTGTTTGTTCCCTGACGATCCTCTGCCTGCTCCTCCTGTACTGCGCTGCTCTTCTGGTATTCTGACCCCGGCTCCCACCTGACGATTTTCTGCGGACTCCCGTGGTACTTTATTACTCTCCTGGTATTTGACCCCGGCTTTTCCTGACTATTCTCTACCTAGCCCTTTGTACTGCGTTGCTCTCTTGGTCTTGACCCGGTCCGTTCACTATCCGTCATTTGTCTTGTGTGTCCTCCCACCACTCTAAGTTAGGGATTGCCGTCCATTTGTCCCCTGTCATTAGGACTTGCGAGGCAAGTAGGCAGGGCCAGGGGTGAGGGTGGAGCGCAGTTGTCACTATCCTCCCCCCTGTGTGTAGTGTACGCGACCGTTACACGCACAAAGTGACACATGTCAGATTTGCAAAAAATGGCCTGGTCCTTAAAGTGAAAAATGGCAGGGTCCTGAAGGGGTTAAAGAGTCTTTGTAAATGTCCTAAAAAAAACAAACACAGTTTGTAGCTCACCAAGTAGCTGTACAGTTTCCTGGCAATGGTTTTCCAGTTAGAGAGGCCTGCAGCCTCAACACTTGCTTTCCAGCAGCTCATTGTCACGGATGGTGCTGCAGAAAACTAGAAGACACAAATGAAGATCCGACTGACTTGATCCAAAACTAAGGAACAAGGGGGTAAGTCCTGTAACAGCCCTAGCACTCTCCCTTACTGCTCAGCGTATGCAAAAATCTCTATGGTAGATAATTGCATACCCTCGTTCCTCGACTGTATGACACCTGAACACCCTATTATAGTGAGGGGACACGACCACCGGCTCCCTACACTAAATACAGAGGGAGTCAGGGTCACCTAGGATCAAGACCACAGGAAAACTGAAATAAAGGAACAGACTTATCTTGTGGATGCAGCAGTAGCAGCTTCTAGCATCAGCACAGTCCAGGAAGTTGTATAAACCGCAAGGTGAGGCAGTATGGGGAGGGGATATATAGGGAGGCAATCACTGCTAATAGATGACAGCTGGGAGAGGGAGGAGAGATGTCAAAACGAAAGCAAAACAAAAGAAGATCATGCAGAAAGTACTGAAGAACGTCTATCAGAACTTCTCAAAGATCTGGTGGTGATACTCATACACCATCCCTGCTGCTAGCTGGCCTCTTTTTAATTACCCAGAAGCCCCACATGGAATCCTAGTCCAAACAATGTGAAAACTTGGAGAGGGTAAAACTGGATCTGTGCCAAATGATTCCCATACTCCAGCACCAAGATGGGAATTATACTGCTGAGACTAATAATCTCAGTGGCACGTATCTACCCTCCAGTACTTTTCCTGCTGGATGCCTATAGAAGATAGTTTAAAGAATCAGGCCAGAAGTAAACATATGTTACCTTGCCTCACTCAGCCCCCATCAGACCTCAGGTCAGCCCAAAGACCCCCAGTCAGCCCTTATCAGACCTCAGATCAGCCCAAAGACCCCCATCAGACCTCAGATCAGCCCAAAGACCCCGTCACCATCAGACCCCCCACTCAGCCCCCATCAGAACTCATATCAGCCCAAAGATCCCCAGTCAGCCCCATCAGACCTCAGATCAGCCCGAAGACCCCCATCAGCCCCCCACTCAGCCCCCATCGGCTCAGATCAATCAGCGGCAGCCCACAGAGTGATCTCCAGGCCCCAACATACTTACCTGTTCTGCGTCGCGGATACTCTTCCTCGAGTCGCGCTCCTCTGTCTTTTCAGCCGGCGCTGCACTGTCACCTGACAGCATGCAGCGTCAGGTCATAGTACGAGCACTACGTTCTGATGCTGTACGAGCTCAGGACAGTGAAGCGCCGGACGTGGAGGGTAAGTATATTATAGGAATGGGTCGCACGGAAACGAGGAGCACTGGGCCCCAGGTACAGCACTACTGCAGGGCGGGGCCAGGAGTCCACAGGCAGCCGGGGCACCCTGGAGTGCCGGGCCCAGTCGCAACTGCGCCCCCTGCGACCCCTGTATGTACGCCAGTGCTTGCAGGCACTTGTGTATATAGGTGTCCACTGTAGTACAGGCTTAATGTTTGTCTGGTCTAGCGATGGTTTAATTAAGTGGTAGTGTCTGAGCTGTTGTCCCTCACCTTGCAGCAGTGTCTGTAAATCTGTATTTCACTGATCACTCTGCTGTCTTGTCTCTCAAGACTTTTCTTGAGGCAGCATTACGTTGTTCTCATAGGAGAATATCTGGTTCCCGAGTTTCCCTCACAGGGGAATAAGATACGGTTCCTGGGACCTCTGAAATGTGCTTCCTCACTCCCCCACTTTGTGAACAGAAGCTCTCTTTCCTCTCCTAGCTACAGTGGAACTCCCCTTCCTGGGAGGTAGCAGGACCAGCCCACTCCTACCAAGAGGGGAGGAACAGGGTGGTTAGCCCTGCTCCTGTCAACCATTACATACTCTGCTGGAACACATGACCACTACAATGAAAAATCCACATAATACATTATAAACATTTGCAGATACCCCCAGCTCTGTGGTATTACACTGGAGATTCTGCACACAGCACACAGACTTTTAGGGGGTCATTTATCAAACTGGTGTAAAGTAGCACTAGTTTAGTTGCCCATAGCAACCAATTAGATCCCACCTTTCATTTTGGACAGCTCCTTTGGAAAAATGAAAGGAGGAATCAGATTGGTTGCTATGGGCAACTAAACCAGTTCTACTTTACACCAGTTTGATAAATGACCCCCTTAGCATATTGACTACAAAGGAGAGCAATGTGTGGACTGGCGGTCAGACTGGGGATCATATGACACAGCTGCCCATAATGAAAGGGCTCAAGTGTAAAAACAAAATCCACCTATATTAACCCCTTCCCGACCAGCGGCGTACTATTACGGTGCAAAGATTCCCCGGCCCCCGGGCATAATCGCTCGGGAACCGGGGTGCAATGGCTGCTCTGCCGAGCAGGAAGCCATGTTAGCTAAGGGCTGAGGGAGGTATTTCCGCCCCTGCAGCCCTGATCGCTGCTATTGGCCGGATTACACAGACATGCGCATCGAAGCTCCGGCTGCGATATGGAGCTGTAGGGGGGAGGCGGGGGGTGTCATCTGGAGGTGACCGGTGCTGAACAAGTCATTACCTGTCTCCTCTTAGGTCAGGCAGTGTCACCAGTGTTTTGGGTCCCCTGCCAGGGCTGCTATTGGCTGGACCAATGCTCCAGCCAATGGTAGCGCTATAGCTGCACAGGAAGAGGCAGAACTTCCCTGCATGCAGCCACTCTAGCTGGTGACTGTGTGCAGAGAGGTTCTGTGCCTTTCTGTGCTGCTTGTGGCTTGCTGGGACTTGGTGCACCACCACAGCGTTTTACCCCTGTAAAAGAAGAAAAGAAGAAGAACATCTGGAATAACTGCACAGATTTGTTTTTTTATTTGCAGCTGTTCCAGATCCTTAAACCACCCTCCGTCCCTGTCCCTTCCTGCCCCCCCCCCCCGTCCATCCCAACGAGTATACTCAGCTGAAGAGGCATACGCCATTCTTGCCTCCGAGAAGAAAGGGAAGGACCCAAAAAAGATGCAGAGTGTGTTCAAAAAGGGGTATTAGGAAGGACACCATTTACCACTGCAAAACCTGCCCTGAATAACCTAGCCTGTGCATGAAGGAGTGTTTTAAAATATACGACACATCCATGGAGTATTAATTTAATGTAATCCTTTATGCTCCCTGTAATATTTCCACTTTATATCTCTGATTTAGTCCACCTCGCTTGCATATCCACTTTCCAACAACCACTACATATTTTTTTCTGTGAGACAACCATGCCCTTTCCACCCCTTAAAATGTTCATACGGGGGTGCACTTTCCAAAAAGGGGTCACTTCTTGTTTTTTTTTTATTTCAGGGGAACTGAGGAATTTTTTTAATGCGACATGGCACCTAAAATCCATGTGTGTTTATTCAGGCCTGCAAAAAACATATTTTTCACTATGCCTCTAAAGCCCGGCTGTGCACCCATACAGCAGGCTACAAGCACATATGGGGTATTTGCAAAAAGGGGAAAAAATGGGAAACATATGCTGGGGTTCATTTTTTCCTTTAACCCCTTGTGAAAGTTGAACATTGGGGTCTGCTAGTAATTTTTCATTTTTACAAATATGTGCTTTGAAATCCTTTCTCTAGTATTTCTGCCTTCTGTGAGACACCTGTTTGCTGAAAAGTACCCTTTCCACCACTTAAAATGTTCGTACGTGGGTGCTCTTTCCTAAATGGGGTCACTTCTTGGGGTTTTTCATTTCTGGGGACCTCAGGAAATGTATTTAATGCGATACGGCAGCTAAAATCCATGTCTGTTTATTCAGGCCTGCAAAAAACATATTTTGCACTTTGCCTCTAGAGACCTGCTGTGCGCCAATACAGCAGGCTACAAGCACATATGGGGTGTTTGCAAAAAGGGGAAAAAATGGGGAACATATACTGGGGTGCATTTTCTCCTTTAACCCCTTGTGAAAGTAAAAAAATGGTGTCTGCTAATAATTTTTCATTTTTACAAATATGTGCTTTGAAATCCTTTCCCTAGTATTTCTGCCTTCTGTGAGACACCTGTTTGCTGAAAAGTACCCTTTCCACCACTTAAAATGTTCATACGACGGTGCTCTTTCCGAAATGGGGTCACTTCTTGGGGTTTTTCATTTCTGGGGACCTCAGGAATTTATTTAATGCGACATAGCACCTAAAATCCATGTCTGCCAATTGCCGTTTGCCTGCTGTGCGCCCATACAGCAGGCTACAAGCACATATGGGGTGTTTCCTGAATGGGGAAAAAATGGGGAACACAACCTGGGGTACGTTTCCTCCTTTAACACCTTGTGAAAAGAAAATGGGGTCTTCTAGTAATTTTAATTTTTTTTACAAATGTGTGCTTTGAAATGCTTTCTCAAGTATTTCTGTCTTTTGTGAGACACCTGTTTGCTAAAAAGTACCCTTTCTACCACTTAAAATGTTCATACAGGGGTGCTTTTTCCAAAATGGGGTCACTTGTTGGGGTTTTTCATTTCTGGGGACCTCAAGAATTTATTTAATGCGACATGGCACCTAAAATACATGTCTACCAATTCAGGTCAGCAAAATCCATATTTAGCTGTTTGACTCTAAAGCCCTGCCATGCGCCCATACATCATTTTTTGAGCACATATGGGGTGTTGGCATATTCAGGGGGAAATGGGGAACAAAATGTGGGGTGCATTTTGTCCTGTTACCCCTTATGAAAGTGAAAAATGTGGATGTAAAGCAACTTTTTCTGGAAATTTTTTTATATTTTTCATTTTCACAGCCAAGCGTTTCCTAATTCTGTGAAACACTGGGTGGGTCAAAGTGCTCACTACACACCTTAAAATATTCCTTGGGTCGTTGTCATGCTGAAAGATGAAGTTCCTCTTCATGTTCAGCTTTCTAGCAGAAGCCTGAAGGTTTTGTGCCAATATTGATTGGTATTTAGAACTGTTCATAATTCCCTCTAGCTTCACTAAGGCCCCATTTCCAGCTGAAGAAAAACAGCCCCAACCCCAAAGCATGATGCTGCCACCACCATGCTTCACTGTGGGTATGGTGTTCTTTTGGTGATGTACAGTGTTGTTTTTGCGCCAAACATATCTTTTGGAATTTTGGCCAAAAAGTTAAACCTTGGTTTTATCAGACCATAACACCTTTTCCCACATGGTTTTGGGAGACCAGGTGTGTTTTTGCAAAATGTAGCCTGGCTTGGATGTTTTTCTTCGTAAGAAAAGGCTTTCGTCTTGCCACTCTACCCCAAAGCCCAGTAATATGAAGAATACGGGAGATTGTTGCCACATGTACCACACAGCCAGTACTTGCCAGATATTCCTGCAGCTCCTTTAATGTTGCTGTAGGCCTCTTGGTAGCCTCCCAGACCAGTTTTTTTATTGTCTTTTCATCAATTTTGGAGGGACGTCCAGTTCTTGGTAATTTCACTGTTGTGCCATATTTTCTCCACTTGATGATGACTGTCTTCACTGTGTTCCATGGTATATCTAATGCCTTGAAAATTCTTTTGTACCCTTCTCCTGACTGATACCATAAAAATGAGATCCCTCTGATACTTTGGAAGCTCTCTGTGGACCATGGATTTTGCTGTGGGATGCGACTAAGAAAATTTCAGGAAAGACCAACTAGAGCAGCTGAACTTTATTTGGGGTTAATCAGAGGCACTTTAAATGATGACAGGTGTATGCTGACTCCTATTTAACATGATTTTGAATGTGATTGCTTAATTCTGAACACAGCTACATCCCCAGTTATAAGAGGGTGTGCACACTTATGCAACCACATTATTTTTTATATTTTTTTGTTTTCTTCCCTCCGCCTAAAAGATTTCAGCTTGTTTTTCAATTGAGTTGTACAGTTTATAGGTCACATTAAAGGTGGAAACAGTTCTAAAATGATTTATCTTTGTCTTTTTTTTTTACATCACAGAAACCTGACATTTTAACAGGGGTGTGTAGACTTTTATATCTAATGTATGGGGTGTTAGCGTATTCGGGGGGAAATGGGGAACAAAATGTGGGGTGCATTTTGTCCTGTTATCCCTTGTGAAAGAGAAAAATGTTGGTGTAAAGCAACTTTTTCTGGAAAAAAATGTAATTTTTCATTTTCACAGCCAAGCGTTTCCTAATTCTGTGAAACACCCAATGGGTCACAGTGCTCACTACACACCTTGAAATTGTCCTTGAGGGGTGTAATTTCCAGAATGGGGTTACTTTTTGGGTGTTTCCCCTGAAGGGCCACCTCAGGGTGTCTTCTTATACGTCATAGCTTCCAATTACCATTCCAGCTAAATCCGCTCTCCAAAAGTCATATGGTGGTCCTTCCACTCTGAAGCCTGCTGTGCGCCCATATATCAGTTTTTGAGCACACATGGGTTGTTTCTGTAAACTCCAGATTCAGGGTAACAGATTTTGAGTTTTGTTTGGCTGTTAACCTTTGATTTGTTGCAGAAAAAATAGATTCAAATTTTAAATCTGCTAAAAAAATAATCTAATTTCATTCCCATTTTCATTTAATTTTTCGTGGGACACCTAAAGGGTTAACAAAGTTTGTGAAATCAGTTTTGAATAGCTTGAGGGGTGTAGTTTCTAAAATGTGGTGATTTATGGGTGGTTTCTAATATGTAAGCCCCAGAAAGTGACTTCATAACTGAACTGGTCCTGAAAGAATTGGGTTTTGGAAATTTTAAGATTTGCTTCTAAACTTTAAACAGGAGTCCAGGGGGTCACGTATACCGTTTGTTACTAAGTTCCACCCATGGGTCAATAGGTGTCGACTTATTTTTTCTAAGCATTGGAACATCTTGTCAAGGGCTTATCCCTCTATTGAGGAGTTTAAAAATCCTCCATTATTGTGTTATAAACGTAACAAAAATATTCGCGATATGGTGGTGAGGGCGGATGTGGGCAGTGCTCAAACTGAGAAGCGACAGAAGACTCTATCAACTCCTAGAAAGGGCACATTCCCTTGCCTAGGGTGTATACCCTGTTCAAGTGTTATTAAAGGGGAATATTTTACGCATCCCCATACAGGCAAGCGCTTTCCAGTTCGAGGCTTTTTCACATGCAATAGCAGTTTTATCATATATCTACTTAAGTGTCCTTGTGGACTGTTATATATAGGTGAAACATCCATGCGCATGAAGAACCGCTTCTCCAAGCATAAGTCCACTATTAGAAAAAATAATTTACTCCTACCCGTCCCTCATCACTTTGACCGCTGTAAGCACAATATTGCGCAATTGCGCTTTCAAATTATTGAGCAGGTACAACAACCTCGCAGAGGTGGTAATCGTTTAAAAATGCTAAAGAAGCGTGAATCCTATTGGATTCATACACTTCAGACACTGGAACCCATGGGGTTAAACCGGGAGTATGATCTCCATAGCTTCCTGTAGATGTTTGTTTCTTTTATATGTACGTTAAACTTATACTTTATTATTCTTTTGTATTTTACAGAGAACGTGAGGAACCCCCCAACCGCATCATCTGAATTGCAAGCTAGTACGAATATCTAGAGAACTTCATAAGAATTCATGATTGCTACCATTTTCATTGATGCTGTTGCGATTGGGCTGTTTCTCACGTGTATCTGATTATTTAAATTGTTACTTTCTGTTTTCTCTTTTCTTTTGTTCCCTCCCCCTTTGCTTTCTCTCTTTCCTTTTTTATTTTTTTCCATTTTGTTTGTCTAAATCACCATGACTACATGATGTCATTTCCGCTGTGGCGGTCTATTTAAATCACCTGTATTGTATGACTTTGTTATATGCCATTGGTTTGAGAAAGGCTCGCTATAGAGCCGAAACGCGCGTCACTGAATATTTCTATGCGTGGCGAATAAAAGGAAAATAACCTTTGAAGATAAAGTGAGTGCCGGTCTTTTCTTTCTTTCATTTTTACCACTGTCATGAAGTACAATATGTGACGAGAAAACAATCTCATAATGGCTTGGATAAGTAAAAGCGTTTTAAAGTTATTACCACATAAAGTGACACATGTCAGATTTGCAAAAAAATGGCCTGGGCAGGAAGGTGAAAACTGGGCCGGGGTTGAAGGGGTTAAAAATGTACTGCACAATCTGAACCAAACACATAAATAAGCAAATAAATAGCACATGTTTAGGGCACTTTCACACTTGCGTTTTTCTTTTCCGGCATAGAGTTCCGTCACAGGGGCTCTGTACCGGAAAAGAACTGATCAGGCATATCCCCATGCATTCTGAATGGAGAGTAATCCGTTCAGTTTGCATCAGGATGTCTTCAGTTCAGTCATTTTGACTGATCAGGCAAAAGATAAAACCGTAGCATGCTACGGTTTTATCTCCGGCGAAAAAAAAACTGAAGACTTGCCGGAATGCCGGATCCGGCATTTTTCCCCATTGGAATGTATTAGTGTCGGATCCGGCATTCAAAATACCGGAATGCTGGATCCATCCTTCCGGCCTGCGCATGCGCAGACCGGTAAAAATGTGAAAAAATGACAAGCGGAGAGACGGATCCAGATGCGGATCCGTCTCACAAATGCTTTCAGTCACATCCAAATCGGCGGATCCGGCAGGCAGTTCTAACGACGGAACTGCCCGCCGGATCACACTGCCGCAAGTGTTAAAGTAGCCTTAGAGATATTCAGTATGATGTAAAGCAGGGGTGCACAACCTGCGGCCCGGGGGCCACATGCGGCCCTTGATACCATTCTGTGCGGCCCCCAACCATCTGGTAACACACATGTATGCCTATGTCTTGTGGCTGCTCACATTTATTTTTCATGTATTTCTCCCATTAGATCGGAGTCCTGGAAGTGTAACTAGACATTTATGTTATATAATGTGTGTTCAATATGCCATAAGTACAATATTTCAGTTGATAAAACACCTTAAAATTTTTGTTTCGGCCCTCGTCATTGGTTCAGTCTGGCAATGTGGCCCCCAACCAGAAAACGTTGTGCACCCCTGATGTAAAGGAACCAAGCTAGTGCTTATTAGATGACTCAGAACAGGAGAACAGATTTGTTTTCCATGAATCTGAAGACACTGCATTCATTCCTTCATCCTAGAGCACAGAGAATGTAACATTCGGAGATGTAATTACAAATTTACTGCTGAAATTACTTGAAAAAGTTATCTGGGTGGAAATATGTAAATTCTTCAGGTATTTAAAGAAAGCTGAAAATAAATGTTGATTACTAACCTATTTATCTGTTTCACTTGCTGGTTAAACATAGGAATGAGGCTTTCTTCTTAAGCCCCAGAGCTCTGTGTAAAGCAGTGGTCCCCAACCTTTCTTGCCTTGAGAGCCACATTCAGCGCTAAAAGATGGTGTCGAGCCATCCTTGACATGAAGAGATTGTGGAAGCTATATAACTAATGTGAAACAGCTGGAAACGGTCCCAAATAATAATTAATCAGTTCAGTGAGAGACATGGTGCTGCATGCTTTCTGCTAATCTTTCAAAATCTGGATTTTGGCGGGGTGTATGGCGGGTCTCACCTGACTATTACGCATTGTCTCCACCCAAATCTTGCTTGAAGCTCTATAGAATAGCAGAAAGGTCTTCCTTTTCTGCCAGAGGGTCGACTTGGGAAACCCCTGCCCAGATTACCCCAGGAAGGAGTTAACTAATCAATAGGTTTATTTGGGAAAGGGTGAAAAATGGTGAAGAACATAAAGATAATACAATAAAAGCAACATAGCACAGATTACAATACTGTCTAAGGAAAACCCCTGGTGACGGCGGCGGCTATCTATAATGGTAAAAAGTGATGGTGGTCACACACACACTCTTCTTTGGAAGATAAAAGCAATACCCTCTTCCTAGCTATCTACTCCTAATACTCAGATGGCCATAAACTACTGTCTAGCAACTAACCCAGTCCAAACGTTGGGGTCCGGTTGCAGAAAACGTTGGTGTGCAAGTGTTTGTGCCCTTACGATTATCCTGCCTGAGAATCAGCTGAGGTCTGCAGCATTAAGACGCTTGGATGCCAGGGGGTAAGATCCTCCTGGAGTGTAGAATGATACTCCTCTGGGAAAGCGGGTTGGACTAAAGAGTTGATGCTGCAGCTGGACTCTCTCCTTGCCCTCTGTAGTGCCTTAACTAGGTAAAATAGCCCAGGTAGAGCCCTCAGTAGATATAATGCCCCCTGTCGTGCCCTTCATAGGAATAATGCCCCTCTGAAGTGCCCTCAGTAGGTATAATGCTCCCCTTAAGTGCTCCCAGTATGTTTAATGCCCCCTTTAAAAAAAAATTGGAAAAATTAGCAATTTTCAAAATTTCTGTTTCTCTCCTATTAAAGATAGTGATACCACAAAAATAGGCATTACTTTACATTCTCCATATGTCTGTTAGAAGGATTTGAATTTTAGATGCAATATATTGTCCTTCCCAGCATGGGTATAACTACAACTGTAGCTGTCTTAACTGCTCATATGGGTCTCATAGGCTGACACGACTAAGGCTACTTTCACACTTGCGTTTGGGGTTCCGCTTGTGAGATCCATTTGAGGGCCCTCACAAGTGGCCCCGAACTGATCCGTTCATCCCCAATGCATTCTTAATGGATAAGAATCCATTCACAATGCATCAGTTTGGCTTCGTTCCGCCTGCATTCCGCTCAGGAGACGGACATCCAAACGCAGCTTGCAGCGTTTTGGTGTCCGCCTGGCCGTGTGGAGCCAAACGGATCCGTCCTTACTTACAATGCAAGTCAATGGGGACGGATCCGTTTGACGTTGACACAATATGGTGCAATTGCAAACGGATCCGTCCCCCATTGACTTTCAATGTAAAACCAGGAGTCCCTAATAACCCCTTAAGGACACAGCCTTATTTCACCTTAGGACCAGGCCATTTTTTGCAAATCTGACCAGTGTCACTTTAAGTGGTGATAACTTTAAAACGCTTTGACTTATCCAGGCCATTCTGAGATTATTTTTTCGTCACATATTGTACTTCATGACACTGGTAAAATGACGTAAAAAAAAATATTTTTTTTTGCATAAAAAAATACATAATTTACCAAAAATTGGGAAAAATTTGCAAATTTCAAAGTTTCAGTTTCTCTACTTCTGTAATACATAGTAATAGCCCTAAAAATTGTAATGACTTTACATTCCCCATATGTCTACTTTATGCTTGAATTATTTTGGGAATGATATTTAATTTTTTGGGGATGTTACAAGGCTTAGAAGTTTAGAAGCAAATCTTGAAATTTTTCAGAAATTTACAAAAACCCAATTTTTAGGGACCACTACAGCTCTGAAGTCACTTTGCGAGGCTTACATAATAGAAACCATCCAAAAATGACCCCATTCTATAAACTACACCCCTCAAGGTATTCAAAACTGATTTTACAAACTTCGTTAACCCTTTAGGTGTTGCACAAGAGTTATTGGCAAATGGGGATGAAATTTGAGAATTTAATTTTTTTGCCTAATTTTCCATTTTAACCCATTTTTTCCACTAACAAAGCAAGGGTTAACAGCCAAACAAGACTGTATCTTTATTGCCCTGACTCTGCCGTTTACAGAAACACCCCATATGTGGCCGTACTGTACGGCCACACAGCGGGGGGTAGAGTGAAAGGTGCACCGTATGGTTTTTGGAAGGCAGGTTTTGCTGGACTGGTTTTTTGACACCATGTCCCATTTGAAGCCCCCCTGATGCACCCCTAGAGTAGAAACTCCATAAAAGTGACCCCATCTAAGAAACTACACCCCTCAAGGTATTCAAAACTGATTTTACAAACTTTGTTAACCCTTTAGGTGTTGCACAAGATTTAAGTGGGTAAGTAACTGGCTCAATGATAGAAAACAGAGAAAACGGTACATACTCAGATTGGGTCACTGTCACTAGTGGAGTACCTCAGGGGTCAGTATTGGGCCCTATTCTCTTCAATATATTTATTAATGATCTTGTAGAAGGCTTGCATAGTAAAATATCAATTTTCGCAGATGACACTAAACTGTGTAAAGTAATTAACACTGAAGAGGACAGTATACTACTACAGAGGGATCTGGATAGATTGGAGGCTTGGGGCAGATAAGTGGCACATGAGGTTTAACACTGACAAATGTAAAGTGATGCACATGGGAAGGAATAATTCAAGTCACCCGTACATACTAAATGGTAAAACACTCGGCAACACTGACATTGAAAAGGATCTAGGAATTTTAATAAACAGCAAACTAAGCTGCAAAAACCAGTGTCAGGCAGCTGCTGCCAAGGCCAATAAGATAATGGGTTGCATCAAAAGGGGCATAGATGCCCGTGATGAGAACATAGTCCTACCACTTTAAAAATCATTAGTCAGACCACACATGGAGTACTGTGTACAATTCTGGGCTCCTGTGAACAAGGCAGACATAGCAGAGCTGGAGAGGCTCCAGAGGAGGGCAACTAAACTAATAACTGGAATGGAGCAACTACAGTACCCTGAAAGATTATCAAAATTAGGGTTATTCACTTTAGAAAAAAGACTACTGAGGGGAGATCTAATTAATATGTATAAATATATCAGGGGTCAGTACAGAGATCTATCCCATCATCTATTTATCCCCAGGACTGTGACTGTGACGAGGGGACATCCTCTGCATCTGGAGGAAAGAAGGTTTGTACACAAACATAGAAAAGGATTCTTTATTGTAAGAGCAGTGAGACTATGGAACTCTCTGCCTGAGGAGGTGGTGATGGTGAGTACAATAAAGAAATTCAAGAGGGGCCTGGATGTATTTCTGGAGCATAATAATATTACAGGCTATAGCTACTAGAGAGGGGTCGTTGATCCAGGGAGTTATTCTGATTGCCTGATTCGAGTCGGGAAGGAATTTTTTATTCCCCTAAAGTGAGGAAAATTGGCTTCTACCTCACAGTTTTTTTTTGCCTTCCTCAGGATCAACTTGCAGGATGACAGGCCGAACTGGATGGACAAGTGTCTTTTTTCGGCCTTATGTACTACTATGTTATGTACTACTATGTTAATTTAAAAATTTCACTTTTTTTTGCAGATTTTCCATTTTAATATTTTTTTTCCAGTTACAAAGCAAGGGTTAACAGCCAAACAAAACTCATTATTTATGGCCCTGATTCTGAAGTTTACAGAAACACCCCATATGCTGTACGGGCACATGGCAGGGCGCCGAAGGAAAGTAATGCCATACGGTTTTTGGAAGGCAGATTTTGCTGGACTGTTTTTTTTGACACCATGTCCCATTTGAAGCCCCCCTGATGCACCCCTAGAGTAGAAACTCCATAAAAGTGACCCCATCTGAGAAACTACACCCCTCAAGGTATTCAAAACTGATTTTACAAACTTTGTTAACCCTTTAGGTGTTGCACAAGATTTAATGGAAAATAGAGATACAATTTCAAAATTTAACTTTTTTGGCAGATTTTCCATTTTAATATTTTTTTTCCAGTTACAAAGCAAGGGTTAACATCCAAACAAAACTCCTTATTTATGGCCCTGATTCTGTAATTTACAGAAACACCCCATATGTGGTCGTAAACTGCTGTACGGGCACACGGCAGGGCGCAGAAGGAAAGGAATGCCATACGGTTTTTGGAAGGCAGATTTTGCTGGACTGGTTTATTTACACCATGTCCCATTTGAAGCCCCCCTGATGCACCCCTAGAGTAGAAACTCCAAAAAAGTGACCCCATTTTAGAAACTACGGGATAGGGTGGCAGTTTTGTTGGTACTAGTTTAGTGTACATATAATTTTTGGTTGCTCTATATTACACTTTTTGTGCGGCAAGGTAACAAGAAATAGCTTTTTGGCACCGTTTTTTTTTGTTATTTACAACATTCATCTAATAGGTTAGATCATGTGGTAATTTTATAGAGCAGGTTGTCACGGACGATGTCTAATGTGTATACAGTTTTTTTTATTTATGTAAGTTTTACACAATGATTTCATTTTTAAAACAAAAAAAAGTTTTAGTGTCTCCATAGTCTAAGAGCCATAGTTTTTTCAGTTTTTGGGCGATTATCTTAAGTAGGGTCTCATTTTTTGCGGGATGAGATGACAGTTTGATTGGCATTATTTTGGGGTGCATATGACTTTTTGATTGCTTGCTATTACACTTTTTGTGATGTAAGATGACAAAAAATTGCTTTTTTTACACCGTTTTTATTTTTATTTTTTTACGGTGGTCACCTGAGGGGTTAGGTCATGTGATATTTTTATAGAGCCGGTCGATATGGACGTGGCGATACCTAATATGTATACTTTTTTTTATTTATGTAAGTTTTACACAATGATTTCCATAGTCTAAGAGCCATAGTTTTTTCAGTTTTTGGGCGATTATCTTGGGTAGGGTATGATTTTTACGGGATGAGATGACGGTTTGAGTGTTACAATTTTGGCATACATGCAACTTTTTTAATCACTTTTATTACCTTTTTTGGAAAGTAAGGTGGGCAAAATTTCTATTTCATCATAGTTTTTTATTTTTTATTTTTATGGTGTTCACCGTTCGGGTAAAGTAACATGACCGTTTTATAGATCAGGTCGTTACGGACGCGGCGATACCAAACATGTGTAGGTAATTTTTTTTTTTCATTTTTAATCAGTGATAAATGTGTTTTTTGATTTTTACTTTATTTTCAATATTTTCAATTATTTTCAAATTTTCTTTTTTTTACCCAGACCCACTTGGTTCTTGAAATCCAGTGGGTCTGATGTCTGTATATTACAGTACAGTACACTATATAGTGTTTTGTACTGTATTTTACTTACACTTTGTCTGAACAGATCTATGCCTTTAGCACAGATCTGTTCAGCACCATGGACAGCAGGATGCCTGAGAAGGCGTCCTGTTGCCATGGGAACCTTCCCCGTCTGCTCAGTAGTGGCCAGAACTGCGCAGACGGGGAAGGGTAAGGAGGGGGGCTGTCTGGGGGCTCTCTCCCTCTCCATCGGGGGGCTGCAAAGGCACAGCAGCCCCCCGATGGGAGAGGGAGGGAGCTCCCTGAGCTGTTAACCTTTTCCATACGGACCGCGGTATGGAAAGGGTTAAACGGCTGACATCGCAGTTTTCTGCGATCGCATACATGGGGGGGGGTCACAGGACCCCCCGGCGCATTTGCCCCAAGTGCCTGCTCAATGATTTGAGCAGGCACGGGGTTCCGATCACCGCCCGCCGCGCGGCAGTGATTGAAAATACACAGGGCGTACATGTACGCCCTGTGTCCTTAAGTACCAAGACACAAGGGCGTACCTGTACGCCCTATGTCCTTAAGGGGTTAATATACCATCAGATCGGAGTTTTCTTCAATCTGATGGTATATTTTAACTTGAAGCGTCCCCATCACCATGGGAACGCCTCTATGTTAGAATATACCATCGGATTTGAGTTAGATCGTGAAAACTCAGATCCGACAATATATTCTAACACAGAGGCGTTCCCATGGTGATGGAGACGCTTCAAGTTAGAATATACTAAGAACTGTGTACATGACTGCCCCCTGCTACCTGGCAGCACCCGATCTCTTACAGGGGGCTGTGATCAGCACTATTAACCCCTCAGGTGCTGCACCTGAGGGGTTAATTGTGCGTATCATAGCCCCCTGTAAGAGATCAGGTGCTGCCAGGCAGCAGGGGCCAGACCCCCCTCCCTCACCAGTATTAAATTAATTGGTGGCCAGTGAGGCCCCCCCTCCCTCCCCTGTATTAAATTCATTGGTGGCCAGTGCGGCCGCCCCTCCCTCCCTCCCCTGTATTAAATTTATTGGTGGCCAGTGCGGCCTCCCCTATCCCCCCCCTAATTAAAATCACCCCCCTCCCCCATGGCAACAGAGAGTTCCAGTCGGAGTCCCAGTTTAATCGCTGGGGCTCCGATCGGTTACCATGGCAGCCAGGACGCTACTGCAGTTCTGGCTGCCATGGTTACTTAGCAATTTTAGAAGCATTATACTTACCTGCGCTGTCTGTGGACGGCCGGCCACTCCTCCTACTGGTAAGTGACAGGTCTGTGCTTTAAGCAATGCGCCGCACAGACCTTTCACTTACCAGTAAGAGGTACGCTCTTACTTGTAAGTGAAAGGTGACGCTGGCCACATCATGTGGACCTATTTAAACAGGTCCATCAAGAGGACCTATTTAAACAGGTAACCTGCTGGCCACAGGTTGCCTGTGATTGGTCTTATCACCTCACTAGCGTATCCTGCATGTGTGACTTCGGTTTGTTTGACCTCGGCTTGTATTTCACTTCGACCTTGTGTTACCCCCTTGCACTGACGCAATATTTTGGCTCCTGACTTCGGCTTGTTTTGACTTCGATCTTGTATTACCCCTTTTGTGCCTCCATTATCTCCAGGCTCTTGATCTCAGCTCCATTGATTCTATTGCTATTTTGAGGCTGGCCTGGGAAGCTCTCGCTTCCGTGTTGTCTGTCTTTGTGTATAGTTTGCTCCCTGTGTTGTGTTTCCCCTTCCTTAGGCCCCTGAACGTACCTAAGCTAGGGACTGCCGCCCAGTTGTGCACCGTCGGTTAGGATGGACCGTGCAAGTAGATAGGGATAGAGGTGTGGGTGGAGTTAGGGCCGCACTTATCCCTACCTGTTTGTGACAGGTGCGCAAGGGCAGACCGACATGCTAAAGCGGCACAGCTCACCTCCAAAATGAACCATAGGGCTGCACGTGTCTAAAACAACAGTTCACCGAATCCTACTGTGTATAGGGCTCTGAAGCAGATGAATGGTCACTGCACCTTTGCTTCAATTTTCGCTGCAGTATCGGAATTGGACCACTGCTGATTGGCAAAGGGTTGACTTCTCCAATGACTCATGTCATCGGATGGACGTTGGCAAGTCAGGCAAGAAACATCAGAGAACAAACACCCTGAAACCATTGTTGGTGGTGGCAGTGTTATGGTCCGGGGAATGTTTTTGTGGTATTCTCTGGGCCAACTTATCCATGTGGAAGGCACTGTCAACTGATTTGGGTATGAATCCATCCTTGCAGATCACATATACCGATATATGCTGACTCTCTTCCAGCAAGACAATATGACACGTCACACGGCTAGAAATGTCCAAAATTTGTTGGAAGAGCATGACAAAGTCTTCCAAGTACTACCCTGGCCCTCTAATTCCCCAGACTGTGGCTCTGTGGACTCATATTGATCATCGTGTTCACTCTATGGATCCTCTCCCGCGCTCCTTTCAGCAACTGTGGGATACACAGTCAGTATGGCTCCAGGTACCTGTGATAACCTACCAGGACCTTATTGAGTTACTTCCAGTCCATCTACCTGCTGTCCATGCAGTACATAGCAGTTACTCTGGATATTAGCTGGTGGTCATAATAATGTGACTCGACTGTGTACAATTCTCACTTGCCTGCCCATGGACACATTCTGTTTTCCAACTCTCTCGTACTCACACCATTTAAAATAAAAGATATATTATGTAATTTATTTGATTGTGGAAATGCCATTTTTACACTGTTAACCTATCACAATAAAAGCATTAAAAAAATTACAAAACAAAACACCTTCAGTACTTACATGAATACACTTTGTAAATGTATATCTTCCTATGTATGTGCAACAGGAGATCTTTTTTATGCTACAAAAGATGTAACAATGGTAAAAAAAACACCTGATAAAAATGAAGATGAGGACAGAAAGTATATTATTTCTACTATGAAAGCAATAGAATTATTATGTCTAGATAAAGGTTTAACTATGGCAGGTGATTGATAATGACGTATCACTGCTTTGCAGGGAGACTATATTACAAGAGGAAACCACCTAAAAGTTTAATATTTACAATTCTGATCTCAGGACAAACTTTTAAGATAAAACTGACTGTGTTGACTCCATCTGCCATTGTTTTCATGGTGTGACATTGGGGGGGGGGGGACATGGTAACAAAACAGTGGTTCTGTCTAACAGTAAAAGAGAGATTTTCTTCATTTTTAGATAGTTCATTTCGAAGTACTTCTAAGTACCGTAATTATGCACTGTGTAAGGGCTCATTCAGAAAGCCTGTTTTGCGGATCCACAAAATACGGATACCGGCAAAATGCAGAATGCACACAGCTAGCCCTATACAGAAAATGCCTATTCTTGTTCGCAATTCCGGACAAGAATAGGATATGCTCTATATTTTTTGAGAAGGCTCAGAACGGAACTACGGACATGGACAGCACACGGTGTGCAAAATTGCGGAACAGATGCGGACTCATTCATACAGTCGTGTGAATTTTTAGGATTTTTGTGGGAACGGAACAGCTGGCCCCTTATAGAACAGTACTATCATTGTCTGTAATGTGGACCATAATAGGACATTAAAACTAAATGGGCAAGCACTCAAAACATCATGGGACAGGCACAATATTTAATACTGGTAAAAATACAGTAGATGTCGGTAAAACAGACAACAATAGTAAAATAAGCAGCAATAATAAAAACAGATGACACAATAAAATATCATAAATATCACTATGGAATAAGGTGCAAGGTAAGTTCCTGTCGGAATGAATAGGTGTTCCAAATTGTGTCCTTATTAGCGCATCTGATGTTACCGCTAAATTGGTAGCAGCCTATATGTCATGCACGCTTTGGTCTAGCGTTGTATCAGAACCGCAAGCGAAAAAGTTTTTATGACCACAGTATGGTGTCAATATGCGGATAAATGGTTGCTCACTGAGCACTCACCCAACCTAATGGTAAAGATCTTCACACCGACTGGTATGCGCTCAGGTGTGCGCATTTGGAGCTGATCGATACCTGTGGCGGGGTCCGACTTTCAAACTGTTGTTCGGACTGCTTCTGTGTCTTGCTATGTGTGTAGTTCTCGCGAGAGTTTGGGTGCGAGGTCACGGGTCAGATCTCTTCTTGCATTAGATTCTAGTATTGCTGAAGGATCGTCTCACAGGTCACTGAATTCATTCGTAGAGTTTTAAAATCGCATGGCCATGCTTAGACTAGTTGTGGAATCTTTCAGAGCATCGGTATACGGCACCAGACGCGTTTCGAGGTCTTGCTAACCTCTTCCTTGGTGGTTATACTCCACATGCTTAGACTCTACTATTTATACTCTACTCAGTGATAAGTAAATCCTGGAGAAACAAATCTCAAGGTGGACCAGATGGTAATAGATAAGTCCTGGAGCAGCGGATTTCAAAAGGACAAAATTCAATCTAATGCGATTTTGATGCGTTTTTTTTGATTATGCGATTTTTTTTCAGCAGATGCGTTTTTATGACCAAAGCTGCTGAATTGGAATTATAATTCATTTTAATGTACCGAAAGTTAGAAAATTCATTCTTATTCCTTAAAAATATACAAAATGAATAAACAATGCAATATACATATAGGTGATGTTAAAAGTGCTTGAATGGTTAAAAAATGTTTTATAAAAAGTGTACATAAGGGTGGGGATATAGAAACTTTATTTAAGTGACTTAGTAAACAATCGATTTGTGGGATATCTTGCAGGTGTATTAGGATGGGGGCCCGCCTCCAAGGGGACCGCAATGGCAATAATATACCAACACCGCGATCTTCCGTCAGAGGCCCCCACTCACAAGAAGCCGAAGATCTCTAGTTCAGCATTGAGACCGGCTGGAAGTAAACTCCCAAATTCGTAGATTCGTCTAGATTCAATCCTAGCCATTCGGTGAATATGATCACCACCTCTCCAGTGTCGATCCACCTTCTCCAGTGCCGCAAATGTCCATTTAGTAGGGTCTTTATTATGAAATTCCCTAAAATGTCTCGAACCCATTTTTGATCTTGGTCATATGTTCAGATATTCTTGTTTTTAATGGTCGCTTTGTACGTCCAATACATTTTTTCTGACATGGGCACTGGATGATGTAGATGATGTAGACTGGAGGAGTTACATGATAGACTATTCCTGATTTTCCAGGAAAACGAATTCTGTGTGGATGACACTTCTAGTGTTCTTTTAGGGAATATTGTATTTGTACAGGCAGAGCACCTCCCGAACCTAAAGAAACCGTTCATATTTGTCCAAATTTGGAACATAGAGATTTTCTTACTCTTTTGTTGTTTAATAGTGGGCGCTATTTTAAGGCCTAAATTAGGCACTTTCGTGAAAGATATCAAAGGTACCTTTGGTAATAGATCTCCTATTATTTTATCGTCCAATATATAGTGCCAATGTTGTTTCAGAATATATTGGACTTTCTTGTAGTGTGCATTAAATGGTAGGATGACTCTCAATTCCGTTTCTTTTTGTGTTATATTTTTATTCTCATTTTTATTTTTATCCGAACCATCAGAGAAGAAAGAATGTCTTTCTAATCTCTTAACCCGATCCAATGCACTATTAACAATTTCCTCAGGATATTCCTTATTAATAAATTGATCTTTCATTCTTATGGCCTCCTCTTCAAACTTACTGTCTTCCGTACATTTATTTTTAATCCGGCGGAATTGCCCAACCGGAATATTTATTAGCCAACTCGGCAGGTGGCAACTAGAAAAAAGTATGAAACTGTTTTTGGATGTTGGTTTCTGGAAGGTGCTACAAATATATTTTCTGTCCTGTCTGGAAATCCAAGAATTTTGTATGCATCTTATTAACATTAACAAGTCAAATTCCTTGTGTTATTATTTATTTATTTCAAAAACTCCCCCAATGTATCTTCTGTGCCTTTCCAGATGAATATTACATCATCTATATAGTGCTGCCATAGGGCCAGGTCAGCCCCTAGCCTAGGTCCAATAGTGGCCTGCTCCCAATCAGCCAGGAACAAGTTGGCGTAGCTGGAGGCAAACCTGGTCCCCATGGCGGTGCCCCGTTTCTGGAGGAAATATTCCCCCTCAAAGAAAAAATTATTGTGATTTAAAATATAGCCTATACCTTCCACTATAAAATCAATTTGAGATAGATCCAATGAACCATCTAATATCAGCTGGGATTTGATTGCCTTCATCCTTTGTTGGTGATCTATGACTGTATATAGGGACTGGATTTCTAGTGTCCCCATAATCCAGTCAGTTGGATTTCCAATTTTTCGAGGGTCTGTATTATATGCGTTGTATCCTTGATGTAGGAACTCATCTTTTTTAACTACAGGTTGTAATAGAGTGTCGATGTATTTTGAAAGGTTAGAAGCTAACGATCCTATCCCCGATATTATAGGGTGGCCAGGGGGCTCCTTCAAGTTTTTGTGGATCTAGGGCAGGCAGTAGAAGACAGGGAGTCTTTGCTGCGTGCCCAAGATAAAGTCATGCTCTTGTTTTGATAATATATTTACATCCAAACCTCTCCCACAGTATTCCTTCAAAGTCCAGTGGAAGTCCTCTACAGGGTCCTTTTTGAGTTTCAAGTATGTATTACTGTCGGACAGTTGGCTGTAACATTCCTTATTATAATAAGCTGTGTCAAGGATCACCACTGCCCCTCCTTTATCCGCCGGACGTATCGTGATATGGGCTTGCTTCTGAAGCTGTTTAATGGTCTGTATTTCTCTATTATTTAAATTCTTCTTCTTAATATATCCTTCTTTTATTTTTTGTAAATCACTTTCGACACTCTTTTGAAATGTAGCTATTTCGTAGCTGATTTAGTTTCTTGGGAATTTCATGGATTTATTCCGTAAATTTGTATGTTTTATAAGATCTTGTTTGGTGTTATCTGTTTGAATAGCTATCGGATTTTTTAGATGGTACTTTTTTAAACAGAGTTTACGGATGAATTACTGAATACCAAAATATGTATCAAACTTATTTTTTTTTTAGTGGGGGCGAATTTTAAGCCTTTATCAAGGAGTTTTATCTGTGCATTTGTGAGTGGAGTGAAGCTGAGATTTACTATTGAACCGTGATCCTTTTCTAGTACCGTCGTTTGTGTTGTGTTTTTCTTCCTTTTTCCTCTTCTCGTTTTTTTGGTTCTGGTTTGTGGTAACTGTGTTTTTTGGGGGAAGGGATTGGGAGTGAATTTGTGATATTGATTCCATACTTATGTTGTCCTGTAGTGTATTTTTTCTGGAGTGAGTTGGTGGTGAGTGTTTTTCTGTCTTAGATTGTATGTGTGTGCTGGGGCCCTCTGTTTGTGATAATTCGTTTCTGGTGTTCTGTGTCTCGGTCGTGATCTGTGGTGTGGCGGGGTTCGATCTAAAAAAATGATGTTCTGAAAGTCACTCATATCTGTTATTAACAGGTATAGGATATTTACCGGGTCCATCTACCTTTTCTTTACTTTGTATAGAGGATTCCCCTTTTTGTATGTTCTCTTCATATGCTGGTATTCGGTACTCATTTCTCTGTATGTATAGATGTTTTTTATTTTTTTATCAATAATATCCGATTCGATTTTATCTAAGCTTTTACAGAGTTTTTCTTGCCAAGATTCAAATTCACTGTTTTTAGGTAGTTTGTCAACTGTATCCTTTATTTTATCTATTCTATTTGTCAAATCCATTAAAATTTGAGATCTTCTTTTGATCGCTAGTTGGATCTCTGCTATGGATTGGGTAAATAGTAGGTCATTCCATTCTCTATCAAACTCCTCTGAATATAAATCTTGTGCAGGAGTCTTATTAATCAAAAGACCCTTTGGTATTTTACCCAATTCAATGCACTGTGTTAGTGAACAAATTTCCCAATGTTGTCTTAATTTTTTATGTAAAAGTCCCTCTAATTCCCTGAAAATTTCAGGATCTTTCTCCTTCAGTGGGAACATAATTAAAGGGAGTCTGTCACCACATTTTAGCATGTTAGACCGTTAAAATAGGGTTATGTGATCCAGCCAGAACATAAAAACGGTACCTTTGTGGTAGAAAACTGACTTTTCTTTTTGCCGAAAATGAAGTTATAAGATTATGTTCTGAGCCCTCTCAAGTGCCCAGGGCGGTCTCTTAATCCTCGGAGCCCCAGGCAGGCACCTCCTAAACGGCTCATAACCCCGCCCTCCGTGCGCCTCTGCCCGCCCGTTTACTCCCCTCCCCTGTCCTTTTCCACTGCGGCTGTGCGGTCCAAATCGTAGCGGGCGCATGCGCAGTAGGTATTGCGATGCCCTGCCAGGAGCGGGCATCGCATTGCGCATGCGCCCGCTACGATTTGGACCGCACAGCCACAGTGGAAAAGGACAGGGGAGGGGAGTAAACGGGCGGGCAGAGGCGCACGGAGGGCGGGGTTATGAGCCGTTTAGGAGGTGCCTGCCTGGGGCTCCGAGGATTGAGAGACCGCCCTGGGCACTTGAGAGGGCTCAGAACATAATCTTATAACTTCATTTTCGGCAAAAAGAAAAGTCAGTTTTCTACCACAAAGGTACCGTTTTTATGTTCTGGCTGGATCACATAACCCTATTTTAACGGTCTAATATGCTAAAATGTGGTGACAGACTCCCTTTAAGTTTTTCAAAGATATAATTTTCTGCATTTTGTTTTTTACTTTCAGCATGACTCCAGATGTCTATAGTCATAAAGGGCGAGCTCACTCACCTAAAGGGTGACGTGTGTCAGAATGTTTTGGAATATAGTATTAGGGTGGCTCACCCCCTATGACTGTGGATAGGTGCTAAAACCCTGAAATTGAATCACCCTATTCAATACATGCAAAATAGATACAATAAAACTAAATGGGCAAGCACTCAAAACATCATGGGGCAGGCACAATATTTAATACTGGTAAAAATAGATGTCGGTAAAACAGACAACAATAGTAAAATAAGCAGCATGTCACGGAAGGTGTACAGAAAACTAGAAGACACAAAATGAAGATCCGACTGACTGGATCCAAAACTAAGGAACCAAAGGGATAGCCCTGCAACAGACCTGGCTCTCTCCTTAACTGCTCAGCCTATGCAAAAATCTCAATGGTAGATGATCGCATATCCTCGTTCCTCGACTGTATAACACCTGAACACCCTATAATAGTGAGGGGACACGGCCACCGGCTCCCTACACTTGATACGGAGGGAGTCAGGGTCACCTGGGATCCAGCAAACAGGAAAATACAAATGAATGAACAAAACTTATCTGTAGAAGACTCAGTAGTAGCATCCAACATGCACACACTCCAGGAAGTTCTATAAACCGCAAAGTGATGCAGTATGGGAAGGGATTTAAAGGGATGCAATCAGTGCAACTACATGACAGCTGAGAGAGGCTAACGAGATGAGAAAATGAAAGCAAAACAAAAGGAACCTCAAGGAGTAGGTTCTGAAGGACGTCTGTCAGAGCTTCTCAGATGTCTGGTGGTGACACAGCAATAATAAAAACAGATGACACAACAATAAAATATCATAAATATCACTATGGAATAAGGTGCAAGGTAAGTTCCTGTTGGAATGAATAGGTGTTCCAAATGGTGTCCTTATTAGTGCATCTGATGTTACTGCTAAATTGGTAGCAGCCTATATGTCGTGCACGCTTTGGTCTAGCATTGTATCAGAACCGCAAGCTAAAAAGTTTTTATGACCACAGTATGGTGTCAATATGCGGATAAATGGTTGCTCACTGAGCACTCACCCAACCTAATGGTAAAGATCTTCACACTGGCTGGTGTGCGCTCAGGTGTGCGCATTTGGAGCTGATAGATACCTGTGGCGGGGTCCGACTTTCATGCAGTTGTTCGGACTGCTTCTGTGTCTTGTTCAGTGTGTAGTTCTCGAGAGAGTTTGGGTGCGAGGTCACGGGTCACACTCAAGGGAATAAAGCTTACCCAAAATATAGTGTGCTTGAGAAAGGCTTAAATGTGGGGCCAAAACGTCGCTACAACACGGGTGAATAAACTTTTTGTATTTTATTTTATCCTGCGTTGAAGTGCTGCTCTTTTTTGCACAATATATATATATACCGGTGTATCGTATTTTTACTACTCCTGAAGGAGGGGCTGTTTACCCTAGACCCCCGAAACGCGTTGAGTGCCGTGAGTTTATCCAACAAAGGAATATTGATCAGACGCTGGACATCCGGTTGCCATGATTTCTACTATCCTAGAAGCGAACCCGGCCCGGGGGGCTCTGTCTGGACGTGTCTTGAGCTTTATGCGACAGACATCCTCCCCAGTAAAGTGAATTCTACTTATGCATATTTTAGCTATGATTTGAGTGCTTTTATATATATATATATATATATATATATATATATATATATATACAATTACATTTGCCCATTTTTACTTATTTATTCGTTCTGTCCACTATTATCCATTATTGATTTTATTACAACTATCTTTACTTCCACCATCCCTATCCCATTTAATATTTTACGTTTTTCACTTTTTGGTGTGTCGCTATATCGTCTCTTGGGCCTTATCTCTGGACTTATAGTGCACATTTCCTTCATTCATCATTAGTAGTTAATACTGTTTTTATTTCATTTACTTATATTAGGGTTACTTGACTGTTCTGGCCAGGGAGTTGCGCCTGTCTGTGGGTCACCTTTTTACGGTTGATTGGTTTTCTGGTGTGCTCTTTATTGAGCCTCTAGATATTCCATTATAGGCCGAATTGTCTTTCTTGTATTTGGGTGTTAGCTTTGCTACACTTTGACCACTAGTGCTGCCTTCCCTTTACATTTCCTTAATACATCTTTTTTCACTGGTTTTCCACTTCCCTTTTGGTGTCTACATTCCACCCTCCCGGCACCCGTCACATTGTTGCTTTCTATATTCTGGGTATGTTACCCTTAATATATATCCTGTTTCCTAATCCTCTCTTTTATATATTTTTATTTCTGTTCCATCAGGGAACAGCCTGCCGGATCTCTTTGCATTCCAGCATTGCTGGAAGCTTGTATGTCTCCATTTGGCCCTGTTTGGCCAGTGAATAGCGGCTGTCAAAAAATAGAGCCTTTCCTGCCAGATGGACCTGATTGAAATCAATGGGACTGTTTTTAACGTCTGTTTAGACAGGAGTGCACCAATCTAATGGCCGTTAAAAACAGCTACAAAGAACTTTTCATGGGTTAAAAAATACTCACCTCATCCACTTGAACACAACGTTTCAGGAGCCCAGCCACGCCCACTTTGAAGGTGCCCAGCACCCCCCCCAAATCCTCAGAATCCCCTCCTTGCTCCCCGACGTCACAGAGGAAGCGCCGTAATCTCGCACATGACAGCTAGCACGCGTGCTGTTCCTTCTCTGATGCCAGCACAGGGAAGGAACACCATGCTGGCACTGACATGCGGCGTAATTGCGCATGTGCAAGATTACGGTGCTTCAACTGTGTGACATAGGGGGAGCAAGGAGGGGATTTGGAGGATGCGGGCGGTGCTGGGCTCCTGTACAGTGGGAGTGCCTGGGCTCCTGAAACATTGGGAACTGACCCTTGGGCTCCTGTACAGTGGGAGTGGCTGGGCTCCTGAAACATTGGGAACAGCCCCTTGGGCTCCTGTACAGTGGGTGTGCCTGGGCTCCTGAAACATTGGGAACAGCCCCTTGGGCTCCTGTACAGTGGGAGTGGCTGGGCTCCTGAAACATTGGTAACAGCCCCTTGGGCTCCTGTACAGTGGGAGTGCCTGGGCTACTGAAACATTAGGAACAGCCCCTTGGGCTCCTGTACAGTGGGCATGGCTGGGCTCCTGAAACATTGGTAACAGCCCCTTGGGCTCCTGTACAGTGGGAGTGGCTGAGCTCCTGAAACATTGGTAACAGCCCCTTGGGCTCCTGTACAGTGGGAGTGCCTGGGCTACTAAAACATTAGGAACAGCCCCTTGGGCTCCTGTACAGTGGGCGTGGCTGGGCTCCTGAAACATTGGGAACAGCCCCTTGGGCTCCTGTACAGTGTGTGTGCCTGGGCTCCTGAAACATTGGGAACAGCCCCTTGGGCTCCTGTACAGTGGGCGTGGCTGGGCTCCTGAAACATTGGGAACAGCCCCTTGGGCTCCTGTACAGTGTGTGTGCCTGTGCTCCTGAAACATTGGGAACAGACCCTTGGGCTCCTGTACAGTGGGTGTGCCTGGGCTCCTGAAACATTGGGAACAGCCCCTTGGGCTCCTGTACAGTGGGAGTGCCTGGGCTCCTGAAACATTGGGTACAGCCCCTTGGGCTCCTGTACAGTGGGTGTGCCTGGGCTCCTGAAACATTGGTAACAGCCCCTTGGGCTCCTGTACAGTGGGTGTGCCTGGGCTCCTGAAACATTGGTAACAGCCCCTTGGGCTCCTGTACAGTGGGTGTGCCTGGGCTCCTGAAACATTGGGAACAGCCCCTTGGGCTCCTGTACAGTGGGAGTGGCTGGGCTCCTGAAACATTGGGAACAGCCCCTTGGGCTCCTGTACAGTGGGTGTGCCTGGGCTCCTGAAACATTGGGAACAGCCCCTTGGGCTCCTGTACAGTGGGCGTGGCTGGGCTCCTGAAACATTGGGAACAGCCCCTTGGGCTCCTATACAGTGGGCGTGGCTGGGCTCCTGAAACATTGGGAACAGCCCCTTGGGCTCCTGTACAGTGGGCGTGGCTGGGCTCCTGAAACATTGGGAACAGCCCCTTGGGCTCCTGTACAGTGGGTGTGGCTGGGCTCCTGAAACATTGGGAACAGCCCCTTGGGCTCCTTTCTAACCTAATTTACATAGATATAAAATCGTTTTTCTGACTGAATAAAAGCACTCAGAGAGCTATAGAAAATGTATATTGCGGACATGCTAGTGGCGATCTAGCAGCGCATGTCCTCAGCTCTATACGCTAAAACTAGCTGAAACAATCCCCTTAAAAGTTAGTAATTTCCGGAATACAGCTTTAAGGGCTCATGCACACGGCTATAGTTTCTGTCCGTATCAGATCAGAATTTTTTGCAGATCGGATGCAGACCCATGCAAAGGATGTGGACAGCCCACTTTGTGCCATTCACATCCACACATCCGTTCCGTGGCCCCTTAAAAAAGATAGAACATGTCCTATTCTTGTTTGTTTTGCGGACAAGGAAAGGACATTTCTAGAGGAGTGTGAAACAAAATGGCAGCATGCACTTCCGTGTTTTTGCAGATTCTGTGTTCCGTCACAACACATCCGTGTTTTGCAGATCCACGATGTGGGGACTGCAAAACGGATGCGGTTGTGTGCATGAACCCTAAGGCTGATCGGAGTAGGCAAGGAGTGGGGGTCTGTCTGTTGTCTGTGACCTTTGGGGATACAGGCCATGGCTATGCAGATACTTTCTGGGTTCATGTAAACCACCTTTGTAAAATCCTACTACACATAAATGGGGTGATGTCACTTGGTGGAAATTTTCACCCTAAGGTCTCATGCACACAACCATATCCATTTTGCGGTCCGCAAAGTTCGGAGCCATTCCGCAGATTTCTCACACCCATCAGTAGAAATAGCCAGATGGGCAAGAGGACATGTTTTAGAATTAGCGGAACGGTCACACGGATGCGGACAGTTGTCTGCATTTTTTGCGTCCCGATACAAATTAATAGGTCTCTGTGCGAACCGCAAAAAATACTGATAGGACGCGGACTCGAAGTATGGTTGGGTGCATGAGGCCTAAGGATGGGAGGCGCTGGCTGGCATTGTACCAGGGGTGCCCACTATAGAAGGGGGCTTTGTGGCATCACGCAGTCATGGAACGCCTCAGTGACATCTAATATTTTTTATAATTGACAACAGGGATCCATTATCCCATAGGCTGCATTACAATGTGGTTATTCCCAATTCATGTCTTATTTAATACTGATATTCCCAAAAAACTATTGGCTTTATCCATTCAGGAAGAACAATAGCTTTGGACATGAGGTCAGCACAACCACAGCAAAGAAGAGGAAGACAAGTGCTACTGCCCCACTGACTGCCATACACAACCACTGAGATTCACGCACATGCGCAGTGCACACGTTCTGCCTTCATGTAGCCAAGCTTGTCTGAAGCTTTCCACCCTTTGTGACGTAGTTAGACGTACGGCGGCATCAACCAATCAAAACAACGTCCTGGAGTTCAAAGCGCCTGCTCTACCAATGGTGGGGAGGGGAGACGCCAGGGGGCGGTCTTCTCGTACTAGCAGGTTTTCGCCGAGCTTACACTTAGTGTCAGGTCAGCGGCGTCACAGGTTCAGTTTGTTTGGCGTCAGCACGGAGGAACTATGGGGGTGAGGTAGCCGGCGGGCCGCTGTGGTCTCTCGTTGTCGCTACCTGTTGTGCGCGGCACGGACTTCTTTTTTTTAGGAGCCCGGCGACGACAGACGTAAAAGGGCGTCAGCCGAGCTCTGTAACTGCTAACCACCCTACCCCCCCGGAGGAGGTGGAGAACGACAGGCCCGGGGGACGGTATAAGATGGAGGACAAGAAAGAGGAGGGCGAGGCGGAAATCCAGGAACACGGACCCGAATACTGGTTTACCAAATGGGAGCGCCAGTGTCTAGCGGAGGCCGAGCAGGAAGAGCAGCCCGAGGCCGACGCCGAGGACGGCCAGCACAAGCTGTGGCATCTGTTCCAGAACTCGGCCACCGCCGTGGCGCAGCTCTACAAAGGTCAGTCCTAGGGGAGGCCGGGGCCTGCTGGAGCTCCTCGGGGGCCGGGGCGGGGAGTTCCGCAGCAACAGAGGCGAAAATAAGATGGCGGACGGCTTTACCTCAGCGCTGGCCCGGGGTAGTTCCGTGCTGCCCCTCCCGCCTGGTCTCCCCGGGGGGCGCGGAGAGGGGCTGGCTGCACCCCGGGTGGCGGCCTGTGCTCCTGGCCTGACAGCTGTGTGCGCCCCGACGTAACCCCTTCCCTGCCGGAACCGAGGGCTTGATTACAAAATGGCGTTGGCTATTGTGAGGAACAGCTCCGTCCTGCGGCCGCCCGGCGGCGCTGCATGCCTTCCCGATCTCCGCTGTTATTTCACTGGAACCGACCGGCTGATCAAAATGGCCGCCCGCCCCGTGTGCTGAATGTGCGCCTCTGTGATCCGCATTGACATCGGCCTCTCTGTTTTCCTTTCCAGATCGCGTGTGTCAGCAGCAGGGGCAGCCTCTGTGGGCCACCTTCCAGAATGCCGCAACAGCTGTCACCAATCTATATAAAGGTAGGGCTGGAGCTGTCACCTGGCATCTCCGAGTGGAGGCCGTGCCAGCCTGTGTGGTTGGCGAACGGGACTGGTCCAGTGAGGGCTCCTGACTCTGCCACTAGGGGCGCTCTGCATGTAAACAAACTGAACGGCCTACCCCCCCAGCTGTGGCCCTGCCACATGGAATCTACTGAGAATGGACGGGCAGGAGTCTGACCACACCTTTTGTTGGCCTCATCTGTGCTCTCAAAGTCCTGAAAAAATGCACTTAATCTGGTATGAAAATGAGGCCTAAAGGGCCCGGAAGGGCGTACCAACGGTTTAAGAGCCCAGGACCGCCTCGCCCAAGCCCAGCTCTTCACCCCCTCCTTGCGTTTCCACTCCACCCCTCTTGGACACCACTGTTTCCCCTTCAGCTCCACTTGCGAGATCAGCCGGTGTCTGACCAAAAACCTGCTCAGGCGTAGAGCGTGAATCTGCCCACACAGCGCCCTTTCTGCAGTGGGTCTAGTGCAACCACATATGCATACCAAATAAAGTGCCTTTTCTGGGTTTTGAAAGAATGGATAAAGCTCCCAGAGGTGTCAGACGGATGCACTTTGTGCTGGCGTTACATATAGTGGAAGTAGCTGACAGATTCCCTATAAAACGCACTATATTTTCTGGTTCGGACCTCCTCTGCACCTTCTGGCCTAGCTTTAAGTCACCTGCCCGTATAGCGCTGAGGCCAGGAACTGGCTGCAGCAGTCAACGTGCTATATGGACAGGGGATCGGAGCGGTAGAGGTTTGGCATGGCAATTGTAACCTTTTTTGCTTAACACTTTCCCTGCCATTTAGACATTTATTTCAACACTGCGCTCTGCTAAATGCACCTCATGACCGTTGTCCAGTTGTGAATAATGACTTTAACTGCTAAGCTTGGGCGCTTCCTTGTGACCCTCTCCGGCCAGTCACCTGTCTGAGCCGCTATAGACTAGACCAGTGTTTCCCAACCAGTGGCTGTGCGAGCATGCTGGGAGTTGTAGTTTTGCAACAGCTGGAGGCACACTGGTTGGGGAACACTGGACTAGACCTTGTACTGTGACCCCCTGGTTATGGTATTGGAGGGGACATGGGCGTCAATGTAACAAGAGTCTGTTCTTAGTGTTATCCTGGAGTGGTCTTTCTCAATGGCTTTCCACTTGCCTTTTTAAGATTCTGCCGGTTAAGTTATTTTCACAACTGCGCAAAAGCTAACCGGCGGAGGAGAGCTGCCGGGGTTCACCATATCTGGGCTAGCCGTTCACTGCCATGTCCTATTGACTAATGGGATTCCGCCCGACAAACTGGTGCTCGCACTTGTTTTGGTCCTGCCAAACCTGTCGCTCATGCTGGAAACTAACCAAATCCCTGACAGGTCCCATTGTAGTCAATGGGCTCCGGCAGTGCGTGGCCCTGTCCGGCTAGGCCGGTTGTGGTGAACTCCGGCAGGCTGTGCCTCTGCTGGATAGCTTTAGTGTGTGTGAGAGTAGCCTTACGCCTTAACCACAGGCCACAAACTGCTGCCAGTGTTCACCATTACCGGGAGTTGGTAGTCCTCTAATGGTTGTGGAGGCCTACTTGTTCTGTGGCACTCGGTGGTCAGGTCACAGCACGTTACTATGTAGCCATAGCCTCATTCGCCCATATGACCTTTTGGCATCTGGTCAGTATACAATTCTCCTGACGCCTACTGTACCTCCCATGGTAGGCTGTAACGCTGTGTGAACGGAGCCTAAGGGCTTGTTTATTTTGCCTGATACTCAGGATCTGGAATGAACTGACTGTTCTTGATTACTGCCAGTACTCGCACATCCCCATAGGTTCGTTATGTGCCAGGAGGACATCCCCCGCTTAGTGGTGTGCTGCCCACATGAAAGATCTGATCACTGAGTGATCGACAGCAGCTTTACATGGGCCAGTATTTGAGAACGAGCGTTCCTGTGACTTTCTCCCCCACAGTTGTCCCCGTGCTGGGTCTGTGTGAAGGGATCTAGGTCTTGTGTATGTTCGGATGCACCTGACACAGTTGGGCCTGTCTTGCCGTTTACTCTGGTATTCCTGACCTTGCACATTACACAAATTACTTGACTGACATACCTGACACATAGCTGCTGGAAAGATGGTCGGGTAAATCCTTAGGGTTAGAGCAGGAAGGAACGCTTTCCACTGTTGGCGGCGGCCGCATGTTATGGCCATATCTGGATTTAGATATTTGGGGATTGCTGGGCTCCTCTGGTAGAAGAGTATTGCACATGATTGGGAAGTCCTCCCCAGTAAGGACCGGTTTTCTTATCAAGATTATCTACGACTTGTCCCTAAACACTTTTTGCTGAAATATTTCTCCTGTGGACAGTAAAGGTATGTCCACATCCACACAGGGTGCAAAGTCTGCATGACATGCGGTTATTGCCACGGAAATGGCTTTGGATTTCATCTTCTCCATTGCGGACAGTGAATTCTTCAGTGGGAAGCAGCAACGTAGATTCAGTTCCGCACCAGTCTATGCTGCAGCCTTTTTTTTTTTTTTTTGCATCATGTGGGTGGTACTTGGCGTTTTACACCACCAGGAAAATGGACTAAAACTACATGTGTGGATGTACAGCGGTCTTTACTGATTTTGATTGGCTTTAATGGGACCTATCAATTGTCCAAGGGGTTGTTCCCACCCACAACATAACAGGCTGACTGGTCAAAACAAACATAAAATTATTGTTGGGGCTTGCATGATGTTGCAAATGATTGGCCGAATCCAGCTGGTCATGCGTTCAGCCGGCCACATCCCAAATTTTCCTACTGGACAGATGAAACATTTAAAGGGGTTCTGAATTTTATTTTTTTTATCCGATGATCTATCCTCTGGACAGATCGGCGGGGGTCCGACACCCGGGACCCCTGCTGATCAGCTGTTTGAGAAGGCAGTGGCGCGTCCTTCTCACTGTTTACCGCAGGCCCAGCGACGTCATGACTAGTATCAATGGCCTGGGTGGAGCTAAGCTCTGTTCATTTTAATGAAGCTTAGCCCCGCCCAGGCCATTGATGCTAGTCGTGACGTCGCTGGGCCTGTGGTAAACAGCTGATCGGCATGGGTCCCGGGTGTCGGACCCCCCCGCCGATCAGATGCTGATATTCTATCCAGAGGATAGATAATCAGTTTAAACAAACTGCAGAACCCCTTTTAAGTTTTATCCAATGTTTACGGCCGCCACAATACAATTGTGAGATGAGGCAGTTGGGCTTCTGTGACATTTCTAGTGGGGGCCATGTAAGACTGTTTCCTTTACTCTTATATGCTGAGGGTGGGCTGCACCTCACTGCTACAGTTTTTGGCCACCTTGTATGACAAATTGGAGGTCTCAGAGGCTAGAACGTTCAACTAAGATATTTGACATATCTGTCTTTGGTCAGAATTGTGTTTTCTGGGATCTTTATATTAAAGGGACTGGGCTCCTTTGCTGGAAACATCCGTTTTGACATCTGTAGCCAATCACTGGTGGCAGTGGTGACCATGCCCCTTGCATTGTGTGGCCATTTATCATGATATAAGGGGACCTGGTCAGTGATTGGCTGCAGACGATGTTAGTGGATGAGCACAGTGGAGCATTACAGGGAGGAGGAGGGGTGGGGAGTGAGCGAGTGCAGGTCCGGCCAAGTGGGTGGGGGTTGCGTTGCCAAAACCACTTCGTTCTTGCACAACCCCTTTAGTGGCCTATCCTCAGGATAAATCCTCAATATGAGATTGTGGGGGTCTGACTCCCTGAAACAGCTGATCAGCGGGGGTGCTGGAAGCCATTGCACTCACTAGCACTCCGGTGAGCGAGGGTGCCTTCTTGCAGCGTACCCTGCGCAGCACCATCCACTTGATGGCTGCTATGCTTGGTATTGCAGTGCAGCCCATTTCCATGAGCCCACTTAAAGGGGTTCTGCAGTTTGTGTAAACTGATCGGCGGGGGTCTGACACCCAGGACCCCTGTCTGTCAGCTGTTTGAGAAGGCAGCGCTGCAGCCTTCTCACTGTTTACTGCAGGCCCAGTAATGTCACGACTAGTATCAATGGCCTGGGCAGGGCTGAGCTCTGTTCACTTGAATGGAGCTTAGCCCAGGCCAGTTGATCTGCAGGGGTCCAGAGGATAGATAATCAGTTAAAACAAACTGCAGAACCCCTTTAACTCTTCAATAACTGGTCTAAACTGATTCTCAAATCTGAAGCAAGTGGTGTCCTCTATTTGATATGAAATGAACTGATATGTGGATGAATGTGAAGTAGACCAGGTCTCCTGTCAGTAAGCTGCTAGTGAGGCATGATCCATCGTTCTGGATGTGATGGTGTTACTATGACTTTTCAGTGTGGTCGAAGCTGCGGTATGCCCTCTTTGGCTTTGACGTTCTATCATGATTTTATCCCCTTTGATGGTGAGGAGTTAAAAGCAGTTCTTTAGTGTTATCTGTCAGAAGGTGCTCAAGTTTTGAATGGCAGAATTGTCTAAAAGAACATGCATCTGCCTGGTTAGAGGTTGCCTACTTTGCAGGATATTGGGCTAAACTGCATGGACGGTTTTGTTTTATTTCCCCCCCCCCCCCCCCACTTCTAAACTGTTACCATGTTCGTTAAAGAGGAGCTGTCACCTCTCCCAACATGTCTGTCTTAATGTCTTCATGCATTCCCCTTGTAATAACTCTGGAGCATCTGTTCTTATGCTCTGTTGTGCCATTCCTTTATTATTCCTAGTAGAAGTTATGAATGAATTGCTAGCAGTCTGCCGTAATGGTACAGAGGGGAGGTAACCAGTTTGGGGGGGGGGGGGGGGGGGTACATGTACAGACTCTCTCTACCCAGTCAGTGCTGCAATTGTCAGACTGTGCAGGTACACCTCCCCCAACTGGGTAACACCCTTCTGTACCCCTACTGCAGACTGCTAGCAATTCATTCATAACTTCTAGTAGGAATATTAAAGGAACGGCACAACATAGTCGTAAGAATAGTTCCAGATATGTTGTTACATGGGGAATACATGAAGCTATTAAAACGAGCGTATCAGGAGTGGTGACAGGTCCTCCTTAAATGGGTTGTCTGCAGAGGCTGCAGTAACATCTGTACAAGCGTTAGACACCTGTACAGGCAATTTCTACACTTGAGAATTTCTTCGGTCTGGAGAGTGGCTCAGCTTGTAAAGTCTATTAATTCCCTGTGTCCCGCACTATTAACCCTAGCATGGGCAGCAGTAAATGAAAAGACCTGCGCTTCGGATCACTGACTGAAGCCAGGTTTCTGGAACCTCTAGCATCAGAGTGAAATCCATTTAACTCCCTAGATGCATCAGTCAATAGCAACTGTGGCATCTAGACATTTAGATAGACATGGCTGTATGTCTTTTAAACTGTGCAGCAAGCATGGCCAATAGACTGGTACAGTGAGAGGCTGTAATGCAGTGGTATGCACTGCCTTGTAGGTGATTTGGTGTCAAGGGAAGGTAACATCTATAAACTTGGTGAACATGAGGTGGAGCATTATGGATGACAGGGCTTCTAAAGCCAGAATTTATAAAACCGCCATAGCTGGCGGTGGATCTGCCAAAGTTATGAAGTGTCACAGGTCTCTCCATAACTTCGGCACATCCAGTTCTAAATGTAAGCCGGCCTCCGCCTAAACCAGGCGTAGAAAACGATGAATGAAACGGGCCTACAATGTCACACCCACAATTTTAGACCTGGCGTGAGTGGGGAGAAGTCACAGATGGCGGTGCATCTAACCGTTGTGCTGCCTTCTGCGCCTGAAATACGTCTAATTTAGGCTGATTTCAGATTAGTAAATAACCCCCACATTTTTTAAACTGAACTCCGTTGATACTTAAGGCTACTTTCACACTTGCGTTCGGAGCAGATCCGTCTGGTGTCTGCACAGACGGATCTGCACCTATAATGCAAACGCTTAGATCCGTTCAGAACGGATCCGTTTGCATTACCATGAACAACACAATTTTTTATTTATTTTTTGTTCATGATAGTGCAAACGGATCCGTTTTAAAAATTGAGCCATAGTGTGTCAACTTCAAACGGATCCGTCCCCATTGACTTACATTGTAAGTCTGGACGGATCCGTTTGCCTCCGCAAGGCCAGGCGGACACCCGAACGCTGCAAGCAGCGTTCAGGTGTCCGCTTGCTGAGCGGAGGACAGACGGAGCCAGACTGATGCATTCTGAGCGGATCCGCATCCACTCAGAGTGCATTAGGGCTAGACGATCCGTTCGGGGCTGCTTGTGAGAGCCTTCAAACTGAACTCACAAGCGGAGCCCCGAACGCAAGTGTGAAAGTAGCCTTACTTTGGCTCAGATTTACCAATTCTGTGTGAATGGAAGTGGCTAGACACTACTGCGGACAGGAGCGGTCTAACCTTCTGCTAGGGCAGAGTGCACCTACCTGAGTTGTGTGTGTGCACTGATGGTGAGGGATATAATAACCCGGCTTGCAGCATATCTGCTACATGTAGACAGGCTTCACTAACTCCAGCCGTTATAAAACTAACTTCCAGCACGCTTTATTCACTTATGTGGAAGTTCTGAGAACAGCTGAACAAGTTGTTGCATGTTGTGGGTTGTAGTTGCAGCTGGAGTACCAGGTTGCTGACCCCTGGAATAGTGAGACATTTACAGCTGATGCCTATATTTGTTCCTGATGTAATTGACACTTCCCAAAACTATTTCATAGAAATCCACATCGCAGTACCATGCATTTTTAAAAATGAGGGGGTGCGTGAGGTCAACGAATCGGAGTTATCGGATTAGTTTGTTAACCTGACCCTTGTCTTAATTATGTGGGTATCGGATTCAGCTATGACTAGCACTAATAAGTACAGGCAGAACATAAGTAAGGTACTCGGATATTATGGATTTTCTATAGCACCATGTTTTCCATACTGCTCTACAGTGTAATAAAGTAATAACTTGCAGGCGTGTGCACATATAGAAATTACTGGGGATCTGTCACCAGGTTTATGCTATCCTATCTGGGTGCAGTGCAGTCTGGTGATGAGGACCCCTTTAAAATCACTGTGAGCTGTCACAGCATGAGCTGAGGGCAGAATATCTAGAGTCCCGAATTCATGGGCCCCTTCCCGCTGGTGATTGACAGCTCTTCCTAATGCTTCTGTGCACAGCCATAAGTGTTTTTTGGCTGCAAAAAACATGGATACCAGAAACGTCCTGTCTTTGTCAGCTAAATAAAGTAGGGCATGGCTGCGGCACGGACTTGTGGGTGTTCTGTTTGTATCTTTTGCGGCCCCAGTGAGATGAATGGATCTGCATCCAGTCCCCTTAAAATGCGGACAAACTACGGCAGTGTGTATGAGTCCTAAGAGTTGGGGGGGGGGGGGGGGGCTCCTGAGCTTGTGCACTGCATTGAGCAGACTCCAGCATTAGGCAAGGAGCGCACATTGTGTGGTCATGGATCACTATGTAGCACTGCAGCCAACAAACTGAATGGGGTCACAGTTCTATATCAAAGTTGTCACAAACAATACATCTGTGTCAGACCTTTTAATTCTACGGTCACTGCAACTTGCGTGTTGTGCTGCGACTCTGTACAGCGTCGTCTTCAATGTTCACATGGATTAAGAAAATTATTAGGACACTTGTATTGACCCCCAGTCTTCATTGGGGTCTGTCATCTGTTTCTGGTTCCCTCAGATAGGACAGCATAAAACTGGTGACATTACCTTCAAGTTATGCAAGTAACTGTAGCAGAAGAAAAATGGTGTCCGAGTGTGTACAGGCATTTGGTAATGGTGAAAGTGCTGGATTATAAGTAATAGTTCTGTTGCCCATCCTGCTGCTCCAATGTAAATTTACGTTGGTGGGGGTTTAAAATGGGTCACAAGCACAGTGGGCGCCATAGCCACAGGGGTGCTTGCCTTTTTTAAACGGCAGACACCCGGGGCTAATATGTGATTAATGTAGTTTGCATAGATTTAACCCCTCAGATACTGTAGTCAATTGTGACAACTGCATCTGAGAAGTCAAAAACTAGTATTTGTGCTCCCAGCCGTGCGCCGCAGCCTCTACTCCTGAGTGATACGAGGCTGCCGCTTGTTAGTTACCATGGAGAAGCCTGCCTGTGGCAGGGCTCCATAGGAACATAGTGTAATCCTCATAGACCCCCAATGCTTTAGCTTATTGATTGCTTGTTAACGTTCCCTAGGGAAACTATTAAAAAGATAAAAAGAAAATATTAAATATATAAAAAATGCAAATCGCCCCCTTTACCCAAAATAGCAGTAATATACATAAGCAATAAAAAAAAATAAACATCATGGGCATCGCCCATACTATTAAAATATAAAAATACTTTCCCATACGGTAAAATGCTCCCGGGTCTGCACAGCCGCACCTCAAAAGATAAAACCGGTCTTATTCATCGTTGCATCTTGTGGATCGCGGGACCTGTTGAAGTCATTGGGGTGCACGCTGATGCATCGTGTGTTTTGCGGTACGGAAAATTGAGTCATGTTATTGGGTTGGGTAATATAAAAAATATTCCCACAATATTAAGAAATTTATAGCAATAACTATAACCAACAAGGAAACATTATACTGTATGGCGTGTATTCTCCTTGGGTCTTGCACATCCCCCATCTATGTGCACTACTGAGAAGTAATTGTGGGATAGCGGTCATACATCATTATGGCCTCTTTCACACTTGCGTTGTCCGGATCCGGAGTGTACTACACTTGCCGGAATTACACGCCGGATCTGGAAAAACTCAAGTGTACTGAAAGCAAATTTCAAAATGCTTTCAGTGTTACTATGGCACCCAGGACGCTATTAAAGTCCTGGTTGCCATAGTAGGAGCGGTATACTTCCAGTCTGCGTGGCTCCCGGGGCGCGCCAGAGTGACGTCAGAGCCCCCCATGCGCATGGATGACGTGTCATACGATCACGTCATCCATGCGCGTGGGGCGCCCCGGGAGCCGCACGGACGAAGTATACCGCTCCCCACTACACTTTACCATGGCTGCCAGGACTTTAGCGTCCCGGCAGCCATGGTAACCACTCTAAAAAAAGCTAAACGTCGGATCCGGCAATGCGCCGAAACGACGTTTAGCTTAAGGCCGAGTCCGGATCAATGCCTTTCAATGGGCATTAATTCCGGATCTGTCCTTGCGGCAAGTCTTCAGGATTTTTGGCCGGAGCAAAAAGCGCAGCATGCTGCGGTATTTTCTCCGGCCAAAAAAACGTTCCGTTCCGGAACTGAAGACATCCTGAACGGATTTCACTCCATTCAGAATGCATTAGGATAAAACTGATCAGGATTCTTCCGGCATAGAGCCCCGACGACGGAACTCTATGCCGGAAGACAAGAACGCAGGTGTGAAAGAGCTCTATATCATGTGTATATGCCACTGCTTATGGCACCACTATTCTATTTGGACTCCATAGCAACTGCAACAGCTAGTGCTACACCACAGTGCACTCCCTCTTCAGCCTGGCAGGGTATCCTCTTCAGTGAAACTGCAAGTCCCAGCTAAACCCTCCAGTACAGCCTCAAACCAGAGGGCATACGGACTTAACACTACGCCCAGTCATACTTTACTATGCTTCTCATACATCACTGCTGAGGGAGCGGGAGGGCGGTGTCTGCTCCAGTGTGCTGCTCCTTGTCACAAGCTGGGGAGACTTCAGCATCCACTGTTGGGCTAGTGGGTTGGGGATGTTGTTTATAAGGCGCATGGCACGTGCTCAGATGATAGCACTGCTTTATGGAGTGTATCTGCACCCGTTTTGTCTGACTGCCCCTATGATGATGTTAAAATACAGTGGTATTTACGAAACTGAAATCGCTTCTATTAGATCAGCAATGCTAACAGTCCCTGGCCTGTAAACTTCAGGACGAATTGTCAGGTACGCATCTGCAGCCAATCGCTAGCCTCAGAGTTATGTCCAAGCGGCATGTCACTGCTGGTACATGTGCTTCTTGGGGACAAGCCGCCAGTGATTGGCGACAGCTCCACACGTGACTCCCGCTCATAAGTTTACAGGTCTGGGATCAGTAGCAGCATCGAAGTGCACCTCAGCTCTGGCATCAAGTAGCTGAGGCACATTCTGGTGCCAAATAAGTGCGCTAAAGCTGTAAAACACCATTAAAGGGGATCTGCACTTTGTTTAAACTGATCTATCCTCTGGATACATCAGCAACTGATCGGCGGGGGTCCGACACCTGGGACCCCTGCCGATCAGCTGTTTGAGAAGGCAGCGCCGCTCCTGCAGCGCTGCGGCCTTCTCACTGTTTAAAGCAGGCCCAGTGACGTCACGACTAACCCTGCTTTCACACCTGAGCGTTTCTCAAACGCGCGTTTTTGTCGCGCGTTTTTATGCGCGTTTTTTTGTAATAGTAAACGCGCGTTTGTGTGATTGACTGCAGTGTCCTATGGCCACAAACGCGCGTCAAAACGCCCCAAAGAAGCTCAAGTACTTGAATATGCGTCGGGCGTTTTTACAGCGCGATCGTATGTGCTGTAAAACGCCCAGGTGACAACCATTCCCATAGGGTAGCATTGGTTTTCATGTGTTGAGCGTTTTACAGCGCGTTTGAACGCGCTGTAAAACGCTCAGGTGTGAACTTAGGGTAAGATCACAGGCTTGGGCACGGCTAAGCTCCATTCAAGTGAACACTGGGCCAGCGGTAAACAGTGAGAAGGCCGCTGCGCTGCTGGAGCGCCGCTGCCTTCTCAAACAGCTGAGCGGCAGGGGTCCTAGGTGTTGGATCCCGCCGATCAGGTGCTGATCTATCCAGAGGATAGATCATAAGTTTAAACAAAGTTCAGAACCCCTTTAATTAAGGCTACTTTCACACTAGCGTTCATGGGTCCGTTCGTGAGCTCCGTTTGAAGGAGCTCACGAGCGGACCCAAACGCCTCCGTCCAGCCCTGATGCAGTCTGAATGGAGCGGATCCGCTCAGACTGCATCAGTCTGGCGGCGTTCAGCCTCCGCTCCGCTCGCCTCCGCACGGACAGCTGAACGCTGCTTGCGTTCAGCTGTCCGCCTGGCCGTGCGGAGGCGAGCGGATCCGTTCAGACTTACAATGTAAGTCAATGGGAACGGATCCGCTTGAAGATGTCACCATATGGCTCAATCTTCAAGCGGATCCGTCCCCCATTGACTTTACATTGAAAGTCTGAACGGATCCGCTCAGGCTGCTTTCACACTTAGAAAAAATTCTAAGTTATTAATGCAGACGGATCCGTACTGAACGGAGCCTCCGTCTGCATTAATATGATCGGATCCGTTCAGAACGGATCCGATCAAGCGCAAGTGTGAAAGTAGCCTAATGCTGTGATTTGCGTTCTTGAGCACTTGATAACTGTGTGGGACATAGTCATGATACACTAGGAAAGCCTCCAGTATCTCTGCAGGGCTGGCCTGTTTCTGATTTTACAGGGAAGGACTGATGCCTTGTCTATTGGCTGGTGTGTACCCAGTGTTCGTCTTGCCGAGCTCTCGTGACTTTTGTTCCAGCCGCCAAACTTTTACAGCAAACTGCGTTTTGGGTAAGGGCTGAAAAAACTCCCCACCCCCACCTGGGCACACTTTGTGTCCCAGTTACTTTGGCAAGGTTTCAGCTTTGCAAGCTCAACAGTGGTCTGTGTTAAAATGTGTGAAGTCAGCAGTTTTTCTGTGGATGAAGTAGTTGACTAGAGTAACAAATTGGGTTTTGTTTTGCATAACTAAAATTGTTCAGTCCTTCTATGCCTTGTAAAAGGGAACTGCAAATGGAAATTGATAGCGTTTAAAGGGGTTTTCCAGGATTGTGTATATGTCTAAACGGCCTACGTGTGACTTGAGCGTTCCTTTTCATTTTCCTGCTCCGGTGCCTCCCATCCGGTCGTACAGCAATCTCGCAGTGCATGTATCGGTTTTGCCGGTAGCGTACCAGGCTTTTTATCTCTGCTAAGGCCTGACTTCCACCAATCATTGTGCCTGGTAAAGTCACTGGGATAGCTGACTATGCTCCAGCACTACCAGGGGCTGGTACTATGCAGACTTGCGTGGCCTATGGGACCCATAAGGCAGTGTGACAGGAAATGGCATGGGGAGAATGAGAATGTAAACAATATGGAGAGCAGCATCAGGGAGCTGCTGGAGGATGGCGAAAATGCCTGAAATGCCATCAAGGCAGCCTTAGACCAATGAGATTAGGTGATTTAGAAAGTAATTCAGATTTAATGTGAACCCTGATAACCCCCTTCAAGGTGTCCCTGTGGTGTTGTATTCCATCTAAATGTATGAGAAATGTTTCTCTGCCTTCAAACTGTAATTTTCCCTCTGTTTGCATTTTAGAAAGTGTGGATACCCATCAGCGGACCTTTGATCTTGGAATTCATGTTGGCTATCAGCGGCGCAATAAGGATGTTTTAGCCTGGGTAAAAAAGCGTCGACGAACTATTCGTAGAGAGGATTTAATAAGCTTTCTATGTGGCAAAATTCCACCTCCACGAAACTCGCGTGCACCACCAAGACTAACTGTTGTATCTCCGAACCGAGCTTCACCTTCAGAAACTGACTCCTCTGTAGAGACTGATTTGCAGCCATTCCGAGAAGCGATAGCTCTCCATGGTAACTGTCAACTTCTGCTTATCTTATTATGCATCACATTCCATAAGGGGTATTCCTGTTTTGAAAGAGCAACTCAAGTTTTCTAAAACCTTTTCTAAATCCTAAAAATTATTTTTGTAATGTACTTTATTAATCAGTAATTCTAATCAAATAGACGCCCAAATTTGTGGGTGCTATTGTGCCTTAAAACTGAGATTTCAGATTTCACTCGGGCCGCAGGTAACATCACAGGCCGGAGCGCAAATTACAGCTTCTGCCTGTGCTCCCCTCGAGCTTGGCTGTTCTAGCACAACGGTACCCTGCACAAGTGTGCTTACTACTACACCAATGTGCTGTAGAGCAGCGGCCCCCAACTGCCCAGCATCGGGCTCTGGAAGACTGTTTGCTGGGCCACGGCAATAGAGGAGTGGAGACGCCATGCGCGTACAGCAGGAAGGAAGGGGAGCGTTCCTTCCAACTGTGATGCCAGCCACTGCCACCAATGAAAAATGCTTGAAAAGGGCTAGTGAGGCAGGTATTTGTTAGGTCCCACTGCCCCACCAATGGAAATAAACATGACGGCCCCGGGGGGGGGGTTGTCGGCATCCAATTTCAGCTAGTATCTGAGGGGGGGCTCAGTGCCCATTAGACCCTAGTCAGTTTTGTGCAGCCAATTCAGGTATAGTTGCCATGTCAGATTGAATAAAGGCAGGGAGATATCAATGTAATAGTAAGGCCTATTTCACACTGATTCTGCATAATGGTGAGTTGAGTCACACTTAAATAATTGTCATATAGTGTTATATATTTTAATATGCACCTGAATCAGTCAGCACCCCACCCCCGGACCCTGCTGTAAGTCTGAGCTGAGTGGGCTCAGGCAGGAGCCTGTTCCACTCAATCCTTGCATAGCACACTTGTACGTGGTGCCGTTGTGCTGTGCAGAATTTAGCTTTGCATGATGGGAGCACAGGCATGAGCAGCGATCTGTGCTCCTGCCTGTGCAGCATTACCTGTAGTCCTCAGTGAAATCTGTACAGCACTCTACTAGGGGAGTGATTTTTAAGATGTGATAGCACCCAGGGGTTTGGGTGCCTATTTGGTTAAGGCTACTTTCACACTAGCGATTTTACTGGATCTGG
Organism: Bufo gargarizans; assembly: GCF_014858855.1. NCBI lineage: Eukaryota > Metazoa > Chordata > Amphibia > Anura > Bufonidae > Bufo > Bufo gargarizans. The sequence goes on along the minus strand of NC_058087.1, from coordinate 157,384,299 downwards.
CAGGGTTCAACAAAAAAAACCGCTTCCGTTACTGATAATACAACCATCTGCATCCGTTCAGAACGGATCCAGTTGTATTATCTAACATATCAAACACGGATCTGTCATGAACTCCATTGAAAGTTAATGGGGGGATGGACCAGTTTTCTGTTGTCAGAGAAAACTAATCCGTCCCCATTGACTTGCATTGTTGGTCATGACGGATCTGTCTTGCTCTGCATCCCAGAACGGAAAGCAAACCGCGGAATGCATTTTAGAGCATTACGTTCAGTTCAATTACATTTTGTCCCCATTGACAATGAATGGGGACAAAACGGAAGCGTTTTTTTTCTGGTATTGAGATCTGTCATAGGGAAAATATTAATGCTAGTGTGAAAGTAGCCTAAGAATTATTTTTTTTAAAGGTTTTAGAAAAGTTGGTACACTTAAATTTATTTGTTTATATAATAGGAAATTATAAAAAAAATTCTAATATACATGTATTTAAAAGCTTTCATACACTTCTTTTTTTTTATTTATTTTTTTATCAGGTTTATGGCCCCTTTTCTGTATAACTGAATGGTATAGCCCTGTGATGGCTTGGGCCTCTTTCACACTTGCGTTGTCCGGATCCGGCGTGTACTCCACTTGCCGGAATTACACGCCGGATCCGGAAAAACGCAAGTGAACTGAAAGCATTTGAAGACGGATCCGTCTTCAAAATGCTTTCAGTGTTACTATGGCACCCAGGACGCTATTAAAGTCCTGGTTGCCATAGTAGTAGTGGGGAGCGGGGGATCACGTCATCCATGCGCGTGGGGCGCCCTGACATCACTCTGAAGCGCCCCGGGAGCCGCACGGACTGTAAGTATACCGCTCCCCACTACACTTTACCATGGCTGCCAGGACTTTGGTTACCATGGCTGCAGGGACACTATTCAGAAAAAGCTAAACGTCGGATCCTGCAATGCGCCGAAACGACGATTAGCTTAAGGCCGGATCCGGATTAATGCCTTTCAATGGGCATTAATTCTGGATCCGTCCTTGCGGCAAGTCTTCAGGATTTTTGGCCGGAGCAAAAAGCGCAGCATGCTGCGGTATTTTCTCTGGCCAAAAAACGTTCCGGTCCGGAACTGAAGACATCCTGATGCATCCTGAACGGATTTCTCTCCATTCAGAATGCATTAGGATAAAACTGATCAGGATTCTTCCGGCATAGAGCCCCGACGACGGAACTCTATGCCGGAAGAAAAGAATGCAAGTGTGAAAGAGCCCTAACCTGCACTCCAGCTGTGGTGAAACTATGACTCCCAGCATTCTCCATTCATAGAACAACGATGGGGGGCATCTTGGGAGTCGTAGTTTTGCCACCGCTGGAGTGCCGGAGGTTAGCCATCATGGGTATAGCCCATGAATCGGTCCTTCCACTACCTAAGTGAACATGGCATCAGTCATGTGACATCCCACTGACAGATTAGGTAATGGGTCAGCACATGGGACACTTTCATGGGATAACTACATAGGACTAGTCAGTGCTCCAGATGGCAACCAAAATGGTTGCCAATGCGACTTAGAATTGCAAAATGTTTTTGTGGACCGCAAAAAAAATATATGCAACGGACACTGAAAGAAAATACGTTCGTGTGCATGAGCCCTCTGGCCTCTTTCGCCCGAGAGTAGTGAATTGGCTCCGGGTGCATTCAGTGAAACTTGCACCATTTTGCAAGCAAGTTGTCAGTTTTGTCTGATTGCGTTCTGTTTTTTTTTTTTTTTTTCTTCCGCGCGGGTGCAATGTGTCTTTCACGCGCATGCTAAAATACTGAAGGTTTACAAACTGCTAACCATCTCTGAAATGCATCACACCCGCACTTGCTTGCGGATGCAATGCGTTTTTCACACAGCCCCATTCACTTCTATGGGGCCAGGGCTGCTTGAAAAGCACTGAACTGATGAGTGAAATGAATGGGTCAGGATTCAGTGCGGGTGCTATGCGTTCATGTCACGCATTGCACCCGTGCTTAAAACCCGCTCATGTGAAAGAGGCCTTACTCTGTCAAGGAAAGTTTTTGTTTGGATGAGATTGTCGAAATAGCAGACAAGCAGCAGAGGCCTGGAAGGGAACGAGCCACGACCCAGCACCTCAGGATTACCAACATATATCTGGCTAGTCTGACATGTCATGGAAATGAGTGCGAAACCCCTTTATATGTATTTTAACCCCTTAGGGGACCCATGACGTACCGGTACGTCATGTGGTGTTCCGATCACTGCTCCCCGGCGGGTGGTGATCGGAACGAGGTGCCTGCTCAAATCACCTCAGCTAAATCAGAAATTGTATCTCTATTTTCCATTAATTCTTGTGGAACACCTAAAGGGTTAACAAAGTTTGTAAAATCGGTTTTGAATACCTTGAGGGGTGTAGTTTCTAGAATGGGGTAGTTTTTGGGTGGTTTCTATTATGTAAGCCTCGCAAAGTGACTTTTTTTATTTAATCCAATAAAGTACAAAAAAAGCAGTAGTAAAAACATCAGGCATCAACCAAGAGGGAGTAAGAGTGCTTAATACAATTGCACCAATAAGAGTAGCAGGGTATTCGCTATTTGCTTCTAAACTTCTAAGCCTTGTAACATCCCAAAAAAAAAAAAAAAATTTCCAAAAATGATCCAAACATGAAGTGGACATATGGGGAATGTAAAGTAATTATTTTTGGAGGTATTACTATGTATTATAGCAGTAGAGACATTGAAACTTGGAAATTTGCAATTTTTTAATTTTTGGTAAATTTGGTTTGTTTTTTTTATAAATAAAAATGAATTTTTGTGACTTCATTTTACCAGTGTCATGAAGTACAATATGTGATGAAAAAACAAAAAATAATCTCAGAATGGCCTGGATAAGTCAAAGCGTTTTAAAGTTATCGGCACTTAAAGTGACACTGGTCAGATTTGCAAAAATAAGGGATTAAATTTGAAGAAAAAAAAAAAGTTTCAAACACGGCACATACAGGGGGGGGGGGGGGGGGGGGGGGGGGGGGGCAGTGACTGTATATTCTGTATCTCGCTAAACCCCCCCCCCCCCCCCCCCCAGTCACCTGTTAGAGCTGGACAGTTAACGGACATGTCACGCTTGAATGTCACATGAGCGATACAATCTTTAGTACCGATCAGATCTCCTACGTGTATATTTTGCAGGACTAAAATAGGCTGAACCAATTTTTCTTTCTGCGAGAAGCTAGTGTGCGAGTATAACTAAGGTCTGAGAGCGAAATTTAAATTACATATAAGAATATTGTAGAACTGCCTATTCTCTAAACCAGTGTTTCCCAACCAGTGTGCCTCCAGCTGTTGCAAAACTACAACTCCCAGCATGCCCGCACAGCCAAAGGCTGTCCAGGCATGCTGGGAGTTGTAGTTTTGCTACAGCTGGAGGCACACTGGTTGGGAAACACTGCTCTAAACAAATGTAGTAATTAAAACCAGAATGCCTCTAACTGTGCAACAGTTTTTGAAGAGCTGTGAGTTAACATGCTGTTCACATTAGTCATTGCACAGCCTGCAAGAAGGCCTGTCTTGCGGACAATTTGTAACATGGTGCACGGCCTCTGGAAGGGGAAAATGCAGATGCACATGGTTGGTAGCCGTGTTTTGTGGATCTAAGATTAGTGTGCCGCAAAATAAATACAGTTGTGTGCATGACTTGGGTGTCACAGCTAACAATGCATAGCTGAGCAAAAACCCAAGCCACGAGGAAGAAAGAACAGCCTGTAGAGCCCAGAGACAGGATTGTGTGGAGGTACGAATCTGGAGAAAGGCACAAAAACACTGGCAGTTCCCCAGAGCACAGTGGCATCTATAATCCTAATGGGAATGTTTCATCAGAAAATAAGTTTTTGTTTTAATCAGTTTTTTTGGTGGTTTTTAGTCTTTCAATGTCACGATTTTAAAAAATGTTATTCTGCACTTTGTACATTGGGCATTAAAACATGTTAAGACTCCCGTCTTTTAAGAGCTGCTATATGGGCCAAAGGCCTAATGGACGAGCTGACCCCATCGACTTGTATGGGGGAAGTTGTCTAAGCATGCATTGTAATATCACTGATTGTGAATGGTGGGTTCTGTGTTATCTAAGAAGAGGTGTTACCTGTTTTAATTCTGCCTTTGTAACAAGATGGCTACTAAAAACTTACATAATGATTCCTGTACAGGTAGTATTAGAGGTAGTGGCAGGTGTAAAAACTGCAGGATTATATAATATAAATTTTTTTATTTCAAATATAGCCATAGAAAAATAAACTTTTCCTAAGATATACAACTTAAAAAACGTGATTTTAAACAATAGTATTTTTTTTTTTTTTTTTGGATACATTTCCCTTTTTAATTGGAAGAGGTTTGGAATAACCAGAACTCCTAAAGCTAGCTGTTCCACCAAACTACCGTTTCGCTGAGCTCAAAAGATCCTGTGTGGAGATGAGAGAAACTTCAAGAAGGTCAGCCATCACTGCAGCACTCCACCAATCTGGGCTTTATGGCAGAGAGGCCAGAAAGAAGCCTCTCCTCAGTAAAAGACACATGGAAGTTTACAAAAGCACCTAATGGACTGAGAAACAGGCTTATCTGGTCTGATAAACCAAGATTTAACTTTTTGTCAATTCTAAGAGTCATGTTTGGAGGAAACCAGGTACTGCCAATACCCTCCCTATGGTGGTGGCCTGGGAGAGACCTGAAAATGGCAGAAACCCCAAATTCAGATGTACAAACCTTTTGTGGCATTATACCCAAGATCATTAGACATCTATGGCAGAGAGGGGGGGGGGGAAGGGGGCATTGCACCTGCTCATAGAGGCTCAGTTTGCCCACCTTTTCACGCCCTTCTTGTTTTGATTGCCAGGGCAGCGCTGCTCTCCTCCTGCCGGCTGTGTCTGCAGTGAGGAAGCCAACCACCGCCGAGTGTCCTTCCCTGCCTGCGCCAAATATTGAACGGAGCAAGATTTACACGGCGGTTGGGAGGAGAGCGGCGTTGCCCCGGACCGGTCAGTCAAAAGAAGGGCGTGAAGAGGTGGGCTAACGGAGCCTCTAGGAGCAGGTGCAACGCCTCGTTCCCGCTCCTGGAGGCTAATTAGCATATTATAAAAGTTAGTTTTTCACAGTAAAGGCTTTAGGCAGTGAGATGGCACTAATGGTTATGTTCAGCTTGCATTAGCACATCACTAGTGTCAGCCAGCTTAATACCCATTTTTCAGGTGACAGTAACCCTTTAAATATATGGCGCTCCTTTCCCTCTGCACCCTGCCGTGCGCCCATAAAGCAGTTTACGACCATGTGGGGTGTTTCTGTAAACTGCAGAGTAATAAATATTGAGCTTTCGTTGTCTGGGTTCAAAGCTAAACCCGGACATGCCCTTATTTTCACCCCAGCAGCAAAATTGTGCAGGGCACGGGCTGTTTTGTTTATCATAACACGGCCAGGCAGAAACTTCTGCCCGGCAGTGTGTTCGGTGACTTCATCGGCTCTGATGGGCGGGCTTTAGCGCTTCCCTAGCAGTCTTACTGGCTAGGGCAGCGCTAAATCCTGCCCATCAGTGCCGGTGATGTCACCGGGCTTCCTGGCAGCCCCATGGAGAGCCCCAGTACGTCACCGGAATTCCTATAAATGCCTTTGCCCTGCACGATTTAGCGCAGGGCAAAGGAGAGCATCGAAGCATGAACTGCTGCGATGTTCAAGTCAGGGGGGCTGCCTGGGTGAAAATGGAGGCATGTCCGGGTTCAGCTCTGAACCCGGACAACCCCTTTAACCCTTGCTGTATTACAGGAAAATTGGATTTAAATGGAAAATCTGCCCAAAAAAATAATTTTTTAATTTCCCCTCCATTTTGCTTTAATTCTTGTGGAACACCTAAAGGGTTAATAAAGTTTTCGTAAAATCAGTTTTGAATAACTTGAGGGGTGTAACTTCTAAAATGCGGTCATTTATGGGTGGTTTCTACTAATGTAAGGCCTCATGCACACGACCGTTTTTTTTCCGTAGATCCGTGACCGTTTTTTCGTCCGTGGGTCTTCCTTGATTTTTGGAGTATCCACGGACATGAAAAAAAAAGTCGTTTTGGTGTCCGCCTGGCCGTGCGGAGCCAAACGGATCCGTCCTGAATTACAATGCAAGTCAATGGGGACGGATCCGTTTGACGTTGACACAATATGGTGCAATTGCAAACGGATCCGTCCCCCATTGACTTTCAATGTAAAGTCTGGAGTCTCTTATACCATCGGATCGGAGTTTTCTCCAATCCAATGGTATATTTTAACTTGAAGCGTCCCCATCACCATGGGAACGCCTCTGTTAGAATATACTGTCGGATATGAGTTACATCGTGAAAACTCATATCTGACAGTATATTCTAACAGAGGCGTTCCCATGGTGATGGGGACCCTTCTAGTTAGAATATACTACAAACTGTGTACATGACTGCCCCCCTGCTCCCCCCCCCCCCCCACATCATTGGTGGCAGCGGAGTTCCGATCGGAGTCCCAGTTTAATCGCTGGGGGTTCGATCGGTAACCATGGCAACCAGGACGCTACTGCAGTCCTGGTTGCCATGGTTACTTAGCAATAGTAGAAGCATCATACTTACCTGGCTGCTGCGATGTCTGTGTCCGGCCGGGAGCTCCTCCTACTGGTAAGTGACAGGTCTGTGCGGCGCATTGCTGTCACTTACCAGTAGGAGGAGCTCCCGGCCGGACACAGACATCGCAGCAGGTAAGTATGATGCTTCTACTATTGCTAAGTAACCATGGCAACCAGGACTGCAGTAGCGTCCTGGTTGCCATGGTTACCGATCGGAGCCCCAGCGATTAAACTGGGACTCCGATCGGAACTCCGCTGCCACCAATGATTCGGGGAGGTGGGGGGATGGGGGAGAAGGGAGGCCGCACACTGCCACCAATATTAATGCAATAGAGGGAGGGAGGGGGGGCCGGGGGAGGCCGCACACTGCCACCAATGTTATTAATGCAATGGAGGGAGGGGGGGCCGGGGGAGGCCGCACACTGTGCCACCAATGTTATTATTACAATAGAGGGAGGGAGGGGGCCGCACTGGCCACCAATGAAATTTAAACGGAGGAGGGAGTGGGGTCTGCCCCCTGCTGCCTGGCAGCCCTGGATCTCTTACAGGGGGCTATGATACGCACAATTAACCCCTTAAGGTGCAGCACCTGAGGGGTTAATTGTTCGGATCACAGCCCCCAGTAAGAGATCGGGTGCTGCCAGGCAGCAGGGGGCAGTCATGTACACAGTTTGTTGTATATTCTAACTAGAAGCGTCCCCATCACTATGGGAACGCCTCTGTGTTAGAATATACTGTCTGAAAAGGCTTTTATGCAGACGGATCTTCGGATCCGTCTGTATGAAAGTAACCTACGGCCACGGATGCCAATCTTGTGTGCATCCGTGTATTTTCACGGACCCATTGACTGTCAAAAAAATAGGACGGGTCATATTTTTTTTTGACTGACCGGAAACACGGATCACGGTCTCTGCTGCAAAACGGTGCATTTTCCGAATATTTATATATATATTTTTTTCTTCCCACGGACCCATTGAAAGTCAATAGTCCGCGAAAAAAAACCCAGCACAACGGTCGTGTGCATGAGGCCTAGGCCCCACCAAGTGACTTTATAACTGAAATGGTCCTTAAAAAAAGTGGGTTTTGGAATATTTCTTAAATAAAAATTTTTTTTTTGGGGGGGGGGGGGGGGAGTTAGACTTAGAAGATTTTTTTTTTTAATGTCAATTACAAAATGATACTAACAAAGTAGACATATGGGGAATGTAAAGTGATTATATGTGTATGTGTGTGTGTATATATATTATATTATGAAAAAACAATGGCAGCACCGTCCTAAATGTAAGCTGGTGGGTGCAACGGGCCCAATATGTATCAATCCAAAAATACAAAGATAGAAAGGATGGGCAGCACTCCTTTCTATATATATCTATATAATCACCTTTTATGCATCAACTCAACGTATCAACTCAAATTTATATAGACATCGTATAAGGGGATCCTTTGCTCAGGTTCCCCTCTGTACAAGAACTGGACTTATCCTTTTATCACAAGCAGAGCCGTTCATCTGAATGCCTGCCATGTAATACTGCATTACCTCTGCAGAGGCTGTGGCTTTTCCCTGATAAAATCAGCTGTTTTCTTGGCGCTTGACCACATTTTAAATATGCTGCATCTGATGAGGTTGATTTTTACTTAGAGAAATGAAGGTTCACAGGATTTAAAAAAATATATATAGACCCGTCTGGAAGGAAGAGTAATCCAGTGAATGGTGGGGGCAGCATGCTTTATAAATTAGGCATCTGTCTCATTTAAAGGTGTTGTCTCATCATGGACAATGGGAGCATATCGCTAGCGTTTGCCCCCATTGTATTATAGGTGCGGGGCCCACAGCTGGAACCCGCACCTATATCAACAACGGGGCCCCGCAAGTGAAGGAGGGCGCATGCGCAGCCGCTCTCCATTCATTTTCTATGGGGCCGGCGAATATAGCCGAGCGCTGTCTTCGCCATTTCAGTCAGTCCCATAGAAATGAATGGCTGCGCATGCGTGGTACGCTCCTATTCACTTCTATGGGGAGCCGGCTTGGTAGTGGCCGGACCGGAGTCCTTCAGCCACCACCTTGTGGGGCTCAGGTCTCGATACAGCCACCTTTTAGGTCAATGGGGGCATATCCTAGCGATGTGCCCCCATTGTCCATGATGAAACAACCCCTTTAAGGAAAGGGGTATTATAAAGCTAATTTCAGGAAGTAATGGGGTAAAATATCAGTCTAAAGGGTACTTTCACACTTGCGGCAGAGGATTCTGTTGTCAAAACTGCCTGCCGGATGCAAACTGATGCATTTGTGAGACTGATCCGGATGTGAATCAGTCTCACAAATGCATTGCAATATCGGATCCGTCTCTCTGGTGTCGTCCGGAAAAACGAATCCAGTATTAATTTTCTATATTTTTTTTTTCATCTTTAAAAAGCCGGGACACTTAATGCCGGATCTAGCATTAATACACTTTAATGTAAATTATTGCCAGATCCGGCATTCCGGCAAGTTATCAGTATTTTTGGCCGGCGCGAGAACTGCAGCATGCTGCAGTATTTTCTGTCAAATGTAAGAGGGACTGCACTGATGCATCCTGAACGAATTGCTCTCCATTCAGAATGCATTAGGATAAAACTGATCAGTATTTTTCCGGTATTGAGCCCTGAGGATGGAACTCAATACCAGAAAACTTTAACGCAATTGTGAAAGGACCCTATGGGTCCATTAACGCAGCCGCAATTTTTTTCCAGATTTTGAAGACCCATTCATTTTCAATGGGGCTGGAACGAATGCTATGTGCTGTCTGCATATTTGCTTCTGGGTCAGCAATTCCGTTCCCAAGAAAAAAAATAGAACATGTCCTGTTCTATTCTTGTCTGCAACTGCGAAATGCGGAACGCACATTGCCGGTGTCCGTGTTTTGCGGGTCTAATTTGCGTACCGCAAAAAAACCTACAGATGTGTGGATGGACCCTAAGGCCTCTTGCACACAAACTTTAATTTTTTTTATTTTGTGTGGACCGTAGGCAGAACCATTCGTTTCAATAGGTCCGCAAAAAAAGTGTGCATTCCATTTCCGTATATCCGTTCCTCTAAAGGATAGAACTTACCCTATTGGCAGCATTGCTGACGGGGCTAGTACTGTTCTATTAGGGGCCATGTGTTCCGTTCTGCAAAATATGGAATGCACACGGACGTCACCCGTATTTTTTTGCGGACTGCAAAGTACATACAGTCGTGTGCAAGAGGCCTAAATTGACACCTGAAATAGGGCACATGCCTTTGATGCATATTTTTGCTCATGCAAACGACGGCTAAAATTTGCACTTGATTTAACCACTTCTGAAGGGCAAGTGTGAACACAGCTATTAGACGACTGCCAAACACAGGCTACTAGATATCTGAAATCTGTTATCTGACAGTCTTTTGGCAGTGGCCATACACATATGCTGTATCTACCAATTGTCTCACCATTATGTCATTAGTTTTCGGTTTCTTGCTGGTTAATGATCCTGGTGATAAGCCACCAATGTCTGGCAAGCCTGTCCTTTATGGTTAAAAAGGCTAACACACACTGGGTTTCCCGTGTTGGTGCAAGCAGCCATTTTGCATTACAGATGTCTGCAGGTAGTGGGTTTTCATTTTAAGTGTTTATCCACCCTAACTGCCACATCACATATGAATAAATGTTTTTCGGGGGGGGGGAGAGAAACTGTTGTAGGACAAAACCTTCTGCAAATATTAGTCAACTGCATTGCCATAGTTCAGCCCATTGAGTTGACAGGAAAGGTATTGCAAAATGCCTCAAATAGGGCAATACTGTTAAATAGAATTTTACAGCACAATGTTGGGCTTATTTGTGGTACTGCATGAATACTGCAGATAAAGGTCCAGGTTGCCATTTTTATTTTTTCATTCTTCCACCCGTTCCACTCTCAATGCTTCACTGAAATATACGGTCATGACTGTTGTGCCATGATGGCTTAACCCTTATGTGCACCATGCTGTACAGTTACATTAAGGGTGTAGTGTATGCAGCATGTTCACTCGCTGAGCCCAACCCATATACAGTGGGTGCTAGGGCTGGGATCAGCGATGCCAATCCTGGTCATTTAACACTGCAGATGTCAGTCACTTGTGAACACAGCATCTGAGGCAGCTTTCCCCAGGAGTGCAGCACTCCCAGGGCCCAAACTGCACCCTCCCATCAGGATTGAAGGAGTTGTTTGCTGTTATAAGCCTGGTAGCCTCTAGCAGGCTTGGTGCTACCACAGCAGAGCTCCATAGGAACTCCCACAGACTGCACTGATAAATCATTGTGGTCTATGGGAAAAGTGATCGCAAGTTCATGTTCCCTAGGAAGACTAAGTGAGGAAAAAAGTTTCACAAAATATATGAAAAATAAAAATTTCAAACCACCCTAGTTTACATATAGAAATAATAAAAAAAAATTAACATAACCGATATCGCCACATTCCAAAATTGCTGAACTATTAAAATAAAAAAAAATTCCCTGGGTAACGGGGAATGAAATAAATCCATGGTTCGCCATTTTTTTTTTTTTTTTTTGGTCACCTTATCCCCTCATAAAAATTTAATAAGCAATCAAAATTCAAAATGTTAGTCTGCCCTGCAAAAAACAAGCCCACATACAACTCTGTAGATGGGAATATAAAGAATCTGACCGTCAGAACAGGTTTTAATATTTTTAAAAGTAGAACACGAACTATATAAATTTGGTATCAATGCACTGCAACAATCTTTATGGTAAAATGAATAGTGCCATTAAAGACTACAATTTGTCCCACCAAAAACAAGTGCTTATGCATCTGTGTAAACAGAAAAAAAGTGGCTCTTGAAACTTGGGGAAGGAAAAATGGAATTGAAAAAATTAGGTTGTGTCCTAAAAGGGTTAAATTGTATGGGCATAAGTGATCACTCTTCCCTGTACAGTGGGGTTGATTGCTGCATGTAAATGTGGCTCTCCTTCTCAGTTACAAAATGATAGGCAGTTATCGGGAATTAACAGTTTTGTCCCGATAATTGCCTTGTCATTCAACCATGTTTAAAGGGCCTTTAGAACTGATGAGGCTGGTATACTTGCCTTGATAAAAACATGATGGTGTGCCTTAGTAATCAGTTTTTGTAATTTAACTTATGCGGACCCAAACAGCGGTCGTGTGCATGAGACCTAATGCTGTTATTCTGGTCTTGTATGAAAGCCTGGAATGCCAGCTTTCAAACAAGACCAGGCCCATGTCTCTAGCTAAGAGAGTGCCAACCTGTGGCTCTCCAGCTGTTACAAAACTACAACTCCCAGCATGCAAAGACTGTGAATTGTAGGTTTATAACAGCTGGAGAGCCGCAGGTTGGCCATCCCTGCTCTAGCTGCTACCAATCTTGACACATGAGCAGCTAAACAGCCACTTCGTTGATGTCCAGAACATAGGATTTGCGCTCACACATGGAGAGTGATTTCTGAACTGCACATGCTCATGTGAAATGGCCGTTAAAGGGAAGTATGGAGTTGGCTCGTGCTCAAAGCTTGCTCCACATGTGGTGGGTGATGGCTGTATAATACAGCCTACACTCACTGGCAGGGACTGGGATTTGCGATAACTCCAGCCCGGTTATTTAACCAATCATATGCTGCTGTCAATGGGCACCGTGACATCTGTATGGTTAGACGGAGGAAGGGAGATCTTTCCTTGATTGTAGCTTCTGTGGTGAAATTGTGGGGCTCCCACTTGTTCTTATTACGCTTGGGGCTTTGAAGGCTCACAGGACTGTCGGGGTCCATTCAGACGTCCGTAGAATGGGTCTGGATCCTTTTAGCAATTATGCTGAATGGGTGCGGACACATTCATTTTCAGTGGGGCCGGAAAAGATGTGGACAGCACACAGTGTGCTGTCCGCATCAGAAATTCCGCTCCGCAGCAACATGGTTGCTAGGTGACGATCGGGCTGGGGACCCGATCTGTATTTTCCCTTATAACATGGTTATAAGGGAAAATGGCATTCTGAATACAGAATGCAAAGTAAAATAGTGATGGAGGGGTTAAAAATAAAATAAAAATTAACAGTCCACTTGATCGCATAGTTGCGGATCTCTTTAGTCGTCTTCTGTAATGTTGAGCTGCCGGCTAAGGACCTGTGGTGACGTCACATCACATGGTCCCTCACCATGGTGATGAACCATGTGATTGGACAATGTGATGAGCACAGTGACGTCGTCAAAGATCCTATTCCTGTGCACAGCAAAGAAGACAGAAGAGAAGCCGGGCTGCCCGATCAAGTGGATTAAGGTGAGTTAAATAATAAATAAATAAAATTTAACCCCTCCAGCCTTATTGTACTATGCATTCTGTATTAAGAATGCTATTTCCCCTTATAACCATGTTATAAGGGAAAATGGCAATCTACAGAACACCTAGCCCAAACATGCCGATTTTTCTCACACGCGTGCAAAATGCATTACAATGTTTTGCACTCGTGCTGAAAAATTGCGCATTTTCCCGCAACGCACCCGCATCTTATCTGGGCAAAAAACACCGCCCATGTGCATGAGGCCTAAGGCTAGGCTTTACAGGCAGCAAGTGAGTGCCATTCTCTCAGTCCTATGGGACAGGCGATCAGAAGATCACAAGTCTTCTATGGGGACTAAAAGGTACTGTAAGGAAAGAAGTGAAGCAAAATACCTAAATTTAAAGGACCCCTCCACCTCCACATGTTAAAAAAACATAACTGGTATTGTTGACACATTTCTGAACTATTAAAATATAACTATTGTGTGTACGCTGTAACGAGAATTACAACTTTCTGTTTTTTCATGTTCTTCCCAGAAATGGAATACAAAGTGATCAAGAAGTCATAAGTATCCCAAATTGTACCAATAAAAGCAAAAAATGAGCCATCGTAGAGATCTGAATAATCATAATATGCCGATGCAAAGATTATTTTTTTTAAAGGTTTTTTTTATTTGGGGAGTATTAAAAAATAATTTAAAGAACTATATTTGTCATCGCTTTAATTGTACTGACCCACAGATTAAAGCCTCTTGCACACGGCCGTTGTGCGGCCTTTCAGTGCATTGCGGTCCCCAATGCAAAGGCGGCGGCTGGGACAGATTGAGACCCATTCAACTTAAATCGGTCCATGATCCTTCCGCAGTTTCTATTTGCGGTGCGGAGGACAGAAAAAACACCATGGAACCACTCCATAATGCTTCTGTGGGGTTCTGTGCCTCCATTCCGCAGCTCTGGATTGCAGACCCATTCAAGTGAATGAGTCTGCATCTGTGATGCGGGGGGAGCACACGGCTGGTGCCTGCATATTGCGGACCTGCTGTTTGCGGGCCACGGCCGGCCTAAGGTTGTTGGTGCACTGTTAACGCCATAAACACTAAAAACATGGTAGAATTTACTTTTTTTTTTTTTTATAACTAACTTTTTTTTAAATGAATCATCAAAAAAAATCATGTACCCAAAAATTCTACCAATCGCCTTTTTTTCCAAAATGGGGTCACTTTTTGGGAGTTTCTGCTGTAGGGGTGCATCAGGGCTTCAAATTGGGACATGCATCTAAAAACAAGTCCAGGAAAATCCAAAAACTATATGGCGTTCCTTTTCTTCTGCACCCTGCCGTGTGCCCTTACATCAGTTTACGACCACGTGAAGTGTTTATGTAAACCGCGGAATCAGGGTAATAAATAGTTTTATTTGGCTGTTAACACTCTGTGTGGTAAAGAGGACCTTTCATCTTGAAAAACATTGAACGAAGTATGCTGCCATGGAGAGCGGCGTCCGGGGATCTCACTGCACTTACTATTATCCCCGGGCGCCGCTCCGTTCTCCCGTTATGCCCTCCGGTACCTTTGCTCTAAGTTATAGTAGGCAGTGTCTGCCCTTGTCCTGTGGGCGTCTCCTTCTCCTAGGCTGCAGCGCTGGCCAATCGCAGCTCACAGCCTGGGAGAAAAAAACCTGGGAGAAGGAGACGCCCACAGGACAAGGGCAGACACCGCCTACTGTAACTTACAGAGCAAAGGTACCGGAGGGCATAACGGGAGAACGGAGCGGCGCCCGGGGATAATAGTAAGTGCAGTGAGATCCCCTGGCGCCGCTCTCCATGGCAGCATACTTCGTTCACAATGTTTTTCAAGGTGAATGGTCCTCTTTAACCGCCTCCGGACCGCCTAACGCAGGATCGCGGTCCGGAGGTGGCAGCGCTGCGCAGAGTCACGCATATATGCGTCATCTCGCGAGACGCAAGATTTCCTGTGAAGGAAGGATCGGAAGGTAAGCAAGTGGATCTCCAGCCTGCCAGCGGCGATCGTTCGCTGGCAGGCTGGAGATGCGTTGTTTTTTTTTTTTTTCAACCCTTAACAGGTATATTAGACGCTGTTTTGATAAGTGTCTAATATACCTGCTACCTGGTCCTCTGGTGGTCCCTTTTGTTTGGATCGACCACCAGAGGACACAGGTAGCTGTGTAAAGTAGAACCAAACACCACTACACCCCACCCCCCCCCCCCCCCCGTCACTTATTAACCCCTGATCACCCCATATAGACTCCCTGATCACCCCCCTGTCATTGATCACCCCCCCCCCCCCCCTGTAAGACTCCATTCAGACGTTCGTATGATTTTTACGGATCCACGGATCGGATCCGCAAAACACATACGGATGTCTGAATGGAGCCTTACAGGGGGGTGATCAGGGAGTCTATATGGGGTGATCACCCCCTTGTCATTGATCACCCCGCTAACTTGTGACAAAAAATAAACTTCCATGAACTCACTATGCCCATCAGTGAATACCTTAGGGTGTCTACTTTCCGAAATGGGGTCATTTGTGGGGTGTTTGTACTGTCTGGGCATTTTAGAACCTCAGGAAACATGACAGGTGCTCAGAAAGTCAGAGCTGCTTCAAAAAGCGTAAATTCACATTTTTGTACCATAGTTTGTAAACGTTATAACTTTTACCCAAACCCTTTTTTTTTTTTTTAATCAGACATGTAGAACAATAAATTTAGCGAAAAATTTATATATGGATAAAACATCCATATATAAATTTTTTCCAAAATTTATTGCGTTTTTTTTTTGCAAAATTTTACAACTGAAAGTGAAAAATGTAATTTTTTTGCAAAAAAAACATTAAATCTCGATTAATAACAAAAAAAGTAAAAATGTCAGCAGCAATGAAATACCACCAAATGAAAGCTCTATTAGTGAGAAGAAAAGGAGGTAAAATTAATTTGGGTGGTAAGTTGCATGACCGAGCAAAGTGGTCTGGTCATTAAGGGGGTTTCAGCTAGGGGGGTTGAAGTGGTTAAAGGGAAAAAATGGATTAAAATGCAAAATCTGCTAAAAAAAAATGTGAAAATTGGAAATTTCATCTGTTATCCTTTTTAATTCTTGTGGGTTAACATTTTGTAGAAACTACACCCCTCAAGTTACTCAAAACAGATTTTACAATGGGGTCATGTTTGGGTGACTTCAGACCTGAATTGGTCCTTTAAATTTTTTTTAAATAAAATTTTCAAAACCCAATGGCTTCTAAGCCTTCTAACGTTCTAAAAAAATGACATTTACAAAATGATGCAAACATAGTAGACATATGGGGAATGTTAAGTAATACATATTTTATGAAGTATCACTTTCTGTTTTAAAAGCAGAGAAATTGAAATTTTGGGTAAATTTGTGATTTTTTTTTTTTTTTCATAAAAGTGAAATAAATTGACTCAAATTTATGACTGTCATGAAGTGCAATATGTGATGAGAAAACAATCTCAGAATGGCTTGGATTAATCAAAGCATTCCAAAGTTATTACCACATAAAGTGACACACGTCTGATTTGCAAAAAATGACCTGGGCAGAAGGGTGAAAACTGGCCCGGGGTAGAAGAGGTTAAAACTTGATTTTGGCACCTGAGGTACGTTTACACTTCACCTGTATTCTAAGGGGTCACAACTGCCGACACTAGCCTTAACCCCTTTATGGGCTAGGCCAATTTTTGACATTTCTGCTAAGCTTTGCAGTTTCTTCCTCTCGCAGTGCTCTGTGTTCATTTAAGTGCGTGGGAGTAAGCCCTGCCCCTTTCCCAAAGGTTTTGCTAGTGCACAGTTGGACCCCGGCCTCAGATGTAGGAGCTGGAATGGAGGAGTCACTTCTCCATATGAAAATTATGTTGTCTGTGTGTACATATTAATATATTATACCGGTGTGTGTATATGTTCATGTGGGAAATTGTCTTCTGTTACAGTTGTTTTCTATAATTGCAGGTCTGAGTGGTGCAATGGCTAGTATAAGTGTTCGCTCAAGTACTCCGGGCTCACCCACCCATGTCGGTGGAAGTTCTAATACCAGCCGTAGGAGAAATGGACTCCTCGATGTCGATCTGAATACTTTCATATCGGAGGAAATGGCACTCCACTTGGACAATGGCGGCACTAGAAAGCGTACTTCAGCCCAATGCAGCAACGTCATTACGGACTCTCCAACTAATAAACGCAACAGAATGATCTAATCCTACAAAATTCTAAAAAAAAAATCAAAAAAAAAAATCCACCATGCTGCTTGAAAGCCACTTTATCCTCAACATGCTGTCTGAAAGGAACCATCTTCCCCCTTTCACTGTTCAAAACGCGTGAATTCAACAATTGCCATAAGGAAGTTCTAAATATTACCGTAGATGCATATTGGCTTTCTTTACCGAACTTCTTCACAGAACATCTAAAATTGTGTAGTATATGGTAAGACCATCCTAGGTGAACATCAGTCTATTAAATGCAAAGTGACCTTACTTGTGTTTGCAAAGGGAAAGGAATCATTATTCACTTTTTTGTTTTTTCTCTCCAGTGTATTGCCATTTGAGTTTGGCCAAGACATTAGTGGGCATACCCATCAGTTCTCTAGGCTTCCATTTGTTTTCATACACTGTGCAAATTTTATTTTCTGTTCAGTTTTGGTAATCGTGTGATTATGTACAGAGATGCTATGATGGTCGTACACACTGGGCCTCATTTATCAAGACTCTTAACAGTAAGACTGTCTGTCTTAACCAGTCAAAGCTGATTACATTTTTTTTTTATTTTTTATTTTCTTCAGAACTGCTTATAGGGCTTCTGTCACCCCCAAAACAAATTTTTCATTTTTGGGCCTATTAAAATCCTTATTGGACGACTATTCCCTATATAGGGCTCTTACCTTGTTCTGTGGCTTGGTTTCACTAAAAATAAATCTTTTAAAATATGCAAGTGACTTCACTACCAGCAAGTAGGGCGTCTACTTGCTGGTAGCCGCCGCATCCTCCTTTTAAAAAAAAAAAAACACCCCTCCTCCTGTTTGACGAGCGCTCTCCTCCTCCGGCTGGCCCTGTCTGCAATTCATATCCCGCGCCTGCACCTCATTCGGCGCAGGCGCTCTGAGAGGACGCTCTCTTCCTCAGCATTTCCTCAGTGCGCCTGCGCGGATGACGTCTTCTCTTTCGGGTTTAGAGGTGACGTCATCGGCGTGGGATTTGAATTGCAGACAGGGCCAGCTGGAGGAGGAGGAGAGCTCTCCCTGGCCCTGTCAATCAGCAGGAGGAGGGGGCGTTTTTTTGAAAGGAGGATGCGGCTGCTACCAGCAAGTAGACGCCCTACTTGCCGGTAGTGAAGTCATTAGCATATTTTAAAAGCTTCCCCCCCCCAGTGGAACAAAGTCACAGAACAAGGTAAGAGCCCTATATAGGGAATAGTTGTCCAATAAGGATTTAAATAGGCCCAAAAATGAAAAATGAGTTTTGGGGGGGTGACAGAAGCACTTTAAGAAATAAAAGATGAGCTGTGATTGGTTGCTTGTGGGGAGCAAAGACCGTCTTGCTGTTTTTGTTTGTACCATCTTGCTGTTTCCACGGCTCTAGGTGGCCAGGCTTAGAGAAACAGCCGAGCGAGCCGGCGCCCCAGGAGATGCGGAAGCAGCATAGCTTGTTCTGCTATGTTTGCATACTACAATGGAAATGACGGAAACTGGGTAACGCCGGTCTGTGCAGCTTTTTCCGTAAGCCCAGCCAGCACTTAGTCCCATCGTGGAAATGTCGAGATGGGACAACCCCTTTAAATGAGACCCAATGAATCCATGTATGAAAGGCTCTTGGATTCACTTTGTATGTTATTAGTGCTCTGACATGCCAATATTAAAATGTCTCCAAATAATTCTCCGTAGGCTTTTAAAGTTGGTCAATTTAAGCAAATGTATGCACTTATTTACATGCTTGTTGTAACCTTGTTAGGTAATTGTAACTGTATAAGCCACACTAAAACCTAAAACCCAGACTCTCTATAACGTTCTCCTTGTACATTCTTGGTCAGTAGTGTATTTATTCTCTGGTAACTGATGGTATCGTTTTCTCTCCCCAGCTTTTATTTGATTTGTTCTGCTTCCAACCAGGCAGATGTCTTTTCCCAGACTACTTGTAATGAACAATTTTTAGTCCTGTTGGGGTTGTGTTGCAGTATATGCCTTTTGTGAGCGATAAGGTGACTCTAGCCTCGTAGTGGTATTTCTTTGTATCTGTGGCATGCCATCTGACACATTTGAGCGCTTGCTGCAGCTTCATTATTTGCCCTAGACTGCAAAAAAAAGTTTGTTTGTATGGTCTGACGAAGTCTACAACGGCTACCCAGTTTTAGGTTTTTATAGTGCTTCAAATGTCCTCTCCCCATGTAAACAAATGATCTTTGGGAAGAATGAGCTCACGTCCATTCTCTACCAGTGTTTAAGCTTACAGTTGGAATTGAACACTATCCGCTCTGTACTTAGAGATGATACTTTACCGCTTTGCAAGTAGCTCATGGATGCCCCAAACAGTAAAAGGGCTACCAAAAGAAGGTTCCTTTGTATTACTTTGGTGCACAGTGTAAACACATTGGACTTATTCCTGGCCACTTGAGAAATTTCCAGCTTTGTATAATGTAAAAAATTTTGATCTGTATAACTTTTGTATTACTGGGAATATTATCATTTAGAATCTTGCAACTGAGTATACGGAATCATTTGGCCTTAATCTGCTGTTTTCTGAATCCATGCGTTTTGTCACCAGACTTCATCCGTGACCTTGTGTAAACTGAACTTCATTTTTTATGGCAATAAAGGCACTCCTGCGAACAGTGGTGAAATGGTCTGATAGTTGGGGGAAGGGGTGGGTGTAGATGACAATGTTGGAGCGCCTTAAGTGTTCCTGTACCGTGACCTTGGAAGCGCTAACTTGCATGTGTATTCATGGGTATGGTATGCGTATTGGTGCTGGTCACGGCTGGGTGTGGATGCTGAGCACCATCATTTTTGAAGTTCAGTTTAGAGGAGACTTTACTTACTTATGGTTGTAAGGTAGCAATCGCCTGTGCAAAAAGGGGAAAAAAATCCACATGTGCATATGGTCGTCTTAACAATTACTTTTTTTTTTGTAGGAATTTCTTATAAAATTAAGTTTTAGTTTTTTTTGTTTTTTTTTAAGGGACACGGTCACCTGGATTTCACTGACTGAGCTATTAACGTCACCACATCAGTCTCCATGATTTATATTAAAATATACTAGTATTACTGCCCTGTGTCTTGTAATTGGTCTATAAAATCGCTTTTTATTAATATGCTAATTACCTCAATAAGGAGCCCAAGGGGCTGTCCCTCTGGCGGTTGGAGCCCAGCACTGCCCCACTGCTAATTTATTCACTGCTCATCGCAGATGCAATGTGTTTGTTGCGCCCGAAATCTCACGCATGTGCCGTGGATACTCATGTCAGCACCCGTGCGGTGTCCTGGCATCGGCCTCGCGAAGTGCGCATGCGCCAGCTTCACTCGACCTGGTAATGTACGAGATAATGGGCACGGCTGGGCTCCAACGGCCGGAGGGACAGCCCCTTGGGCTCCTTATTGAGGTAATTGGCATATTAATTAAATCGATTTTATAGAGAAATTACAAGACACAGGGAACTAATACTAGTATATTTTAATGTAAATCGTGGAGACTGATGTGATATTAATCGCTCAGTAAGTGAAATCCAGGGGACTGTGTCCCTTTTAACACTTGGTCCGACAAAGCACAACCAATTTCACCACAAAAGCATGTAGTGCCCGCAGATTCAATGTGGCTTTCGCCCCACTATATTGATAGGGTTGAAGTCGGTGGTGAAGATCTGCAGAAACAATTGGTATCCTGTGGTTTTGAAATCCGTGCCACATGTCAGTTTTTGCTTAAATATTTTTCTGCATTGTGTGGCTGAGATTTATTAAAATCTCATCCGCTGTGCTGTTACCGCCATGTTTGCTTACCTGCATGGAAAATCCACGGTGACACTGCTAAATTTGAACATGCCTTTTAGGCCAGTTTGACATGAGCTTGTGCGGTCTGTGTGACAGCTGCCAGTCTACTGTCCTGTGCTCGCTGAATCATGAGTACAGAACGGTAGACCCGCAGTCAGGTTGGGTCAGCCTAACCATGATTGGTCCAGTGTGCCCTCACACAGGATATATATTCTGGACAGCGCACGCTCATGTAAAACAGGCCTTGAAGGGCTATCCCAACTGGAGCATTTATGGCATATCCATCCCGGGTTTGGGACCTAATATTTCCTGAAGAGGGTCCTGGTGCTCCCAGCTGGCAGAGATGGCTGCACTTTTCATTCACTTCAGTAGCACTTTCTAAATAGCCCAGAGTGCTGACTTTATCTCTGGAAGGTCTATTGAAGTCAGTATACCTCTCCACATGTGGACACCTTTTCTATTTTTGGCCAGATGTGATGGGGTTCTGTTCTGGAGATATAAGTGGGTCTCATCTCTGGGACTCGCTCCTTTCACACACTTGTGACATATCCTGTGGAAATGCCATAAATGTCCCAGATGGGACAGCCCCTTAAAGTGTTCATTGATTAAAAAGGTTTTTTCCTCCAACATCCCAAGAGACCATTTGCAATGTTCTGGATTTTACTTGCGACAGTTCATATCCAAGAATTGCTGCTGCGAAAATTAGTATATGAAAACTTCCACATCATCTAGGTTGGTAGATGTACATGTTCTGCCTTGTGACACGGAAGCTTTCCACGTTCAGTAGTTTTCCGGTAGGGCTGGACACTAGGTATAATAGAAGGGCTGCACGAGGGGTTCCTCTGTAAAAACATTCGCGGTAAGCTCGCCATTTTTATACCATTTTGCTTGGAATGTGCCAAGTGTACATTAAAGCTGCCCTTTTAACATTGTGTGAGCTGTTCATTAAAATACATGCCTTTTCCCTTTTGGCAAGTTTAAGTAACACTTCTGGTTTTGACAGCAAATTTTAATTAATAAAACTACGCCATTAACAACCTTGTGGTGCTTCTTTTAAGTGATTAGTAGTTTTGATAGTGAATTCAGCGCTGCCAGTCAGTAACATGCTTGTGGCAATAACCTGATGCTATGATTTCTACTGCAGAGAAATGGTTCTAGGTCTCCAGACTAATGGCTTCAGTTTTCTGTCCCAGTTCCTGGATACTGCGGAATAATTGGAGGGTCTAGTGTTGCTCTACATATACTCATTCTAGAGCACTGAACCATCAAAGTCTCCCTTTTGAGTGACATTTAGGACACCACCTACTGAGCCGAGTGGTGGTGGACACACAAGTCACTCTGCTATATCAGTGTCTGATAGTTATCTCTGTAGACACACTTAAAGGGATTCTCTGGCAATGCTCATTTTTAAGCAAATGCCTACAGCCTGCGTCCGTAAACACGATTCATACATACCGGCCTCTTCTGGCTGTTCATGTTCACATGCTCCTCTGCCAGTGACCAGCTTCAGCAGTGACTTGGGCAGAAGCAGTACGTCACTGCTGAAGCCGCTCATTGGCTTCAGCCAAGCATATGCCCATGTTAAGCAGAAGAACAAGCTGGAGGACCAGAGCAGTGGGGAGCAGGGAACTATGAAGCTACGGTCTTATGGAGGCAGGCTGTGGGCACTTCCTAAAAAATGAGTTTTCCCAGAGAGCCACTTTAGGCCTCTTTCACACTGGCATGTGCAGCCCGCAAGTACGGAACGAAACCCCCTTGAAAGCACTCCGTAGTGCTTCCGTAGGGTTGAATGGGTCCGCATTCGTGATGTGGAATGCCCATGGAACGGCACCCATGTATTGCGCATCTGCAAATGCAGTGCCCAATATGGCAATGGGGCACATGCCAGTGTGAAAGAGGCCTTAACCACCTCAGGACCGCCGTACGCAGGATTGCGTCTTTGCGGCGGTCCTGTTTCTCTGGGTGGACGCGCCGGTGCGTCCTCTCGTGAGACGCGAGATTTCGGGGAAAGCCGGCCCGCGCATGCGCATCACGGGCCGGCAAAATTTAAAAGACAAGTTCGTCATCAACCTGCCAGCCAATGATCGTGGCTGGCAGGTTGCTGATTTAAAAAAAAAACGAATCAGCAGCCAGATAACACATCATATTAGTAAATATGATGTGGTTATATGGCTGCTGTGCTCCTCTGCTCCTTTTGGTCGGTTGGTTCCAGCAGAGGAGCACACATCACTGTGAGTACCCACCAACACCACACTTAGCCCCCAGATCACCTCCCAGCACCCCAATTAACCCCTTGATCACCCCTTCTTGCCCCTGTCAATCACTAGTGAAAAGGAAAAAAGTGATCAGTGCAAACTGACACTTTTTTTTTTTCTTTTCACTGGTATTGACTGATGGGTTTTAGTATAGTTTAGGTCCCTTGGTTAGGTAGTTTAGCGATCGGTTAGCGCCCAGCCCACCGCACCGCAGTCCCTTATTCGCTGATTAGCGTATCGCTAATCAGCATTTGTACTTTTATAGTATCTGGAAGTGATCAAAACTGATCACGGTCAGATCTATAATAGTATTAGTGTCACTTTAGTTCACCCTCCACCCAAAACGCAGTGTTTGCCCGATCAGGCCTGATCGGTCGCCCACACCCACGCCTGCCCCACCGCAGTGACCAAAAAATTATTATTTTTTGATCACTGCACATTCCCTTTACACGCGCTGCGGCGATAAAAAAATCTGTTTTGATATTTTTTTTATCAACCGCAGCGGCCTCCGGTACTTCGCTAGCCTCCCCTTTGTAAGACAGGCTTGCTTTTTTTTCTTGGGTAGTCTCAGGGAATACCCCTAAATTTAGTTGCCCAAATGTCAAACAGGGGGTATTCTTCTGAAGAGGCCTACAGGCTTCTGACCCAGTCGGATGAGGAATGGGAACCCTCATCTGATGAATCCAGCGGGTCAGAATACGGACCTGTAGAAAGCAGTGGCTCTCTGACCCAAAGTTCGGACGAGGAGGCTGTGGTCCCTGATAGCACCAGGCGTACCCGGCCCCGTGTCGCTAGACCGCAGGTTGCGCAGGATCCACTTCAAGAGCAGCAGAGTGGGGCTGGTGCTGTCTTATTATGTGGTGAGACATACACCAGCAGCGCAGCCCTTCCTGGACCTAGTACCAGCACTGCCGTACAACCTGGTGAAGTAGCGAGCACCAGAAGGGCAGTTGAAGCTGGTACGGTGGCACGAGCAGTAGTGACCCCGTTGCAGCCACCGCAAAGACGTGCCCGTAGAGCCCCTAGAATCCCTGAGGTGCTGGCAAACCCTGATTGGCAGTCCCCAACTTCAGCCGCACCTGTAGTTCCCCCTTTCACCGCCCAGTCTGGAGTTCGGGTTGAGACAGCTCAGATCGGTTCGGCCCTGGGATTTTTTGAGCTGTTCTTGACTGCGGAGCTCTTGGACTTAGTCGTGGCCGAAACAAATTGGTATGCCACACAATTTATATCCGCTAACCCGGGAAGCTCTTATACCCAGTCTTTCCGGTGGAAACCAGTCCAAGTTTCCGAATTTAAAATTTTTCTGGGCCTTCTCCTCAACATGGGTCTAACTAAAAAGCATGAATTGCGGTCATATTGGTCCACGACCCAATTCATCACATGCCCATGTTCTCTGCTGCTATGTCCAGGACACGATTTGAGACCATCCTGCGTTCCCTGCACTTTAGCGACAACACCACCTCCCGTCCCAGAGGCCACCCAGCTTTTGACCGGCTCCACAAAATTCGGCCCCTCATAGACCATTTCAACCAGAAATTTGCAGATTTGTATACCCCAGAGCAAAACATCTGCGTAGTCGAGTCCCTTATACATTTTACCGGGCGCCTTGGCTTCAAACAATACATCCCAAGCAAGCGCGCCTGGTATGGGGTCAAATTGTATAAGCTCTGTGAAAGGGCCACAGGCTATACCCACAAATTTCGGATCTATGAGGGAAAAGATCAGACCCTGGAGCCAGTCGGTTGCCCTGACTACCTGGGGAGCAGTGGGAAGACAGTCTGGTACTTGGTGTCACCCTTATTCGGCAAGGGGTACCATCTTTATGTGGACAATTTCTACACAAGTGTGGCCCTCTTTAGGCATTTGTTTCTAGAATGGATTGGCGCCTGTGGCACCGTGTGAACTAGTTGCCGGGGCTTCCCCCAACTGCTCGTTACCACCCGTCTTGCAAGGGGGCAGAGGGCTGCATTGTGTAACGAAGAACTGCTCGCGGTGAAATGGAGAGACAAGTGTGACCTTTACATGCTCTCCTCCATTCACGCAGACACAACAATCCAAATTGAGCGAGCAACCAACCCGTGTCATTGAAAAGCCCCTCTCAGTGCATGACTATAACCTTCACATGGGAGGGGTGGACTTCAATGACCAGATGTTGGCTCCGTATTTAGTGTCCCGCAGAACCAGACGCTGGTATAAGAAGGTGTCTGTATATTTAATTCAATTGGCTCTGTATAATAGTTTTGTTCTCTACAGTAAGGCTGGGAGAACTGGATCCTTCCTCAAATTTCAGGAAGAGATCATCGCGAACCTCCTGTACCCAGGAGGTTCCGTGGCCCCATCCACCAGTGTAGTTAGCCGTCTACACGAGCGACATTTCCCCAGTGTCGTTGCTGGTACCTCAAACCGACCGCCACCCTGAAAAAAAAGTTGTCTGTAGCAGGAGTGAAATAAGGCGTGACACCCGCTATTTCTGTCCTGACCACCCTGCCCTATGCTTTGGAGAGTGTTTCCGGAAGTACCACACACAGGTACACTTAGCATAGGGATCACATCTCACCAGGACAGGCACACAGGGCTATTAGGGCCCATTCACATACAGCTGCTGCAAACGTCTCCTTTCACCTGGGACAAAGTGCATAACGCACTTCGCCACATCTTTGGGCGATTTGCGCTTTGCACATTGACCCATGCGGAAGGAGAGGTTTGTTCTATAAAGGTAAAAAAAAAAACACCAGTAAGCAAAAAGGTTAATGTTTAGTTCAAAAAGTTAAAGTTTATATGTTCTGTTGCAAAGTTAATAAAATTATTGCGTTGCGGCCTGTTTTTTTTTTTTTTTTTTATTTTTTTTTACTTTCCAGGTGGACCAACCGATCGACTAGCTGCAGCACTGATGTGCATTCTGACAGAAGCATTGCGCTGCTGTCAGATTACACGCAAGTCGGTGTATGCGGCGCTGCAAGACGAGATTTCTACTCTGCAGTAAAAGATACGTTTGCCGAGGCATACGAGCTGAGGAGGAGGCAGCGTTCCTATGCTTTGGCAAACACTTTGTATATAAAAAAATAAATAAAAAATCCCGACATTGATTTATTCATCCACATCGATTGATGTGAATGGAGAAATCTGGTTTGCCAGGGCATACGAGCTAAGTGGGTATGGATGTAGGGCGGAGCTCCTATGTCCTGGCAGACGCCTTTCCCCTCCTTTTTGTTTTTTGGCAGAGATTTTTCCATCCACATTGATCGATGCGAATGAAGAAATCTGTGCCGTTCATTTTTTTCTTTCAGCCCAGAGGCTGAACGGAAAAAAACATCTCATTACCTGTATGCTCAATATAAGGAGAATAGCAGAAACTCCTAATGCTGGCCATACATGTAATGATTGCGGAGACCCTCAAATGCCAGGGCAGTACAAACACCCCACAACTGACCCCATTTTGGAAAGAAGACACCCCAAGTTATTCGCTGAGGGACATATTGAGTCCATGAAAGATTGAAATTTTTGTCCTAAGTTAGCGGAAAGTGAGACTTTGTGAGAAAAAAACAAAAAAAAATATCAATTTCCGCTAACTTATGCAAAAAAAATAAAAATTCTATGAACTCGCCAAGCTCCTCATTGAATACCTTGGGGTGTCTTCTTTCCAAAGTGGGGTCACATGTGGGGTATTTATACTGCCCTGGCTTTTTAGGGGCCCTAAAGCGTGAGAAGAAGTCTGGGATCCAAATGTCTAAAAATGCCCTCCAAAAGGAATTTGGGCCGCTTTGCGCATCTAGGCTGCAAAAAAGTGTCACACATGTGGTATCCCCGTACTCAGGAGAAGCTGGGGAATGTGTTTTGGGGTGTCATTTTACATATACCCATGCTGGGTGAGAAAAATATCTTGGTCAAATGCCAACTTAGGTGGGCAAAGGGGCACATATTCCAAAGTGCACCTTTTGGATTTCGCAGGCCATTTTTTACACATTTTGATTGCAAAGTACTTCTCACACATTTGGGCCCCTAAATTGCCAGGGCAGTATAACTACCCCACAAGTGACCCCATTTTGGAAAGAAGACACCCCAAGGTATTCCGTGAGGGGCATGGCGAGTTCCTAGAATTTTTTATTTTTTGTCGTAAGTTAGTGGAATATGAGACTTTGTAAGAAAAATAAAAAATCATCATTTTCCGCTAACTTGTGACAAAAAATAAAAAGTTCTATGAACTCACTATGCCCATCAGCGAATACCTCAGGGTGTCTACTTTCCGAAATGGGGTCATTTGTGGGGGTTTTCTACTGTCTGGGCATTGTAGAACCTCAGGAAACATGACAGGTGCTCAGAAAGTCAGAGCTGCTTCAAAAAGCTATACTATAGTTTTACCCAAACCATTTTTTTTTTTATCAAAGACATGTAGAACAATAAATTTTGCGAAAAATTTATATATGGATGTCGTTTTTTTGGCAAAATTTTACAGCTGAAAGTGAAAAATGTCATTTTTTTGCAAACAAATCGTTAAATTTTAATTAATAACAAAAAAAGTTAAGATGTCAGCAGCAATGAAATACCACCAAATGAAAGCTCTATTAGTGAGAAGAAAAGGAGGTAAAATTCATTTGGGTGGTAAGTTGCATGACCGAGCGATAAACGGTGAAAGTAGTGTAGTGCAGAAGTGTAAAACGTGGCCTGGTCATTAAGGGGGTTTTAGCTAGGGGGGTTGAAGTGGTTAAGGTGGGTCTACACTGCTCGGCGGTCAGGCAGATAATCGGAGAAGGAAGGTTCCTATGAACGATCTTCCCATCTAAAATGCTTATCAGGTGAAGCGGTCATTCATGGTTATCTCTTCTGGCCAGTAGGTGGTGCCATCTAAACTGTTATCTGCTGTCCAGAAACAATGCAGCTGTATGAGGACGAGTAGATAGTCATTGCTCATCTTCATACTGTGGAACTCTTCTGTACGGGCAGGCAGTTGTCAGGAAGGAACACACTACATGGGTGGTGCTGGAGCTGTGCAGAGAAAGAAGTGTCTCATGGGCTCGGTTGGATACAGCAAAAGTAAGTGCTACATACAGGATGGAAACCGTAATTTGATGGCATGGTGAAAAAGGGTCAAGGGGTCCCAATAAAAAAAAAACTGCATGAAGATTATGTAAATGAGGTAAGAAACTGAGGGAAAAAAACTTTAAAATGCTTTGTTTTTGTGTGAATGTGCTTTGAGGGTATATTTACATGAGTTTTTGTAGAGTTTTTTTTTTTTTTGGGCTGTGATCCTTTTCTAAAGATGTCACCTTTTGAGTATTATGTATCCATGTGTGAATCTGTATTTCATTTGTAATTGGATCTGATCATGTCATACTAATGCAGAAAATCCTTTTCCCATGTTAAATATACAGTTCTCTCCCCAAGGGCTCATTTTGGGGTCCGCAAAAAATACAGATGTGTGCATTCTGTATTTTGTGGAACGGAACAGCTGGCCCCTAAAAGAACGGTTCTATCCTTGTCCATAATGCGGACAATAATAGGACATGGTTTATATATTTTATTTGTTTATATTTTGCAAAACGAAAATACGGATAAATGAAAACGGAATGCACACGGAGTAACGTCTGTATTTTTTGTGGAACCATTGAAATGAATGGTTCTGCATACAGTCCGCAAAAAACGGAACGGATACGGAAAGAAAATGTTTGTGTGCATTAGCCCTAAGGCAGAGATGGTGTGTGAGGGGGGAATAAAAGCCTTTGCAATGTTCACATGCAGTGAATGCCATGTCTTGCAGCTGACTTCCTCATTCATAGCAGACTTGCAGCAACTTCCCTACCTCACACCAGACTACAACGCTGCTGTTCTTTTGGCAGCCCTCACTTCTCCATAACCCTATAGCAGCTATGGCGAACCTTATGGAGAAAGAGTGCCCAAACTGCAACTCAAAACTCAAACTGCAATTTAATTTGAATACTGAAAAATGCCAGCCAAGTTAAGCTGTGGGCACGTGGCTTAACACAGGCCCCAGTAAAATGAATGTCCCTGTTGGTGTCCCCTAGTATTAAAAATGTCCCATTAGTGGCACCTAGTATTAATAATGTTCCAGTATTAATATGGCCCCCAGTAAGTTAGTGCCCACCTAGTATTAATAATGCCCCTTCCCCACTTTTCTTGTTCAACTAAAACTCTCCTTATCCATTTGATCTCACCGCGGTGAACATTCGATGCTCAGGGACAAGATCTGGGCGCCAGCCTCATGATGATTAGCAGGTCCAGCTGCTTCCAGTCAATGCGCAGGTCTTGTCCTGCGCATCCAGTGAGCAACGAGTGTTCTCTGCAGTGCAATCAAATGGATGAGGTGAGTTTTTTTATTTAACACAAGCAAAAGAGGGGGCAAAGGTTGTACTAATGAGCACTTCACAATGGAAACACTCAGTAATCGTGCACAGGTGGCAACACGACCCATGGCTGACACAGCAGTGTGCCGACAGAGCTCTCAGTGCCCCCTCTAGCACATGTGCTATAGGTTTGCCACCACTTCCCTACAGTTAAGCTCTGAAGTGCAGTAGCTGTAGTGCACCCTCTAATTGTTTACTACTACGAGCCTCTCAAGACAGTGCTCAGTAGAAATGTTCTGACTACAGGTTGAAAAAAATCTGTTATTAATATTGTGTAATTTATTAACTTTCACGTATATGTATAAAAGTTTTCAAATGTTAATTATAAATATATTTTAGGTTCTATCGATCTATGGCCCCTATTTATCAAACAGTGATAACCAAGGTGTTCTAGTGGTGATCCCTAATCCGTTCTCACACCTCCTGTGTGCTCTCCTGTCCTTATACTATAAGCAGGGTGTTGGAGTGGTGATAGATAATAAGGACAGGAGAGAACACAGGAGTGGTGAGAACGGATTATCTATCATCCCTAGGACACCCTGCTTATCACTTTTGTATAATAAAAAATAAAAAAAAGACATGAGGTGAGAATGATTATCTATCAGCACAAGAACGCCTTGCTTATTACTGCTTACAGTATAAGGACAGGAGAGGTGAGAACTGATTATCGATCATCACTAGGACACCCTGCTTATCGCTGTTTATAAAAAAAGACATGAGAGGTGAGAACTGATTATCAGCACAAGAACACCTTGCTTATTACTGCTTACAGTATAAGGACGGGGAGAACACAGGCGTTGTGAGGCCTGATTTTCTGTTATTACTAGAACACCCTGCTTATACCTGATTATCACTGTTTATAGAGAACACAGGAGAGGTGTGAACTCATTATCTATCACCACTACAACACCCTGCTTAGGCTACTTTCACACTAGTGTTAATAGTTTCCGGTATTGAGATCCGTCATAGGGTCTCAATACCGGAAAAAAATGCTTACGTTTTCATTGTCAGTGGGGACAAAACATAACTGAACGGAATACTCCAAAATGCATTCTGTTCCGTTTAGTTGCGTTCCCATACCGGAGAGCAAACCGCAACATCATGTAGTTTGCTTACCGTCCTGGGATGCTGAGCAAGACAGATCAGTCGTGACCCCCCAGTGCAAGTCAATGGGGACGGATCCGTTTTATCTGACAATAGATCCGCCCTGGGTATGTTAAAGATAATTCAACTGGATCCGTTCATAATTGATGCAGATGGTTGTATTATCAGTAACTGAAGCGTTTTTGCTGAACCCTGCCGGATCCAGTAAAAACGTTTGTGTGAAAGTAGCCTATAGTATAAGTTCTCACCTCTCCTGTGTTCTCTCTCGTCCTGCACTATAAACAGTGATAATCAGGTATAAGCAGGGTGTTCTAGTAATAATAGAATATCAGGCCTCACAACTGCTGTGTTCTCCCCGTCCTTATACTGCAAGCAGCAATAGGCAAGGAGTTCTTGTGCTAATAGATAATCAGTTCTCACCTCATGTCTTTAATATATTAATATATATATATATATATATATATATACAGTACAGACCAAAAGTTTGGACACACCTTCTCATTCAAAGAGTTTTCTTTATTTTCATGACTATGAAAATTGTAGATTCACACTGAAGGCATCAAAACTATGAATTAACACATGTGGAATTATATACATAACAAAAAAGTGTGAAACCACTGAAAATATGTCATATTCTAGGTTCTTCAAAGTAGCCACCTTTTGCTTTGATTACTGCTTTGCATACTCTTGGCATTCTCTTGATGAGCTTCAAGAGGTAGTCACGTGAAATGGTCTTCCACCAGTCTTGAAGGAGTTCCCAGAGATGCTTAGCACTTGTTGGCCCTTTTGCCTTCGCTCTGCGGTCCAGCTCACCCCAAACCATCTCGATTGGGTTCAGGTCCGGTGACTGTGGAGGCCAGGTCATCTGGCGCAGCACCCCATCACTCTCCTTCATGGTCAAATAGCCCTTACACAGCCTGGAGGTGTGTTTGGGGTCATTGTCCTGTTGAAAAATAAATGATGGTCCAACTAAACGCAAACCGGATGGAATAGCATGCCGCTGCAAGATGCTGTGGTAGCCATGCTGGTTCAGTATGCCTTCAATTTTGAATAAATCCCCAACAGTGTCACCAGCAAAGCACCCCCACACCCTCACACCACCTCCTCCATGCTTCACGGTGGGAACCAGGCATGTAGAGTCCATCCGTTTTACCTTTTCTGCGTCGCACAAAGACACGGTGGTTGGAACCAAAGATCTCAAATTTGGACTCATCAGACCAAAGCACAGATTTCCACTAGTCTAATGTCCATTCCTTGTGTTCTTTAGCCCAAACAAGTCTCTTCTGCTTGTTGCCTGTCCTTAGCAGTGGTTTCCTAGCAGATATTCTAACATGAAGGCCTGATTCACACAGTCTCCTCTTAATAGTTGTTCTAGAGATGTGTCTGCTGCTAGAACTCTGTGTGGCATTGACCTGGTCTCTAATCTGAGCTGCTGTTAACCTGCGATTTCTGAGGCTGGTGACTCGAATGAACTTATCCTCCGCAGCAGAGGTGACTCTTGGTCTTCCTTTCCTGGGGCAGTCCGCATGTGAGCCAGTTTCTTTGTAGCGCTTGATGGTTTTTGTGACTGCACTTAGGGACACTTTCAAAGTTTTCCCAATTTTTTGGACTGACTGACCTTCATTTCTTAAAGTAATGATGGCCACTCGTTTTTCTTTACTTAGCTGCTTTTTTCTTGCCATAATACAAATTCTAACAGTCTATTCAGTAGGACTGTCAGCTGTGTATCCACCTGACTTTTCCACAACACAACTGATGGTTCCAACCCCATTTATAAGGCAAGAAATCCCACTTATTAAACCTGACAGGGCACACCTGTGAAGTGAAAACCATTTCAGGTGACTACCTCTTGAAGCTCATGAAGAGAACGCCAAGAGTGTGCAAAGCAGTAATCAAAGCAAAAGGTGGCTACTTTGAAGAACCTAGAATATGACATATTTTCAGTTGTTTCACACTTTTTTGTTATGTATATAATTCCACATGTGTAAATTCATAGTTTTGATGCCTTCAGTGTGAATCTACAATTTTCATAGTCATGAAAATAAAGAAAACTCTTTGAATGAGAAGGTGTGTCCAAACTTTTGGTCTGTACTGTGTGTGTATATAATATATATATATATATATATATATATATATATATATATATATATGTGAGAATTCATCTATTAGCACAAGAATATATATATTTTTTGTGTGTGTCCTAGTGGTGAAACATAATCCGTTCTCACCACTTCTGTGTTCTTGCCTGTCCTTATACTATAAGCAGGGTGTTCTACTGGTGATAGATAATCAGTTTCTCACCTGATGCCCAAAACTGCCCTGCACATGCTCATTAGTGAAGACCAGAGGTAGATGTTCACTGCTGGGCATGCCTGCAGTCATCTCAGAACTACTGGATAGAACAGGTAGACAGCATTAAATGGGTTGTCTGGGAATAAAAAAACTTCTCACAGTAGCCCGCAGCCAGCCTCTGCCATACAAAGAATCATACTTACCTGCTTCCCAGCACTCAGTCCTGTACGCCAAATCCCATGTGTCCATCTTCTGGGCTGCGGCTTGTTAAATTCTGCTGCAGCCAATAACTGGCTTCAGAGGTGGGGTCTCTTGTGTAAACCTTTACTTCTGTAGCCCATCATTGGCTGCAGCAGAGCAGATTATGTCCGTAACATAGAGGAAGTAAACAAGCCGTGGACAGACAGACACCTGGGAAGCAGTGCACAGGACCGGAGCGGATAGCAGGTAAGTATGATTCCTTCCATAGTGGAGGCAGGCTCCTGTGAAGTTATTTACTCCCAGACAACTCTTCTATGGCAGCTCTGAATATAGCAGCTCCAGTTTATACATGTTTCTTTTATTCCCATTTAGATTTGAACATGATTCTCTGCATTTCCAGGATATATAGATTTTCCAATTTTTTTTTTATTTTTTTTTGTAGGACAAATTTCTAGATTTCTTACAACTATTAAATGTATAGCAGTGTTTTCCAGCTAATAAATGCACAGTGCATTACATATTTACTTATAGGGATTTATAAAATGTCAGGAATTTCAGAAATTGTATTCCAATAAAAATGGTTTACGTTCCATCTAAGTAGCCTGATTACTCAAATATTAGCAAGAAATGTTACTACAGTAAATGTGTTATTACTAAATTATTGGCCATTTATGAATATGTTGGAGTGTGATAAAATGCCAGAGCTTTGATTTACCCACTCCACAGCCCTGGCTCGGGTTCATACAAACAGTGCTTACATGGCTGAACTTCTGATGGGATGGTCTTTAGGCCTCTTGCCCACGACCGTATGTCCTCCGAGATATATGGTCCGTGAGTGGCATTGATCGTGCACACGGGAGTACACAGCATCATAGATTACAATGATGTTGTGCCCGTGGGGCTATTGTCCCACACTCATATGAATGCAGGACAATAGCACCTCGGGCGGCCCGACATGCACAGCATTATTGTAATCTATAATGCTGTGCGCACGATCAATGTGTGTGTGGCTGAAATCCTAAAGGCCCCTTTCTGACAGCATGCAATTGTCGAGAACAAACTTTTAGTTCCCAATAATTGGCAGCTCGTCAGAAGAGCTGCATTTACATGGAGCAATCACCTCTGCTGCATGGGGATGGGGGATCGCTACAGCGATTGCTCGTCCCTGTGGCGAATAATTAGGGGTCTTTACCCTCTGCCCTGCTAGCAGATGCATGTAATTTGTGAAGAGGTGCACGCCTTTTCATAAATTAGGTGCATCCTCTGGCGGTCCATGCGCCTAGATTGAAATCTACTCCAATTAGTGTAGATTTCTATCATCATTTACGCCTGGAAATAGGTAAAGATGGGGTAAAATTGTTGCATGCACCCAAATTTGGGTGCATGGGTGATTAAAAAGTTGTACAATTGGGACTTTTTTTTGAATTTTTTTATTCCTGAAACTGGGGTAGAGGGCCATGATAAATGACTCCTATTCACTTTATTTGGGTGCTTTCCATTTTAAACACGGATCCTGAGTGTGAACATTGCTCGTGTGCATGACCCCTTGGAACAATAATTCCTAAGTCACCATTTTGCTGCTGCTTTCCTCTTGGAATAAACTGTACATTTAGTGGAATAGAGCTTTTTTGGATTTGTGGAAAATGATCTTTATGACATGTATTGCTAGGGTGATATACTTTCCCCTCTACCTCCTCTTGTGGTAATGGCACTACAGCTTTCAGCTTCTGAGGACATGGATGTGGGACGTGCATCATCACAGGCTCCCTGCTATAGTATGAAAACGTGCACATTGTAATACTTATAATGCCTGCCTACAATCCACAGAACTTGGTTTGAGTCAGGCCATGGAAGCACTGGTGCAGTGACCCCATTTTGCCCATTCTATAGTGCAGCCCTCAATTTGAGCAACAAAGGTTTTGTTCCAAGGGCTGAGACCCCTGCTGATCATGAAAAAAGGAGATTGAAGAGCGCACAAAGAGCACTTTCTCCTCGCTGCAGGAGACCGGCACATAGAGAGGAATTTATCATCCCTCGATGCCAGTTTTCTGGCTTTAAAAAGTCACAAAACCTGTTTGTGACTTTTTATGGTTGCAACAGTTTTTTTATGCCACCCTCAGCAGTTTCGGAAAAGTGGCCAGGGCCTTGGTTTATCATCGTTTAAGCCAGGAACTGGCATAAATGATAACTGAAATCTATGCCAGCTATGCCCGTACCTATCAGAGTGATATGCCCCAAGTGTCCAAGATGTGAATACCCATTTAATTTAGGACAAGGCCATTGTCTAACCTGATCCTGTCTTCAGCAGCAAGGAGAGAGAGCACTTCTTTCTCTTCGTTCGGTGGGGGTCTCCACACTCAGACCTCTACCTGTCAAAACCTTTAATATGTCGCTGTGAAAATACAGGGACACTTCACATGCTGCAGATTTAGGTTAATTTCACACTACCACATTCAGTTTGGGAAATACACTCCATTTGAAGACTGCATTTCCCGGACTGAACACGGCTCCTCTGACTGGAACTCACTGTATCATAATGACTTCATGAAGCTATAGGTTCCTGCCTGTGAACAGCTTTTTTTCAGCAGAAAACTGCCAATGTGTGGGGGAAAGGATGGTTGGATCTTTATTCCTTTCTCAGCTTCCTTGCAGGTGAGAAGGGTACATTTACACATTGCTGTTGAGGTGTGATTAAAACCACATAAAAGCTGTTGCCCTATGATGGGCTTAAGCCACTCTGTGCACCCTTGCTACTGCTGCTTCCTCTGCCAGCCTCTCTGTCTCCTTCATTGACAGGGCCAGGTGAGATGTCTATGCAGGAACCGCACCCCTGTAGATGAGGGAGGGGGTGGCAAAGCAGAAGGAGCAAGGGTGCACAGAGTGGATTGGGCCCGCCCTCAGTGCGCTTAAACGCTCATTTGCATATGAATTAAAGGTACTTTTCTCCAGAATAAAGCATTGGATCACTAAGTGAAAAGTATCATTACATTCACCTGAACTAGCCCTACAAGGCAATGTCTGGTTTACCAGTGAACAGGGGTGGACTGGCCATATGCCCTACATGGAAATTCCGCTGGCCAGGTGCATAACAATAGCATTAGATATTTATGCACCTGGCCAGCAGCCAGGGCCGTTTGAAGGAATTTGGGGGCCCCAAGCAAAATAGACATGGAGGCCCCCCCCCCTCCCCACCTTACGCACGCAAAGCCTACAGGAACAACAGTATAGCCATACAGTTTAAGTTCACCCACACTTTATATAAATAAAAAAGGAGGTTTACAGTGCAAATACTGCTGTTGCATTTAATGTGCATGAAATTTGAACATTTTCAACAAATGAACATTTGCAAAAAACACCACTGTACCATACAATCCAATACAAAATCACAGTGAGATAAAGTTGCCACAGTGATTTTGTAGTAAAAAGATAACAGAGAGGCACGAAGCATTAACAGTCATGTTACTGCTGCGTTTTCTGCTGTCTCTTTCACACAGCGGATTACCTGCACAGGATCCACTTGTGTTAAAGAGCCCTAAGCCCAATGCATGGCTACACTCACCCAGACCCAGTCCTAATAAAATCTGGTCCTACCTTATTTAGGGTGTTGCTGGCGTCGGCGTGATGTCCGCTGGATCCAGAACAAGGTCCCTGTGGTGATAGAGAAAAAAATAATAATCACATAAGGAAGGGATGGTGACTGCCCCTGTGAAATCACCAGCAGGGGGCGCTGTGCTGGCCTGTAAGACTGAGCCATGCCAATGTATAGCAGGGTAATCTAGGACATTTTCCCTAGGACAATGCCCACCTTGTGATCCCTTCAAAATAGTTATGTCCTCCTTGTAGCCCCTCACAGCAGTTATGCCCACCTTTGTTTCTGTCACAGTAGTTATGCCTACTTTTGTGCCCCTGTAGTTGTAGTTATGGGCATAACTGTCGCTGTAGTTATGCCCAGATATGTGCCTCCTTGCTGTAGTTATACCCAGATATGTGCCCCCTCGCTGTAGTTATGCCCAGATATGTGCTGCCTCACAGTAGTTATGCCCAGATATGTGCCCCCTCACTGTAGTTATGCCAGATATGTGCCCCCGCACAGTAGTTATGCCAAATATGTGTCTCCTCGCAGTAGTTATGCCCAGATATGTGTCTTCTCACAGTAGTTATAGCCAGATATGTGCCCCTGAACAGTAGTTATATCCAGATATGTGCCCCCTCACTGTAGTTATGGCCAGATATGTGCCCCCTTGCTGTAGTTATGCCCAGATATGTGCCCCCTCAAAGTAGTTATGCCCAGATATGTGCCCCCTCAAAGTAGTTATGCCCAAATATATTCCCCTCACAGTAGTTATGCCCAGATATGTGCCCTCTCACAGTAGTTATGCCCAGATATGTGCCCCCTCAAAGTAGTTATGCCCAAATATATTCCCCTCACAGTAGTTATGCCCAGATATGTGCCCTCTCACAGTAGTTATGCCCAGATATGTGCCCTCTCACAGTAGTTATGCCCAGATATGTGCCCTCTCACAGTAGTTATGCCCAGATATGTGCCCCTCACAGTAGTTATGCCCAGAAAGGTGCCCCTCACTGCCTCACAGGATCTGAGAACCTGCTGCTGGAGATTTCTGAAGTCGCTATCTTCCAAGAGCAGGCCTCCAAGGCTGAAGTGAGCCGGGCAAGCTCTATTATGGCATAACAGACATTTAATAAACTGGAAGATGGTAACAATCTTACTAGGTGGAGGATAGAAAAAACTCTCAGTATAAGGATACCAGGAACATCCATGGTGTGCAATTCTTCAGATGCTCAGCACAGAATCCGGGTCCAGGCTGTACTGGACATCACTATGGCCTACAAGTTACCAGATGTTGGGGATACTCCCCATAGGCTGCAACTAAAATAAAACTATTCATCCTGCCATGGTGTTTAATAGGGATTCTCCAGGAATTAAAAAAAAAGAAAATACTTAGGCTAGTTTCACACTAGCGTTCGGCTGTCCGCTCGTGAGCTCCGTTTGAAGGGGCTCACGAGCGGACCCGAACGCTTCCGTCCAGCCCTGATGCAGTCTGAATGGATGCGGATCCGCTCAGACTGCATCAGTCTGGCGGCGTTCAGCCTCCGCTCCGCTCAGCAGGCGGACACCTGAACGCTGCTTGCAGCGTTCGGGTGTCCGCCTGGCCGTGCGGAGGCGTGCGGATCCGTCCAGACTTACAATGTAAGTCAATGGGGACGGATCCGTTTGAAGATGCCACAATATGGCTCAATCTTCAAGCGGATCCGTCCCCCATTGACTTTCAATGTAAAAGTCTGGACGGATCCGCTCAGGCTACTTTCACAGTTAGCTTTTTTTTGCCAATATAATGCAGACGGATCCGATCGAACGCTAGTGTGAAAGTAGCCTCACATGCGCATACTGCACATCACACATGTTATTACATGCAGACACATAGTACACATCACACGTTATTACATACAGGCACATAGTACACATCAAACATGTTATTACATACAGGCACATGGTACACATCACACATGTTATTACATACAGGCATTGGCACATAGTACACATCACACATGTTATTACATACAGGCACATGGTACACATCACACATGTTATTACATACAGGCACATGGTACACATCACACATGTTATTACATACAGGCATTGGCACATAGTACACATGTTATTACATACAGGCACATAGTCCACATCACACATGTTATTACATACAGACACATAGTACACATCACACGTTATTACATACAGGCACATAGTACACATCACACATGTTATTACATACAGGCACATGGTACACATCACACATGTTATTACATACAGGCACATGGTACACATCACACATGTTATTACATACAGGCACATAGTACACATCACACATGTTATTACATACAGGCACATGGTACACACCACACATGTTATTACATACAGGCACATGGTACACATCACACATGTTATTACATACAGGCACATAGTACATATCACACATGTTATTACATACAGGCACATAGTACACATCACACATGTTATTACATACAGGCACATAGTACATATCACACATGTTATTACATACAGGCACATAGTACACATCACACATGTTATTACATACAGGCACATAGTACACATCACACGTTATTACATACAGGCACATAGTACACATCAAACATGTTATTACATACAGGCACATGGTACACATCACACATGTTATTACATACAGGCATTGGCACATAGTACACATGTTATTACATACAGGCACATAGTCCACATCACACATGTTATTACATACAGACACATAGTACACATCACACGTTATTACATACAGGCACATAGTACACATCACACATGTTATTACATACAGGCACATGGTACACATCACACATGTTATTACATACAGGCACATGGTACACATCACACATGTTATTACATACAGGCACATAGTACACATCACACATGTTATTACATACAGGCACATGGTACACACCACACATGTTATTACATACAGGCACATGGTACACATCACACATGTTATTACATACAGGCACATGGTACACATCACACATGTTATTACATACAGGCACATAGTACACATCACACATGTTATTACATACAGGCACATAGTACACATCACACATGTTATTACATACAGGCACATAGTACACATCACTCATGTTATTACATACAGGCACATGGTACACATCACACATGTTATTACATACAGGCACATGGTACACATCACACATGTTATTACATACAGGCACATAGTACACATCACACATGTTATTACATACAGGCACATAGTACACATCACACATGTTATTACATACAGGCACATGGTACACATCACACATGTTATTACATACAGGCACATGGTACACATCACACATGTTATTACATACAGGCACATGGTACACATCACACATGTTATTACATACAGGCACATAGTACAGATCACATATGCACTCACTTTTATGCAGGATTCCTGGAAGGGCAGTCCTAACAGCTAGTAAGTAACACTGCCTCTCCTGACAACCCTCCCCCTCCGACCTCGGTCCAGACTACATAGCTGCATCACTTACACCAGCTCTGGCTGTTTACACACCAGCAGCTGTGTAAATAAGAGGGTAAGGGTTAACAGGGCACCAGCTAGCCATGGGGAAGGGGGGCAGTGACCAGCAGTTCTTACTGCAATGTCGGCTCCTCTGATCAGGAGCAGGCTGGGAGGAGGAGTCTTCAGGCTGCTGTGTGCTGGACCGCAGGGCTGGCAGCAGGATTAGATGTCACCACCAGCACTGCTGCTCATTGGCTGCCTGCTACAGAAGTCAGGAGACTAGAGTAAGAGATCGCTGTGCCGCACAGGATTACAAACCCAGACTGTCCGGGTTAATCCCGGACGGGTGGCAACCCTACTGAGGCTCTCTATAGAGCGCTCAGGAGGCTGCAGCCTAAGGAAGCAAAACAAGCACCGGCTCTGCTTGGGGCCCCGGGCCAGCTCGGGGCCCCAAGCAATTGCTTGTTTTGCCTGTCTGTTAGCGACGGGCCTGCCAGCAGCGGCAGGTGCCGTCCTGAATTCAACTGTATCGCTGTCCTCAGTGTGGTGATAGGGCGGTATTTTGGGCTGCACTATAGTATTTATAGCCCAGCCTAATTGTGGCTTGTGCTGGTCCTTCCCACTTGTGTTTCCATGCCTTCTGTCAAATTGGACTACAACTTGGGGCTAGAGTTGAGCGGACACCTGGATGTTCGGGTTCGAGAAGTTCGGCCGAACTTCCCGGAAATGTTCGGGTTCGGGATCCGAACCCGATCCAAACTTCGTCCTGAACCCGAACCCCATTGAAGTCAATGGGGACCCGAACTTTTCGGCACTAAAAAGGCTGTAAAACAGCCCAGGAAAGGGCTAGAGGGCTGCAAAAGGCAGCAACATGTAGGTAAATCCCATGCAAACAAATGTGGATAGGGAAATTAATAAAAATAAAAATAAAATAAATAAAAATTAACCAATATCAATTGGAGAGAGGTCCCATAGCAGAGAATCTGGCTTCACGTCACCCACCACTGGAACAGTCCATTCTCAGATATTTAGGCCCCGGCACCCAGGCAGAGGAGAGAGGTCCCGTAACAGAGAATCTGGCTTCATGTCAGCAGAGAATCAGTCTGCATGTCATAGCAGAGAATCAGGCTTCACGTCAGCCACCACTGCAACAGTCCATTGTCAGATATTTAGGCCCAGCACCCAGGCAGAGGAGAGAGGTCCCGTAACAGACAATCTGGCTTCATGTCAGCAGAGAATCAGTCTTCATATCATAGCAGAGAATCAGGCTTCACGTCACCCACCACTGTAAGAGTCCATTTTCATAAATTTAGGCCCAGCACCCAGGCAGAGGAGAGAGGTCCCGTAACAGAGAATCAGGCTTCACGTCACCCAACATTGGAACAGTCCATTGGCATATATTTAGGCCCAGCACCCAGGCAGAGGAGAGAGGTCCCGTAACAGAGAATCTGTCTTCATGTCAGCAGAGAATCAGTCTGCATGTCATAGCAGAGAATCAGGCTTCACGTCACCCAACATTGGAACAGTCCATTGGCATATATTTAGGCCCAGGCACCCAGGCAGAGGAGAGAGGTCCCGTAAAAGAGAATCTGGCTTCATGTCAGCAGAGAATCAGTTTGCATGTCATAGCAGAGAATCAGGCTTCACGTCAGCCACCACTGCAACAGTCCATTGGCATATATTTAGGCCCAGCACCCAGGCAGAGGAGAGAGGTCCCGTAACAGAGGATCTGGCTTCATGTCAGCAGAGAATCAGTCTGCATGTCATAGCAGAGAATCAGGCTTCACGTCAGCCACCACTGCAACAGTCCATTGGCATATATTTAGTACCAGCACACAGGCAGAGGAGAGAGGTCCCGTAACAGAGAATCTGTCTTCATGTCAGCAGAGAATCAGTCTGCATGTCATAGCAGAGAATCAGGCTTCACGTCACCCAACATTGGAACAGTCCATTGGCATATATTTAGGCCCAGGCACCCAGGCAGAGGAGAGAGGTCCCGTAACAGAGAATCTGTCTTCATGTCAGCAGAGAATCAGTCTGCATGTCATAGCAGAGAATCAGGCTTCACGTCACCCAACATTGGAACAGTCCATTGGCATATATTTAGGCCCAGGCACCCAGGCAGAGGAGAGAGGTCCCGTAACAGAGAATCTGGCTTCATGTCAGCAGAGAATCAGTCTGCATGTCATAGCAGAGAATCAGGCTTCACGTCAGCCACCACTGCAACAGTCCATTGGCATATATTTAGGCCCAGCACCCAGGCAGAGGAGAGAGGTCCCGTAACAGAGGATCTGGCTTCATGTCAGCAGAGAATCAGTCTGCATGTCATAGCAGAGAATCAGGCTTCATGTCAGCCACCACTGCAACAGTCCATTGGCATATATTTAGGCCCAGCACACAGGCAGAGGAGAGAGGTCCCGTAACAGAGAATCTGTCTTCATGTCAGCAGAGAATTAGTCTGCATGTCATAGCAGAGAATCAGGCTTCACGTCAGCCACCACTGCAACAGTCCATTGTCAGATATTTAGGCCCAGCACCCAGGCAGAGGAGAGAGGTCCCGTAACAGAGAATCAGGCTTCACGTCACCCAACATTGGAACAGTCCATTGGCATATATTTAGGCCCAGGCACCCAGGCAGAGGAGAGAGGTCCCGTAACAGAGAATCTGGCTTCATGTCAGCAGAGAATCAGTCTGCATGTCATAGCAGAGAATCATGCTTCACGTCACCCACCACTGCAACAGTCCATTGTCATATATTTAGACCCAGCACCCAGGCAGAGGAGAGAGGTCCCGTAACAGAGAATCTGTCTTCATGTCAGCAGAGAATCAGTTTGCATGTCATAGCAGAGAATCAGGCTTCACGTCAGCCACCACTGCAACAGTCCATTGGCATATATTTAGGCCCAGCAGCCAGGCAGAGGAGAGAGGTCCCGTAACAGAGAATCTGTCTTCACGTCAGCAGAGAATTAGTCTGCATGTCATAGCAGAGAATCAGGCTTCACGTCAGCCACCAGTGCAACAGTCCATTGTCATATATTTAGGCCCAGCACCCAGACAGAGGAGAGAGGTCCCGTAACAGAGACTCTGGCTTCATGTCAGCAGAGAATCAGTCTGCATGTCATAGCAGAGAATCAGGCTTCACGTCAGCACCAGTGCAACAGTCCATTGTCATATATTTAGGCCCAGCACCCAGGCAGAGGAGAGAGGTCCCGTAACAGAGAATCTATCTTCATGTCAGCAGAGAATCAGTCTGCATGTCATAGCAGAGAATCAGGCTTCACGTCAGCCACCACTGCAACAGTACATTGTC
This sequence comes from Bufo gargarizans, assembly GCF_014858855.1. Classification (NCBI taxonomy): domain Eukaryota; kingdom Metazoa; phylum Chordata; class Amphibia; order Anura; family Bufonidae; genus Bufo; species Bufo gargarizans. Next base: position 157,340,845 of record NC_058087.1, on the reverse strand, counting down.
ATATATTTAGGCCCAGCACCCAGGCAGAGGAGAGAGGTCCCGTAACAGAGACTCTGGCTTCATGTCAGCAGAGAATCAGTCTGCATGTCATAGCAGAGAATCAGGCTTCACGTCAGCCACCACTGCAACAGTCCATTGTCATATATTTAGGCCCAGCACCCAGGCAGAGGAGAGAGGTCCCGTAACAGAGGATCTGGCTTCATGTCAGCAGAGAATCAGTCTGCATGTCATAGCAGAGAATCAGGCTTCACGTCAGCCACCACTGCAACAGTCCATTGGCATATATTTAGGCCCAGCACACAGGCAGAGGAGAGAGGTCCCGTAACAGAGAATCTGGCTTCATGTCAGCAGAGAATCAGTCTGCATGTCATAGCAGAGAATCAGGCTTCACGTCAGCCACCACTGCAACAGTACATTGTCATATATTTAGGCCCAGCACCCAGGCAGAGGAGAGAGGTCCCGTAACAGAGACTCTGGCTTCATGTCAGCAGAGAATCAGTCTGCATGTCATAGCAGAGAATCAGGCTTCACGTCAGCCACCACTGCAACAGTCCATTGTCATATATTTAGGCCCAGCACCCAGGCAGAGGAGAGAGGTCCCGTAACAGAGGATCTGGCTTCATGTCAGCAGAGAATCAGTCTGCATGTCATAGCAGAGAATCAGGCTTCACGTCAGCCACCACTGCAACAGTCCATTGTCATATATTTAGGCCCAGCACACAGGCAGAGGAGAGAGGTCCCGTAACAGAGAATCTGGCTTCATGTCAGCAGAGAATCAGTCTGCATGTCATAGCAGAGAATCAGGCTTCACGTCACCCAACATTGGAACAGTCCATTGGCATATATTTAGGCCCAGCACACAGGCAGAGGAGAGAGGTCCCGTAACAGAGAATCTGTCTTCATGTCAGCAGAGAATTAGTCTGCATGTCATAGCAGAGAATCAGGCTTCACGTCAGCCACCACTGCAACAGTCCATTGTCAGATATTTAGGCCCAGCACCCAGGCAGAGGAGAGAGGTCCCGTAACAGAGAATCTGGCTTCATGTCAGCAGAGAATTAGTCTGCATGTCATAGCAGAGAATCAGGCTTCACGTCACCCAACATTGGAACAGTCCATTGGCATATATTTAGGCCCCGGCACCCAGACAGAGGAGAGGTTCATTCAACTTTGGGTAGCCTCGCAATATAATGGTAAAATGAAAATAAAAATAGGATTGAATGAGGAAGTGCCCTGGAGTACAATAATATATGGTTAAGGGGAGGTAGTTAATGTCTAATCTGCACAAGGGATGGACAGGTCCTGTGGGATCCATGCCTGGTTCATTTTTATGAACGTCAGCTTGTCCACATTGGCTGTAGACAGGCGGCTGCGTTTGTCTGTAATGACGCCCCCTGCCGTGCTGAATACACGTTCAGACAAAACGCTGGCCGCCGGGCAGGCCAGCACCTCCAAGGCATAAAAGGCTAGCTCTGGCCACGTGGACAATTTAGAGACCCAGAAGTTGAATGGGGCCGAACCATCAGTCAGTACGTGGAGGGGTGTGCACACGTACTGTTCCACCATGTTAGTGAAATGCTGCCTCCTGCTAACACGTTGCGTATCAGGTGGTGGTGCAGTTAGCTGTGGCGTGTTGACAAAACTTTTCCACATCTCTGCCATGCTAACCCTGCCCTCAGAGGAGCTGGCCGTGACACAGCTGCCTTGGCGACCTCTTGCTCCTCCTCTGCCTTGGCCTTGGGCTTCCACTTGTTCCCCTGTGACATTTGGGAATGCTCTCAGTAGCGCGTCTACCAACGTGCGCTTGTACTCGCGTATCTTCCTATCACGCTCCAGTGCAGGAAGTAAGGTGGGCACATTGTCTTTGTACCGTGGATCCAGCAGGGTGGCAACCCAGTAGTCCGCACACGTTAAAATGTGGGCAACTCTGCTGTCGTTGCGCAGGCACTGCAGCATGTAGTCGCTCATGTGTGCCAGGCTGCCCAGGGGTAAGGACAAGCTGTCCTCTGTGGGAGGCGTATCGTCATCGTCCTGCCTTTCCCCCCAGCCACGCACCAGTGATGGGCCCGAGCTGCGTTGGGTGCCACCCCGCTGTGACCATGCTTCATCCTCATCCTCCTCCACCTCATCCTCGTCCTCCTCGTCCTCCAGTAGTGGGCCCTGGCTGGCCACATTTGTACCTGGCCTCTGCTGTTGCAAAAAACCTCCCTCTGAGTCACTTCGAAGAGACTGGCCTGAAAGTGCTAAAAATGACCCCTCTTCCTCCTCCTCCTCCTCCTGGGCCACCTCCTCTTCCATCATCGCCCTAAGTGTTTTCTCAAGGAGACATAGAAGTGGTATTGTAACGCTGATAACGGCGTCATCGCCACTGGCCATGTTGGTGGAGTACTCGAAACAGCGCAACAGGGCACACAGGTCTCGCATGGAGGCCCAGTCATTGGTGGTGAAGTGGTGCTGTTCCGTAGTGCGACTGACCCGTGCGTGCTGCAGCTGAAACTCCACTATGGCCTGCTGCTGCTCGCACAGTCTGTCCAGCATGTGCAAGGTGGAGTTCCACCTGGTGGGCACGTCGCATATGAGGCGGTGAGCGGGAAGGCCGAAGTTACGCTGTAGCGCAGACAGGCGAGCAGCGGCAGGATGTGAACGCCGGAAGCGCGAACAGACGGCCCGCACTTTATGCAGCAGCTCTGACATGTCGGGGTAGTTGTGAATGAACTTCTGCACCACCAAATTCAGCACATGCGCCAAGCAAGGGATGTGCGTCAAACCGGCTAGTCCCAGAGCTGCAACGAGATTTCGCCCATTATCACACACCACCAGGCCGGGCTTGAGGCTCACCGGCAGCAACCACTCGTCGATCTGTTGTTCTATACCCCGCCACAACTCCTGTGCGGTGTGGGGCCTGTCCCCCAAACATATGAGTTTCAGAATGGCCTGCTGACGTTTACCCCGGGCTGTGCTGAAGTTGGTGGTGAAGGTGTGTGGCTGACTGGATGAGCAGGTGGAAGAAGAGGAGGAGGAAGCCGAGAAGGAGGAGGTGGCAACAGGAGGCAAAGAATGTTGCCCTGCGATCCTTGGCGGCGGAAGGATGTGCGCCAAACAGCTCTCCCCCTGGGGCCCAGCTGCCACTACATTTACCCAGTGTGCAGTTAGGGAGATATAGCGTCCCTGGCCGTGCTTACTGGTCCACGTATCTGTGGTTAGGTGGACCTTGCCACAGATGGCGTTGCGCAGTGCACACTTGATTTTATCGGATACTTGGTTGTGCAGGGAAGGCACGGCTCTCTTGGAGAAGTAGTGGCGGCTGGGAACAACATACTGTGGGACAGCAAGCGACATGAGCTGTTTGAAGCTGTCTGTGTCCACCAGCCTAAATGACAGCATTTCATAGGCCAGTAGTTTAGAAATGCTGGCATTCAGGGCCAGGGATCGAGGGTGGCTAGGTGGGAATTTACGCTTTCTCTCAAATGTTTGTGAGATGGAGAGCTGAACGCTGCCGTGTGACATGGTTGAGATGCTTGGTGACGGAGGTGGTGGTGGTGTTGGTGGTACATCCCCTGTTTGCTGGGCGGCAGGTGCCAACGTTCCTCCAGAGGCGGAGGAAGAGGCCGAGGCGGCAGCAGCAGAAGAGGCCGAGGCGGCAGCAGCAGAAGAGGTAGCAGGGGGAGCCTGAGTGACTTCCTTGTTTTTAAGGTGTTTACTCCACTGCAGTTCATGCTTTGCATGCAGGTGCCTGGTCATGCAGGTTGTGCTAAGGTTCAGAACGTTAATGCCTCGCTTCAGGCTCTGATGGCACAGCGTGCAAACCACTCGGGTCTTGTTGTCAACACATTGTTTGAAGAAGTGCCATGCCAGGGAACTCCTTGAAGCTGCCTTTTGGGTGCTCGGTCCCAGATGGCGGCAGTCAGTAGCAGGCGGAGTCTCTTGGCGGCGGGTGTTCTGCTTTTGCCCACTGCTCCCTCTTTTGTTACGCTGTTGGCCCGGTCTCACCACTGCCTCTTCCTCTGAACTGTGAAAGTCAGTGGCACGACCTTCATTCCATGTGGGGTCTAGGACCTCATCGTCCCCTGCATCGTCTTCCACCCAGTCTTGATCCCTGACCTCCTGTTCAGTCTGCACACTTCAGAAAGACGTAGCAGTTGGCACCTGTGTTTCGTCATCATCAGAGACATGCTGAGGTGGTATTCCCATGTTCTCATAATCAGGAAACATAAGTGGTTGTGTGTCAGTGCATTCTATGTCTTCCACAGCTGGGGAAGGGCTGGGTGGATGCCCTTGGGAAACCCTGCCAGCGGAGTCTTCAAACAGCATAAGAGACTGCTGCATAACTTGAGGCTCAGACAGTTTCCCTGTTATGCATGGGGGTGATGTGACAGACTGATGGGCTTGGTTTTCAGGCGCCATCTGTGCGCTTTCTGCAGAAGACTGGGTGGGAGATAATGTGAACGTGCTGGATCCACTGTCGGCCACCCAATTGACTAATGCCTGTACCTGCTCAGGCCTTACCATCCTTAGAACGGCATTGGGCCCCACCAAATATCGCTGTAAATTATGGCGGCTACTGGGACTTGAGGTAGTTGGTACACTAGGACGTGTGGCTGTGGCAGAACGGCCACGTCCTCTCCCAGCACCAGAGGGTCCACTAACACCACCACGACCTTGTCCGCGTCCTTTACTAGATGTTTTCCTCATTGTTATCGTTCACCACAACAACAAAAATATTATTTGACCCAATGTATTGAATTCAAATTCAGGCCTTTTTTTAAAGACAACTAACACTATCTGGCTATCTATTTAGGTACCGTATTACACTAATACAGGCACAGCAGTAACCACAGATTTAGCTGACTATAAATTTGAGGCCTATTATTTAGGCGCTGGGTGACAGGTTTAGGTTTACTGACAGAATTAGACTTGGAAATGCACAGTAGCGTGTGTGTGAAGTTATTCAGAATGACCCTATGTGCACCTTGAATCTGATATACCCTTTTAGGGATAGATTTCAAATAGCTCTGATACAGCAGAAACCACTAAATTAGGAAATTGCTAAATTGGGAATTGTATTTCAACCCAGAACAAAAAATGTGCTTTGACGGACACTAAATAACTTGACCAGCCACACCAGTAACGACAGATTTAGCTGGATATAAATTTGAGGCCTAGTATTTAGGCGCTGGGTGACAGATATAGGTTTACTGACAGAATTAGACTTGGAAATGCACAGTAGCGTGTGTGTGAAGTTATTCAGAATGACCCTATGTGCACCTTGAATCTGATATACCCTTTTAGGGATAGATTTAAAATAGCTCTGATACAGCAGAAACCACTAAATTAAGAAATTGCTAAATTGGGAATTGTATTTCAACCCAGAACAAAAACTGTGCTTTGACGGACACTAAATAACTTGCCCAGCCACAACAGTACAGCAGTATCGACAGATTTAGCAGGATATAAATTTGAGGTCTAGTAGTTAGGCGCTGGTTGACAGGTATACGTTTTACGGACAGAATTAGACTGGGAAATGCACAGTAGCGTGTGTGTGAAGTTATTGAGAATGACCCTATCAGCACCTTGATTCTGATATACCCTTTTAGGGATGTATTTAACCCCTTAAGGACACAGGGCGTACAGGTACGCCCTTGTGCCCTGGTACTTAAGGACACTGGGCGTACATGTACGCCCTGTGCATTTTCGATCACTGCCGTGCGGCTGGCAGTGATCGGAGCCCGGTGCCTGCTCAAATCATTGAGCAGGCACCTAGGCTAAATGCGCGGGGGGGTCCCGTGACCCCCCCATGTCAGCGATCGCGGCAAACCGCAGGTCAATTCAGACCTGCGGTTTGCTGCGATTTCTGCAGTTTATGATCCCCGCGGTCCCTGACCGCGGGGATCAGAAACTTTAGGATTCAAAATTTTGTCCAGTATCCCTCCCCCCCTGCACCCCTGAGTTATTTGAGCACGGTGGGAGGTGCAGGGGGAGGGTTGCGGGCGGTGCGGGCGGTGCGGGAGGCGGGCGGTGCGGTAGGCGGGATCGCGATCCCCCGCCCGCCTCACATTGCGTAATCGTTGGCGTCTAGTGGGTATACCAGGGTGCCAGCACATTGCTGGCACCCTGGTATAAACGGCTGACATCGGTGATGCGATGTCAGCCGTTTAACCCTTTCCATACAGCGGTCCGTACGGACCGCTGTATGGAAAAGGTTAACAGCTCAGGGAGCTCCCTCCCTCTCCCATCGGGGGGCTGCTGTGCCTTTGCAGTCCCCCGAATGGAGAGGGAGAGAGCTTCCAGGCAGCCCCCCAAGCCCCGTCCTTACCCTTCCCCGTCTGCGCAGTTCTGAACACTACTGAGCAGACGGGGAAGGTTCCCATGGCAACAGGACGCCTTCTCAGGCGTCCTGCTGTCCATGGTTCTGAACAGATCTGTGCTGAAAGCATAGATCTGTTCAGACAAAGTGTAAGTAAAATACAGTACAGCACAATATATATTGTACTGTACTGTATTATGCAGACATCAGACCCACTGGATCTTCAAGAACCAAGTGGGTCTGGGTCAAAAAAAAAGTGAAAAAAGTGAAAATAAAGTAAAAATCAAAAAACACATTTATCACTGATTAAAAATGAAAAAAATAAAATTCCCTACACATGTTTGGTATCGCCGCGTCCGTAACGACCTGATCTATAAAACGGTAATGTTACTTTACCCGAACGATGAACGCCATAAAAATAAAAAATTAAAAACTATGATGAAATTGGAATTTTGCCCACCTTACTTCCCAAAAAAGGTAATAAAAGTGATCAAAAAAGTCGCATCTACGCCAAAATTGTAACAATCAAACCGTTATCTCATCCCGCAAAAATCATACCCTACCCAAGATAATCGCCCAAAAACTGAAAAAGTTATGGCTCTTAGACTATGGAAACACTAAAACATGATTTCTTTTGTTTCAAAAATGAAATCATTGTGTAAAACTTACATAAATAAAAAAAAGTATACATATTAGGTATCGCCGCGTCCGTATTGACCGGCCCTATAAAAATATCACATGACCTAACCCCTCAGATGACCACCGTAAATTTTTTTTAAAAAAAACGGTGTAAAAAATGCCATTTTTTGTCATCTTCCGTCACAAAAAGTGTAATAGCAAGCAATCAAAAAGTCATGTGCACCCCAAAATAGTGCCAATCAAACCGTCATCTCATCCCACAAAAAATGAGACCCTACTTAAGATAATCGCCCAAAAATTGAAAAAACTATGGCACTTAGACTATGGAGACACTAAAACATTTTTTTTGTTTTAAAAATGAAATTATTGTGTAAAACGTACATAAATAAAAAAAATTGTATACATATTGGGTATCACCGCGTCCGTGACAACCTGCTCTATAAAATTATTACATTATCTAACCTGTCAGATGAATGGTGTAAATAACAAAAAAAAAAAAACGGTGCCAAAAAAGCAATTTCTTGTTACCTTGCAGCACAAAAAGTGTAATATAGAGCAACCAAAAATCATATGTACCCTAAACTTGTACCAACAAAACTGCCACCCTATCCCGTAGTTTCTAAAATGGGGTCACTTTTTTGGAGTTTCTACTCTAGGGGTGCATCAAGGGGGCTTCAAATGGGACATGGTGTCAAAAAAACCAGTCCAGCAAAATCTGCCTTCCAAAAACCGTATGGCATTCCTTTCCTTCTGCGCCCTGCCGTGTGACCGTACAGCGGTTTACGACCACATATGGGGTGTTTCTGTAAACTACAGAATCAGGGCCATAAATAATGAGTTTTGTTTGGCTGTTAACCCTTGCTTTGTAACTGGAAAAAAAATATTAAAATGGAAAATCTGTCAAAAAAGTGAAATTTTGAAATTGTATCTCTATTTTCCATTAAATCTTGTGCAACACCTAAAGGGTTAACAAAGTTTGTAAAATCAGTTTTGTATACCTTGAGGGGTGTAGTTTCTTAGATGGGGTAACTTTTATGGAGTTTCTACTCTAGGGGTGCATCAGGGGGGCTTCAAATGGGACATGGTGTCAAAAAACCAGTCCAGCAAAACCTGCCTTCCAAAAACCAAACGGCACACCTTTCACTCTACGCCCCGCTGTGTGGCCGTACAGTAGTTTACGGCCACATATGTGGTGTTTCTGTAAACGGCAGAGTCAGGGCAATAAAGATACAGTCTTGTTTGGCTGTTAACCCTTGCTTTGTTAGTGGAAAAAATGGGTTAAAATGGAAAATTAGGCAATAAAATGAAATTCTCAAATTTCATCCCCATTTGCCAATAACTCTTGTGCAACACCTAAAGGGTTAACAAAGTTTGTAAAATCAGTTTTGAATACCTTGAGGGGTGTAGTTTATAGAATGGGGTCATTTTTGGGTGGTTTCTATTATGTAAGCCTCGCAAAGTGACTTCAGAGCTGTAGTGGTCCCTAAAAATTGGGTTTTTGTAAATTTCAGAAAAATTTCAAGATTTGCTTCTAAACTTCTAAGCCTTGTAACATCCCCAAAAAATAAAATATCATTCCCAAAATAATTCAAACATGAAGTAGACATATGGGGAATGTAAAGTCATCACAATTTTTAGGGGTATTACTATGTATTACAGAAGTAGAGAAACTGAAACTTTGAAATTGGCTAATTTTTCCCAATTTTTGGTAAATTTGACATTTTTTTATGCAAAAAAAAATATTTTTTAAACTTTTTTTTACCAGTGTCATGAAGTACAATATGTGACGAAAAAACAATCTCAGAATGGCCTGGATAAGTCAAAGCGTTTTAAAGTTATCATCACTTAAAGTGACACTGGTCAGATTTGCAAAAAATGGCCTGGTCCTAAGGTGTAAAAAGGCTGTGTCCCTAAGGGGTTAAAGTAGGCCTGATACAGCAGAAACCACTAAATTAGGAAATTGCTAAATTGGGAATTGTATTTCAACCCAGAACAAAAAATGTGCTTTGACGGACACTAAATAACTTGCCCAGCCACAACAGTACAGCAGTAACGACAGATTTAGCTGGATATAAATTTGAGGCCTAGTATTTAGGCGCTGGGTGACAGGTATAGGTTTACTGACAGAATTAGACTTGGAAATGCACAGTAGCGTGTGTGTGAAGTTATTCAGAATGACCCTATGTGCACCTTGAATTTGATATACCCTTTTAGGGATGTATTTAAAGTAGGCCTGATACAGCAGAAACCACTAAATTAGGAAATTGCTAAATTGGGAATTGTATTTCAACCCAGAACAAAAAATGTGCTTTAACGGACACTAAATAACTTGCCCAGCCACAACAGTACAGCAGTAACGACAGATTTAGCTGGATATAAATTTGAGGCCTAGTATTTAGGCGCTGGGTGACAGGTATAGGTTTACTGACAGAATTAGACTTGGAAATGCACAGTAGCGTGTGTGTGAAGTTATTCAGAATGACCCTATGTGCACCTTGAATCTGATATACCCTTTTAGGGATATATTTAAAATAGCTCTGATACAGCAGAAACCACTAAATTAGGAAATTGCTAAATTGGGAATTGTATTTCAACCCAGAACAAAAAATGTGCTTTGACGGACACTAAATAACTTGACCAGCCACAACAGTACAGCAGTAACGACAGATTTAGCTGGATATAAATTTGAGGCCTAGTATTTAGGCGCTGGGTGACAGGTATAGATTTACTGACAGAATTAGACTTGGAAATGCACAGTAGCGTGTGTGTGAAGTTATTCAGAATGACCCTATGTGCACCTTGAATCTGATATACCCTTTTAGGGATAAATTTAAAGTAGGCCTGATACAGCAGAAACCACTAAATTAGGAAATTGCTAAATTTGGAATTGTATTTCAACCCAGAACAAAAAATGTGCTTTGACGGACACTAAATAACTTGCCCAGCCACAACAGTACAGCAGTAACGACAGATTTAGCTGAATATAAATTTGAGGCCTAGTATTTAGGCGCTGGGTGACAGGTATAGATTTACTGACAGAATTAGACTTGGAAATGCACAGTAGCGTGTGTGTGAAGTTATTCAGAATGACCCTATGTGCACCTTGAATATTATATACCCTTTTAGGGATAGATTTAAAATAGCTCTGATACAGCAGAAACCACTAAATTAGGAAATTTCTAAATTGGGAATTGTATTTCAACCCAGAACAAAAACTGTGCTTTGACGGACACTAAATAACTTGACCAGCCACACCAGTAATGACAGATTTAGCTGGATATAAACTTGAGGCCTAGTATTTAGGCGCTGGGTGACAGGTACGGTATACATTTACTGACAGAATTAGACTGGGATATGGCCAAAAAATAACCACACTATTGCTGGTTAAATGCACTTGGTGTGACAGCTTGACCAACCACACTACTGAGGGTTAAATGCACTTGGTGACAGGCGCAGCTTGCCCCTGATGTAGTATATGGCCAAAAAATAAACAGACTATTGCTGGTTAAATGCACTTGGTGTGACAGCTTGACCAACCACACTACTGAGGGTTAAATGCACTTGGTGACAGGCGCAGCTTGCCCCTGATGTAGTACAGGTCCTTCTAAAAAAATTAGCATATTGTGATAAAGTTCATTATTTTCTGTAATGTACTGATAAACATTAGACTTTCATATATTTTAGATTCATTACACACCAACTGAAGTAGTTCAAGCCTTTTATTGTTTTAATATTGATGATTTTGGCATACAGCTCATGAAAACCCCAAATTCCTATCTCAAAAAATTAGCATATCATGAAAAGGTTCTCTAAACGAGCTATTAACCTAATCATCTGAATCAACTAATTAACTCTAAACACCTGCAAAAGATTCCTGAGGCTTTTAAAAACTCCCAGCCTGGTTCATTACTCAAAACCGCAATCATGGGTAAGACTGCCGACCTGACTGCTGTCCAGAAGGCCATCATTGACACCCTCAAGCAAGAGGGTAAGACACAGAAAGAAATTTCTGAACGAATAGGCTGTTTCCAGAGTGCTGTATCAAGGCACCTCAGTGGGAAGTCTGTGGGAAGGAAAAAGTGTGGCAGAAAACGCTGCACAACGAGAAGAGGTGACCGGACCCTGAGGAAGATTGTGGAGAAGGACCGATTCCAGACCTTGGGGGACCTGCGGAAGCAGTGGACTGAGTCTGGAGTAGAAACATCCAGAGCCACCGTGTACAGGCGTGTGCAGGAAATGGGCTGCAGGTGCCGCATTCCCCAGGTCAAGCCACTTTTGAACCAGAAACAGCGGCAGAAGCGCCTGACCTGGGCTACAGAGAAGCAGCACTGGACTGTTGCATGTCATTCGGAAATCAAGGTGCCAGAGTCTGGAGGAAGACTGGGGAGAGGGAAATGCCAAAATGCCTGAAGTCCAGTGTCAAGTACCCACAGTCAGTGATGGTCTGGGGTGCCATGTCAGCTGCTGGTGTTGGTCCACTGTGTTTTATCAAGGGCAGGGTCAATGCAGCTAGCTATCAGGAGATTTTGGAGCACTTCATGCTTCCATCTGCTGAAAAGCTTTATGGAGATGAAGATTTCATTTTTCAGCACGACCTGGCACCTGCTCACAGTGCCAAAACCACTGGTAAATGGTTTACTGACCATGGTATTACTGTGCTCAATTGGCCTGCCAACTCTCCTGACCTGAACCCCATAGAGAATCTGTGGGATATTGGGAAGAGGAAGTTGAGAGACGCAAGACCCAACACTCTGGATGAGCTTAAGGCCGCTATCGAAGCATCCTGGGCCTCCATAACACCTCAGCAGTGCCACAGGCTGATTGTCTCCATACCACGCCGCATTGAAGCAGTCATTTCTGCAAAAGGATTCCCGACCAAGTATTGAGTGCATAACTGAACATAATTATTTGAAGGTTGACTTTTTTTGTATTAAAAACACTTTTCTTTTATTGGTCGGATGAAATATGCTAATTTTTTGAGATAGGAAATTTGGGTTTTCATGAGCTGTATGCCAAAATCATCAATATTAAAACAATAAAAGGCTTGAACTACTTCAGTTGGTGTGTAATGAATCTAAAATATATGAAAGTCTAATGTTTATCAGTACATTACAGAAAATAATGAACTTTATCACAATATGCTAATTTTTTGAGAAGGACCTGTATATGGCCAAAAAATAAACAGACTATTGCTGGTTAAATGCACTTGGTGTGACAGCTTCACCCTGATGTAGGCTTTAGCCAAAAAACAACCACACCATTGAGGGTTAAATGTACTTGGTGACAGATTGCCCCTGATGTAGTATATGGCCAAAAAATAAACAGACTATTGCTGGTTAAATGCACTTGGTGTGACAGCTTCACCCTGATGTAGGATTTAGCCAAAAAACAACCACACCATTGAGGGTTAAATGCACTTGATGACAGGCGCAGCTTGCCCCTGATGTAGTATATGGCCAAAAAATAAACAGACTATTGCTGGTTAAATGCACTTGGTGTGACAGCTTGACCCTGATGTAGGCTTTAGCCAAAAAACAACCACACCATTGAGGGTTAAATGCACTTGGTGGCAGCTTGTGCTGGCGCAACACAAGACACAAAATGGCCGCCGATCACCCCAGAAAAAAGTGACTGAAAAACGCTCTGGGCAGCCTAAAAACAGTGAGCAATTCAATAGCAGCAGTTCAATCATCCACAGCTGCAGATCGATCAATGGATGGAGTCTTTTGGAGGAGTTAATCAGCCTAATCTCGCCCTACTGTCGCAGCTGCAACCTCTCCCTACGCTAATCAGAGCAGAGTGACGGGCGGCGCTATGTGACTCCAGCTTAAATAGAGGCTGGGTCACATGGTGCTCTGGCCAATCACAGCCATGCCAATAGTAGGCATGGCTTTGACGGCCTCTTGGGGCAAGTAGCATGACGCTTGTTGATTGGCTGCTTTGCAGCCTTTCAAAAAGCGCCAAGAAAGCGACGAACACCGAACCCGAACCAGGACTTTTACGAAAATGTCCGGGTTCGGGTCCGTGTCATGGACACCCCAAAATTCGGTACGAACCCGAACTATACAGTTCGGGTTCGCTCATCCCTACTTGGGGCCACTATTATTATTTTTTCCAGGGCCACTTTAAGTTCCTAGTCCGCCCCAACCAGTGAATTTCCTGGTCACAGATTCCCTCTAATTCTCTGGATTGGTGGGGGCCACAGAGGATTCACTTCAACCATACTTCACCCGATATGTGTGAAAGTGCCCTAAAAATGATCACTGGATTGTGTCACGAACCAGCGGGTGGGAACCCTCTGTTCCACGTGTCCTGCATCGTTTAAAGGTGTTGTCTACGTGAACCCCTCGATCTTCACAGTAGCCCTGATGGTGGAGATACAATTTCCTGAGAGGAACACCAGGTCACTACCTCTTGAGGAGGATTGGCACACAAGGCAGCTGGTCCAGGCGGTAACAGAGGTACAGATGTAGTCAGCAGGCCGAGTCGTAACCAGGAGCAACAGTGCAGGACAGAAGAATGAGGCAGAAGTGAAGTCAAACAAGCAACAACCCAGGGCAAGCAGCACAGGTACAGGTCAGGCAATCCAGATCGGCAACAGGAGAGTCAAGGCAAGCAGGCAGGGATCAAACAGGTAGTGGAGTCCAGAAACACAAGCAGAGATAACAGCAACCTTAGCAGAACACAAGGACCTTGACGCTGAGGCATCTTGTTAAGGGTCTGAGCCACTTATATATGTGCAGGATGGCTAGGATTGGTCAGCAAGGTCACATGATCTAACCCATAAAGCACAGGAAGGGACGCGCTGGCAGTAGATCACCGCTGAACACGGCGCCCAGGACTGCGGCGGTAAGCAGGGAAACAGCGGCGCACAGCACCACTGTTACAGATTGAGGGGAACTGAGCCATTTTTCCCATGACTGTATTATGGATGTGTCCCACTGCGGGTTTACTGACTTGAATTCTTTATGGATTCTAATGTGCTATTGTGGAACTGGCCTAAGGTTGTATTCACATGATTTGGTGAAATAGTGTGTTTTATCTTGTGAAAATACAAAATGCTGCGGCTTTGTAGCAATCAGATATTACTGTACATCATGACTTTATTGGGCTGTCCCTGAAAATTAGGCAGAGTCCCTGCAGATGCAACTATGAGGAATGGGGGACTGAGAATATCATGTTTGGATGAACTTCCCCTTTAAGGTTTATACATTTTTTTTGTGAAATCATTGGGAGATTGCATTTACGGGGGCTTTGACTGTTTACCCCCTAAGGGTGGCTGCAAACTGTGCAGATTTATGTGCAGAAAATTTGCACCAAAAAACGCACATAAATCTGCACTATTTATCTAGTTTTTGGTGCATTTTTTGGCAGTTCTAGCATGAAAATTCACGCTAAAAAAAGACATAATCTGCATTGTGCGCAGGCATCCTAAAGAACACTCTGTGGCAGGACCGGGGCAAGTTATTTTGGTGCCCTAGGCAGAGCAGGCAAATTGTGCCCACACACCCACGAACTAACCTCCTATCCAACTGCCTCTTTAACACCACCACATTAGTTTTATTTTTAAACTGCTTGTAATGTTATAAAATAATAAAAGTAGTGAAACTTTACTGGCAGCAGGGGTCACAGGTCTGAATGGAGGGGGACTTTGAAGTACAGAGACCAGTGAGGACACAGGGGAGTAGTGGAAGGAGTGAGGCAGGGACCAGAAATGTGTCACTACTTATAGTCAGTTTTCAAAAATGAATTTTACATGGCTAGACAAACCCTTCTTTACACAGAACCCAGATGAGACCCCAAATTTATAGACTCTCACACCAGACCCCAGACTCTAGAATTAATACAAACCTCCAGAAAAACCACAAAATTAATACAGACCTTAGACAAATTCCACAGTTAATACAGACCTCCAGACCAGACCCCAAAATTAATCCAGATCCAGGATAAACCCCTAATTTATCCAGATCCCAAGTCAGCCCCAAATTCTTTCAGACCCCAAGTCAGCCCCAAAATGTATGCAGGCACCCAAATTATCTCTCATATTTATACAGATCAGCCCAAACATTTATACAGACCCCCTGATGAGACCCCACATTTATACATAATCCCAGATGAGACCCCACATTTATACAGATCAGCCCACAAATTTATACAGATCCCCAAATCATCCTTCAAATTTATATTGACCCCCAGATCATACCCCAAATTTAACAGACCCCAAATCAGACGCCTGTCACCCACTTTAGCCCCCACCTAACTCCTCTGTCCACTAAATGCAGACCTCAGACCAAAAAATAAATATATACTGACCTCTCTGCTCCTCCTCCTCTGGGCACCACTGCTCTTGGTTTAGCATTGTGTCCTGGCGCCAATGCTGCACTATGACCTCACGTTGTGTGACGTCAGGACATAATGTGCTGTGCGCTACCAGGACATAGTGCAGAAAGCTCCTTGCAGGTCAGCTGCCATCTTCTTCCCATTTACTCCTCACAGTGCTCCACCCAATCCTTGCCTGCTCCACTCCCCTTACGTGCCCTCCACACAGGCCCTTCCCCCTCCCCTCACATCGCTCTGCACAGGCTGCGCTGAGCCAGGAGATCACTGTGCAGCACTGAAGAGAATACCAATACAGCAAGGAGCGTCATACTCACCTTTCCCCCAAGCCTCCTGTACTAATTAGTGCTTCCACAATGGAGGCGCTCGTTAGTTAATTGCGCTCCTCCTTTCGGATTGCAAGTGGCGCCCTAGGCAGGTGCCTTCCCTTGCCCAACCGTCGTCCTGGTCCTGCTCTGTTAATATTAGAAGGGTTATCCTGGAAAAGACAATGATGAATTATGCTCAGGATATACAGTACAGACCAAAAGTTTGGACACACCTTCTCATTCAAAGAGTTTTCTTTATTTTCATGACTATGAAAATTGTAGATTTACACTGAAGGCATCAAAACTATGAATTAACACATGTGGAATTATATACATAACAAAAAAGTGTGAAACAACTGAAAATATGTCATATTCTAGGTTCTTCAAAGTAGCCACCTTTTGCTTTGATTACTGCTTTGCACACTCTTGGCATTCTCTTGATGAGCTTCAAGAGGTAGTCACCTGAAATGGTCTTCCAACAGTCTTGAAGGAGTTCCCAGAGATGCTTAGCACTTGTTGGCCCTTTTGCCTTCACTCTGCGGTCCAGCTCACCCCAAACCATCTCGATTGGGTTCAGGTCCGGTGACTGTGGAGGCCAGGTCATCTGGCGCAGCACCCCATCACTCTCCTTCATGGTCAAATAACCCATACACAGCTTGGAGGTGTGTTTGGGGTCATTGTCCTGTTGAAAAATAAATGATGGTCCAACTAAACACAAACCGGATGGAATAGCATGCCGCTGCAAGATGCTGTGGTAGCCATGCTGGTTCAGTATGCCTACAATTTTGAATAAATCCCCAACAGTGTCACCAGCAAAGCACCCCCACACCATCACACCTCCTCCATGCTTCACGGTGGGAACCAGGCATGTAGAGTCCATCCGTTCACCTTTTCTGCGTCGCACAAAGACACAGTGGTTGGAACCAAAGATCTCAAATTTGGACTTATCAGACCAAAGCACAGATTTCCACTGGTCTAATGTCCATTCCTTGTGTTCTTTAGCCCAAAGAAGTCTCTTCTGCTTGTTGCCTGTCCTTAGCAGTGGTTTCCTAGCAGATATTCTACCATGAAGGCCTCATTCACACAGTCTCCTCTTAACAGTTGTTCTAGAGATGTGTCTGCTGCTAGAACTCTGTGTGGCATTGACCTGGTCTCTAATCTGAGCTGCTGTTAACCTGCGATTTCTGAGGCTGGTGACTCGGATGAACTTATCCTCGGCAGCAGAGGTGACTCTTGGTCTTCCTTTCCAGGGGCGGTCCGCATGTGAGCCAGTTTCTTTGTAGTGCTTGATGGTTTTTGTGACTGCACTTGGGGACACTTTCAAAGTTTTCCCAATTTTTCAGACTGACTGACCTTTTTATTAAAGTAATGATGGCCACTCGTTTTTCTTTACTTAGCTGCTTTTTTCTTGCCATAATACAAATTCTAACAGTCCATTCAGTAGGACTATCAGCTGTGTATCCACCTGACTTCTCCACAACGCAACTGATAGTCCTAACCCCATTTATAAGGCAAGAAATCCCACTTATTAAACCTGACAGGGCACACCTGTGAAGTGAAAACCATTTCAGGTGACTACCTCTTGAAGCTCATGAAGAGAATGCCAAGAGTGTGCAAAGCAGTAATCAAAACAAAAGGTGGCTACTTTGAAGAACCTAGAATATGACATATTTTCAGTTGTTTCAAACTTTTTTGTTATGTATATAATTCCACATGTGTTAATTAATTGTTTTGATGCCTTCAGTGTGAATCTATAATTTTCATAGTCATGAAAATAAAGAAAACTCTTTGAATGAGAAGGTGTGTCCAAACTTTTGGTCTGTACTGTATCATTATCACATCAGCGAGGGTCCAAGTCCCGGCATCCCCACCGCCCTGGTGAGTGATGCAGGCAGCTTACTAAGCACAGTGCCGTATATTGTGTAATGGCAGTGTTTGGTATTGCAGCACTGTCCTATTGACTTGAATGGGACTGAGCTGCAGCTAGGACATGTGACCAATGTACAGTGATATCACTGACCTAGGAGGCTGCAATACTCAAAGCATCTTCTAACAGCTGATCAGCGGGGTGTTGCACCCCTTTAACTTTTCCCAGAGCAAAAGAAATGCAAAAAATATTTAAAATCAAATTTTGTTGATCCCCCAAAACTATAAACCATATACTTTTTGTATATCCCAGCACTCATCTTGACCTGTCCAATAAAATTATTATTAATAATAATTTTAATTTATTAATTTTAACAGTGAATGTCATAGATAAATTAATAAAAACATTTTAATTGTTTTTAAGCACTGCCTTATGTTAAAAAACATATAAACATTACCATATGGTATATTCACCCAAAAATAGTAACATAGTTACATAGTTTATAAGGCTGAAAAAAGACATCTGTCCATCCAGTTTGGCCTGTTATCCTACAAGTTGATCCAGAAGAAGGCAAAAAAAAAAAACTGTGAGGTAGAAGCAAATTTTCCTCACTTTAGGGGGAAAAGTTCCTTCCCGACTCCAATCAGGCAATCAGAATAAATCCCTGGATCAACGACCCATCTCTAGTAGCTACAGCCTGTAATATTATTACACTCCAGAAATACATCCAGGCCCCTCTTGAACTCTTTTAGTGAACTCACCATCACCACCTCCAGAGAGTTCCATAGTCTCATAAATAGATGATGGGAGAGATCTCTGTACTGACCCCTGATATATTTATACAGTTATTAGATCTTCCCTCAGTCATCTTTTTTCTAAAGTGAATAACCCTAATTTTGATCATCTTACTGTAGTTGCCCCATTCTAGTTATTACTTTAGTTGCCCTTCTCTGAACCCTCTCCAGCTCTGCTATGTCTGCCTTGTTCACAGGAGCCCAGAACTGTACACAGTACTCCATGTGTGGTCTGACTAGTAATTTGTAAAGTGGCAGGACTATGTTCTCATCACGGGCATCTATGCCCCTTTTAATGCAACCCATTATCTTATTGGCCTTGGCAGCAGATGCCTGACACTGGTTTCTATAGCTTAGTTTGTGGTTCACCAAAATTCCTAGGTCCTTTTCCATGTCAGTGTTTTACCATTTAGTATATACGGGTGATTTGCATTATTGCTTCCCATGTGCATAACTTTACATTTGTCAGTGTTAAACCTCATCTTCCACTTCTCTGCCCAAGCCTCCAATCTATCCAGATCCATTTGTAGCAGTACGCTGTCCTCTGTAGTATATACACTCACCTAAAGAATTATTAGGAACACCTGTTCTATTTCTCATTAATGCGATTATCTAGTCAACTAATCACATGGCAGTTGCTTCAATGCATGTAGGGTTGTGGTCCTGGTCAAGACAATCTCCTGAACTCCAAACTGAATGTCAGAATGGGAAAGAAAGGTGGGCTACAACAGCAGAAGACCCCACCGGGTACCACTCATCTCCACTACAAATAGGAAAAAGAGGCTACAATTTGCACGAGCTCACCAAAATTGGACTGTTGAAGACTAGAAAGATGTTGCCTAGTCTGATAAGTCTCGATTTCTGTTGAGACATTCAAATGGTAGAGTCCGAATTTGGCGTAAACAGAATGAGAACATGTATTCATCATGCCTTGTTACCACTGTGCAGGCTGGTGGGGGTGGTGTAATGGTGTGGGGGATGTTTTCTGGGCACACTTTAGGCCCCTTAGTGCCAATTGGCCATCGTTTAAATGCCACAGGCTACCTGAGCATTGTTTCTGACCATGTCCATCCCTTCATCACCACCATGTACCCATCCTCTGATGGCTACTTCCAGCAGGATAATGGACCATGTCACAAAGCTCGAATCATTTCAAATTGGTTTCTTGAACATGACAATGAGTTCACTGTACTAAAATGGCCCCCACAGTCACCAGATCTCAACCCAATAGAGCATCTTTGGGATGTGGTGGAACGGGAGCTTCGTGCCCAGGATGTGCATCCCTCAAATCTCCATCAACTGCAAGATGCTCTCCTATCAATATGGGCCAACATTTCTAAAGAATGCTATCAGCACCTTGTTGAATCAATGCCATGTAGAATTAAGGCAGTTCTGAAGGCAAAAGGGGGTCCAACACCATATTAGTATGGTGTTCCTAATAATTCTTTAGGTGAGTGTATATATATATATATATATATATATATATATTTATGTTTGGAAAAAATAACCAGCAGCACCACCAAGCCAAAAAACAAAGTAAAAAGGGTGCACTGCCCGAGTATGGTAACTGGTGCTTACCCACTAATACGGAATAAAGAAATCGGACTGCACTCCAAAAAAGCTTCAGTGAAAAAGGATTTATTCACCCATGAGGTGGCACAAGCGACGTTTCGGCTTGAGAAAGGCTCATATGTGAGCCGAAACGTCGCTTGTGCCACCTCATGGGTGAATAAATCCTTTTTCACTGAAGATTTTTTGGAGTGCAGTCCGATTTCTTTATTTATATTTATATATATATATATAAATATAAAAAACATACTGTCCTCTGTAGTATATATATATATATATATATATATATATATATAGTATACTGTCCTCTGTAGTGTTAATTACTTTACACAGTTTAGTGTCATCTGCAATAATTTATATTTTACTGTGCAAGCCTTCTACAAGATCATTAATAAATATATTGTAGAGAAAATGGCCCAGTACTGACCCCTGAGGTACTCCACCAAGTGACAGTGTGTGAAGGAGAAAATGCACCCCAGTATATGTTCCCCTTTTTGCAAACACCCCATATGTGCTTGTAGCCTGTTGTATTGGCACACAGCAGGTCTCTAGAGGCAAAGTGCAAAATATGTTTTTTGCAGGCCTGAATAAACAGACATGTATTTTAGTGCCATGTTGCATTAAATACATTTTCTGAGGTCCCCAGAAATAAAAAACCCCAAGAAGTGACCCCATTTCGGAAAGAGCACCTCCGTACGAACATTTTAAGTGGTGCAAAGGGTACTTTTCAGCAAACAGGTGACTCTCAGAAGGCAGAAATACTAGAGAAAGGTTTTCAAAGCACACAGTTGTAAAAATGAAAAATTACTAGCAAACCCCAATTTTTCACTTTCACAAGGGGTTAAAGGGGAAAATGCACCCCAGTATATGTTTCCCATTTTCTCCCTATTCTGGAAACACCCTATATTTGCTTGTAGCCTGCTGTATAGGCGCACAGCAGGGCTCTAGAGGCAAACTGCAAAAAATGTTTTTTGCAGTCCTGAATAAACAGACATGTATTTTAGGTGCCATGTCGCATGTTAAAAAAAAATCCTGAGGTCCCTAGAAACTAAAAACCCCAAGAAGTGACCCCATTTTGAAAATAGCACCCCCGTACGAACATTTTAAGTGGTGGAAAGGGTACTTTTCAGCAAACGGGTGTCTCACAGAAGGCAGAAACACTTGTTCAAGGTTTTCAAAGCACATATTTGTGAAAATGAAAAATTACTAGCAGACCCCAAATTTTCACTTTCACAAGGGGTTAAAGGAGAAAATGCACCCCAGTATATTCCCCATTTTCTCCCCATTCAGGAAACACCCCATATGTGCTTGTAACCTGCTGTATGGGCGCACAGCAGGGCTCTAGATGCAAACTACAAAATATGGATTTTTGCAGGCCTGAATAAACCGACATGGATTTTAATGCCATGTCGCATTAAATACATTTCCTGAGGTCCCCAGAAATGAAAAACCCCAAGAAGTGACCCCATTTCGGAAAGTGCGACCCCGTATGAACATTTTAAGTGGTAGAAAGAGTACTTTCCAGCAAAAAGATGACTCACAGAAGGCAGAAATACTAGAGAAAGGATTTCAAAGCACACATTTGTAAAAATGAAAAATTACTAGCAGACCCCAATTTTTCACTTTCACATGAGGTTAAAGGAGAAAATGCACCCCAGCATATATTTCCCATTTTATCCCCATTCTGGAAACACCCTATATCTGCTTTTAACCTGCTGTATGGGCGCACAGCAGGGCTCTAGAGGCAAACTGCAAAAAAAAAATTTTTGTAGGCCTGAATAAACAGACATGTATTTTAGGTGCCATGTCGCATGTTAAAAAATTCCTAAGGTCCCTAGAAATTAAAAACCCTAAGAAGTGACTCCATTTTGGAAAGAGCAGCCCTGTACGTACATTTTAAGGGGTTTAAAGGGCACTTGTGATCAAACAGGTGTATTATATAAATTAATATGTAGTGGTTGGTGAAAAGCAAACATGTAAGCGCTGTGGACAAAATCAGTTATAAGGTAGTAAAATTACAGGGTACATCAAGGATGAAATGAATCCATGGATGCGTGATAGATTTTGAAACAATCCTTGATGCACAGGCCAGGTTTTTCAGGGTAGGTTTCGCAATGGTGAATGGTGTCTATCCTTATCCCCCTTTTGGAACACACCCTGCGTCTTTTTTGGGTCCTTCCCTTTCTCGCTGTTTGGGGGACTTCACCAGGAAAATTTTGCCCTGGCACGACTCGGTCACCGTAAGGCTACTTTCACACTAGCGTTCGGGCGGATCCGTTCTGAACGGATCCGCTCATATTAATGCAGACGGAGGCTCCGTTCAGTACGGATCCGTCTGCATTAATAACTTTAAAAAAATTCGCAAGTGCGCAAGTGCGAAAGTAGCCTGCGCGGATCCATTCAGACTTTCAATGTAAAGTCAATGGGGACGGATCCGCTTGAAGATTGAGCCACATTGTGGCATCTTCAAACGGATCCGTCCCCATTGACTTACATTGAAAGTCTGGACGGATCCGCACGGATCCGCACGCCTCCGAACGGCCAGGCGGACACCCGAACGCTGCAAGCAGCGTTCAGCTGTCCGCCTGTCCGTGCGGAGGCGAGCGGAGCGGAGGCTGAACGCCGCCAGACTGATGCAGTCTGAGCGGATCCGCCTCCATTCAGACTGCATCAGGGCTGGACGGCTGCGTTCGGGTCCGCTTGTGAGCTCCTTCAAACGGAGCTCACGAACGGAAACCCGAACGCTAGTGTGAAAGTAGCCTAACTTGCAGAAGTACTGGGGGCCCTCGATTGCTTGGTTAGAAATAATTAGGGCCTTTATCACCACCTCTTGAAACTGTAGAATTGTTCTTGTACAGCGCCATCTGTACATGGTGCACGGCCAGCTTTTTGTACCACACTTTTGTTTTTCGTGTGGCATTGTAGGGCTTCAGAACTTGATCTGAAAGATCAATCCCCCCAAATGTTTATTGTAGTCCAGGATGCAGTCTGCCTTGAGGACAGTGGTTGTGGTACCACGTTCAGCGGCAGGGGAGCTGGTGTTAGTGTGAATGGAGAGCACGGCTTTCTCCTTTTCTTAGTGGTTGCCCTACCAGGGATCTAGGGAGGCCTCTCTAATTTTTGCGTACTGTGCCGCACGCCACAGTACCTCTGGAAGCTAGAGACTGGAATAGTAGGAGACTCGTGTAGTAATTATCCACGTAGAAATGGTAACCCTTAAGTCCCACACTTTCTTCCCACTAACTCCTAGGATGGGGGGGGGGGGAGCATTCTGGGGGTTCAGTCTTGGTGTCCCTCCCTTCGTAAACCCAGAACTTGTGAGTGTACCCAGAGCTACTCTCACAGATTTTATACATTTTTATGAACCTGCTTGCTGGGCAGGTACTGGTGGAATCTTATCCTCCCTTAAGTAATAGAGATTTGTCTACGCAGACATTTTATTATAGGGTGTACACTTCTGAAAACGTTGCGTTAAAGTGGTCAAGGATGGGCCTAATTTTGTACAGACGGTCAAATGCGGGGTCATTCTGGGGTGGGCATTGTGCATTATCATTGTAATGAAAAAATTTCAGTATTGCTTGGAATCGATTACGGGCCATGGCACTACTGTAAATTGGAGTGGGGTACAAGACATCCACATTCCAATACTGAGTAATCTTAGTTTTTTTAACAACGCCCATATGCAGCAAAAGCCCCCAAAAGGTCATCATCTCTGCTGCATTTATTGGGGTCCAACCTAGGGGTCTAGCATAGGGCGATGTGGGGTTCTGGTAAATAAATTGCTGGGATTATAAATTTGTTTGGGTTACCATCAAAATTATAAAATCTTCAGAGAAAAAGATTTTAAAACTATTTCAGTGAAGCACGCACAATCTATCTGAATTCCTGAGCTGGCCACAAACTCAGGAATTTGGGGCTGATAATCGTCAGGGGGGTAGGGTCCATATGGGGTCACTCTGGGGGGGGTGTCCCTGCTGCTATGCAGGGGCGCCTTCTAGAGGGTCCCTCATCACCAGATGATGATGATGAGGGGGTAGAGGAGTAGAAGAAAGGGGCATCCGGCATCCTCTTCTCCCTCACTGGCCGACTCAGTATCAGAGGCAAGATATGCGTATGCCTCTTGAGCTGAGTAAACTCGTTGGGACGGACGGGCCATTTTTATTTTATTGGGGTGAAATGTGTAAAACTTTATTTAGTTTGGGGTGTGTTTGAGGTGCTTTCACATGTGAAGGAGCTTGTAATAAATTAGAAAATTAATTTAGGGAGAAAAAAAAAAGGAGAAAAATTTTTTGCAAAAAATAATAATTATTTTCTGCACAAAAAAAGTATCTTCTGCACAAAAAATAAAAAAACTGTGAAAACTGAGCAGACGTGATCAGTGGTTGCAAAATGCACGCATGCAGATGGTGCGTTCGTGCAAAATCTTAAACTGAAACTAACATAATAAATTACAGTTTTTGGTATAAATTATATTTCTACATGGCAAATAATTGACTAGCAGGTGTAGTAGAGTAATAGAAACCCAACAGTCATGACATGCATGCTGCTGATTCTCTGTTATTCACTCACTTATTGAAAAGGGGATGTTCAAAATAAAGGCAGTGTGGAGTTCAATGAGTGAGGTCATTCATTCTTTGAAAAACAGCTGGCAGTTATTGCCCTTATTTAAGGAAGGAAAGCAGCAAATGTTGTACATGCTAATTACAGTGCATTTCTGTCTGAAATTCAAAGGAAAATGGGTTGTTCCAGACATTGTTCAGAAGAACAGCGTACCCTGATTAAAAAGTTGATTGGAGAGGGGAAAACATATAAAGAAGTACAGAAAATAGGCTGCTTATCTAAAATGACCACAAATGCTTTAAAATGGCAACCAAAACCTGAAAGACGTGGAAGAAAGCGAAAAACTACCATTCAAATAGATAGAAGAATAGACAAAATGGCAAGGAATCAGCCAACAATCAGCTCCAGGAAGATCAAAGGTCTTAGGCCTCTTTCACACTTGCGTTGTCCGGATCCGGCGTGTACTCCACTTGCCGGAATTACACGCCGGATCCGGAAAAACGCAAGTGAACTGAAAGCATTTGAAGACGGATCCGTCTTCAAAATGCTTTCAGTGTTACTATGGCACCCAGGACGCTATTAAAGTCCTGGGTGCCATAGTAGTAGTGGGGAGCGGGGGAGCAGCATACTTACCATCCGTGCGGCTCCCGGGGCGCTCCAGAATGACGTCAGAGCGCCCCATGCGCATGGATCATGTGATCCATGCGATCACGTCATCCATGCGCCTGGGGCGCCCTGACGTCACTCTGGAGCGCCCCGGGAGCCGCACAGACGGTAAGTATGCTGCTCCCCGCTCCCCACTACAGTTTACCATGGCTGCCAGGACTTTAGCGTCCCGGCAGCCATGGTAACCATTGAGAAAAAGCTAAACGTCGCATCCGGCAATGCGCCGAAACGACGTTTAGCTTAAGGCCGGATCCGGATCAATGCCTTTCAATGGGCATTCATTCCGGATCCGGCCTTGCGGCAAGTGTTCCGGATTTTTGGTCGGAGCAAAAAGCGCAGCATGCTGCGCTATTTGCTGCGGCCAAAAAACGTTCCGTTCCGGAACGGAAGACATCCTGATGCATCCTGAAGGACGGACTGTCCATTCAGAATGCATTAGGATAATCCTGATCAGTATTCTTCCGGCATAGAGCCCTGACGACGGAACTCTATGCCGGAAGACTATAACGCAGGTGTGAAAGGGCCCTAAAGTTACCTGTTAGTACTGTTACAAATAGAAGACGCCTATGTGAAGCCAAGCTATCTGCAAGAAGCCCCCGCAAAGTCCCACTGTGGCCCCGCAAAGTCCCACTGTGGAAAAAAAAACATGTGCTGAAGAGGTTACAATTTGCCAAACAGCACATTGACCGGCCTAAAGAGACATTTTTTGGACTGATGAAAGTAAGATTGTTCTTTTTGGGTCTAGTGGCCGAAGACAGTTTGTCAGATGACCCCCAAACACTGAATTCAAGCCACAGTACACTGTGAAGACAGTGAAGCATGGTGTCGCAAGCATCATGATATGGGGATGTTTCTCATACTACAGGGTTGGGCCTATTTATCGCATACCAGGGATCATGGATCAGTTTGAATACATCACAATACTTGAAGAGGTCATGCTGCCTTATGCTTAGGAGGAAATACCCTTGAAATGGGTGTTCCAAAAAGACAACAACCCCAAACACACCAGTAAACGTGCAACATCTTGGTTCCAGACCAACAAGATTGACGTTATGGAGTGGCCAGCCCAATCCCCGGATCTTAATCCAATAGAAAACTTGTGGGGTGACATAAAAAATGAAGTTTCTGAGGCAAAACCAAGAAATAGAGAAGAACTGTAGAATGTAGTCCAATCATCCTGGGCTGGAATACCTGTTCACAGGTGCCAGAAGTTGGTTGACTCCATGCAACACAGATGTACAGCAGTTCTCAAAAACAGCGGTTGTACAACTAAATATTAGTTAAGTGATTCAAAGGAAAGCAAAATATTCAAACATTTTTCAGTTTATATAGTGAATGTTTAAATTTGTAAAGAAGAATACAAACACTGCTATTTTTTAAACAGTCTAATATTCACTTTTCTTAAAAAAATTTTAGAGGAACAACACAAATTTGATATATTTATATATTTTGCATTATGTTTTGATTTGGAATAGAATGTGTAGTGTTCCCAATGCATTTGTGTGTATGGAAATAAAAGCTATTAGAATGATTTTGAGCTTTATTCACTTTTTTTTAAACACACTGCTATTATTTTGAACACAACTGTATATAAAACTAACTACCTACCACTAACTGCAACTCTTTTTTTCCCACCAAAAAATGAAAAAAAAACTAAACTCAAAAATGAGCACACTACTTATCGGTGCTCTGCAGCACGCATGCACGCACATAGATCGTGCGTGCGTGCAAAAACTGTAGTATAAA
Organism: Bufo gargarizans; assembly: GCF_014858855.1. Taxonomy (NCBI): domain Eukaryota; kingdom Metazoa; phylum Chordata; class Amphibia; order Anura; family Bufonidae; genus Bufo; species Bufo gargarizans. Next base: position 157,314,058 of record NC_058087.1, on the reverse strand, counting down.
AATTTACTACAGTGGTTAATACGTGAACACTGGCTAAAAATTAAACTTATAGCTATACACTCACCTAAAGAATTATTAGAAATGTTGGCCCATATTGATAGGATAGCATCTTGCAGTTGATGGAGATTTGAGGGAAGCACATCCAGGGCACGAAGCTCCCGTTCCACCACATCCCAAAGATTCTCTATTGGGTTGAGATCTGGTGACTGTGGGGGCCATTTTAGTACAGTGAACTCATTGTCATGTTCAAGAAACCAATTTGAAATGATTCGAGCTTTGTGACATGGTGCATTATCCTGCTGGAAGTAGCCATCAGAGGATGGGTACATGGTGGTCATGAAAGGATTGACATGGTCAGAAACAATGCTCAGGTAGCCTGTGGCATTTAAACGATGGCCAATTGGCACTATGGGGCCTAAAGTGTGCCCAGAAAAAATCCCCCACACCATTACACCACCACTACCAGCCTGCACAGTGGTAACAAGGCATGATGGATACATGTTCTCATTCTGTTTACGCCAAATTCGAACTCTACCATTTGAATGTCTCAACAGAAATCGAGACTCATCAGACCAGGCAACATTTTTCCAGTCTTCAACAGTCCAATTTTGATGAGCTCGTGCAAATTGTAGCCTCTTTTTCCTATTTGTAGTGGAGATGAGTGGTACCCGGTGGGGTCTTCTGCTGTTGTAGCCCATCCGCCTCAAGGTTGTGCGTGTTGTGGCTTCACAAATGCTTTGCTGCATACCTCGGTTGTAAGGAGTGGTTATTTCAGTCAACCTTGCTCTTCTATCAGCTTGAATCAGTCGGCCCATTCTCCTCTGACCTCTAGCATCAACAAGGCATTTTCGCCCACAGGACTGCCGCATACTGGATGTTTTTTTGTCTTTGTAAACCCTAGAAAGGGTTGTGCGTGAAAATCCCAGTAACTGAGCAGATTGTGAAATACTCAGACCGGCCCGTCTGGCACCAACAACCATGCCAAGCTCAAAATTGCTTAAATCACCTTTCTTTCCCATTCTGACATTCAGTTTGGAGTTCAGGAGATTGTCTTGACCAGGACCACAACCCTACATGCATTGAAGCATCTGCCATGTGATTGGTTGACTAGATAATCGCATTAATGAGAAATAGAACAGGTGTTCCTAATAATTCTTTAGGTGAGTGTATATATAGAAATATAGAGCTCTATATATATTTATATAAACCCCTAACTACAATTTTTTCTTTTTGACCAAAATAAAGGAAAAATTGGCAAAAAAATTAACACAGACAAAAAAAAGTCGCACACACAAAAAGTTGTGCAGAGCTGGAAAATTGCAAAAAAGGAATAAAAAAGCAAAAACAAAAAACACACGGATCAAATGGCGTCCATAAAGAAAGGGCGGGGGACGGGAAGGGACAGGGATGGAGGGTCGTTTAGAGATCTAGAAACTGCTGCAAATGGTAAACACAAAACTTCCAGCAGTTCCAGATTCTTCTTAACAGGAACAATTAAAGTCGCATTGGTGGTGCACCACAAACCCCAGCAAGCCAACCAGCGTAGAGGGGCACACAACCTTTCTGCATGCAGTCACCAGCTAGAATGGCTGCATGCAGGGAAGTTCCGCCCTTTCCTGTGCAGCTGTAGCGCTGCCATTGGCTGGAGTGTTGTTCCAGCCAATAGCAGCGCTGGCAGGGAACACCAAACACTGGTGTCCCCTGCCTGACCCAGGGGGGACAGGTGTTGACAATTTCAGCACCAGTCACACCTGTACAAACCATGTTCCACCCTCCTGCAGCTTCCTGGATGAATGAAAAATCATCTGGAACTGCGATTGGCCGGTCTGCAGAAATCGGCCAATCGCAGAGATCGATGTTGCGGGGGGGGGGGGGGGGGGGAGCAGAAAAACCTCCCTGTACCCCTAGGGAAGATGGCTACCTGCCGTCCTGAGCAGCCATCATCACCCGGTCACCGAGCGATTTCGGTCAGGGACCAGGTGAACACAGCGCTGTAGCTATACTGCGCTGGTATTTTGCACCTAGTGCACCTAGCCGTACAGCTACGGCGCTGGTAGCGACAGGTTAAACTTAACGGCCTATAGTTATAGTTTCAGGGCTCTGTTTTTGGACCCTTTTTGAATATTGACGATACTTAATTCTATTAGGGTACGGGGGTGTATGCCATCTGGTCCTGGCGATTTGTCTATTTTAATCTTTTTAAGGCTACTTTCACACTCACGTTTTGGCTTCAGTTTTACCCTAATGCATTCTGAATGTAAAAGGATCCGCTCAGAATGCATTAGTTTTCCTCCAATCAGTCTCCATTCCGCTCTAAAGGCGGAGACCAAAACGCTGCCCGCTTGACGAAACTGAGCCAAATCCGTTTTCTTTGACACAATTTGACACAATAGGAAACTGATCCATCTCCCATGAACTTTCAATGAAGTTCATGATGGATCCGTCTTGGCTATGTTACAGATAATACAAACGGATCCGCTCATGATGGATGCATGCGGTTGTTTTATTATAATGGATCCGTTTTTGCAGATCCATGACAGATCTGCCCAAATTGCGAGTGTGAAAGTAGCCTAAGACGCCGCCGCTGTACTTCTTCCAGGGTCAGAAAGGGCAATCTTAATGCGGAATTTACTTTTACATTCTGCATTTCATCTGTTTATTTTCTTCAGTGAATACAGTGGAGAAAAAATATATTTCTCCTCATTTTTGTCTGCAACCCTTCACCCCCCCCCCCCCATTACTCTGTAAAGGGCCGACACCTTTAGATTTATACTTATACTTACCATTTATATAATTGAAGAACATTTTAGGGTTAGGCTACTTTCACACTCGCATTTTGGGCAGATCCGTCATGGATCTACAAAAACGGATCCATTACAATAATACAACTGCATGCAGCCGTTATGAACGGATCTGTTTGTATTATCTGTAACATAGCCAAGACAGATCTGTCATGAACTCCATTGAAAGTCAATGGGAGACGGATCCATTCTCTATTGTGCCAAATTGTGTCAGAGAAAACTGATCTGTCCCCATTGACTTACATAGTGTGCCAGGACAGATCTGTTTGGCTCAGTTTCGTCAAGCGGACCGCAAACCGCTGCAGGCAGCGTTTTGGTCTCCGTCTCCAGAGCGGAATGGAGACCGATCGGAGGGAAACTTATGCATTATAAGCAGATAATTTTCCATTCAGTATGCATTAGGGCAAAACTGATCAGTTTTGGACCGCTTTTGAGAGCCCATGACGGATCTCCCAAATGGAAAGCCAAAACGCAAGTGTGAAAGTCTTATTTTTACTCTCTTTGGCAATTAATATCTCAGTCTCTAGTTTGGTTGCTTTTATTAGACTTTTGCATATTCAATTTTTTTTTTCCTTATAGTTTTTCAATGCTTCCTCATTTCCCTCCTGTTTTAGTGATTTAAATGCTTTCTTTTTGTGAAATTATTGCTTTTTATTTACAATTCTATTCATGCACATTGTTTTTTTTATTGTTCCTTAATGTTTTATTCCCAGAAGGTATGTACCTCTTACAATTAGATTTTAGGATGGTTTTAAAAAGATCCCATTTTGTGGCTGTATTTTTATTTTTGAGGACTTTCTTCCGGCTAGTTAGGCCTATGGCCTACTAGTTGGCTAAATTTTGCTTTTTCGAAGTTTGGTATTTTTGTTCCTCCCTGTAGAAACGCTCTCTTGAATGATAATTGGAAGGTTATTACTTTATGGTCACTATTTCCCAGGTGTCCCCCAACCTGCACATCTGTTCTGTCAGGCCTATTGGTTAATACTAAGTCCAGTATGGCCGTCCCTCTAGTTGGGTCCTGAACCAGTTGGGAGAGGTAATTGTCTTTGGTTATTGCCAAGAACCTGTTTCCCTTATGAGATATACAAGTTTCAGTTTCCCAGTCTATATCTGGGTAGTTGAATCCCCCCATAATAACCACCTCATTATGATTTGCCGCCTCGTCTATCTCATTTAGTAGTAGATTTTCTGTGGACTCTGGTATATTAGGTGGTTTATAATAAACTCCTATTAGTATTTTTTTTATAGTTTTTTTCCTCCATGTATTTCTACCCACAGTGACTCCACATGTTCATGTTCCTCACTTATATCTTCTCGGACTGTGGGCTTTAGACCGGACTTTACATAAAGGCAGACCCCTCCCCCTCTCCGGTTTTGGCGATCCTTTCTAAACAGACTGTAACTCTGTACATTAACTGCCCAGTCATAGTCATCATCCAGCCACGTCTCAGTTATTCCCACTATGTCATAGTCTTCCTCACACATCACTAATTCCAGTTCCCCAGTTTTATTAGGGTACTTTCACACTAGCAGCATGAACCAACGCATAAAAATACATAAAAATACATAGGTTCCGGCGGGTGAACAGCCTGTCGAATCAGTCCTGCCACTAGTGCACACATGCCCACGGACTACTGCTCCGGCCCCATTAACTAACTATGGGGGCGGGGCGGAGTTCCGGCGGCAGCACGGCAGCGCACGCCGAGAGGCCGCTGGAATAAAAGTACTACATATCGAACTTTTATTCCGGCCTCTCAGCGTGCGCTGCCGTGCTGCCGCTGGAACTCTACCCCGCCCCCATTATAGTCAATGGGACCGGAGAGGTAGACCGGGGGCACGCATGCACTAGCGGCAGGACGGATCCGACAGCCTGCCGGACTCCCTTGCCGCTAGTGTGAAACTAGCCTTAGTCAGGCTTCTGGCATTAGTATACATACAATTGAGACTTTATGTATATTTTTTATCCTACACCTTTCCTTATGAACTGTTCTAGTCCCTCCTTCCATTCCTCCCCCAGTCCCACTACCTTGCCCCCGGTCTCTATCTGCACTATCTTCCCACCCTATAATGTAAGTACCCTACCCCCAGTCCCTAGTTTAAACACTCCTCCAACCTTCTAGACATCTTCTCCCCCAACACAGCTGCCCCTTTCCTATTGAGGTGCAGCCTATCCCTACAATAGAGCCTGTAGCTGACAGAGAAGTTGGCCCAGTTCTCCAGGAACCCAAACCCCTCCTTCCTACACCAGTTCTTGAGCCACTTGTTAACCTCCCTAATCTCCCGGTGCCTTTCTTGTGTGGCTCTTGGTGCCAAAAAATGATGCTCATCCTTCAAATATCAAGGTTTCAAATCATTATGTAGCCTGTAAAGGGTCACGATGTTTTAAAAAAAAAGTGGTTGCCCTACTTGCACACTATAGGGAAAAGCCCTAGCCTATCCAGTGGCCAAGACCATGGTAGCATCCATAGGCACACATACGCTGCAGCTCCCATCCTGGCCACCTCCTATCTGCGCTGCAGCGGTGGCCATGACCCCTGGATACAAGAAGTGTATAATGTGCTGGAAAATTGAAGGAGACAATATGGACAATCACAATACATTAGTAAGTGCCTCGTATTAACTTTGTCTACACGATAAATGCCATTTACTGAAGTGAGACAACCCCTTTAACAGGTAAAATTAGCTTGGTCATTAAGGGGTTAGACACCAAATTTTGATAAAGTGCATATTACCATTTCTGTGTCAAAAGAATACCGTATCAGACTACATTGATTTTGCTTTATATGTGTGTTCAGGTGCTCCAGACTATATTATTCACCAAATTCAAGTACAGTGCGCCAATTATGTGAATTTCACATGTTCACGGTAAATTTACAACTGTCAGCAAGATGACACAAATACGCCTGGTTGTTCTTTACCAAATGCAGGAATGAGGACACCTGCTGGTCATTTCTGGAATTACAAATACTGCATAACGGGATCTTTATCACACACTATGCAGAGCAGGACCGAAACACAGAACAACAGAAAATATTTCCATTATACCTTATTGTGATGGAGGGTCCACGCCTGGTTTTCTATAACACTTACTAATGTAAAACACTGTTGTGTGAAAAAGGCTACTTTCACATTAGCGTTTTTTGCGGATCCGTCATGGATCTGCAAAAACACTTCCTTTGCAATAATACAGCCGCATGAACGGATCCGGTTGTATTATGTCTTCTATAGCCATGAGGGATCCGTCATGAACACCATTTAAAGTCAATGGGGGATGGATCCGTTTTCTATTGTGTCAGAGAAAACGGATCCGTCCCCATTGACTTACATTGTGTGTCAGGACAGATCCGTCTTGCTCCTCACCACATCGTGGACAGAAAAACGCTGCTTGCAGCGATGTGGACGCAACCAAATGGAATGGAATACATTTTGGTGCACTCCGTTTCGTTCAGTTTTGTCCCTATTGACAATGAATGGGGACAAGACTGAAGCGTTTTCTTCCGCTATTGAGATCCTATGACGTATCTCAATAGCGGAATTGAAAATGCAGATGTGAAAGTAGCCTAAGACCTAACCCCTCACGGACACGACCATATTTTTTTATCTGTCTGCTTCCTGCTGTTTTTGCGGATAGCACACTGACCCATTCATTTCTATGGAGGTGATGCACACCTGTATTTTGTATGGATCTGTGTGGCTGCAGGTCCTATTCTTCTCCGTATTGCAGACAAAAAAAGTCATTTCTATTCATGGGAGTGAGTAAAATGTGGAATGCACACAAAAGCTTGTTTACTGACCAAAATACGGACTGGAGCCTCAGCCTGTAATCACACATGCAGTATTAATGCAGTTTTTTTTTTTAAACACCGGAGTGGATACAAATGGTCAAGGCTGAAGCTCAGCCTGCGTTTGTGGGAGGGGCGAAGGAGGCCTATATAGCGCCGCCCCGCTTTTCATCATGGACGCCGCACTCTTACGTGACATCCCATCTGAGTTCCGTGTCTCCTGCGCACGCCGCCGCTCGGCCTACTTCGCTGCCGCCCGATTCTCGCTGCCGCCTGATCCGCACTGACTCCCGCTACATCTTCTCACCCTCCGGTAAGCTCGCGGCGCCTGGAGCTGCTCCCCGTTCTGGGAGCCTCAGCGCCCGTTTCTTCCAACATACTTGCCGTCCTCTCGCGATACTTGGCCCCCGCCTCCCGCTTGGTCTCCTGGGCAATGCCGGCCGCGTCTTCCGGCTAGCTCCGAGTCTTTTCCAGCAGGTCGGCAGTACAGAGGATTGTTTAACAGTAGGCAATGATGGGGATGTAAACACACAAGCGCTTAGTATATAATACAGAACACCATCATTCCCTAAATGCAACTGTGCGTTGTCAGATCAGCTGATAAGGAGGTTATAAGATAAGAAGAGCTGCTGGTATCTATAGTTCATTAGAGAGGGATGTTGTCCTTCACATCACAAATGGAAAATTACAAGCCATGGCAGAAACACCCAAAAGCTGCCCCAGCCCCCCCCCCCCAAAAAAAACAAACAAAAAAAAAAACCTCAAATGATTCACCAGGTTTCATATGAACCACTACCCATTTCATTATCCATATTTTGTAACTGTTCAAGCATATTGCGTTAACGCATCACATATACCAGGTACATGCAATTCCCTTGCATTACTTCGCAGTCACATTTAATCCATATCTACATTCTGGGCGCCGACTCATTTTGCCGTACGCTTACGTCCATGCTGAGTTGCCTGACGCGCATCCTGAACATGTTAGGTTCCTTTCTCTGACACGCATCAGAGAGAGAGAGAGAGAGAGAGAAAAAAATAAAATAATGTTATTTTCCTGACACGCATCAGGTTCGTCTGGTCCGGTATCTGGAATTATATACATAACAAAAAAGTGTGAAACAACTGAAAATATGTCATATTCTAGGTTCTTCAAAGTAGCCACCGTTTGCTTTGATTACTGCTTTGCACACTCTTGGCATTCTCTTGATGAGCTTCAAGAGGTAGTCCCCTGAAATGGTTTTCACTTCACAGGTGTGCCCTGTTAGGTTTAATAAGTGGGATTTCTTGCTTTATAAATGGGGTTGGGACCATCAGTTGCGTTGTGGAGAAGTCGGGTGGATACACAGCTGATAGTCCTACTGAATAGACTGTTAGAATTTGTATTATGGCAAGAAAAAAGCAGCTAAGTAAAGAAAAATGAGTGGCCATCATTACTTTTAGAAATGAAGGTCAGTCAGTCCGAAAAATTGGGAAAACTTTGAAAGTGTCCCCAAGTGCAGTCACAAAAACCATCAAGCACTACAAAGAAACTGGCTCACATGCGGACCGCCCCAGGAAAGGAAGACCAAGAGTCACCTCTGCTGCCGAGGATAAGTTCATCCGAATCACCAGCCTCAGAAATCGCAGGTTAACAGCAGCTCAGATTAGAGACCAGGTCAATGCCACACAGAGTTCTAGCAGCAGACACATCTCTAGAACAACTGTTAGGAGGAGACTGTGTGAATCAGGCCTTCATGGTAGAATATCTGCTAGGAAACCACTGCTGAGGACAGGCAACAAGCAGAAGAGACTTGTTTGGGCTAAAGAACACAAGGAATGGCCATTAGACCAGTGGAAATCTGTGCTTTGGTCTGATAAGTCCAAATTTAAGATCTTTGGTTCCAACCACCGTGTCTTTGTGCGACGCAGAAAAGGTGAACGGATGGACTCTACATGCCTGGTTCCCACCGTGAAGCATGGAGGAGGTGGTGTGATGGTGTGGGTGTGCTTTGCTGGTGACACTGTTGGGGATTTATATTTAAAATTGAAGGCATACTGAACCAGCATGGCTACCACAGCATCTTGCAGCGGCATGCTATTCCATCCGAAATGCCATGCCTGCTCCTGATTAAACTAATGAGACCACACTGTTTAGTCAGTCTGTATTATTAATGGTCGCTTAGTATTGAAGATGCTACTTGTCCATTAACAATGCAGATCGACAAAACAATAGGGCCTTGTTACTTTAGTTAGAGCTCACAGCGGGTAGTGCAGCCATGCAATACTGAAACGCAGTACAGCTGCATCGCAAGCATCACACAACCATGCCTTGTGGTCTCACCTATGACTGTGTGCCGGCCGGTGCCGTTACTTGATTGGGTCCCCAATCCTGATGATACGGAGCTGAAGACCACGGAATCACACAGAGTGCTTCTGTGGCATTTCGGTCCGTGCCTCCGCACTGCAAAAAGTAGATCTATAATTTTTTTTGCTGTGCGGAAGGATCACGAACTCGTTCAAGTTGAATGGATCTGCATCCGTCTGCTCCAGCCATACGGACGTGCCTGTGCATTGGGGACTGCAATTTGGGGTCCCCAATGCCTGGAATGGCCGGCACACGTTCGTGTGCATTAAGGCCTAAAAGTTTGTTGCACCATTGTGTTTTGGCCAAGCCCCTGGTCCTTTTGTACTTGTTCATGCTTTTAGGGACACTCCTAACTTTGGCTCAAATCGCTTATGTATCTTTAAGAGCCAGGTGTATCATCATATGAGAAATTCAGGAGTCTCTGACGGGTATTGCAGTTTAGTTTCCTGCTTTCTATGTTTCTTGACTAATCGTAAAATTAAAGATTTTTTGATTACTGAACAAGGCGAGCTCTATAGCTTTGCATCTTATGAAGTCATCTCAAACCACTCTGAGAAGTGTCCACACTTTATCCATTGGCTACAAGCTTGATGTTTGTAATGCTGTTGTTCCAAAAATGCTGCAATAACGATGTAAATACACCCTCACACTACACAAGCTTCATACGGGTGTAAAGTTGCAAGAAAAAGTATATGAACCCTTTGGAATGATAGGGATTTCTGCACAAATTGGTCATAAAATGTGATCTGATCTTCAGCTAAGTCACAACAAAAGACAATCACAGTCTGCTTAAACTAATAACACACAAAGAATTAAATGTTACCATGTTTTTATTGAACACACCATGTAAACGTTCACAGTGCAGGGGGAAAAAGTATGTGAACCCCTAGACTAATGACATCTCTAAGAGCTAATTGGAGTGAGGTGTCAGCCAACTGGAGTCCAATCAATGAGATGAGATTGGAGGTGTTGGTTACAGCTGCCCTGCCCTATAGAAAACACACACCAGTTCTGGGTTTGCTTTTCACAAGAAGCATTGCCTGATGTGAAGGATGCCTCGCACAAAATAGCTCTCAGAAGACCTACGATTAAGAATTGTTGACTTGCATAAAGCTAGAAAGGGTTATAAAAGTATCTCCAAAAGCCTTGCTGTTCATCAGTCCACGGTAAGACAAATTGTCTATAAATGGAGAAAGTTCAGAACTGCTGCTACTCTCCCTAGGAGTGGCCGTCCTGTATAGATGACTGCAAGAGCACAGCGCAGACTGCTCCATGAGGTGAAGAAGTATCCTAGGGTGTCAGCTAAAGACTTACAAAAGTCTCTGGCATATGCTAACATCCCTGTTAGCGATCTACGATACGTAAAACACTAAACAAGAATGCATTTCATGGGAGGATACCACAGAGGAAGCCACTGCTGTGCAAAAAAAAACATTGCTGCACGTTTACAGTTTCCACAGAGCACCTGGATGTTCCACAGCAGTACTGGCAAAATATTCTGTGGACAGATGAAACCAAAGTTGAGTTGTTTGGAAGAAACACACAACACTATGTGTGGAGAAAAAGAGGCACAGCACACCAACATCAAAACCTCATCCAAACTGTGAAGTATGGTGGTGGGGGCATCATGGTTTGGGGCTGCTTTGCTGCGTCTGGGCCTGGACGGATTGCTATAATCAAAGATAAAATGTATTCCCAAGCTTATCAAGACATTTTGCAGGAGAACTTAAGGCCATCTGTCCACCAGCTGAAGGTTAACAGAAGATGGATGTTGCAACAGGACAACGACCCAAAGCATAGAAGTAAATCAACAACAGAATGGCTTGAACAGAAGAAAATACGCCTTCTGGAGTGGCCCAGTCAGAGTCCTGACCTCAACCCGATTGAGATGCTGTGGCATGACCTCAAGAAAGCGATTCACACCAGACATCCCAAGAATATTGCTGAACTGAAACAGTTCTGTAAAGAGGAATGGTCAAGAATTACTCCTGACCGTTGTGCACATCTGATCTGCAACTACAGGAAACGTTTGGTTGAAGTATATTGCTGCCAAAAGAGGTTCAACCAGTTATTAAATTCAAGGGTTCACATACTTTTTCCATCTGCACTGTGAATGTTTACATGGTGTGTTCAATAAAAACATGGTAACAATCAAACACCTCCCATCTCATCTCATTGATCGGACTCCAGTTGGCTGACACCTCACTCCAATTAGCTCTTGGAGATGTCATTAGTCTAGGGGTTCACATACTTTTTCCACCTGCACTGTGAATGGTTACATGGTGTGTTCAATAAAAACATGGTAACATTTAACTCTTTGTGTGTTATTAGTTTAAGCAGACTGTGATTGTCTATTGTTGTGACTTAGATAAAGATCAGATCACATTTTTTATGACCAATTTGTGCAGAAATCCATATCATTCCAAAGGGTTCACATACTTTTTCTTGCAACTGTATTTTTGTGCCCATATTACATCCTCAAAGCCAAGCCTGACAATGGGTCTGGTCACAAAAATGAATGGGTTCACAGGTTCTTGTGATGCTGTAAGTTCTGGTGAGCATTCACATGGTCACTGTAAGGCCCCTTGCAGACGAGCGTGTCCGGATTAGGTCCGGATGCGTTGCGAATGCATTCAGTGAAAAAGGCGCGATTTCGCAGTCAAAGTCATTCAGTTTTGCCTGCGATCATGGTCAGTTGTTCAGTTTTTATTGCACGGGTGCAATACATTTTGATGCGTTTTGTACGCGCGTGATAAAAAACTGAATGTATGCAAACATCTCTTAGCAACCATCCGTAAAAAACGCATAACATCCGCACTTGCTTGCAGATGTGATGCGTGAAAACCAACGCACATGTACACAGCCCCATTGATATGAATGGGTCCGGATTACGCATTGCACCCGCGCGGAATACTAGCTTGTGTGACGAATTAGGTCTGGATGCGTTCAGAGTGCGTTCAATGAAACTTGCACTATTTTGCAAGCAAGTTCAGTCAGCTTTGTCTGCAATTGCATTCAGTTGTTTAGTTTTTTCCGGACGAGTGCAATGCGTTTTGACATGTTTTTCATGTGCGTGATAAAATACTGAAGGTTTACAAACAACATCTCCTAGCAACCATCACTGAAAAACACATTGCATCTGCACTTGCTTCCGGATGCAATGCGTATTTCACTGAAGCCCCATTCACTTCTATAGGGCCAGGGCTGCGTGAAAATCGCAGAATATAGAATATGCTGCGTTTTTCACGCAATGCAGACCCATTGAGATTAATGGGTCAGGATTCAGTACGGGTGCTATGCGTTCACGTCATGCATTGCACCCGTGTGGAAAACTCACTCATTTGAAAGGGGCCTAACCCAGTAGATTACTGCTAAGAGTTAATTTACTGCCAAAAGTGTCAATGTATTATGTTATCCACCATGTAATCCCACATGACTGAATATAGGCAAGAAATAGTTAACATCTAGCAGACTCTTGGTATAGTTGCTGGGGTGATGTGCTGGTCACGCCCCTGCCTGGTTAGTTTTGTCTAGTTTAGAGGAGAATTTAGTTCAGGTTGTGGATGAAGCTACAGCTTGTGTGCCTGGCAGAAGCTGAAAGAGGATTTTCCTTCAAGAAAAATACCATTCCTGTGGAGTCAGAAGCTGCAAGGGCAAAAACAATTGTGCCAGAAAAGTAACCCTGAGAAAACTGTTTAGAACAAGTGCATGTGCAGGAACAGTACGGATAACCATGGACTTTGCTGCATGTGGAAAGGGTTGTAGCAGTGGCATGCCTAGGGTGTTTGGTACCCGGGGCGGGTCCTTTCTCTGGCACCCGCCCCCCCCCACCCCCCAAAACTTGACTACATACCTCTTACATCCAGGGACATCTCCTGTCATGTAGACCTTCTCTTTCCTGTTCTCCTCCGTTAGACCGCCATGACAAATTCTTTCAGCCGCATCTCGTCTCTACAGAGTTTGTAACACAGACACTTTAGATTTCTCAGTCTTTCCATCAACCTCCTCATCCTGCTGCCACCCCCAATCTAGTGCACGTTGTGCTCCCCAATACCCCAGGTACTATACTGCTGAAAAAATTGTGACCCCAGTAGACATAATTAGGGTAATTTATCAAACTGGTGTAACGTAGAACTGGAATTCCAAAAGAGCTGTCAAAAATGATAGGTGGAATCTGATTGGCTGCTATGGGCAACTAAGCCAGTTCTACTTTACACCAGTTTGATAAATTACACCAAATGTCCTTATAGCGTCCACAGCAGCTATAATGTCCCCTAGAGTGCCCCCAGTAATAATAACACCCTATATTGTGCTCCAGGTAATAATCCCTGTATAGTGTCCCCAAAAATAATAGAATTGCCCCTACAGTGCCTCCCCAATAACAACGCCCACCATGCTGCCTCCATATAGTAATTTACCCCACACTGCCCCATATAGTAATTTTCCCCACACTGCCCCCACACAGTAGTTTTCCACACACTTCCCCCCACAGTAATTTCCCCCACACTGCTCCCCACACAGTAATTTCCCCCACTTTTCCCCCCACATAGTAATCCCTCCCATAATAATTTCCCCCCACATAGTATCCCACCATAATATTTTTCCCCCACATGTCCTCCTGTGTGCCCCCGACATGTCCCCCAAAATTGGCAGATAAAATAAAAAAAGAAGGAACCCCCCCCCCCTAAAAGCTAAATACTCACCTGCCCTTGCAGAGGAGAGGAAGGCGTGCACACTTCACTGTATTGCTGCGTCCCGGCACAGGCACGCGCGATGACGTCATCACGCACGCCTGCGCTGGGTTTTTCACTACTGCATAGGCCTCAGGCCTACTAGGCCTGAAGCCTATGGCGGTGATCGGCGGCAGGGCAGGGAACTATGCGCTCCCGTGCCCCCCCGCAGTATGTGGGCGTGAGCGATCCAGCAATGAGTGCTTCCATCTGTATTGATGGAAGCGCTCATTGTTTCTGGCACCCCCTGAGAGCTGGCACCCAGGGCAGACCGCACCCCTGGCCCCCCCCTGGGCATTCCACTGGGTTGTAGCCTCTGTGCCTACTAGATTTTGAGAGGCTTGTACGCGTGTGGTCAATTTTGAAAGATTGCATAGTGTTTGGAGAGAGGGTCAGGCACTACTACTACAATTGCTGCTACCTACTGTATGCAAAGTCACTGGGAAAAGTAAGGCTCCAGCAAAAACGCTTCTGTTACTAATATTACAACCATCTGCATCCGTTTGAATGGATCCGGTTGTATTATCTTTAACAGATTTTTAACAAACGGATCCGTCATTAACTCCATTGAAAGTCAATGGGAGACTGAACCGTTTTCTATTGTGGCAGATTGTGTCGGAGAAAATTGACTTGCATTGGGGTCATGACGGATTTGTTTTGCTCCGCATCCCCAGGACGGAAAGTAAAATACAACATGTTGCGGATTGCTCTCCGGTCTGGGAACGCAACTAAACGGAACGGAATGCATTTTGGAGCATTCTGTTCCATTCAGTTCAGTTGATGATGAATGTGGACAAAACTGAAACATTTTGACGTAACTCAATACCGGAAAACTTTAATGGTAGTGTGAAAGTACCCTAAGCTGTGTGTTATACCCAAGAACTCTGCCTATTGCTGCTTTCTGCAGTGCAACTCTCATCATGCAGCGTCCTACTCGTGTACGGGGGCTCTGCAAAGTTTGTCATATTCATGTTATTTGTATATTTCTATGACTTAGCAGTAAAATCCCTGTTAACAGGCTGTTAGGTGCACTACACATATTCCACCACTAGATGGGGATAGCACTAATATATATATATATATATATATATATATATATGTAAAAGAGAAAATAGAGGACTGCACTCCAAATTGTGATGAAAATCCAAGCTGTATTATTCACCCATAATATGGCAAATCTTGCGACGTTTCAGCTCATACGAGCCTTCCTCAAGCATAGAGATAGTGAAAGTGAAGACTTATAAAGCATTTACAAATCGTGTCCCACCCATCGGGGTGTGGTTACAATTAATTTAAATTACAGACATATGATACAAATATAAAGTGCATATTTCCAAAGTGACTAGCGTCATATGTTCCATAATAGTAGGATACAATCCCCTTTATATAGAACAAGACATATACAAAACTTGATTCCAATTAGAATAATAAAATAGTGACAACATATTGGATAAGGATCATAGAAATGAAAACAAGGAAAGCCATGGAGCCCACATATACCGTCACGTTCCATGAGCGTCTTGATCTCCTCAGTGCGCATGCCCAGAATGACATCATCGTGTGAGTCACAATTTGACGATCGTGCGCATGCGTTCTGTAAGGTTTTCACTTATTAACGCCATTTTACTTAAGGGAGAATTGCCCTATAGATCCGTTCACATTCATCACATAGATGATAACTAGACATATTTACTCAAAGCAGTGACTGTAAAACGGAACAAATCAAAAGTATGTAGCGAGCCGCAGTAGGGATCTCCTACAAGAGCCAGTATCAGGACCGGGACCCCCACCTCTCGGAAGGGATACCGGACCATGGGGCCGTATATATGTCGGAGGGGGACATCTCCATGAACCCCGCCGACAACCATAGCCCATTTACTGGCAGAGAAAGCGGTCATAGAGGGGTTATCCCTCACCATTACAGTAACATCATCGCACTAGGGATTGATTGCATATCTGGAATAGCGCATAGAAGAGAGGACGCTGTAGTCGGTACTTGGCTGCATCGCTTCCAACAGGTTTAAAGTTCAGGGATCCACATCCAACACTGTGAAGATTAAAAAATTCTAAAAGGCAAAAAGAAATAGATACATTAAATTCCGAATTTCCATTCTGTTGCATTTGTAATTACACATAATTCTTTCACAAATCTCCTGCACTATTACATGTGTAGGGGAAAAGCATCACATACATGCAAGGGAAGCGGGAGCGTGCAACAGATCAACAGGCCCCTACCTAAACTCAGCATTTAAACCTCTAGGGTGCAGGCTATCCAAATCATATATCCATCGCAACTCTCTTTTTTTCAGGATTGCTAAACGGTCCCCACCTCTTCTGGGGAGCGCAACATGATCCACAATCCAGCATCTTAGATCCCGCTCAGTGTGCCCAAGGGATCCAAAATGTCTGGAAACTGGTAAATCAACACGTTTTTTTCTTATTGAATTCCTATGATTATTCAATCTCAGTTTTAATTCTGTGGACGTTTCACCAATATATATCAAGTTGCAAGGGCATGCCAACACATAAATTACATATGATGATGAGCAATTCAAGTGAAATTTGATGGAATATTCCTTATGTGTGGAGGGATGTATAAAGCACCTGGATTTGCATATACAGGTCCTTCTAAAAAAATTAGCATATTGTGATAAAGTTCATTATTTTCTGTAATGTACTGATAAACATTAGACTTTCATATATTTTAGATTCATTACACACAACTGAAGTAGTTCAAGCCTTTTATTGTTTTAACATTGATGATTTTGGCATACAGCTCATGAAAACCCAAAATTCCTATCTCAAAAAATTAGCATATTTCATCCGACCAATAAAAGAAAAGTGTTTTTAATACAAAAAAAGTCAACCTTCAAATAATGATGTTCAGTTCTGCACTCAATACTTGGCCGGGAATCCTTTTGCAGAAATCACTGCTTCAATGCGGCGTGGCATGGAGGTAATCAGCCTGTGGCACTGCTGAGGTGTTAT
The DNA here is from genome assembly GCF_014858855.1 of Bufo gargarizans. Taxonomy (NCBI): domain Eukaryota; kingdom Metazoa; phylum Chordata; class Amphibia; order Anura; family Bufonidae; genus Bufo; species Bufo gargarizans. Next base: position 157,297,410 of record NC_058087.1, on the reverse strand, counting down.
GGAGGCCCAGGATGCTTCGATAGCGGCCTTAAGCTCATCCAGAGTGTTGGGTCTTGCGTCTCTCAACTTTCTCTTCCCAATATCCCACAGATTCTCTATGGGGTTCAGGTCAGGAGAGTTGGCAGGCCAATTGAGCACAGTAATACCATGGTCAGTAAACCATTTACCAGTGGTTTTGGCACTGTGAGCAGGTGCCAGGTCGAGCTGAAAAATGAAATCTTCATCTCCATAAAGCTTTTCAGCAGATGGAAGCAGGAAGTGCTCCAAAATCTCCTGATAGCTAGCTGCATTGACCCTACCCTTGATAAAACACAGTGGACCAACACCAGCAGCTGACATGGCACCCCAGACCATCACTGACTGTGGGAGGAGACTTAAATTCTGGTACATCTTTAATAGACCTACCCAAAATACTCCAATTATCCTTGAGGATACGTCCCATCTCCACACTGCATTCAGAGTATGTGGACATGAAAGGTATCCTCCGGATCCTTTTAGAAGCAGTTGATGTCTTTTTTGCATTATTATGCAAAATCCAATTTTTTTGGGCATCTAGTAATCCATGCATGTGATGCTTTTCCCCTACACATGTAATAGTGCAGGAGATTTGTGAAAGAATTATGTGTAATTACAAATGCAACAGAATGGAAATTCGGAATTTAATGTATCTATTTCTTTTTGCCTTTTAGAATTTTTTAATCTTCACAGTGTTGGATGTGGATCCCTGAACTTTAAACCTGTTGGAAGCGATGCAGCCAAGTACCGACTACAGCGTCCTCTCTTCTATGCGCTAGTCCAGATATGCAATCAATCCCTAGTGCGATGATGTTACTGTAATGGTGAGGGATAACCCCTCTATGACCGCTTTCTCTGCCAGTAAATGGGCTATGGTTGTCGGCAGGGTTCATGGAGATGTCCCCCTCCGACATATACGGCCCCATGGTCCGGTATCCCTTCCGAGAGGTGGGGGTCCCGGTCCTGATACTGGCTCTTGTAGGAGATCCCTACTGCGGCTCGCTACATACTTTTGATTTGTTCCGTTTTACAGTCACTGCTTTGAGTAAATATGTCTAGTTATCATCTATGTGATGAATGTGAACGGATCTATAGGGCAATTCTCCCTTAAGTAAAATGGCGTTAATAAGTGAAAACCTTACAGAACGCTTGCGCTCGATCGTCAAATTGTGACTCACACGATGATGTCATTCTGGGCATGCGCACTGAGGAGATCAAGACGCTCATGGAACGTGACGGTATATGTGGGCTCCATGGCTTTCCTTGTTTTCATTTCTATGATCCTTATCCAATATGTTGTCACTATTTTATTATTCTAATTGGAATCAAGTTTTGTATATGTCTTGTTCTATATAAAGGGGATTGTATCCTACTATTATGGAACATATGACGCTAGTCACTTTGGAAATATGCACTTTATATTTGTATCATATGTCTGTAATTTAAATTAATTGTAACCACACCCCGATGGGTGGGACACGATTTGTAAATGCTTTTTAAGTCTTCACTTTCACTATCTCTATGCTTGAGGAACTCTCGTATGAGCTGAAACGTCGCAAGATTTGCCATATTATGGGTGAATAATACAGCTTGGATTTTCATCACAATTTGGAGTGCAGTCCTCTATTTTCTCTTTTATATCATTGGGGATTGCAGTAACCCCCTCTTGGACTTTGCACCCACTCTCAGGTTGATGCTCCAATTGGACTTTCTTTTCTTATATATATATATAATGTGGTGTCTCACAGGGTGAAGTAATTGAGGGTATATACGTGTCTCCCAGGTTCTTAGCATATTCTGAAGAAAGTTGTTTAGGAAAGGGTTAAGAAAAACCTAAGCCTGGGTCCTGATGAGCTGCACCTGGGGAGTTGCTAGAAAACTGGGCTGTCAACACACTTGCTCAGAACTCCCTGGGAGTGAGAGAAGCCACATCTCACTGAGGGACCCTGAAGGTCCAGAGCCTGCAAACTGCAAGTATCACAGGTTGCTGTACAGACAGCGTGCTTATTTTGCGTGGACTGAGGTTAGCTCATCCACGTCCTAGAGAGGGATCTATTGTTTAGTTAGAGCCTGGATAAGGCTAGGTGTTCCGTTTATGTTTTGTGTTTTAAATGCAACCTGTGAAATAAAGCTGGCAGGACGCCAGTGGAAATGCACTTCTGTCTCCTGAGGTCTCCTTCAGCTAAATAACTGACTGTCACAATTGGTGGAGGATGCGGGCAACGACACCTCAGAAAAGCTGAATGCTGCAGTGCTGTGTGGGAATTTAAAGGGCCAGAAGCCCGTTTGCTCAGTGGAACTGGTGCTGCTGGAAATTTTTCTGGTCCTTGAACAGCTGGTTGCTAAGGGTAACGCCTGAATACAAATTGTTTCTGGACTTGGGAACAGGTATATGTCCTGGGTAAAACCTGCTACATTTCTGCAGAGAAAGACTCCTGACATGGAGGATATGTTAAAGGCTTTGTTGCAAGCCACCGCAGCCCAGCAACATGCAAACAAAGTGCAGCAAGAAGCTAATCGGCAGACAGAGGATCTGGCGCGGTCTATGGCAATGCAACTTACCACTCTAACCGAGATGCAAAACAAAGATTGTGTTGCTTTGACTGAGGTGGTGCAGCGCTTTGCAGACCAGACCCCTTGGTCGACTGAAGTTGGTCCCATGGGGAAGAAGGACATATGTGCTGGGAACTACCTACAAAAGATGGCTGCCACAGATGATGTGGAGGCTTATTTGATGACCATGAAAAGAGGTATGCCACTGTAGAGAAAGAGGCTTTGGCCATTAAATGGGCCTTGGACGCTCTCAAATACTACCTACTGGGCAGAGAATTCACCCTCATCACAGACCATGCACCTCTAAAGAGGATGCAGAATAACAAGGAAAAGAATAGTAGGGTTACCAGGTGTTTTCTGTCCCTCCAGCCTTTTAGGTTCACAGTACAGCACCGAGCAGGCAGCCTCCAGGGGAATGTAGATGGTTTGTCTCGTACTTACTGTTTGTCAAGCCAGGGTGCCCCAACCCATAGGTTAGTGCAAAAGGGGGGGGAAATGTGGTGTCTCACAGGGTGAAGTAATTGAGGGTATATACGTGTCTCCCAGGTTCTTAGCATATGCTGAAGAAAGTTGTTTAGGAAAGGGTTAAGAAAAACCTAAGCCTGGGTCCTGATGAGCTGCACCTGGGGAGTTGCTAGAAAACTGGGCTGTCAACACACTTGCTCAGAACTCCCTGGGAGTGAGAGAAGCCACATCTCACTGAGGGACCCTGAAGGTCCAGAGCCTGCAAACTGCAAGTATCACAGGTTGCTGTACAGACAGCGTGCTTATTTTGCGTGGACTGAGGTTAGCTCATTCACGTCCTAGAGAGGGATCTATTGTTTAGTTAGAGCCTGGATAAGGCTAGGTGTTCCGTTTATGTTTTGTGTTTTAAATGCAACCTGTGAAATAAAGCTGGCAGGATGCCAGTGGAAATGCACTTCTGTCTCCTGAGGTCTCCTTCAGATAAATAACTGACTGTCACAATATATATCAGTTCAGCTCTAGTCTGAGAGTTGTAGTAGTTGTGAGAGTGAGAGTGCAGTTGCTAGCAGTGTTAGTGGAAGTCCGCTCAAGTGAGAAGGAGTAGATAACGTCACAAAGGACAATAGCCATTTTACTAGCTTTAAGGACCTTTGGATTCAAGGTGAAGGATTTATTAGCTTCCGGCAGCCTCACCATTAATAAGCTGGGGAAAAGGACCAGATTCAGGACTTAAATACAAGTGAGTACGCAACCTCCTACCATAGCCTGAGATATAGCCACAGATATAGCCTGTTACCTAGATTTACAGTATTCAAGCTCCATATACATGAGAGACTGTTTATATCTGGATGTAAATTGCCGTCAAGACCCTGCTTACAGTAACGTTCTTAGGCTACTTTCACATCTGCGTTAGGTGCAAATCCGTCTGGCATCCGCACCTATAATGCAAATGCTTGTATTCATTCAGAACAGATCCGTTTGCATTACCATGAACAAAAAATAATAATATATATATATTTTTCATGATAATGCAAACGGAACCATTTTGTCTTACACTGAAAGTCAATGGGCGGCGTATACGTTTTCAATTACACCATATTGTGTCAGTGAAAACTGATCCGTCCCCATTGACTTACATTGTAAGTCAGGACAGATCCGTTTGGCTCTGCATCGTCAGACGGACATCAAAACGCTGCAAGCAGCGTTTTGTTGTCCGCCTCCAGAGCAGAACGGAGGCTGAACGGAGGCAAGCTGATGCATTCTGAACTGATCCTTATCCATTCAGAATACATTGGGGCTAAACTGATCCGTTTTGGGCCGCTTGTGAGAGCCCTGAAACGGATCTCACAAGCGGACACCTGGCCGGTGTTCCCTATGGAAGAGTGTGCCCCGGAGAATTTGGTGCTGTTTCCCCTTCACTATAGCCCGGCCCAGGGAGCGTCAAAACTGTGAGTAAAGAACTAACTGTTATTATTCCTCGGTACACCGCCACCTCACAAGTTGTACTCCTGTGGACTGTGTGTTTCAAAAAATGGCGTCACGAACAGGATTTCGGAAAACAGTACTAAAACTGTGCGCCATAGTGGACTGCCTTATGTGAATGATCCCCATTTGTTTGACCATTTTATTGGGCCAAAGAGCTGTTTAAACTACTTAAAAAGTTCATGGATGTGCTGTGCCAATTGTCTACTCTAAAATCGCACTGTTAAAACTAGAGAAGTCGCAAACTTCACTAGCCCTGCTTGCTGAGACTGAATTGACTTGGCCCTTGAACCCCAAATGGCCACCGGAAGCCTTCTTATTTAATCTACTGTGCCATCCTTGTGCAGAACGCCCTGCTTGGCGGGAAAAATTGAGTGACACCCCTATATGCAAAATAGCCTGGACGCCCCCTTTCACCTCTTCTGTAGTGGTCCAGGGATGCCGACCCTGTATGTAAAACGCAGTGCCGCCTCTCCTGCCGGTCAGACGCACTGAAGGGAGGAGCCTCGCGCAAGAAGTGAGTGTGACGTGCGTACGCACGCCCAAAAAGACGCAAGACTTCGCATGTAGTCAAGCCGGAGGAAAGGGAAGGCGAATACCGGCCATCCTCCACGGAATGAGCATATCATAGTGCTCTAACTCCCCTGCAAACCTGAGGGCCTACCAGGTACCTAAAGTAGTGCTATTAGGAGAGATTAACTCTAATCGAGACTGTTTGGAATGCAAGCTACCCTACCAAGCACCCTATTCAGCTGGCACCGCGATTCCTAAAGGGCCATACACCCACAAAATAAAGGTGGCCTATAGCAACGCAGCATAACAAGTGTGTAAAGCCGTGTTTAACCTACATTTTATTGAGCATCTGCCATTACTATGTCGGTTGAGGAAGATAATGTGCAGCCTGACCTCAACAGGTCCCCTGCAGTAGCCGCAGCTGGTCCTAACGCATCACCAGCCGCTGCAGAAAGTATGATGCCATTAACAATGCCTTACTACTTTGGGCACCCTGGTTCCCCCGAGACTCTGGGGAAGCTCACACTTTAAGAGGATTTAAAGAAAAAATTCTTGCTGTATTCAGGTGTCAGTAGAGCAACAAATGGAAATTCTTATTGCGCAATTGGAAGGAGCTGCCCTCAAAGAAGTGAAATCCTGGCCAAGCTCAGAGAGGAAAACGCTGGAGCAGATATTTGAACGACTCTATACCACCTTCGAACCCAAGACTGTGTCAGAGGTCAAGATGAGATTCTTTAGCAAGAAACAGCAATCTGGTGAGTCACTCAGACTTTGCATTATCATTACAGGAAGCCCTCACTGTTGTACAAGTAGATCCCCGTGAGGCAGAAAACCAAGATAAGACACTGTCACGGACGGTGTACAGGAAACAAGGCAAAGCAACATGTATAAACGACTCGCTGGATCCAAAAACTAAGGAACCAAGGGAGACCCCTGCAGAAGACCTGGCACTTTCCCTGGCTGCTCAGCCTATGCAAAGATCCGAATGGTGGAGGTTTGCATATCCACGAACCTTGACTATAAAGCCCTGAGCACCCTACAATAGTGAGGGGACACGACCACCGGCTCCCTACACAAGATACAGAGGGAGTCAGGGTCACCTGGGATCCAGCAAACAGAAAATAACAGATAAAGGTACAACACTTAGCTTTGAAGCAAACAGGAGGACAGAGTCAGCGTGCACACACACTCCAGGAAGTAGTATAAGCCGCCCAGAAAAGCCTTCTGGGGAAGAATTTAAAGGGAAGCAATTAGTCCAACACATGACAGCTGAGAGAAGCTAACGAGAGGAGGAGCTGAATACCACAACACAGAAACTCAAGGAGGAGGTTCTGAAAGGCCTCTGTCAGAGCTTCTCAGCTGTCTGGTTGTGACAGTACCCCTCCCTCTACGAGTGGACTCCGGACACTCAGAACCCACCTTCTCAGGATGGGACCTATGGAAAGCCCTGATGAGACGAGAGGCCTTAATGTCCGTCACTGGGACCCACATCCTCTCCTCAGGACCATACCCCTCCCACTGAACAAGGTACTGAAGAGAACCGCGGACAAGACGAGAATCCACAATCCTAGAGACCTGAAATTCAAGATTCCCATCAACCATAATCGGAGGAGGAGGCAAAGGCGAGGGTACAATGGGTTGAACATAAGGTTTCAATAAGGACTTATGAAAAACATTATGGATCTTCCAAGTCTGAGGAAGATCAAGACGGTATGCAACAGGATTGATGACAGACAGGATTTTGTAAGGCCCAATAAACCTAGGACCCAACTTCCAGGAGGGAACCTTCAATTTGATATTCTTGGTAGACAACCACACCAGATCACCAACATTCAGGTCCGGACCAAGCACACGTCTCTTATCAGCCACACGCTTATATCTCTCACTCATGCTCTTTAGATTATCTTGAATCTTTTGCCAAATAGATGACAAAGACGAGGAGAATCTGTCCTCATCAGGTAAACCAGAAGACCCCTCTCCCGAGAAAGTCCCAAACTGTGGATGAAACCCATATGCACCAAAAAATGGTGACTTATCAGAGGACTCCTGACAACGGTTATTTAAAGCAAACTCAGCAAGGGACAAAAAAGAACACCAATCCTCTTGATTCTCCGCCACAAAACAACGCAGATATGTCTCCAGATTCTGATTGACGCGCTCTGTCTGGCCATTCGACTGCGGGTGGAAAGCAGAAGAGAATGACAACCGAACCCCCAAGCGAGAACAGAAAGCCTTCCAGAATCTGGAAACAAACTGCGTGCCCCTATCAGAGACTATGTCTGAAGGAATACCGTGCAATTTGACAATGTGATCAACAAATGCCTGCGCCAGCGTCTTAGCATTGGGCAAACCAGGAAAAGGGATGAAATGCACCATTTTGCTAAAACGGTCCACCACCACCAGAATCACAGTCTTCCCCGAGGAACGAGGCAGGTCCGTTATGAAGTCCATGGACAGATGTGTCCAAGGACGGGAAGGAATGGGTAAGGGAAGGAGAGGACCTGATGGCCGTGAATGAGGGACTTTGGCACGAGCGCAAGTCTCGCAGGCTGCCACAAAACCCTCAACCGACTTACGAAGCGCAGGCCACCAGAATCTCCGAGCGATGAGATCCAGTGTGGCTCTTACCGCCGGGTGCCCAGCAAGGACCGTATCGTGGTGTTCTTTAAAAATCTTGTGTCTTAAAGCGAGAGGCACAAACAACCTCCCAGGAGGACAAAGATCAGGAGCCTCTGACTGGGCTGCCTGCACCTCTGCCTCCAATTCAGGAAAAAGAGCAGAGACCACCACACCTTCAGCCAAAATGGGACCCGGGTCTTCAAAATTCCCGCCTCCCGGAAAACAACGTGACAGGGCATCTGCCTTCACATTCTTAACTCCAGGGCGGAACGTGACAACAAAATTAAACCTAGAAAAGAACAACGACCATCTGGCCTGTCTCGGGTTCAGACGCTTGGCTGACTCCAAGTAGGCCAGATTTTTATGGTCAGTAAATACGGTAATAGGGTGTCTGGCTCCCTCTAGCCAATGGCGCCATTCCTCAAAAGCCAACTTGATGGCCAACAATTCCCTATCTCCCACATCGTAATTTCTCTCTGCGGAGGAGAGTTTTCTTGAGAAAAAGGCACACGGTCGCCAATTGGCAGGAGAGGAACCCTGAGACAAGACCGCCCCCACGCCCACCTCGGAAGCATCAACCTCAACTATGAAGGGTAAAGAAACATCAGGTTGCACCAAGATGGGAGCGGAAGCAAAACTCTCCTTGATATCAGAAAAAGCCTTACGCGCCTCTACTGACCAAGAAGAAAAATCTACCCCCTTTCTGGTCATATCAGTGAGTGGTTTAACAATAGAAGAATAATTCAAAATGAACTTCCTGTAATAATTGGCAAAGCCCAAAAAACGCATCAGCGCCTTTTGATTCTCAGGAAGCTCCCACTCAAGCACAGCGCGGACCTTCTCGGGGTCCATGCGAAAACCAGAAGCGGAGAGAAGAAACCCCAGAAATTGAATTTCTGGAACCGCAAACACACATTTTTCCAGTTTCGCATATAATTCATTCTCCCGCAGGATGAGCAAGACCTGACGTAAATGTTCCTTATGAGTTTTGAAATTGGGAGAAAAAATCAAAATGTCATCCAAATACACCAATACAAATTTTCCCATCAAATGATAAAAAATGCTGTTCACGAAATGCTGAAAAACGGCTGGGGCATTTATCAAACCAAAGGGCATAACCAAATTTTCAAAATGGCCCTCAGGGGTATTGAAGGCCGTCTTCCATTCGTCCCCTTCTCTGACCCTGACCAGGTTGTATGCCCCTCTTAAATCTAATTTGGAAAAGACTTTAGCCCCAACAACCTGGTTAAATAGGTCCGGGATCAGAGGAAGCGGATAAGGGTCACGAATTGTGATATTGTTCAGCTCCCTGAAATCCAGACAAGGTCTTAAAGAACCATCTTTTTTCTTAACAAAGAAAAAACCAGCGGCAACAGGTGACTTCGAGGGTCGTATGTGTCCCTTTCTCAGACTCTCAGAGATATAAGCACGCATAGCGATCCTCTCAGGTTGGGAAAGATTGTATAAACGAGATTTAGGCAGCTTGGCGTCTGGGATGAGATTAATAGGGCAATCGTACTCCCTGTGCGGGGGCAAATCCTGAACTCCACTCTCAGAGAAGACATCCGAAAATTCAGAGAGAAAAGATGGTACAGTCTTAGTAGCAACCTCAGAAACAGATGTCATGAGGCAATTCTCTCTGCAAAAGTCACTCCAACCATTTATTTGCCTCGCTTGCCAATCAATGGTGGGGTTATGCTTAGTGAGCCAGGGCAGCCCCAACACCAGAGGGGTGGGTAAACCGCTAAGGACGAAACATGATACATCCTCAACATGAGCATCACTCACAATCAAACGGATATTGTGAACTATGCCCTTTAATGATTTTTGAGAAAGTGGAGCGGAATCGATAGCAAAAACAGGAATATCCTTTCCCAAAGTGCGCACCTGGAAACCATGAGTTATCGCAAATTGATTATCAATGAGATTAACCGCTGCTCCACTATCCACAAAAATCTCACAAAAAAATGTTCTTGCTCTCTAGCGCCACCCTAGCCGGCAGGACAAAACGGGAACTACAAGCAAATGGAAAACCTTCAATTTCCGCCTCAACCCTGCCAATAGTAACAGACGGAACATTTTTAAAATATTTTTTCCTGTTTGTTTCTTTATTACTCCCAGAAAACTGCCTGAATCTCCTAGAGGGACAAATATTTGCCAAATGATTTATACCTCCACAACAAAAACAAACCCTCCCATGCGAGCTGAATCTTCTATTGTCAGAAGCAATCAACCCCAGCTGCATGGGCTCCTGCTCAGAAGGGGCTGACGGCGACTGAGACCCCTGCGCACAGAACGGGACCGCTGCACTGTCCTGGGACTGAGTATGACAGGAAGGGGACATCTCTCCTCTCTCTCTAAGACGCCTGTCAATACGAACGGCCTGAGACATAGCAGAGTCCAAAGAAATAGGCCTCTCATGAAAGGCAAATGCATCTTTCAATCCCTCTGAAAGACCATGGCAAAATTGACTTCGGAGCGCAGCATCATTCCAACCAGTATCAACTGCCCATCTCCAAAATTCTGAGCAGTATATTTCTGCGGATTGTTTACCCTGGCATAATAGACGTAGTTTAGACTCAGCCAGAGCAATACGATCCGGATCATCATATATCTGACCCAGGGCTAAAAAGAATTCATCCACTGAACGGAGAGGCCGTGCCCCCTCCGGCAGCGAAAAGGCCCAGGACTGAGCGTTACCTCTGAGCAGCGATATAATGATCCCTACCCTCCGTTCCTCATCACCAGAGGAGTGGGGAAGAAGGCGAAAATGGAGTTTGCAAGCCTCTCTAAAACGCACAAAATTCTCACTACCCCCGGAGAACTTATCCGGGAGCGAGATCTTAGGCTCAGAACAAACTCCATGAACGCAAGCTGAACCGGTCACTTGAAGCTGAGAAAAAGTCTTACGGAGATCAGCTACCTCCAATGAAAGACCCTGGAAGCGTTCAGCCAAAAGTGAAACCGGATCCATGCTTGAGACGGTTATGGCGGCTTATAATGTCACGGACGGTGTACAGGAAACAAGGCAAAGCAACATGTATAAACGACTCGCTGGATCCAAAAACTAAGGAACCAAGGGAGACCCCTGCAGAAGACCTGGCACTTTCCCTGGCTGCTTAGCCTATGCAAAGATCCGAATGGTGGAGGTTTGCATATCCACGAACCTTGACTATAAAGCCCTGAGCACCCTACAATAGTGAAGGGACACGACCACCGGCTCCCTACACAAGATACGGAGGGAGTCAGGGTCACCTGGGATCCAGCAAACAGAAAATAACAGATAAAGGTACAACACTTAGCTTTGAAGCAAACAGGAGGACAGAGTCAGCATGCACACACACTCCAGGAAGTAGTATAAGCCGCCCAGAAAAGCCTTCTGGGGAAGAATTTAAAGGGAAGCAATTAGTCCAACACATGACAGCTGAGAGAGGCTAATGAGAGGAGGAGCTGAATACCACAACACAGAAACTCAAGGAGGAGGTTCTGAAAGGCCTCTGTCAGAGCTTCTCAGCTGTCTGGTTGTGACAGACACTTAAAGAACAATTAATTGAAGGTGTAAGTACAGAAGCCTTAAAGAGTCAGTTAAGGATGTTAGCTGCTGAGCACCCAAGTTCTACTTTCCTAGACTTCAAAGAGTTAGCCATCAGTGTTCTGGGAAAAAAAAATAACACAATCAGAGCCTACTAGGCCTGCTGAAATATCTACGGATAAGTCAGTTGCATCTCCAAAATGTTATCCTATAGTCAGTCAAGCAACCCAAGCTCCGGATCCTGATGCAGTTGCTGCCTTGACAGAGCAAGTCAACTCCCTGACCAAAAGTGTGGAGAAAGTATATAAAAAACTAGAACAGTGGAAAAAAACCTTAGTGCTGGAGGATGAGACACCATTACCAAGGAAGCTTTTCCCTCCTGATTATAAAGAGACATATCTCAGAAATTCTGGTGGACGCCCTCCTGACCGCTTCAATGCTCAGAGGCGACTCACTTGCACATACTGTCACAAGCCAGGCCATACAGAAATTATGTGCTGGCAGTTAAAAGGGCGACCCTCGAGGCCAAGGACCGCCCCTCGGGAGATAAACTAGTAGGTCCAGAAGATCCCTGCTGGATGCCCAGATATGTAGGATCCCGTCCAGAAGTGGTTCTCCAAATAAATGGGGTTCCCTTTGTTGCCTTATTGGACACCGGCTCTCAAGTTACAACTATTCAACAGACTGCATTTGAGAAATACTGGGACCAGAACCCGTTGACACAACAACCAGAATCCTGGCTGAGTCTTATAGCCAGCAACGGCAAACCCGTGCTAGTGCATGGTTATTGGGAGCCAACTCTCCTAGTGGGAGAAACTACACTACCCCAACAAGGTATCATTGTTGTGCAGGTCAGGGAAGACAACAACCCTTCGGTAGTCCTAGGAATGAACGTCCTTAGGAACTGTTATACTGAAATACTTGAAGCTTTGCACAAATCTATGCCTACCACCTCACCTGCTTCCAAAAAGGTGATACAACAGACTATCCGTGTGTTAAGTGTACAACAGAAATTTGTCAATGAGAAAGGAGAGATTTGCTGTGCCCGCATCCGAAGTAACCAACCAGTAATCCTTAAACCAAATACTGAAACACTCCTGTGGTGCCGAGCTGCTCTTGGGATCCAAGGTCAAGTCTACTAGGCCCTGGTAGAACCCATCACCCTAGAAGACCATCCTTTAGTCCGAGCTGCAAGAAGCCTAGTGACTGTATCCCAAGGTAAAGTGCCTATTCGTCCTCTGAATTTAAGTGAAAACAGTATAACTTTGACCAAGCACTGCCCTGTGGCTCAGTTGCTACAAGTCACTTTCCAAGATGTTATCAGTGTACTTGCAGCTACCACTGAACAGTCTGCTCAGAAGCTAAATCCACAAAACCATACTTCAGATACATTATGGTTAGAGTTGAGCGGACACCTGGATGTTCGGGTTCGAAGGGTTCAGCTGAACTTCACAAAAAAGTTCGAGTTCGGGACCCGAACTTGACCCCGAACTCAAACCCCATTGAAGTCAAAGGGGACCCAAACTTTGGAGCATTAAAATGGCTCAAAAAAAGTCATGGAAAGTGCTAGAGCGGCTGCAAAAGGCAGCAAAATGTGGTTAAGAGCATGGCAAGTGCTCTGCAAACAAATGTGGATAGGGAAATGACTTCAAATAACATAAAATACCTAAAAGTAAAACATAATCTTGATCTATGAGGAGGAGGTCCATATGGAGTAGGAGGTTGGGGAGGCGGTGGACGTGGCGGTGTAGGTGAAAGCAGCGGTGGAGGAGGTAGCCAACACTGGTATTTTTTGTTGTTGCTGTTGTTTAAATTAGGGTACACCCCAAAACATTGGGAAATATAAAAAATAAAACAATGAGAAAGTGCGCTGGTGTATAACAATGGCTTGGTGAGGCTGGTATACGTGTCTATTCTGCACAAGGTATGGACAAGTCCTGTGGGATCCATGCCTGGTTCATTTTAATGAACGTGAGCTTGTCCACATTGGCTGTGGACAGGCGGCTGCACTTGTCTGTGATAATGCCCCCTGCCGTGCTAAACACACGTTCAGACAATACACTGGCTGCAGAGCAGGCCAGCACCTCCAAGGCGTAAAGGGCAAGCTCAGGCCATGTTCCCAATTTGGAGACCCAGAAGTTGAAGGGGGCAGACCCATCATTCAGTACGTGTAGGCATGTGCAGACATACTGCTCCACCATGTTGCTGAAATGCTGCCTCCTGCTAAGACGTTCCATATCAGCTGGTGGTGCTTTTTGTTGTGACAAAGCTTTTCCACATTTCGGACATGCTTACGCTGCCTTCTGAGGTGCTGGCAGTGCCACAGGTGTATTGGCGACCTCTTCCTCCTCCTCTGCCTTCGCATTGTGCTTCCACTGTGCTGCTGCTGTCAGGGGGGAATGCCATCAGCAGCGTGTCTACCAGCATGCGCTTGTACTTGCACATCTTACGATCACGCTCCAGTGACGGAATTAAGGATGGTAAGTTGTCCTTGTAACGGGGATCCAGCAGCGTGGCCACTAAGTAATCAGCACAAGTTAGAATGTGGGCAACTTGGCGGTCATTGCGGAGACACTACAGCATGTAATCGCTCATGTGTGCCAGGCTACCCAGAGGCAACGACAAGCTGTCCTCTGTGGGAGGTGTATCATCTGTTTGAAGGGTTAAATAGAATAAGCTATATGATCTTATGAAGGACAGGATGCTGGGTGACATCATACTAGAGGGAAAATATGTTTACATTAGCCTTATGTCCATATAGGGAATGGATTCTACCCAGCAACAGTCAATATGTGAATCGTTTCCAATATGTGTGGAAGAATGTCTATAAAGATGCTGGATTCTTAGATTTTTTTTTTTTATTAAGTAATTTTTTATTAGCATTTTAATAATACAAACATAAGGCCCCAACCCCCACATACCCTCCCCCCACAAACCATCATTGTGATGCCCTCCATCTTCCATAGCTTCAACATTCGGTTACACCATCACCACCACATTATAATTACACAGGCACAGGCCCCATCCCTACAACAATCCCTCAAAATCTTGAAAGAAAAGCTGTGATCTTATAAATGGAATATACATTTGTTATCGGTCATAACTTCCCCACAGTACATTACACAGCGTATAAACATTCCATTTCTCCAGTAAGAAATCGCCAATCACCGAGCCATATATGTACAATAAGCGGTAGTACCCTCACACTAATCCCAGACGGTATCTCTGAAGTTCCCTGGACGCCAGCCCAGGGGCATCAATCCAAGGAGTCCAGAGCTTTTCAAATTTGGCCATGGCACCCCTCTTCCTATAGACCCCTCGTTCCAGATTAAGTAACCAATTAATCTTGGCTATAAATTCGGGTTTACTAGGACTACCCTCATCCAGCCAGTGTTGAGCAATCAGCTTACGAGCCATATACAACATTCTGGCCACTGCTATCTTCCTGGGATCAGTGATTGCCAAGTCCTCCACATACCCCAATATACAGACAAATGGAGTCACATCCAGTGTAACTTCATACAGAGAATTAATGAGATGCAGCACCGTGCGCCAAAAACCTTCCAGTGCCGAGCACGACCACAGCATGTGCAACATACCCGCAGCTTCCTCCCCACATCGAGGGCATTTGGAATCCAACCGAAGTCCAATATTAAACAGAAACTGAGGAGTTCTATAAACCCTATGTATTAGATATAGGTGTGACAGCCTATGGGCCTCACTGAGAGAGAGCTGCGGAATCCTCTCCAATATCTCCTGCCACTGGGTTTCCTCTAACGGCCCCATCTCCGCTTCCCATTTTGTCCTACTATATATCGGGTGGACTTGCAGAAATAGATCCAACAAGGTCTGATAGAGCAAAGAAATAACTCCAGAGGAGGAATCCCTCTTCTCCACAAGCGCAATAATCTTGTTTTGGAGTACAGTGCTTAACATACCGCCGTCATGGTCAGCCCGGAAGGCATGGCGCAGCTGCAAATACCTATAGAAATCGGAGGACGGCAATCCAGTTTCCGTCTGTAGTTGCTCATAAGATTTGAGACCAGTATTATCTATAAGTTGGTAAATTCTAATAATACCCCTGTTACGCCAACCCCCCATTCCCTGCAAAGAACCTAAATGAGGCAACCACGGAGTGTCCCATATAGAAGTATACTGCGTTACACCCTTAATGCCCTGCATGTCCCTCACTTTCTACCACATTTTATGCAAGAGGCGCAGCGTAGGGAACACCACACCCAACAGCTTCAGCTTATCTGCCTCTAATGCCTCATAGAGATTTGATACCATCAAAAAGTCTCTCAGTAGCCTATGTTGAGTATCTCCTTCTCCCCTTTCCCAGCCCCTCATATGCTGAAGTTGGGAAGCTAGGAAACACACCCATGGGTTTGGAAGAGCCAATCCCCCCTCAGTTTTACCTCTCTGCAGTATTTCCAGCCGCAGTCGTGCTGAGCCCCCCTTCCATATAAGTTCCCAAAACAGCCTATTAACTGAGTGAAAAAACCTGAGCGGTAACCATATGGGGGAATTATGTAGTAAGTAAAGCAGCTGCGGCATCCAGATCATCTTGATGAGATTAATCCGTCCTACTACTGACAGTGGCAGCTTGGACCAGACTTGGAGTTTTTGTTTGAATCTGCCCACGAGGGGAGACAAATTTAGTTTCTCATAATCAGTAAGCCTTCTAGACACCACCACCCCCAGATACTTGAACTCACTCAACACCTGTAATCCTGACCGAGCATAATCCACCGGGTGATCAACCTGATCCATAGGAAGGAGGGACAATTTACTCCAATTGATAACCAGGCCAGAGTATTGCCCAAAAGTGCCAATCACATCCATAACTACTGGAAGGGATTCTCTAGCCTCGGCCAAGAACAGGGATTCTTAGAATTAAAGCAGAACTGTTTCAGGGACACACTTTCAGCTGGGGGTCTGTCCGCAATAGAGTATACAGGACTCTGGTAAGTACGGAACATTCCTGTCTTTAAGGACTGGGAACATTCCGATGCTTTCCGATTTGTTTTTTTTTATATGTTGCTTCTATTTAGAATCCACTTTAGATACACTGAAAGGAATAGTATCTATCTTTAGGCAAGATCGACTATAAATAGACTACTGGCCAAGTCTAACAGATAAATTCTTTAGGTAAGGATTTAAAAGAGGAATTCTTTTGGGAAGAATTCAAATAGTGTCTGCACCCTGTTTTTTTTTTTCTTGTCAGCCAATTTCTATTGCTTCTTATCTGTCGCTTTCTTTATGCCCTCTTTTATGTTATGATGTTATGAAGCATTAAAGAGGACCTTTCACCAGAATAAAACATCTAAACTAACTATACAGACATGTAGAGCGGCACCCAGGGATCCTCCTGCACTTACTGTTATACCTGGGCGCCGCTCCGTTCTCCCGTTATAGCCTCCGGTATCTTCATAGTTAGGCTCCACCCAGGGGAACCTGCCAGCGCCTCATTCTCCCATGCTGTAGCACTGGCCAATCGCAGCGCTCAGCTCATAGCCTGAGAGGCTTTTTTTCTCTCAGGCTATGAGCTGAGCGGTGCGATTGGCCAGCGCTAAAGCATGGGAGAATGAGACACCAGCAGGTTCCCCTGGGTGGAGCCTAACTATTAAGATACTGGAGGCTATAACGGGAGAACGGAGTGGTGCCCAGGTATAACAGTAAGTGCAGGGGGATCCCTGGGCGCCGCTCTACATGTCTGTATAGTTAGTTTAGATGTTTTATTCTGGTGAAAGGTCCTCTTTAAGTAATTTTTATGCTGAAGGTAAGCAGCAAATTATACTGTGAAAACTGTACTAACTTTATTGTGTGTATCCTGGATAACTGTAAGACGCCCCACTTTTCTGGCGAGGGGAGACCCGCTAACCCAGAAACTAGTGAACGCAAGTGACGGTTTGAAGGGATAATACTAACAGTCCGTTGAGAAGGAAGTTGATTATAGACATAAGTCCTCTGACCCAGTTGACAGGAATTGTCGGAGCCTTTACGGTTCAGTACAGCCAGTCCTGGGGAGAATTCAACTCTGCTTCCGTCTCAATTAAGTTATAAGAAATGGGTGCAAAGCAAGGAAAGATCTCTCCACCCCCCCACCGTATGTAGGAGAAACATGTAAGGATCCTCAGGAAGGGGCTAATGAAGGTGTACAGAAAACTAGAAGACACAAAATGAAGATCCGACTGACTGGATCCAAAACTAAGGAACCAAAGGGAAAGCCCTGCAACAGACCTGGCTCTCTCCCTAACTGCTCAGCCTATGCAAAAATCTCAATGGTAGATGATTGCATATCCTCGTTCCTCGACTGTATAACACCTGAACACCCTATAAAAGTGAGTTAAGGAAACGACCACCGGCTCCCTACACTTGATACGGAGGGAGTCAGGGTCACCTGGGATCCAGCAAACAGGAAAACAAAAATTAATGAACAAAACTTATCTGTAGAAGACTCAGTAGTAGCATCCAGCATGCACACACTCCAGGAAGTTGTATAAACCGCAAAGTGATGCAGTATGGGAAGGGATTTAAAGGGATGCAATCAGTGCAACTACATGACAGCTGAGAGAGGCTAACGAGATGAGAAAACGTAAGCAAAACAAAAGGAACCTCAAGCAGGAGGTTCTGAAGAACGTCTGACAGAGCTTCTCAGATGTCTGGTGGTGACAGTACCCCTCCTTCTACGAGTGGACTCCGGACACTCAGAGCCCACCTTCTCAGGAAGGGACCTATGGAAAGCCCTGATGAGACGAGTGGCCTTAATGTCCGTCACTGGGACCCACATCCTCTCCTCAGGACCATAACCCTCCCAATGAACGAGGTACTGAAGAGAACCGCGGACAACACGAGAATCCACAATGCTAGAGACCTGAAATTCAAGATTACCATCAACCACAATCGGAGGAGGAGGCAAAGACGAGGGTACAATGGGTTGGACATAAGGTTTTAATAAGGACTTATGAAAAACATTATGGATCTTCCAAGTCTGAGGAAGATCAAGACGGTAGGCAACAGGATTGATGACGGACAAGATTTTGTAAGGCCCAATAAACTTAGGACCCAACTTCCAGGAGGGAACCTTCAATTTGATATTCTTAGTAGACAACCACACCAGATCACCAACATTCAGGTCCGGACCAGGCACACGTCTCTTATCCGCCACACGCTTATATCTCTCACTCATGCTCTTTAGATTATCCTGAATCTTTTGCCAAATAGATGACAAAGACGAGGAGAATCTGTCCTCATCAGGTAAACCAGAAGACCCCTCTCCAGAGAATGTCCCAAACTGCGGATGAAACCAATATGCACCAAAAAATGGTGACTTATCAGAGGACTCCTGACGACGGTTATTTAAAGCAAACTCAGCAAGGGACAAAAAAGAACACCAATCCTCCTTATTCTCCGCCACAAAGCAGCGCAGATATGTCTCCAGATTCTGATTGACACGCTCTGTCTGGCCATTCGACTGCGGGTGGAAAGCAGAAGAGAATGACAACTGAACCCCCAAGCGAGAACAGAAAGCCTTCCAGAATCTGGAAACAAACTGTGTGCCCCTATCAGAGACTATGTCTGAAGGAATACCATGCAATTTGACAATCTGATCAATAAATGCCTGCGCCAGCGTCTTAGCATTGGGCAAGCCAGGAAAAGGAATGAAATGCACCATTTTGCTAAAATGGTCCACCACCACCAGAATCACAGTCTTCCCCGAGGAACGAGGCAGGTCCGTAATGAAGTTCATGGACAGATGTGTCCAAGGACGGGAAGGAATGGGTAACGGAAGGAGAGGACCTGATGGCCGTGAATGAGGGACCTTGGCACGAGCGCAGGTCTCGCAGGCTGCCACAAAACCCTCAACTGACTTACGAAGCGCCGGCCACCAGAATCTCAGAGCGATGAGATCCACTGTGGCTCTTGCCCCCGGGTGCCCAGCAAGGACAGTATCGTGGTGCTCCGTAAAAATCTTGTGTCTTAAAGCGAGAGGCACAAACAACCTTCCAGGAGGACAAAGATCAGGAGCCTCTGACTAGGCTACCTGAACCTCCCAGAAAATTCCCACCTCCCAGAAAACAACGTGACAGGGCATCCGCCTTCACATTCTTAACCCCAGGGCGGAACGTGACAACAAAATTAAACCTTGAAAAGAACAAAGACCATCTGGCCTGTCTCGGGTTCAGACGCTTGGCTGACTCCAAGTAGGCCAGATTCTTATGGTCAGTAAACACGGTAATAGGGTGTCTGGCTCCCTCTAGCCAATGGCGCCATTCCTCAAAAGCCAATTTGATGGCCAACAACTGCCTATCTCCCACATCGTGATTTCTCTCTGCGGAGGAGAGTTTCTTCGAGAAAAAGGCACACGGTCGCCATTTGGCAGGAGAGGGACCCTGAGACAAGACCGCACCCACACCCACCTCAGAAGCGTTCACCTCAACTATGAAGGACAGAGAAATATCAGGTTGTACCAAGATGGGAGCGGAAGCAAAACTCTCCTTGATATTAGAAAAGGCCTTACGCGCCTCTACCGACCAGGAGGAAAAATCTACCCCCTTTCTAGTCATATCAGTGAGTGATTTAACAACAGAGGAATAATTCAAAATAAACTTCCTGTAATAATTGGCAAAACCCCAAAAACGCATCAGCGCCTTCTGATTCTCAGGAAGCTCCCACTCAAGCACAGCGCGGACCTTCTCGGGGTCCATGCGAAAACCAGAAGCGGAGAGAAGAAACCCTAGAAATTGAATTTCTGGAACCGCAAACACACATTTTTCCAGTTTAGTGTACAATTTATTCTCCCGCAGGATGAGCAAGACCTGATGTAAGTGTTCCTTATGAGTTTTGAAATCAGGAGAAAAAATCAAAATGTCATCTAGATACACTAATACAAATTTCCCCATTAAATGATAAAAAATGCTGTTCACAAAATGCTGAAAGACGGCGGGAGCATTCATCAAACCAAAAGGCATAACCAAATTCTCAAAATGGCCCTCAGGGGTATTGAAGGCCGTCTTCCATTCGTCTCCTTCTCTGACCCTGACCAGGTTGTATGCCCCTCTTAGATCCAACTTGAAAAAAACTTTAGCCCCAACAATCTGGTTAAACAGGTCCGGGATCAGAGGAAGTGGATAAGGGTCACGAATTGTGATACTGTTCAGCTCCCTGAAATCCAGACATGGTCTTAAAGAACCATCTTTTTTCTTAACAATGAAAAAAACAGCGGCAACAGGTGACTTCGAGGGTCGTATGTGTCCCTTTCACAGACTCTCAGAGATATACGTACGCATAGCGACCCTTTCAGGTTGGGAGAGATTGTATAAACGAGATTTAGGCAGCTTGGCTCCTGGGGTGAGATTAATAGGGCAATCGTACTCCCTGTGAGGGGGCAATTCCTGAACACCACTCTCAGAAAACACATCCGAAAATTCTGAGAGAAAAGATGGTACAGTCTTAGTAGAAACCTCAGAAACAGATGTCGTGAGGCAATTCTCTCTGCAAAAGTCACTCCAACCATTTATTTGCCTCGCTTGCCAATCAATGGGTTATGTTTCGTGAGCCAGGGTAGCCCCAACACTAGAGGAGTAGGCAACCCGCTTAGGACGAAACATGACACATCCTCAACATGGGTATCACTCACAATCAAACGGATATTGTGAACTATGCCCTTTAACGATTTCTGAGAAAGTGGAACGGAATCAATAGCAAAAACAGGTATATCCTTTCCCAAAATGCATACCTGGAAACCATGAGTTATAGCAAATTGATTATCAATGAGATTGACAGCTGCTCCACTATCTACAAAAATCTCACAAAAAATGTTCTTGCTCTCTAGCGCCACCCTGGCAGGTAGGACAAAACGGGAACTACAAGCAAACGGAAAACCTTCAATTTCCGCATCAACCTTGCCAATAGTAACAGATGGAAAGTTTTTAGAGGATTTTTTTCTTTTTGTTTCTTTATTACTCTCAAAAAACTGCCTGAATCTCCTAGAGGGACAAACATTTGCCAAATGATTTATACCTCCACAACAGAAACAAACCTTCCTATGAGAGGTGAATCTTCTATTGTCAGAGGCAAGCAAACCCAGCTGCATGGGCTCCTGCTCAGAAGGGATTGAGAGCGACTGAGACCCCTGTGCACTGAATGAGACCGCCGCACTGTCCTTGGACTGAGTATGACAGGAAGGAGTGATCTCTCCTCTCTCTCTAAGACGCCTGTCAATACGAACGGCCCGATACATGGCAGTGTCCAAGGAGGTAGGTCTCTCATGAAAGGCAAATGCATCTTTCAATCCCTCTGAAAGACCATGGCAAAATTGACTTCGGAGTGCAGCATCATTCCAACCAGTATCAGCTGCCCATCTCCGAAATTCTGAACAGTATATCTCTGCGGACTGTTTACCCTGGCATAAAAGACGTAGTCTAGACTCAGCCAGAGCAATACGATCCGGATCATCATATATCTGACCCAGGGCTAAAAAAAATTCATCCACTGAACAGAGGGGCCGTGCCCCCACCGGCACCGAAAAGGCCCAGGACTGAGCGTTATCCCTGAGCAGCGAGATGATGATCCCCACCCTCTGCTCCTCATCATCAGAGGAATGGGGAAGTAGGCGAAAATGGAGTTTGCAAGCCTCTCTAAAACAAACAAAATTCTCAATACCCCCAGAGAACGTATCCGGGAGCGAGATCTTAGGCTCAGAACAAACTCCATGAACGCAAGCTGAACCGGTCACCTGAAACTGAGAAACAGTTTTACGGAGATCTGCTACCTCCAATGAAAGACCCTGCATGTGTTCAGTCAAAAGTGAAACCGGAGCCATGCTTGAGACGGTTTTGGCGGTTTATAATGTCACGGAAGGTGTACAGAAAACTAGAAGACACAAAATGAAGATCCGACTGACTGGATCCAAAACTAAGGAACCAAAGGGAAAGCCCTGCAACAGACCTAGCTCTCTCCCTAACTGCTCAGCCTATGCAAAAATCTCAATGGTAGATGATTGCATATCCTCGTTCCTTGACTGTATAACACCTGAACACCCTATAATAGTGAGGGGACACGACCACCGGCTCCCTACACTTGATACAGAGGGATTCAGGGTCACCTGGGATCCAGCAAACAGGAAAACACAAATGAATGAACAAAACTTATCTGTAGAAGACTCAGTAGTAGCATCCAGCATGCACACACTCCAGGAAGTTGTATAAACCGCAAAGTGATGTAGTATGGGAAGGGATTTAAAGGGATGCAATCAGTGCAACGGAAAAAAACAAAAGGAATCTCAAGCAGGAGGTTCTGAAGAACGTCTGACAGAGCTTCTCAGATGTCTGGTGGTGACAACACCTTCCATATCGGCATGGTAAAAGGGTTATGTTTGGGTGACACTGAAGCTTACCCATATTATGGTCCAGACCCCCAGTGGGACATGCAGTATATGAAGTTGGGAGGGGAAAATTGGCTTACTTATGCACCATATTGGTATGCTAGACCAAATAAAAAGGTTAATAAACAGAAGGCAGAGAACCAGGAGGGATATAAAAAGAAACATGAGTTAGAAAAAGAATTGACAAGGGGTTCACCTCAGAAGCCCCCTCCTCCCAATTTAGGAAATATCCCACAGATATATCCATCCCTTCCAAAAGATGACTTAGATTAAAGGGCAGTACTTTGAGGCCCAGGCATTATTTGATTGGCTCAAAAGGAAGAAGAGATATGAGAAGAAGAGATAACATTCTAGCATCTGCACACTGTGCACTACTTTGGAATGTGAACTAATGTAAACATCTGGTTATCGCCGCCATGTTGTAATGGCGTCTATCCTAACAATAATACTGCACACATAATATATGACACTTCAAAGAGGTGTTCTTCTATAGGCAGTGAGTAATATGTGTGTATCATATTCATCCAGCCAAGGGATTGTCTTTAGCATCCTTTCACAGTGCACACATTTTCTTTAAAGCACCTGTGTGGAGATAGAAGACAAACACTGCCCACAGCACAGTTCTCTGCCCCCCTTCATCTCCTCATAGCGTTGCATAGACAGAGCTCGACTAACAGCAGAAAAAGGAGGGGGGAGGCTCCTGAGATAAGAAGAAGTTTGTAACAACTTAAGATTAACCAGTTTAAGTCCTAAAGATACAAAAAATATAGAATAAAATTAACACATCTCTAACACTAGGGATGTCATATCTCCCATGCGCCTTAGATCACAATTTTTTCCCCCCAAACCTGAACATATACCTCATCATGATGAGGACAGTGACCTTGAGGAACAGTTCCCTTTTATGACTGTAGGGGACACCTTGTTAAAAAAAACTATTGAAGTAGATAGTATTAAGATTGTTATTATACCCATAGTCCCTGTGGTTCCAGACGTACCATCTCTGCTATCAGCTATTCCTGCCCATGCAGAGTTTTTCCTCTGTTATTGATTTTAAAAAATGCATTTTTTTTCTGTGCCAGTTGACAAGGAGACACGGACACTTTTTGCTTTTACATTTAAATTTTGACAGTATACCTGGTGTAGAATGCCTCAGGGTTATGTAGACTCCCCAGTAGTCTACTCCATTGTCCTCCAATTTACACTGCGCCCTTGGACTGCCCCTCATGGTTCTGTCCTTCTACAATATGTGGACAATCTCCTCATATCATATGTAGTCCTACTCGGGAGGCCTGCCAGGCAGACTGTGTTAGTTTATTACTGTGGTTATGTGAAAGTGGTCACAAAGTTTCTAGGAAGAAATTACAATGGTGTATGGAAAGTGTTAAGTATTTGGGCTCTGTTCTCAGTAAAGGTGAAAGGAAAATCAGCCATGCCAGAATTACCGCTGTACTGGGTCTGCCCCGCCCACAAACCAAGAAAGACATGTTGACCTTTCTTGGCATGATTGGTTACTGCCGCCAATGGATTGCTGATTGTTCCTACTATGATAATATTCTGAAACAAGCCACTAATACTGAGATGCCTGACTTCATTAAATGGTCTGATGAAATGTTACAAGCTTTTAGTCATTTGAAATGTGCAATGGTTTCAAGTCCTGGTTTGGGCCTACCCGACTATGGCGTGATGTTTCACTTATAAAACCATGGCAGGTGCAAGATCATGGAGGCAAATTCCACCCTGTTGCCTTTTTCTTATAAGTGGTTCCCGTACAGGTTCAGGGCATGCCTGCGTGTCTCAAGAGTTTGGCAGCCTGTGCTATGGTCGCTGAGATGGCCACGCCTATCACCCTAGGTCACCCACCACATCTGCTGTAACTTTATGGTTCTTGTAGTTCCACAATAACTTTTCCTGTTTGCACTCTGGAAGAACCCCTCCCATCTGTATTTTGCTATTTCCTTCACATCCCCCTCCTGTGCTCAGGAATTCAACTCCCCTCCATATGGGGGTTGGGGGGCTGGTAATTGGTAATGCATCTGCAGATTGTGAAGATACTAACATGCGTTATCTATAGATCTTCCAGACAGGGCTCCAGCATTGGATTAGATCCCATGATGTTTGCAAATAACCTTTCCACGTTGTATGTTCTGATGGTTTAAAATGTGCCTGCAGAGATAATTCCCATGATGCCAATTGGAAGTGTCCAATCCTATCGATCTAAGGTTAGACCCATTCTAAGTCCTTATTCAGATATGCGTGAAAGTGTAGGGATGTCTGCATCATTGTATGATGTATGACATCTACCACACCCAGTAGTAACATCAATTTTGCCATGATGAATAGAATTCCCAATTCAGAGAACTTACTTATGCTGCTTTATAGAAAATTAGTTAAAATATGGAGAGTTTTCTCATATTATTGGTGAGATTTGGAAAATTTTGTCCAATGTAGAGCTGGGGATTTACTGCATAGTGAAGATCATTGAGTCTAGGAGGAAGCGTTTAGGTCATCAGTCAGTCACATTGTCAGAATATGCATCAGGACAGAGAGTGTGGAGAAAGTTTTCACTAGACTCCAGGAAAGTTGGGTGGATTTGGATTTTAGAGCTTTCTTTAGCTATGCATGAGAAAATCCTAAGTGCTGCCTTTGTGGATGATCTTAAGAATCATCTGGGAAGGTCTAGTATTGGCTAGGCTTGAGTGAAGTTCATTTTGTCCCTCCATGTTAAATGTGTATAGAACAAAGACATAAGGTGGGCGTGGCTGCCTATCAGTCCTCCCCACTAGAGGGGGGGAGGAAAGACTTTGTATGTACTTTTGCCCACTTTCTCGCCCATGGGAGGAGCTACAAATGTTCAGCCTTCAAATGCAATGCCCATAGGGAATTAACAACCCACAATCAAATTCTGGATCCCTATTATCTATACAATCCTTAGGATCTGCTTCTATTGCCTCATAGCAAACATGTTCCATGATCTATCATGGCTAAGGGTAGTATCACATGTGTAGGAGTAGATAGTAATGCAATTCCTACTCCGCTCACGAATTAATCACCGTCTTAAGGATATTACAAAATTAGATCCGACTACTCTGCTGCATCTGGAGGGGGGTGGGGGGAGGCTGGGAGTAGTAAATAAAAATACTTTTTCCCACCTCTATAAATAAAAATAAAAAGTGCTTTTTGGGAGTAGTGACTAAAAATAAATCATTTTAATTTAATATCTCCAATTAATAACCAAGTTTTTGAGTTTCTGGTAGATAATTTTACTTAATCTGATGTTTTTAAATACTTCCTTCAGCAATGTTAATGCAGGAGACAGAGCTATTATCCATTGTAAGGCACATACTGGTCTACAAATACACATAGCTAAAGGGATTGCCCTAGGTGATCAGGCAGCAAAAGAGGCTGCTATTAGAACAGCAGCAACAGTTCCAATGCCCTCCCTAGTTCCAGACATTTCCCTTAGGCTACTTTCACACTAGCGTTCGCCGGTCCGCTCGTGAGCTCCGTTTGAAGGAGCTCACGAGCGGACCCGAACGCCTCCGTCCAGCCCTGATGCAGTCTGAATGGAGCGGATCCGCTCAGACTGCATCAGTCTGGCGGCGTTCAGCCTCCGCTCCGCTCGCCTCCGCACGGACAGGCGGACAGCTGAACGCTGCTTGCAGCGTTCAGCTGTCCGCCTGGCCGTGCGGAGGCGAGCGGATCCGTTCAGACTTACAATGTAAGTCAATAGGAACGGATCCGCTTGAAGATGTCACCATATGGCTCAATCTTCAAGCGGATCCGTCCCCCATTGACTTTACATTGAAAGTCTGAACGGATCCGCTCAGGCTGCTTTCACACTTAGAATTTTTTCTAAGTTATTAATGCAGATGGATCCGTACTGAACGGAGCCTCCATCTGCATTAATATGATCGGATCCATTCTGAACGGATCCGATCGAACGCTAGTGTGAAAGTAGCCTAACTGACAATCTATTGCTCAGCCTCCAGGATTTGGCTACCAGTATTGACAAAATAGAATAGCAGTCGGTAGGTGCAGTACAAGACCCTGATACGGGTCTTATCTGCAAAGAGGGGAAACCATGTATCCCAGTTGCAAGTGCTCTAATTTTAATTGCACAATATCATGGTCTTGGCCATAGGGTAGCACAGGCAACCACTGACCTCATTCGGAGAGATTTTTTTATATACCAGGTCTTAGATCAAATTGAACAAGATGTTGCTCGTGCCTCTCCTTTCTCTCCCCAGGAACCTACCCATCCTTTCCAACCAGGAGACGTGGTGATAGTCCAGCGCCTGGCAAATGGACGAAAACAGACTGAGTTCCCATTTGGACCACCCACCCGAGTGGTAGCAGTCACCAGAACAGCGATTCTTACAGAAGAGGCTCCAATCTGGATTCACGCTAGCAGAGTGAAAAAGGTCCCTGAGGCTTCTTCTCCGGTGACAGACAAAGACAAAGAGGGTGAATTCCCTGAACAAAGAGGGGAGCTCAGAAGAAGTTTCCCTGAAAAGTGCCTTGCCACAGGCTGAAGATGATGACCCCACAATATTCTGGGAGATTTGTTTGTCTGCTGATAATTATTAATCTTTTTTTTTTTGCCAGTCTGGCTTATTACTACATGTATCATGTATTTATCACCCAGAGGAGATGAGTTTCTTCTGCGGTGCACCAAATAATCAGTCAGTATATAAAAGAGCTTAGGAGCAAGATCCCTTTGCTCCCGTCCCCTTTTATTCTGAACACAATAGTATAGTCAGGATGGCAAATGCCCTAAATGTTAGTTCATTGTGCCTTAAAGACTTACAGAGCTCACGGGATCTTATACAAACATGCGTTATTGCTGTGCCTACACCCGATGAATCCCTCCTTGAAGTCTGGTTGATGGCTAACAATACACAATCTTTTATTCCCTTGTATGACTTCTGTGGGGAGTGTCAGAAATGAGGAAATAGCAGGGATAATAGTAGAATAATTTCTATTAATGTGACTGCAGCAGAGACTTGTTTTACCTTTTCCCAGGATATGACTTTATATTGTGATGGTAGAGACATAAAAAGGGGATTACCTAAGAATATTGTATATTATTATATTGACGACACTTGTAAAAAGAATAGTAGGCTTGCTAGCTCCCTGGATAATTCCATGAGTTGTAATAAGACCATTGTGACTCCCAGTTTTATCTATAATATAATGCTCCCTAAGGCATGGTTTTTGTCTTGTGGTAACAGCACTTACAATTACATTCCTGCTAATGTTATTGAAGGTCTCTGTGCGTTATCCAGGCTGACTTTGGCTCTTTCCAGTCAACCCCCTATTAGGAGAGCTTACAGGTCGGTTACCAAGACTTTATCAGAAAACTGTGACTCTATTTTACCCCTTCTCAGCCGTACAGAATATACAATTTTGGGCGCCTTTATATTAGGAGTGCCTGGACTGGCTATATATAATACTCGTACTATAATATCTATTGCATGTGACTTAGCTAAATCTCTGAATCATACTTCTATCGCCTTATTAGATATGCTTTTAGATATACAAGGCGTAATAGGAGCAGTGCTAGAAACTAGATTTGCTGTGGATTATTTGTTACTTAAACATAATATAGGATGTCAAGATTTTAAAGGAATGTGTTGCTTTAATTTATCTGACCATTCCAGATCAATCCAGTCCTATATTCAAGTCTTACATGAAATTACTAATAATATCAAGAAGGTTGAGAACATTATCAGTATTATAATTGCTTTCTTGATTGTTATATATTGTTTTATCCAATGTATCCCTTCCCTCATACAGATGTTTTGTGTAATGTGTCCAAAACCCACAGACCCTGGACAATCATATGCTACTTACCTCTCTATGAGAGAAAGAAGATAAGTCATATTCATGACTTAAGAGGGGATTGAAGGGTTAAATTGAATAAGTTATATGATCTGTATGAAGGACAGGATGCTGGGTGACATCATACTAGAGGGAGAATGTTTACATTAGCCTTATGTCCATATAGGGAATGGATTCTGCCCAGCAACAGTGAATATGTGAATCATATCTGTTTCCAATATGTGTGGAAGAGGGTATATAAAGATGCTGGATTCTTAGAATTAAAGCAGAACTGTTTCAGGGACACACTGTTTGTGTTTGTCTTATTGAGAAATAGTTCTCCAGGTACCTGTATTGGGAGACAAAAGGAAGAACCGGGGAGCATTAAGCAGATTTCTTTCACTGTGTCCTCTGTATCTCCCCATCCACGCACCAGTGATGGCCATGAGCTGGTTTGGGTGCCACCCTGCTGTAAACATGGTTCCTCCTCCTCCATCTCCTTCTCCTCATCCTCCACCTCGTCATCCTCCAGAACTGTGCCCTGGCTGGACAATTGTATACCTGGCGTATGTTGGTGCAGGAACCCACCCTCGGAGCCACTTGCGAATGACTGGCCTGAAACCCTTGTAAATGATCCCTCTTTCTCCTCCTCCTGTGCCACATCCTCTTTCATCATCGCCCGAAGCGTTATTTTTAAGGAGGCATAGAAGTGGGATAGTAACACTGAGAATGGCGTCATCAGCACTGGCCATGTTGGTGAAGTACTCGAAACAACGCAACAAGACACACAGGTCTCGCATGGAGGCCCACTCATTGGTGGTGAACTGGTGCTGTTCTGCAGAGCGACTCACCCGTGCATGCTGCAGCTGACACTCCATTATCACCTGCTGCTGCTCGCACAGTCTGGCCAGCATGTGCAAGGTGTAGTTCCACCTTGTGGGAACGTTGCATATGAGGCGGTGAGCGGGAAGGCCAAAGTTACACTGCAGCGCTGACAGGCGAGCAGAAGCAGGTTGAGAACGCCGAAAGCGCGCACAGACGGCCCGCACTTTATGCAGCAGCTCTGACATATTGGGGTAATTTTTCAGCAATTTCTGCTCCACCAAATTCAGCACATGCGCCAGGCAAGGGATGTGGTCAAACCGGCTAGGCCCAGAGCTGCTACGAGATTTCGCCCATTATCGCACACCACCAGGCCAGACTTGAGGCTCACTGGCACCAACCACTCATCGGTCTGTTGTTCCATGCCCGTCCACAGCTCCTGCGCGGTGTGGGGTTTGTCCCCAAACAGATAAGTTTTAAAACTGCCTGCTTTCATTTACCCCTGGCTATGCTGAAGTTGGTGGTGAAGGTGTTACGCTGACCGGATGATGAGGGGGTAGAGGATGAGGAAGCGGAGTAGGAGGAGGAGGCAACAGGAGGCAAAGAGGAACGCCCTGCAATCCTCGGTGGTGGAAGGACATGCGCCAAACTGCTATCCGCCTCAGGCCCAGCCGCCACTGCATTTACCCAGTGTGCTGTTAGGGAGATATAACGTCCCTGACCATGCTTACTGGTCCACGTATCCGTAGTTCAGTGGACCTTGTCACAGATGCCGCTGCGCAGTGCACACCTGATTTTGTCCCCCACTTGGTTGTGCAGGGAAGGGATGGCTCGCCTGGAAAAGTATGGCGGCTGGGAACCAGGTACTGTGGGACAGCCACCGCCATAAGGCTTTTAAAACTCTCCGTCTCCACCAGACGGAACAACAGCATTTCAAAGGCCAGGAATTTTGAAATGCTGGCATTCAGGGCCAGGGATCATGGGTGAGTAGGGGGTACTTCCTCTTTCGCTCCAGTGTTTGGGAGATAGACAGCTGAACGCTTCCATGGGACATTGTGGAGATGGTTGGTGACCGAGGTGGTGGAATTGTTGGCACATCCTCTGTTTGCCGGGTGGCAGGTGCCACTGTCACTCCAGAGGGGGACGAAGAGGCTGAGACTGCAGCAGAAGAGGAAGCAGGAGGAGCCAGAGACCTTTCTTGGTTTTTGAGGTGTCTTCTTCACTGCAGCTCGTGCTTTGCACTTAGATGCCTGGTCATGCAGGTTGTGCTCAGGTTGAGAACGTTTATAACTCACTTCAGGCTCTGATTGCACAGCGTGCAGACCACTCGTGTCTTGTCATCAGCCTATTGTCTGAAGAACTGCCACGCCAGGGAACCCCTTGGAGCTGGCTTTGGTATGCTCGGTCCCTTGCTGCGGTGTGCAGTAGCAGGCGTACTGTCTAGGGGACGGACGCTCCGCTTTTGCACCCTGCTCCCTCTTTTGTTGTGCTGGCGGCTCTGTGCGACCACCGCCTCTTCCTCCGAACTACACATGTAACTCGCATGACCTTGATTCCATGTGGGGTCGAGGACCTTATTGTCCTCCACATCTTCCACCCAGTCTTCACTCTTGCCCTCCTTGTCGGTCTGCACACTGCAGAAAGCCACAGCAGTTGGCACCTGTGTTTTGTCATCATCCGAGGCGTGCTGCGGTGGTCCTCCCATGTACTCATCCTGAAGCATAAGTGGTTGGGCATCGGTACACTCAATCTCTTCCAATTCTGGGGCAGGGCTATGTGGATGGCCCTGGGAAACCCTGCTAACAGAGTCATCAAAAAGCATAAGAGACTGCTGCATGACTTGGAGCTCAGACTGTTTGGCTGATTTGCAATGGGGTGAGGTGAAAGACAGATGGCCATGGGCTGCATGTGCCAACTCAGATTTTTCAGCAAGGGACTGGGTGGGAGACAATGTGACGGAACTGGAGGCACTGTCAGCCACCCAATCTACTATCGCCTGTACTTGTTCTGGCCTCACCATTCGTAGAGCCACATTCGGTCCTACCAAATAACGCTGAAGGTTCTATCGCCTACTCGCACCTGAGGAAGGTGTTTCACTTGTGCATGTAGCTGGCACAGATCGATCACGTCCTCTCCCTGGAAGAGGAGCTCCACCAACACCAGCAGAACCACGACCAGGGCCACTTCCCTTATTTGATGCTCTCCTCATTCTTTGTGTTTACCCACCAAACTAACAGATGGTTTATGTCAGGCGACAATGTAACCGCCAATAGTCAACAATTAAGTTCACTGACAGTAAGGCAGTGCCGGTGTCATAAAGAGAAAACATTTCTTGAGGTCACACAACAGTGTGACAGGCGAAATTTATACAATTACTTCACAGTCACAAAAAATTAAAATTTGTCAACCAACAATGTAACAGCAGTATTGACTGGTTGTATTGGACTGTCAGAAACGCAGCAAAGGCCGCAAATGTAGTGTCTAGCACAAAAAAGGTGTTTTTTTCAAACCACAATATAACAGCAGTATTTAACAGTTATATTGGACTGTCAGAAATGTAGCGCAGGCCACAAAGGTACTATCTAGCACAAAATGGGTGTTTTCTTCTTGTAAAAATCTTTTTATTGAGTTTTTTCATTTTAAAAGCTTCACAATTACAACATGTAAAAAGAAAAGGTTTTTCCAACAGTAAGTATATAATGTGCAAAAAGAAGTTATTCATACATTTTCAGCATACCTATGCTATATATACGACTTTCATCAATAATGGGTGTTTTTTTCAAACAAAAATATAACAGCAGTATTTAACGGCTGTATTGGACTGTCAGAAATGCTGCAAAGGCCGCAAATGTAGTATCTAGCACAAAATGGGTGTTTTTGTTCAAACAAAAATATAACAGCAGTATTTAACGGTTGTATTGGACTGTCAGAATTGCAGTACCGCAAAGGTACTTTATGGAAAAACAAAAAACAATAATGAGTTAACAACAAGTTCTGATATCAGATAGATTATTTTCTATTCTCTCCCTCACAGCAGCAGCATCCTATCCCTACACTAGTAAGAGCAGAGTGACGTGCGGCGCTACGTGACTCCAGCTTATATAGAGGCTGGGTCACATGCTGCACTGGCCAATCACAGCCATGCCATTAGTAGGCATGGCTGTGATGGCTTCTAAGGGCACACAAGTTAAACGCTTGTTGATTGGCTGCCCTGCAGCTTTTCAAAAAGCACCATTAAATCGAACTCGAAGCCAAACTTTTACTGAATTGTTCGGGTTCAGGTCCGGGGTCAAAAAATTCTAAAGTTCGGCACGAACCCGAACTTTACAGTTCGGGTTCGCTCAACCCTAATTATGGTGAAAGACCTCAACGTGGGAGATACTCTTACACCTGGCGAACAAATTGAAGGGGTCTTAACAGTTGTGAAAGAGCATCATCATGCCTTCAGAAAACATCCTTCAGATTATGGTGAAGTCATTGTAATCAAGCACACCATCTCTACCGGTTCACACCCCTCAATCGAGGAAAGGTACCGGCCTATACCACCGACAATGTAACAATCTGTGAAACAGATGATTCAAGAGATGAAAGATTTTAAACATCATCAAAGACAACCATAGTCCATGGGCTGCACTTCTAGTCCTTGTCCGAAAGAAAGATGGAAACATTAGATTCTGCGTGGACTACAGGAAGATTAACCAAATTGCCCACAAGGATGCCTATCCTTTACCAAGAATCGAGGAATCCTTGACAGCATTAAGATCCTTGGCTTACTTTTCTACCCTGGATTTAACCAGTGGGTACTGGCAGGTACCTATGGCTCCTGAAGATCGTGAAAAAACTGCATTTACTTCCCCAATGGGTCTATTTGAATTTAACTACATGCCCTTTGGACTTTGCAATGCCCCTGGAACTTTACAAAGACTTATGGAACGATGTTTAGGCCACAAACATCTATTCAAAATTCTATGATGTTCTACAGCCACAGCACTCCCTGCTTTATTCTCGTTGTAAGTGCGGGTACCAGCGGTGGGACCCTCAACTATCAGACAATAGGGGCATATCCTAGCGATATGCCCCCATTGTCTGAGATTGGAATACCCTCTTTAAAAACCTTTTGGAAAACCCCTAAAATTGCCCCTGTAACAACTGAGAGCCCGGCGCATCAGCATCCACCGCTTGCTCCGCAGAGCGAGCCGCAGCCCGCACAGAGCAATGCTCCCCAGATCTCCCCGCAGATCCAGCACAAGCCCGTAACCCTTTGCAAGGCCATTCAGGGAGGGAACAGAGTGAGTACCGTGCCCTGCTCCGCCAACCCGGGAGGTGCCCTCTGTAAGTTCCACGGATGTCTGTACATTTCTTGCCCTCTATAGGCTCCCTGGATTCAGCTGGCCTCAGTAGAGTTCTTACAGTAGTGCATTTACAGGGAATCATTAGTTACCCTTTGTAGGGTCCATGGAATCAGTGGTTATCCATAGGGTCAATTAATTTAGCTGCTCTCTATAGGGTCCATAGCTTGAACTGGGCCATGGATTCAGCTCCCCAAATAAAAGATCCATGAATTTTGCTGTCCTCTGTAGGATTCATGGAATCAGTGGTCATTCATAGGGTCTATGGATATAGCTATCCTATATAGGGTCCTTGAATTCAGCTTCCCTTTATAGGGTCCATGGATTCAGCTGCCCTCTATAGGGTTCATGGATATGACTGCCCTCTATAGGGTCCATGGATTGGGCTGCCCTCTATAGCGTCCATGGACACTATAGAAGGCAGCAGTCCATATACAGGGAGTGCAGAATTATTAGGCAAATGAGTATTTTGACCACATCATCCTCTTTATGCATGTTGTCTTACTCCAAGCTGTATAGGCTCGAAAGCCTACTACCAATTAAGCATATTAGGTGATGTGCATCTCTGTAATGAGAAGGGGTGTGGTCTAATGACATCAACACCCTATATCAGGTGTGCATAATTATTAGGCAACTTCCTTTCCTTTGGCAAAATGGGTCAAAAGAAGGACTTGACAGGCTCAGAAAAGTCAAAAATAGTGAGATATCTTGCAGAGGGATGCAGCACTCTTAAAATTGCAAAGCTTCTGAAGCGTGATCATCGAACAATCAAGCGTTTCATTCAAAATAGTCAACAGGGTCGCAAGAAGCGTGTGGAAAAACCAAGGCGCAAAATAACTGCCCATGAACTGAGAAAAGTCAAGCGTGCAGCTGCCAAGATGCCACTTGCCACCAGTTTGGCCATATTTCAGAGCTGCAACATCACTGGAGTGCCCAAAAGCACAAGGTGTGCAATACTCAGAGACATGGCCAAGGTAAGAAAGGCTGAAAGACGACCACCACTGAACAAGACACACAAGCTGAAACGTCAAGACTGGGCCAAGAAATCTCTCAAGACTGATTTTTCTAAGGTTTTATGGACTGATGAAATGAGAGTGAGTCTTGATGGGCCAGATGGATGGGCCCGTGGCTGGATTGGTAAAGGGCAGAGAGCTCCAGTCCGACTCAGACGCCAGCAAGGTGGAGGTGGAGTACTGGTTTGGGCTGGTATCATCAAAGATGAGCTTGTGGGGCCTTTTCGGGTTGAGGATGGAGTCAAGCTCAACTCCCAGTCCTACTGCCAGTTTCTGGAAGACACCTTCTTCAAGCAGTGGTACAGGAAGAAGTCTGCATCCTTCAAGAAAAACATGATTTTCATGCAGGACAATGCTCCATCACACGCGTCCAAGTACTCCACAGCATGGCTGGCAAGAAAGGGTATAAAAGAAGAAAATCTAATGACATGGCCTCCTTGTTCACCTGATCTGAACCCCATTGAGAACCTGTGGTCCATCATCAAATGTGAGATTTACAAGGAGGGAAAACAGTACACCTCTCTGAACAGTGTCTGGGAGGCTGTGGTTGCTGCTGCACGCAATGTTGATGGTGAACAGATCAAAACACTGACAGAATCCATGGATGGCAGGCTTTTGAGTGTCCTTGCAAAGAAAGGTGGCTATATTGGTCACTGATTTGTTTTTGTTTTGTTTTTGAATGTCAGAAATGTATATTTGTGAATGTTGAGATGTTATATTGGTTTCACTGGTAAAAATTTATAATTGAAATGGGTATATATTTGTTTTTTGTTAAGCTGCCTAATAATTATGCACAGTAATAGTCACCTGCACACACAGATATCCCCCTAAAATAGCTAAAACTAAAAACAAACTAAAAACTACTTCCAAAAATATTCAGCTTTGATATTAATGAGTTTTTTGGGTTCATTGAGAACATGGTTGTTGTTCAATAATAAAATTAATCCTCAAAAATACAACTTGCCTAATAATTCTGCACTCCCTGTACACAGGGGGGCAAAATGGAATATATATAAAGAGGGGGCAAAATATATACAGTACAGACCAAAAGTTTGGACACACCTTCTCATTCAAAGAGTTTTCTTTATTTTCATGACTATGAAAATTGGCAATTCACACTGAAGGCATCAAAACTATGAATTAACACATGTGGAATTATATACATAACAAAAAAGTGTGAAACAACTGAAAATATGTCATATTCTAGGTTCTTCAAAGTAGCCACCTTTTGCTTTGATTACTGCTTTGCACACTCTTGGCATTCTCTTGATGAGCTTCAAGAGGTAGTCACCTGAAATGGTCTTCCAACAGTCTTGAAGGAGTTCCCAGAGATGCTTAGCACTTGTTGGCCCTCTTGCCTTCACTCTGCGGTCCAGCTCACCCCAAACTATCTCGATTAGGTTCAGGTCCGGTGACTGTGGAGGCCAGGTCATCTGGCGCAGCACCCCATCACTCTCCTTCATGGTCAAATAGCCCTTACACAGCCTGGAGGTTTGTTTGGGGTCATTGTCCTGTTGAAAAATAAATGATGGTCCAACTAAAAGCAAACCGGATGGAATAGCATGCCGCTGCAAGATGCTGTAGTAGCCATGCTGGTTCAGTATGCCTTCAATTTTGTATAAATCCCCAACAGTGTCACCAGCAAAGCACCCCCACACCCTCACACCTCCTCCTCCATGCTTCACGGTGGGAACCAGGCATGTAGAGTCCATCCGTTAACCTTTTCTGCGTTGCACAAAGACACAGTGGTTGGAACCAAAGATCTCAAATTTGGACTCATCAGACCAAAGCACAGATTTCCACTGGTCTAATGTCCTTTCCTTGTGTTCTTTAGCCCAAACAAGTCTCTTCTGCTTGTTGCCTGTCCTTAGCATTGGTTTCCTAGCAGATATTCTACCATGAAGGCCTGATTCACACAGTCTCCTCTTAACAGTTGTTCTAGAGATGTGTCTGCTGCTAGAACTCTGTGGGGCATTGACCTGGTCTCTAATCTGAGCTGCTGTTAACCTGAGATTTCTGAGGCTGGTGACTCGGATGAACTTATCCTCCGCAGCAGAGGTGACTCTTGGTCTTCCTTTCCTGGGGAGGTCCGCATGTGAGCCAGTTTCTTTGTAGTGCTTGATGGTTTTTGTGACTGCACTTGGGGACACTTTTAACGTTTTCCCAATTTTTCGGACTGACTGACCTTCATTTCTTAAAGTAATGATGGCCACTCATTTTTCTTTACTTAGCTGCTTTTTTCTTGCCATAATACAAATTCTAACAGTCTATTCAGTAGGACTATCAGCTGTGTATTCACCTGACTTCTCCACAATGCAACTGATGGTCCCAACTCCATTTATAAGGCAAGAAATCCCACTTATTAAACCTGACAGGGCACACCTGTGAAGTGAAAACCATTTCAGGTGACTACCTCTTGAAGCTCATCAAGAGAATGCCAAGATTGTGCAAAGCAATAATCAAAGCAAAAGGTGGCTACTTTGAAGAACCTAGAATATGACATATTTTCAGTTGTTTCACTCTTTTTTGTTATGTATATAATTCCACATGTGTTAATTCATAGTTTTGATGCCTTCAGTGTGAATCTACAATTTTTATAGTCATGAAAATAAAGAAAACTCTTTGAATGAGAAGGTGTGTCCAAACTTTTGGTCTGTACTGTATATATATATATACAGAGGGGCAAAATGGTAGATATATAAAGAAAGGTCAAAGTGGGAATGTATATGGGCTTGGGGGTGCCCATAGACCTCTATTTACCCCACTGCATGAGTATATGTGTTTCTTTGTGTGCTTGTGCTGGCTGTCATGCAGATTAGAGAGGCAGTCAGCCCCCAGGATGGTACTGACTGATTCCAGCCAGTGCACGGACACCAATTACAGTCTGCTTAAACTAATAACACACAAAGAATTAAATGTTACCAGGTTTTTATTGAACACTCCATGTAAACATTCACAATGCAGGTGGAAAAAGTATGTGAGCCCTTGGATTTAATAACGGGTTGAACCTCTTTTGGCAGCAATAACTTCAACCAAACGTTTCCTGTAGTTGCAGATCAGACGTGCACAACAGTCAGGAGTAATTCTTGACCATTCCTCTTTACAGAATTGTTTCAGTTCAGCAATATTCTTGGGATGTCTGGTGTGAATCGCTTTCTTCAGGTCATGCCACAGCATCTCAATCGGGTTGAGGTCAGGACTCTGACTGGTCCACTCCAGAAGGTGTATTTTCTTCTGTTTTACTTCTATGCTTTGGGTCGTTATCCTGTTGCAACACCCATCTTCTGTTGAGCTTCAGCTGGTGGACAGATGGCCTTAATTTCTCCTGCTAAATGTCTTGATAAACTTGGGAATTAATTTTTCCTTCGATGATAGCAATCCATACAGGCCCTGATGTAGCAAAGCAGCCCCAAACCATGATGCCCCCACCACCATACTTCACATGAGGTTTTGATGTTGGTGTGCTGTGCCTCTTTTTCTCCACACATAGTGTTGTGTGTTTCTTCCAAACAACTCAACTTTGGTTTTATCTGTCCACAGAATATTTTGCCAGTACTGCTGTGGAACATCCAGGTGCTCTTGTGCAAACTGTAAACGTGCAGCAATGTTTTTTTTTACAGCAGTGGCTTCCTCTGTGGTATCCTTCCATGAAATCCATTCTTGTATAGTGTTTTACGTATTGTAGATTCGCTAACAGGGATGTTAGGATATGCCAGAGACTTTTGTAATTCTTTAGCTGACACTCTAGGATTCTTCTTCGCCTCATTGAGCAGTCTGCGCTGCGCTCTTGCAGTCATCTTTACAGGACGGCCACTCCTAGGGAAAGTAGCAGCAGTGCTGAATTTTCTCCATTTGTAGACAATTTGTCTTACCGTGGACTGATGAACAGCAAGGCTTTTGGAGATACTTTTATAACCCTTTCCAGCTTTATGCAAATCAACAATTCTTAATCGTCAGTCTCCTGAGAGCTCTTTTGTGCAAGGCATCATTCACATCAGGCAATGCTCCAATGAAACACCTCCAATCTCATCTAATTGATTGGACTCCAGTTGGCTGACTCCTCACTCCAATTAGCTCTTGGAGATGTCATTAGTCTAGGGGTTCACATACTTTTTTCCACCTGCACTGTGAATGTTTACATAGTGTGTTCAATAAAAACATGGTAATATTTAATTCTTTGTGTGTTATTAGTTTAAGCAGACTGTGATTGTCTATTGTTGTGACTTAGATGAAGATCAGATCACATTTTATGACCAATTTGTGCAGAGATCCATATCATTCCAAAGGGTTCCCATACTTTTTCTTGAAACTGTATATACATGTATAAATGTAAAGATAAAGGATTGGTTGGGGGGCACTCAGCTATCTGGCACTGTATGTATAATCAATAGTCGGCTGGTATAGAAATATATACAGATTTATTATAAGCATAAAGTGCACATACAAATATGTAGATGTGTGACTAAATCTCCCTAAAACATTAGAGTTAATCCTATCAGACATCCACTATATATACAGACAATATATCACATAAGCATTGTTTGTAGTTGATCAACTTCAAAAATAGAATATAAAAATAGAATATAAAAATAAGGGTAAAAACAAAAAATAAGGATAAAAATAGAAACTGTAAAAAAATTTTTTTTTAAGTGAAAAAGTCACTTATGTGGTTGCCAGTTTGGTAGTCCAGTATATAGGAGGAATATATCAGGATAATACAGTAGTTCAGATGATATTGCTCCTGATATTATTAGTTTAGTGCGGATATACTGTATATTGGTAATGTATAAACCTGACTAATATCCTTCTGACCATATCCTGGACATCAAAATCACTTCTCTATCTGCAATGATATGACACCTGAAGTGCTGTTGTTACTATGGTATCACAGTTGCCAGGGGTGTCATGTGACCACTCCTCTGAAGATGCTTGCTGTGATGCATGCTGGGATTTTTTCTTTCCCTTTGCAGCTGCTCCGCCCACACAGCCTCTCGTCTATGGGAGCATACTATGCTGAACACATAAGAAAAATTATACATACACAGTATATCTCTCATTATACTAATACCTCTTGGCTTTAGTTATTATCTGGGGCCATTTTTTTTTATGTGTATGGTGGCCAACCCCTTTAATGATCACTTAGTGTCAGCCTATGCTGATGCCAGAAAACTATGCAGGATATTCAGTGTGTTTTCCTACTCCTAAAAGTGGGGTTCCACTGTAACTCAGGATCTCTTCACATGGCGCCCAAAAACCATTCCAGCAAAATCTGCCCTTCTAAAGCCAAACGGTGCTCCTTCACTTCTGAGCCCTGTAGTGTACCCATACAGCAGATTACAACCACATATAGGATATTTTAGTAAACTGCAGAATCAGCCATTGCTGTGTTAATAATATAAAAATGTAACCTCCATTTTTCTTTAATCCCTGTGAAATGGGTTAACAAAGTTTCCAAAATCAGTTTTGAATAATTTGAGGAGTATAGGGGGTAATTTATCAAACAGAAATACGCCTCAATTCTGTGACTTCTCCCCACTTACTTCAGATCTTAAAAAGTGGGCGTGGTGTAGATGGAGAAGAGAATGGGCCGGTAGACCCGTCTCATTTACCATTTTCTACACCTGGTTTAGGCATAGAAAATGGTCTAAATGTGAGACAGCAAGGAAGCTGGCTTACATTTAGAAGTGGCAAAGGATCAGCCTAAGTTAGGTAGAGGCCTGTGCCTCTTCATAACTTCCATGCATCCACTGACAGCTATAGCAGTTATTAAGACCGGCGTCTAAAACGCCGGTCTTAACTGTGGCCCATAGTTTCTAAAATGAGGTTATTTATAGGTGATTTATTTTAAGTAAGCCCTCAAAGTCATTTTTTAGATCTGAATTGGTATTTAAACGCAGTTTTGGTTTCTGAAATTTTCTGGAAAATTAGAAAAATTGCTTCCAAAATTCTCAGCCGTCTAATAAATTAAAATTACATTTACAAAATTAGGATAACATAAAAAAGAGATATAGGGAATTAATAAGTATTTACCACCAACATGAAGTACAATGTGTAATGAAAAAACAGTCTCAGAAGTATTCCAAAGTTATTATCACATAAAGTGACACGACAGACGTGGAAAATGAGGCATTGTCAGGAAGGTGAAAACTGTCTGTGTCTGGAAGGAGTTAATGAGATCTAGAATGAGAAGACTCCATGTGGGCACCCTGGCCATTTTAAAAATTACGAGCTATTTGAAGCAATTTCAAGCTCCCTGTTATTTATTTTTTTAAAGCTCAGACAACCCTTTCATATTGTTTTTCCAAGTTATCTATAAAAATGATATTAGTGATTTTTGGCTAATCCTGAAAAGAGGCTATTGGCAATATTGAATGTAATAACTAAAACAGAAGAACGTAGCCTTGTTTTTGGCCAATTTCCTTTTTCAACCAGCAGATGGCACTGTGGATTTAGGAATCGATGGGGAATGACCAAGCGCGTCACCTATTGAAAAGAAAATGCGGATTTCAGAGGATGGGGAAAGAGTAAAGATAAGGGAAAATTCAAATAGTCATTCTACATGCATATAAATTGAGTTAAATGAATGCATTTGTTTGATGAGTTAACTGTAGGTTTTTAACTTCAGTCCTATTTTTAGCCAAGCAAAAGATTGCGTTGCTTTAAATACGTTTTTCAGCTTTGAGAACCCCTTTCCCTTTCTTATTTTACATGTCGATTGAGGTATAATTTGTCAAGCGTTCACAAATCTTTCTTAAACAGGAGCAAATTAACATCTTTTGAATAAGAACATCATTTAGAGGTTGTTTCTTCTATTTCAGTGAGGGTTATCTAAACTAAACTGATCATGTTTTGTGTTAAAAGCGACTCTATATACGACAGGAGCCCAGGACGAATTGAGGGCCGTATCTTCTTTGTAGCTTTATATATAGCAGCAGACACTGCTATAGCCAAATGGTCGGCTGCCTCCAGACCCAAATCTAGTATCAAAGCCTTTTATTAAAGGGATTGTCCAGGATTAGAAAATATGCACCATTCCTGTCCATGGATTGTGTCTGGTATTGCAACTCTAACCCCACAGTACAGGAACCCTGTACCTCTCGAAGCCCCCCTTAAATGAACGGAGTGGCGGGCCTGGCATGTAACCTGCTGCTCCATTCATCTCTATGGGAGTTCTGAAAATGGCAGAGCAATGTACGAGGCAGTCTCTGTAACCCCCACAGAGATGAATGGGGCAGCAGTGAAGTTTTTGTGTTGCTGATGTGCGAAATTTACGCAAGCATTGCCAGAATAGACAAGCACGGCTACAGCTAAAAAAAATGGGGCAGCTGGAATATAATAGCAGTCCTGTAATTATTTAAAGGCATTGATGCAAAAAATTTAAATCAGACATATATATTATATGTATATTACATGACAATCACTTTCTAACAAAGCTAGAACCAGCCCTGTAGCTCACATTGATCTAGAGCTCTTCTATTCATTTCAGGGGGTGAGTGCTTTCATAGAGGGTGTGTCCTTTCTGCTGCAGATCTCTCCCTCACAGCTTCTAACAGTAGATACAGCTGGTGGCAGTTGAAAGATGGAACTGAGCATGTGCGACCATCTCAGTAGGTGAACATGCACATTACTGTACAGACTGAACACCAGACAATGACATTATAAAAGTAAAGAGAATATGGAACATTTTTGTAACAGAAACTAAATAAAAAAAGTTTTTAATGCTAATTTATATAAAAATAATACTTTATTTTTCAACTTATAAGTGGGGGAAAAATGGCAGGGTGTTTTTTTAAAATGAGTTCTAATGAGCGCTCATTAGTATGCAGAAGGAGTGGTGAGTATAGGGCTGATTGTACTTACCGATCCCTGGTCTTTTTCAGCCCTGCGCTGCAATTAGTCCTGACTGCGTATAGCGTCAGGACATATGCACTTTAGCATGTACTATGACTCGACGCTGTGCGTAGTCAGGTCACAGGGCAGCCTGGCGCCTGGAAGAAGGGAGAAGTTAGAGTGTGCCATTCAGAGCAGGAGAGGTAAGTTAATTTATTTTATGTCTGATCTGAGGTCTGCTGAGCATTGGGGGGCCTGATCTGAGGTCTGATACAGATTGGGGGTTTGATATGAGGTCTGATATAAATTGGGGGTCTGATTTGGGGGTCTGATAAAGATTGAGGTGTCTGAACTGAGATCTGATGATGGTTAGGGGTCTGATAAATACTGGGGGGTCTGATCTCAGGTCAAATAAAGATTGGGGGTCTAATTGGTGGGCTGATTAGAGATCTGCTACAGACTGAAGCTCTGATTTGGGGGTCTTATGAAGATTGAGGAGTCTGAACTGAGATCTGATGATGGTTAGGGGTCTGATGAAGATTGGGTGTCTGATCTGAGGTCTAATGAAGATTGGGGGTCTAATTGTGGGGTCTGATCTGAGGTCTGCTACAGATTGAAGCTCTGATTTGGGGGTCTTATGAAGATTGAGGAGTCTGAACTGAGATCTGATGATGGTTAGGGGTCTGATGAAGATTGAGGAGTCTGAACTTAGATCTAATGAAGATTGGGGGGTCTGATGAAGATGGGGGGGGGGGTCTGATGATGATTGGGGGTCTGATCTGAAGTGTGATGAAAAAAACTTTTTTCAGATTTTTCTCCTTTAAAACCTAGGTGCATCTTATAATCAGGTTCACCTTATAAAGTGAAAAATAAGGTATTTCATGGTGACACAGTCTTTTTAATTAAAACATAAAAAACTGTTGAAATAAATAAACCAATCAATAAATAGTAATCCCTTTAATAAGTTATTCATGGCTACGCTCCTAAGATCTGCCCTCTACAATAAAGAGCATATATTTGTGCACGCAAACCCCTTGTTACCTGACATTAACAAAAAATCCTTCCATTCTATTCAAGTTCTATGGAAAATATGGGAAATGTTGAAACGGTCTCTGTTGTAAAACTATAAATAAGATCAGTAAAAATGAGTCTGCCAGGCATGGAAACATGAATGTGTATTTGCTGCCACATTTCAGTAGACAGCTCTCTTGGCATTGCGGAAACCCTGGAATCAGGAAACGTGTTTTCTGTTACAGCAATTTAACAACTCCCTGGAAGGATCAGTTCTTCCAGTTATGATGCTAAGGTATGTGCATGTCAGCCTTCTAATACATCATTCCAGATCTTTTTTCCAGAAACATCGCCACACCTATTCACTTCAATGATACTGTGCTGCAATACCAGGAATAACCAATGGGCAAGTGTGGCGCTGTTTCTGGAAGAAAGCAGCCATTATTTTTCTAAATGCTTACAAATCCTTTATTGAACTGACTGAATGTACTACAGATGCAGATTACTGTAAATTAGTAGACAGGTCAATATTGGCATTATGAACATGATTATACCTGCCTACGAGTCTATGCTCTGCTCACATTAGAACTGTCATATACTGACCTCAACCGCCTTCAATGACTTGTCACAGCAGGAGTGGCAGGGAACATGTACAGCCGCCCAGTGTATCAGAGAGCCATAGTGAGTAGTGAGCCATATTTAAAATGGCAGTGCATTGGCCTCAGTCAAAATTATTAAAGAAGTTATCCCATGACTAATGTAAAAAAAAAAAAATAATCAGACATCATATAGTAAATGACAACCTCTTTCTAATAAAGCTAGAACCAGCCCTGAACCTCACATGGAATCAGAGATCTCCATATTCATTGCTCTGCTAGATTTATATCAAGCTGGCTGCTCGTGGGGCCTGTCTTTTCTGCTGCAGCTCAAGGGGGCGTGTCCATGCTCTCCCTATCACAGCTCAGGAGGCAGTTGAAGGATGGAACTGAGCATGTGCGGCCTTCTCAGTGAGCAGGACAAAGAAATACATAAGAAAAAAAACTGTAGGTGGCGCTATACAGATAGCTTTTATTGAATAACTCCAGGTGCTGGTTTGAAAACTGTGGAATATTTCTCGTGGGACAACCCCTTTTGCTAGACATGTGTTCCCCTTATTATAAAGCTGGCTGTACACATTAGATATTTGTCATCCGAATTTCGTAGATATTGGAATAACTAACCGACCATCTATTGTGTATAGGGACCTCTCATCTTCCCCGATGGCAAATTCGAGGAAGATTTCAGCTGCCTAATCCTCTTGTTCTCAGGAGATAAGCTGCTGCTGAAGAAGCCTGACAGTGGCTTTCT
The DNA here is from genome assembly GCF_014858855.1 of Bufo gargarizans. Classification (NCBI taxonomy): domain Eukaryota; kingdom Metazoa; phylum Chordata; class Amphibia; order Anura; family Bufonidae; genus Bufo; species Bufo gargarizans. Next base: position 157,252,647 of record NC_058087.1, on the reverse strand, counting down.
CCCCATCTTCCAAGTGAGGACACAAGCTTGCTCAGCCACGCAGGCATGTGTATAAGGGGATTGAGAGTTAGCACTGGAGACTTAATAAAGCTTGTTGAAAGGCTGCAGGGCAGCCAATCATCAAGATTTTAAGCTGTGTGCCCTTAGAAGCCATCACAGCCATGCTTACTAATGGCACGGCTGTGATTGGCCGATGCATCATGTGACCCAGCTTCTATATAAGCTGAATCATGTGTAGCACTGCCCATGAGCTCTCAGTAGTGAAGGGACAGAAAGCAGGCAGCTGAAGTGAGGGACAGTGTGACACAGAAAGCTAATCATAAATCTGGCTGTTAATTCTGTGGGTGACCTACAGCAATTTTTTGTGCGGGTGCAATGCAACATTGTACTTTGTACCCCTGACACAAATATAATAGTTAATCTGTCTGTTAGTTAGGTGCACGTCATATACCCATTTATTGCGTTAAGTACGCCTGCACTGCATACGTGACAGGGAAAATAATAAAGTTAATCTGTCTGTTAGTTCAGTGGGTGACCTCAAAGAATGAGGAGAGCATCAAATAAGGGACGTGGCCCTGGTCGTGGTGCTCCTGTTGCAGGGAGAGGCAGGGGCGGTGCAAGGATTTTTGCACACACAAGTGTAGCTACATTTTGCCCCCCCCCCACACATACAACTTGGTGGGGGTGATGTAAAAAGGAGGGCGTGATGTGACATGGAGGGGGATGAGAAATGTGACATGGAGAGGGATGAGAAATGTGACATGGAGGGGGATGAGAAATGTGACATGGAGGGGGATGAGAAATGTGACATGGAGGGGGATGAGAAATGTGACATGGACGGGGATGAGAAATGTGACATGGAGGGGGATGAGAAATGTGACATGGACGGGGGTTGAAATCTGACATGGAGGGGGTTTAAATCTAACATGGAGGGGGATGAGAAATGTGACATGGAGGGGGATGAGAAATGTGACATGGAGGGGGATGAGAAATGTGACATGGACGGGGGTTGAAATCTGACATGGAGGGGGTTGAAATCTGACATGGAGGGGGATAAGAAATCTGACATGGAGGGGGATGAGAAATGTGACATGGAGGGGGATGAGAAATGTGACATGGAGGTTGTCTAAATGTGACATGGAGGGGGATGAGAAATGTGACATGGAGGGGGGTTGAAATGTGACATGGAAGGGTATGAGAAATGTGACATGGAGGGGGATGAGAAATGTTACATAGAGGGGGAGAAATGTGACATAGGGGGTGATGTCACATGGAGGGGGAGAAATGTGACATTTCTCCCCCTCCCTGTCACATTTCTCCCCCTCCATGTCACATCACCCCCTGCTTTTTACATCACCCCATTTGTGTCACATATCTCCCCCATGTCACATTTCCCCCCCTCCATGGCACATTCCCCCCCTCCATGGCACATTTCCCCCCTCTATTAATGCTCCTCACCTTGGCCTGTTCCCGTCTGCAGCAGCTCCCCTTCTCCTCTGTGTGGTCCTGGTATCTTCTCTCTGTGCTCCCGACAAGAATTTGAGGACCTTTCCCACTCAGCCAATCGATGGCTGCAGCTGTGTCATGTGTCAGACCAGTGATTGGCTCAGCGGGAAATCACTGCCCTGACACGTGACACAGTTGCGGCCACTGATTGGCAGAGTGGAAAAGGTCCTCAAACAACTTGTCAGGACTCGGGAGCCCAGAGAGAAGATAAAAAAAGCCCCCCCTTCTCAGCGCCCTAAGGCGGCCGCTTGGTCTGCCTTATTATAGCACCGGGCCTGGGGAGAGGACGTGGTCGATCTGTGCCAGCTACACGCCCAAATGAAACACCTTCCTCAGGTGCATGTAGGCGACAGAACGTTCAGCATTATTTTGTAGGCCCGAAAACTGGTGTACGAATGGTGAGGCGAGAACAAGTAGAGGCGGTAATAGATTGGGCGGCTGACAGTGTCTCTAGTTCCTTCACATTGTCTTCCACCCGGTCCCCTGCTGAAAGCACAGAATTGGCACCTGCAGCCCTTGGGCATCTGTCTTTTACCTCATCCCCTTGCAAATCAGCCAAGCAGTCTGAGTCCCAAGTCATGCAGCAGTCTCGAATGCTTTTTGATGACTCTGCTGGCAGGGTTTCCGAGGGCCATCCACATAGCCCTGCTTCCGATGCCCAACCACTTATGTTTCAGGATGTGGACATGGGAGGACCATCGCAGCACATCTCTGATGATGACGAAACACAGGTGCAAACTGCTGCAGCTTTCTGCAGTCTGCAGACCGGCAAGGAGGGCAGGGGTGAAGAGTAGGTGGAAGATGATGTGGAGGATGATGATTTCCTAGACCCCACATAGAATATAGGTCATGCGAGTGAAGTGTGCAGTTCGGAGGAAGAGGTGGTGGACACACAGCACCAGCCGCAGGGGCGACATACCACCTGTGCAGCCGGTTCAGCTGCACAGGGGCCCAGCGTGGGAGGGGGCCCTCCAATTAAGCTGTCTATGCATCTACAGTACGCACAGACAGCTGATTGTAATGGTGAAGCAGAGAGCCGCATGCTCCTCGCTTCACCATTCATCATCACACCATCCAGCATGTAGAAGGGGCCCACCTTACTATCTGACTTCAATCTCAGGATGTTCTGCATCCGCAGCTCTGAGGAGCAGTGCCACGGCAGCACATCCTGAGCTGCATCTGCGATCACCCCCCCATACAGCTCAGTCCTGCTGTGTAGTGAGCAGGGTCAGCCAGGCCTGTGCTGAGCCACTTCACTGTGTCGTAGCTCCGCCTCCCATCTGGTAATGTCAGTAGCCCCGCCCCCTGATGGTAGCCCCACCCACACGCGATCCTCTGCTAGCGCTTCTGGTGCTTAATGTGTGAGGCCTGCAGCAACTTCGGAGGAAGTGACTGAGGTCCGGAGGCTGACCCAGTGCCCACTGTCTCTGCCAGACACTGAACTTGACTTGGAATGTTTTTTACCCCACCCATCCCACCTGCCCCCCTCTGGCCCTCCTGTGACTGTCCCTTACCCACATACTGTGAGGCTACATTAACAAGGTATTTTGTGGTCTGCGGATCGGTAAGATATGTATGCCGTCCATATGCAATCTGTATATTTTTGCAAACCCAATAACTGAAATGGGTCTGCAGTCCACATTTTCCATCTTGTGCAGAACGGACATACAGATGCAGAAAGCACATGGAAGTAATTTGCTTTCCGCATTCGTCTGTCTGTTCCGCAAAGGATAGAAAATTTGACATGTCCTATACTGGTCCGCAACATGCAGGCTAGTTAATAGGTCTGCAAAAAATGGAGATGGCACATGGGCGTCATCCGTAATTTGCAGATCATAAAATACATTTGGTCCGTGTCGTTTGAATGGGTTAAAAGTGTTGGGTCATTTATTAAGACCAGCAATTTAGACACCGGTCTTAATAACCCCTAAACTGGAAGTGGTTCTGCTGATGTTATGAAGAGGCACTGGCCTCTCCATAACTTCAGCGCATCCAGCGCCAGTGCAAATGCATTTCATCCAGACTGAATCCTGACCCATTTAATTCAATAGGTCTGTGCGAGGAGGCATATGTTTGGCACATATCTGGACATAACTACTGTGAAAGGGGACAATATCTGGGCATAGCTACTGTATAGGAGGCACATATATGGACATAACTACAGTGAGGGGGGCACATATCCGGACATAACTACTGTGAGGGGGGCACATATCTGGACATAACTACTGTAAAGGGGCACATAATCTGGCATAATTACTGTGAGGAGGCACATATCTGGACATAACTACTGTGAGGGGGGACAATATTTGGGCATAGCTACTGTAAAGGAGGCACATATCTAGACATAACTATTGGGAGGGGGCACATATCTGGACATAACTGCTGTGAAGGGGGACAATATCTGGGTATAGCTACTGTGAGGAGGCACATATCTGGACATAACTGCTGTGAGGGGGCACATAATCTGGCATAATTACTGTGAGGAGGCACATATCTGGACATAACTACTGTGAGGGGCACATATCTGGCCATAACTACTGTGAGGCGGCACATATCTGGACATAACTACTGTGAGGGGGGCACATATCTGGCATAACTACTGTGAATTTGGCACATATCTGGCCATAACTACTGTGAGGGGGCACATATCTGGCCATAACTACTGTGAGGGGGCATATGTCTGACAATAACTACTGTTAGGGGGCACATAATCTGGCATAGCTACTGTGAGGGGGGCACATATCTGGACATTACTGTGAGGGGGGCACATATCTGGACTTAACTACTGTGAGGGGCACATATCTGGACATAACTACTGTGAAGGAGGGGACAATATATGGGCATAGCTACTGTAAAGGAGGCACATATCTGGACATAGCTACTGTGAAGGAGGGGACAATATCTGGGCATAGCTACTGTAAAGGAGGCACATATCTGGACATAACTACTGTGAGGGGGCACATATCTGGACATAACTGCTATGAAGGGGGACAATATCTGGGTGTAGCTACTGTAAAGGGGGCACATATCTGGACATAACTACTTGAGGAGGCACATATCTGGACATAACTGCTGTGAGGGGGCACATATCTGTGCATAACTACTGTGAGGGGGCACATAATCTGGCATAACTACTGTGAGGAGGCACATAACTGGACATAACTACTGTGAGGGGGGCACATATCTAGACATAACCCCTGTGAGGGGGGCAACTATCGGGACATAACTACTGTGAAGGGGCACATAATCTGGCATAACTACTGTGAGGGGGCATATATCTGGACATAACTACTGTGAGGAGGCACATATCTGGACATAACTACTGTGAGGGGGCATATATCTGGACATAACTGCTGTGAAGAGGGGATACTATCTGGGTATTGCAACTGTAAAGGGGGCACATATTTGGACATAACTACTTGAGCCACATATCTGGACATAACTGCTGTGAGGGGGCACATATCTGGGCATAACTACTGTGAGGAGGCACATATCTGGACATAACTACTGTGAGGGGGAACATATCTGGACATAACTACTGTGAGGGGGCACATATCTGGCCATAACTACTGTGAGGAGGCACATATCTGGACATAACTGCTGTGAGGGGGCACATATCTAGACATAACTACTGTGAGGGGGCACATATCTGGCCATAACTACTGTGAGGGGGCACATATCTGACAATAACTACTGTGAGGGGGCACATATCTGGCCATAACTACTGTGAGGGGGGCACATATCTGGACATAACTGCTGTGAGGGGGCACATATCTGGGCATAACTACTGTGAAAGGGGCACATAATCTGGCATAACTACTGTGAGGGGGCACATATCTGGACATAACTACTGTGAGGAAGCACATATCTGGACATAACTGCTGTGAGAGGGGCACATATCTGGACATAACTACTGTGAGGGGTACATATCTGGACATAGCTACTGGGGAGGGGGTGAAATATCTGGGCATAGCTACTGTAAAGGAGGCAAATATCTGCACATAACTACTGTGAGGGGGCACATATCTGGACATAACTACTGTGAAGGGGGGACATTATCTGGGTTTAGCTACTGTAAAGGAGACACATATCTGGACATAACTACTGTGAGGGGGAACATATCTGGACATAACTACTGTGAGGGGGCACATATCTGGCCATAACTACTGTGAGGAGGCACATATCTGGACATAACTGCTGTGAGGGGGCACATATCTAGACATAACTACTGTGAGGGGGCACATATCTGGCCATAACTACTGTGAGGGGGCACATATCTGACAATAACTACTGTGAGGGGGCACATATCTGGCCATAACTACTGTGAGGGGGGCTCATATCTGGACATAACTGCTGTGAGGGGGCACATATCTGGGCATAACTACTGTGAAGGGGCACATAATCTGGCATAACTACTGTGAGGGGGCACATATCTGGACATAACTACTGTGAGGAGGCACATATCTGGACATAACTGCTGTGAGAGGGGCACATATCTGGCATAACTACTGTGAGGGGTACATATCTGGACATAGCTACTGGGGAGGGGGTGAAATATCTGGGCATAGCTACTGTAAAGGAGGCAAATATCTGCACATAACTACTGTGAGGGGGCACATATCTGGACATAACTACTGTGAAGGGGGGACATTATCTGGGTTTAGCTACTGTAAAGGGGGCACATATCTGGACATAACTACTGTGAGGGGGAACATATCTGGACATAACTACTGTGAGGGGGCACATATCTGGCCATAACTACTGTGAGGGGGCACATATCTGGCCATAACTACTGTGAGGAGGAACATATCTAGACATAACTACTGTGAGAGGCACATATCTGGCCATACCTACTGTTAGGGGGCTCATAATCTGGCATAACTACTGTGAGGGGGGCACACATCTGGCATAACTACTGTGAATTTGGCACATATCTGGGCATAATTACTGTGAGGTGGCACATAATCTGTCACAATTACTTTGAGGGGGCACATAACCTTGCATAACTACTGTGATGGTGCACATATCTGGCATCATAACTACTGTGAAGGACACATAATCTAGCATAACTACTGTGAGGTTCAAATAATCTGGCATAACTACTGTGGTGGGCATGTATGTTGGCATAACTACTGTGAGGGGCACATATCTGGGCATAATTACTGTGAGCGGGCCGATATCTGGCATAACTACTTTGAGGGGCACATATCTGTCCATAGCTACTGTGAAGGGGGCACAGTGTGGATATTACTACTGTGTGCTGGCACAAAGGGGCAAAAATTACTATGTAGGAGCATTAAGGGGACATTAAGATGCACCACAGTATCTGAAGGGTATCCACTATCTTTGATGCCCCTGATCACCCCTTCCTCTCCCTGTAGGGTTGGAGGAAGATTAAAAATTGGGGTCCCTTCTGCTGTCACATATCATTGTATTAATCTTTACCTATAGCCTATGTTTATTTCTATTTGTGTGGTTGGGGGGGGGGGGCAAGCACATTCTTTGCACAGGGGCCCTCTGCTGCCTGTGTCCGCCCCTGAGTCAGCCACACAGCAAAAGAGTGAGCACTGTGCAAAAGCAGAGTGGCCGTCACCTGGCCAGTACGCCTGCTACTGCCCACCGCACCCAGGAACTGAGCACATCAAAGCCAGCTCCAAGGAGTTTCATGGCGTGGCAGTTCTTCAGACAATTGCCGCGTCCCACATATGTGTGTTAATGGGACACTTTAAACATCTGTATTTATATAGTATGTGTTTATTTGCAGTGTATGGTATTTCCTATTATCTGGCTGGCAATGTCATTACACCCACTCGCCCCTAGGTGGTGCTGGCACCACATAATATATGTAGCTTGGGTGTGTCTAGACAGGAAGTTAGTTACGGTAGTTAATAGTTGGTGAGAGGAGGAGAGAAACAGGCTAAAGTCACCATGTAACTGTTTTCCTTTTCTCTGGGCCCTGATCAAGCCTGGAGAAGTTGACCACAGCAACCAAGCACCAGACAGTGAGTCTGTGTACAAAGATGCAGAAAGCCTAGTGATGGTAACAGCTAAACTTAGCTCATGGACCTCATTAGCACAAGTGCCTGAGAGCAACTTTCCGAGTGCCAGGACACAAATAGACAATTAGTGCGCAGAATTGTCCTTATCCACCACACAAGCCTTCCGGGTCATGGTGGAAAGATCTAAACCTTTTCAGAAGAGAATCCTGCAAATAATGAAGCAGATGAGTTTGCCTACCACAAGGGAGATCACCCTTAAAGGATAGCTCATAGTAACCAGATATACAGTGGGATGTGAAAGTTTGGGCAACCTTGTTAATCGTCATGATTTTCCTGTATAAATCGTTGGTTGTTACGATAACAAATATCAGTTAAATATATCATATAGGAGACACACACAGTGATATTTGAGAAGTGAAAAGAAGTTTATTGGATTTACAGAAAGTGTGCTATAATTCTTTAAACAAAATTAGGCAGGTGCATAAATTTGGGCACCACAAAAAAGAAATGAAATCAATATTTAGTAGATCCTCCTTTTGCAGAAATTACAGCCTCTAAACGCTTCCTGTAGGTTCCAATGAGAGTCTGGATTCTGGTTGAAGGTATTTTGGACCATTCCTCTTTACAAAACATCTTTAGTTCATTCAGGTTTGATGGCTTCCGAGCATGGACAGATCTCTTTAAGTCACACCACAGATTTTCAATTATATTCAGGTCTGGGGACTGAGATGGCCATTCCAGAACGTTGTACTTGTTCCTCTGCATAAATGCCTTAGTGGATTTTGAGCAGTGTTTAGGGTCGTTGTCCTGTTGAAAGATCCAGCCCTGGCGCAGCTTCAGCTTTGTCACTGATTCCTGGACATTGGTCTCTAGAATCTGCTGATAATGAGTGGAATCCGTGCATCCCTCAACTTTGACAAGATTCCCAGTCCCTGCACTGGCCACACATCCCCACAGCATAATGGAACCACCACCATATTTTACTGTAGGTAGCAGGTGTTTTTCTTGGAATGCTGTGTTCTTTTTCCTCCATGCATAACGCCCCTTGTTATTGCCAAATAACACAATTTTAGTTTCATCAGTCCACAGCACCTTATTCCAAAATTAAGCTGGCTCGTCCAAATGTGCTTTAGCCCACCTCAAGCGGCACTTTTTGTGCTGTGGGTGGAGAAAAGGCTACCTCTGCATCACTCTCGCATACAGCATCTCCTTGTGTAAAGTGCGCCGAATGGTTGAACGATGCACAGTGACTCCATCTGCAGCAAGATGATGTTGTAGGTCTTTGGTGCTGGTCTGTGGGTTGACTCTGACTGTTCTCACCATTCGTCGCTTCTGTCTATCCGAGATTTTTCTTGGTCTGCCACTTCAAAACTTAACTTGAACTGAACCTGTGGTCTTCCATTTCCTCAATATGTCCCTAACTGTGGAAACAGACAGCTGAAATCTCTGAGACAATCCTTCCCCTAAACCATGATGGTGAACAATCTTTGTCTTCAGGTCATTTGAGAGTTGTTTTGAGACCCCCATGTTGCTACTCTTCAGAGAAAATTAAAAGAGGAGGGAAACTTACAATTGACCCCCTTAAATACTCTTTCTCATAATTGGATTCACCTGTGTATGTAGGTCAGGGGTCACTGAGCTTACCAAGCCAATTTGAGCTCCAATAATGAGTTCTAAAGGTTTTGGAATCAATAAAATGACAACAGTGCCCAAATTTATGCACCTGCCTAATTTAGTTTGAACAATTATAGCACACTTTCTGTAAATCCAATAAACTTCATTTCACTTCTCAAATATCACTGTGTGTGTTTCCTATATGATATATTTAACTGACATTTTTTATCATAACAACCAACGATTTATACAGGAAAATCATGACGATTAACAAGGTTGCCCAAACTTTCGCATCCCACTGTATCAGCATACTTAGTACCAGAGTGCTATAGAGTAAATTTAGGATTACCACCAGAATCCTGCCTGTAAAGTGTCTACTTTAAAAGGGACAACTCCTTCACTGACAACTGCTACCTGATAATAGTATTGCAATTGAACTTATTATTACTTATTCTATACAAAAAGCTTTCCATTGATGAACTGTACCAACTGTCCAGAGACTATTGATTTTCAGTAAATGTTCAACTGGTTTACAACTGACTCCTCATCATTTCCACTACTACTCTCAACATTTGCACCTAATGGTGCTGGTGTCAGGAACCAGGGGCCCAGCCACCAAAACACCTTAAACACCACCACCATCAAGGGCACCTCAACCAACATCTGGCTGGTGTTCCCTGCAAGGGAGAGTGCCCCGGAGGATTTCGTGCTGTGTTCCCATCCACTGCACGCCGGCCCAGGGAGGCATCTGCTAACCTTGAGTACATGAACTACTACCCCCATCGGCCCACAGTGAGCCGTGTTTTCCCCTGCGTGTCCCGGTCGCTGCACAATGTGCTGATGACAAAACGCGAGTGGTTTGCACGCTGTGCAATCAGAGCCTGAAGCGAGGCATACATGTTCTAAACCTGAGCACCACCTTTATGACCAGTCATCTAAATGCAAAGCGCAAACTGAAGTGGAGTAGACACCTCAAAAACCACGAAAGATATCAGGCTCCTCCTGGTCCCTCTTCTGCTGCACTCTCGGCCTCTTCCTCCCCCTCTGGAGTGACAGTGGCACCTGCCACCCCGCAAACAAAGGATGTGGCAGCAACGCCACCACGTCTGTCACTGTCACCAAGCATCTCCACAATGTCCCATGGAAGCGTTCAGCTGTCCATTTCTCAAACACTGGAGAGAAAGATGAGCTACCACCCTAACCCCCCCCCCCTGCGATCCCTGGCGGTGGCTGTCCCACAGTATGTAGTTCCCAGCCGCCACTACTTTTCCAGGCGAGCCATCCCCCCCTCTGTACAACCAAGTGGGGGACAAAATTAGGTGTGCACTGCACAACGCCATCTGTTGCAAGGTCCACCTAACCACCGATACATGTACCAGTAAGCACGGGCAGGGACATTACATTTACCTAACTGCACACTGGGTAAATGCAGTGGCTGCTGGGCCTGAGGCAGATAACAGTTTGGCGCATGTCTTTCCGCCACCGAGGATTGCAGGATGTTTCTCTTTGCCTCCTGTTGCTTCCTCCTCCTACTCTGCTTGCTCCTCCTCTACCACCTCCTCATCTGGCCAGCATAACACCTGCACCACCAACTTCAGCACAGCCAGGGGGAAACGACAGTAGGCTGTTTTGAAACTCTGTTTGGGGGAAAAACCCAGACCGTGCAGAAGCTGTGGAAGGGCATGAAACAACAGACTGATGAGTGGTTGGTGCCACTGAGCCTCAAGCCCAGCCTGGTGGTGTGCGATAATGGGCAAAATCTCGTAGCAGCTTTGGGCCTAGCCAGTTTGACGCACATCCCTTGCCTGGCGCATGTGCTGAATTTCGTGGTGCAGAGGTTCCTGAAAAATTACCCCAGTATGTCAGAGCTGCTGCATAAAGTGCGGTCCGTCTGTGCGCGCTTTCGGCGTTCTCACCCTGCTGTTGGTCGCCTGTTTGCGCTGCAGTGTAACTTCGGCCTTCCCGCTTACTGCCTCATATGCGACGAGCCCACCTTGCACATGCTGGAGAGACTGTGCAAGTGGCAGCAGGAGATAGTAGAGTTTCAGCTACAGTACGCACAGGTGAATCGCTCTGCGGAACAGCACCACTTGACCACCAATGAGTGGGCCTCGATGCGGGATGTGTATGCTGTGTTTTGCTGTTTCGAGTACTCCACCAACATGGCCAGTGCTGATGACGCAGTCCTCAGTGTTACTATCCTACTTCTATGTCTCCTTGAAAAAACACTTTGGCGATGATTGAAGAGAATGTGGCACAGGAGGAAGAGGAGGAGGAAGAGAGATCATTTCCACGGTTATCATACCAGTCATTCACAAGTGGCTCAGAGGGTGGGTTCCTGCACCAACAGAGGCCAGGTACACACCTGTCCAGCCACGTCACAGTTCTGGAGGATGAGGAGGAGGATGATGAGGAGGAGGAACCGTGTTCACAGCAGGGTGGCACCCAAAGCAGCTCATGGGCATCACTGGAGCATGGCTGAGGGGATACAGAGGACACAGACGATACACCTCCAACAGAGGACAGCTTGTCATTGCCCCGGGCAGCCTGGCACACATGAGCGACTACATGCTGCAGTGCCTGCGCAATGACCGCCGAGTTGCTCACATTCTAACCAGTACTGAATCCTGGGTGGCCACCCTGCTGGAACTCCCCACTACAAGGACAATGTGCCATCCTTAATTCCATCACTGGAGTGTGATCGGAAGATGCGCGAGTACAAGCTCACGCTGGTAGACACGCTGCTGATGGTATTCCCACCTGACACCAGGGGCTCAGTGGAAGCACAAGGCGAAGGCAGACGAGGAGGAAGAAGCTGGGGCACCACCAGAACCTCAGAAGGGAGGATTAGCATGGCCGAAATGTGAAAAAGCACAGCACGCCACAACAACCAGCACCACCAGCTGATATGGAACGTCTTAGCAGGAGGCAGCATTTCAGCAAGATGGTGGAGCAGTATGTGTACACATGCCTACACATACTGACTGATGGGTCTGCCCCATTCAACTTCTGGGTCTCCAAATTGGGCACATGGCCTGACCTTGCACTTTACACTTTGGAGGTGCTGGCCTGCCCTGCGGCCAACGTATTGTCCGAATTTGTGTTCAGCACGGCAGTGGGGGAGGTGATCACAAACAAGAGCTGCCGCCTGTCCTCAGCCAATGTGGATAAGCTCACGTTCATTAAAATGAACCAGGCATGGATCCCACAGGACTTGTCCGTACCTGCTCTTTGTTTTCTTTGTCATATTTCCCGCCTCCTAGTTCAAGATCATTATTTTTCACTTTTTAAAAAAATTCTATGTTATTTTAATTCATTTCCCTATCCACATTTGTTTGCAGGGCAATTGTCCTGCTCTTACCCCTATTTTGCTTTACTTTGCAGCCCTCTAGCCCTTTCTATGACTTTTTGAGAGCCATTATAGTACCCCAAAGTTTGGATCCTTATTGACTTCAATGGGGTTCGGGGTCAAGTTCGGGTTCTAGTTTTGTTAGAACGAGACTGTAATGCACTATATGATGGCTGATTTTCATTTTAAAATTAGTCATGGGATGACCCCTTTAAATATACATACATAAAACCATGGATCTATAATATGATATGATAATGTTGGTCTAAAGTTCTGTATTTTTTGGAAACGAGAGAAAACAAATTCATAGTGTTATTTCTCATGAAACAGCAATACCGGCATTTCCATATATTTTCCCCTAGTGGAGCTTAGCTTGCTGCACAGTAACAATACAACACAGTACATAGCGTTTTACAGGATCTGCCTACTGGGTGTATTTATAAAGCACATGGACTGTAACGCAGAGATAAAATGTAGGTACATCATAAATATAAAAGTTTAGAATATATAAGAAATGCCTCCATAGTGTAAAGACCAAAGAGTGACTGATTCCCACTGATATAAACTGTGACTGTGTGTACATTTAACCTGTCCTCCATAAATGTACAGCACACAGACTGTCGTATTCTTTTATTACGATTTATTTTTCACAATTTTTCACAATTTGTTATGCTGCAGCCTTATCTAATATTTAAAGCTGAGTGTATGTATGTCCGCTAAAGGAATCCGCACCGTCGCATTTGCAATCACAAAATTTGGCACACAGGTACATCAGGTGTCCGGGAAGGTTTTAGACCGGCTCTCAGCTCTATAGCGCGTATTGTTCCTGAGATATTCCCCAAAAATGCAAAAATGGCAACATCACATGACCAACATAAGCCAATAGAAGTCTGCAGGTCTTTCTCCTCATATCCCAACTGCCATACACACGATCACATGCCCCTTATCAACCAGTACAAGCATGCAGGCCCTTAGTCTCCACATACACACAGTTTTACACTAGGTTTCCATAATAACCCAGCCATTTTTCTTCACTGCTGTAGGTCAGCTTTAAAGGGGATGACACTGTTAAGGGAGCTGAGTGCTGTGGAGGTCACAGTTAAGGGGACGGTCCGTTATTGAGGTCAGTGTTAAGAGGAAGATTGCTGTAGAGGCCACTGTTAAGGGGGCGGGGTGTTGTGGAAATCACTAATAAAGGGGCGGCTGCTGTGGGGGTCACTGTTAAAGAGGTGGGCCGCTGTGGAGGTCACTGTTACAGGGTCGGGATGCTGTGGAGGTCACTGGTAAAGGAGCCAGCGCTGTGGATGTCTCTGTTAAGGGGCAGGGAACAGTGGAGATCATAGTTAAGGGGACGGTCTGCTATGGTGGTCAGTGTTAGGGGGCGGGGTGCTGTAGAGGTCACTGTTAAGGGGGCAGGGTGTTGTGGAGGTCACATTTTAAGGGAACGGAGCTCTGTGGAGGTCACATTTTAAGGGATTGGGTTATTGTGGAAATCACTGTTCACGGGGTACTGTGGAGGTCACAAATAAAGGGCCGGACGCTGTGGAGGTCACTGTTAAAGGGGAGGGTGCTGTGCATGTTACTGTTAAGGGGCAGGCTGCTGTGGAGGTCACTGTTAAAGGGGCAGGTACTGTGGAGGTCACTGTTAAAGGAGGAGGGGATTGTGGAGGCCACTATTAGAGGGGCAGCGGGGTACTGTGAGGTTACTGTTAAGGCAGCAGGTTACTATGATGTCACTGTAAAAGGAACGGGGTACAGTGGAGGTCACTGTTAAGGGTGCGGGGTACTGTGGCAGTCACTGTTAAAGAGGCAGTCGCTGTGAAGGTCTCTGTTAAGGGGTCCGGGAATGGTGGTGGTCACAATTAAAGGGGTTCTCCGGGAATTAAGAAAATGATAATACTTAAATGTTAATTTATGATAAATATATCCCCAAATACCTTTCATTAGTTATAATGGCTTATTTTCTCTAGGGAACAATCATTTATAAGTGCACACAAAACCTGTCCTTATCACACAGGAGGACAAGTTACTTCACAACACTGAGCTAAAGACCTGCCTCATTCTCCTCTCTGCTCTGTTTGTCCGTATACAGTTGATAAGATCTTCAGCTTAATCTTTGTAAGAATGGAGTTCATGAGGAGACATGAAGTACAGAGAGGAGGGTGTGGATAATGAGCAGCAGCTATTATATGCAGTCTCCATTACCACAGCCCACGGTCTGTCCTCTCCGTCCTCTCTGTACTTCATGTCTCCTCATGAACTCCATTCCTACAGAGATTCAGCTGAAGATCTTATACTCTGTATTCAGGATCTTAATCCCTGACAAGCAGGAGAGGAGGATGAGGCAGCTCTTTAGCTCAGTGATGTGAAGTAACTTGTACCCATGTGAGATTAGAACAGATTTTGTATGTACTAATAGGACGGCAGCCATTTTGTTTCTTCTGATGATGATCCTAGACAACATGAGCCATTATAAATAATGAAAGGGATTTGGGAATATATTTACTGTATTATAAAGTTATATTTAAGTATTTTCATTTTCTTAAATCCTGGAGAACCCCTATAAGGGGACAGTAACCTATGGCCGGTGTTAAGGGGCGGGTGCTATAGAGGTCACTGTTAATGGGGTGGGCCCCTGTGGAGGTCACTGTCAAAGGGGTGGGGTGCTGTTGAACTCACTCACTGTTAAAGAGGCAGGCAGCTGTGATGGTCAAAGTTAAGGGGATGGGCTGCTGTGGAGGTCCCATTTTAAAGAGGCACTGTGGGAGTGTTGAGGGGTGGGGGGCTGTAGAGGTCACTGTTAAGGGGGAGGGATACTGTAGATGTCTTTTAACAACACACACAAACATTAAATGAAATAGATGAAATATACCCGTGCAAAGCTAGTCTAATATATAAAGCTGAGTATATATGTGTGTGTGTATATATGTCCGCTAAAGGAATCCGTCACATTTACAATCATGAAATTTTTCACACAGGTACATCAGGTGTCCGGGAAGGTTTTAGACCTTGTCCCAGCTCTCTAGGACGCACCGTTCCTGAAATATTCCCCAAAAGTCTGTAGGTCTTCTTCCTAATACCCCAATTGCCATACACACGGTCACATGTCCCTTATCAGCCAATAGAATCTCACAGGCCCTTAGTCTCCACATACACACATTTTTACACTAGGTTTCCATAACAGCCCAGCCATTTTCCTTCACTGCTATAGGTCAGCCTTAAAGGGGCAGGGTGCTGTGGGTGACACTGTTAAGGGAGCAGAGTAGGGTGACCACTCAGACCACTCTCAAAAGACTGACTTTTAAAGAGATTAAAGAGAGCAGAGATTAAAATCAACCTCAGGTCATGTGCAGATGTTGAAGGGAGGAGTACCTTCTCGCTGCAGTTCACATTTAGACAGCACAGTGCTGCTGTATAAGAGTGAGCTGTTCAAAAGGACATCTAGGCCCTGCGCCGGACGAAGGACAGGGAGTCTGGAAGCTAGACTGTCCGGCCTAAAACGGAACCTCTGGCCACCCTAGAGCGGAGTGCTATGGAGGTCACAGTTAAGGGGATGATCCGCTATGGAGTTCAGTGTTAAGAGACAGATTGCTGTAGAGGTCACTGTTAAGGAGGCGGGTTATTGTGGCAATTCTGTTAAAGAGATTAGGTACTGTGGAGGTCACTTATAAATGGGCGGTCGCTGTGGAGGTCATTGTTAAAGAGGTGGGCACTGTGGGGGTCACTGTTAAAGGGGTCAGCGCTGTGGAGGTCACTGTTAAAGGGTCGGGATGCTGTGGAGGTGACTGTTAAAGGGGCCGGCACTGTTGAGGTTACTGTTAAGGGGGCAGGGGACTTTGGTGGTCACTATTAAAGGGGCAGTTGCTGTGGGGGTCACTATTAAGGAAGCGGGATGCTGTGGCAGTCACTGTTAAAATGGTGCTGTGGAGGTCTCTGTTAAGGGGGCAGGGAATGGTGGAGGTCACAGTTAAGGGGATGATCTGCTATAGAGGTCAGTGTTAAAGGGCGGGGTGCTGTATAGGTCACTGTTAAGGGGGTGGGGTGTTGTAGAGGTCACATTTTAAGTGAACGGAGCTCTGTGGAGGTCACTGTTAAGGCGATGGGTTATTGTGGAAATTACTATTAAGGAGACAGGGTAGTGTGGAGTTCACTATTAAAGGGGCAGCTGCTGTGGAGGTCACTGTTAAAGGGGCAGGTGCTGTGGATGTTACTGTTAAGGGGCAGGCCGCTGTGGAGGTCACTGTTAAAAGGGCGGGCACTGTGGAGGTCACTGTTAAGGGGGCAGGGGACTGTGGAGGCCACTATTAAAGGGGCAGGTTGCTGTGGAGGCCACTACTAAAGGGGTAGGCACTGTGCAGGTCACTGCTGAGGGGCAGGGGACTCTGGTGGCCACTATAAAAGGGGCAGGATGCTGTAGAGGTCACTGTTAAGGCAGCAAGGTACTGTTAGGTCACTGTTAAGGGAGCAGGGTACTGTGAAGGTCACTGTTAAGGGAACGGGGTACTATGGAAGTCACTTTGGGACCGGGCTCATTTTTACCTTAAGGACCAGGCCATTTTTGCAAATCAGACCAGTGTCACTTTAAGTGGTGATAACTTTTAAACGCTTTGATTTATCCAGGCCATTCTGAGACTGTTTTTTTTGTCACATATTGTAATTCATGACACTGATATAATGGAAATATTTATAAAAAAATAAAAAATGTACAAAAAATGTGGAAAAATTAGCAAATTTTTAAGTTTCAAATTTCTGTACTTCTATAATACAGTCATGTGAAAAAATTAGGACACCCTTTGAAAGCATGTGGTTTTTTGTAACATTTTTAATAAAAGGTTATTTCATCTCCGTTTCAACAATACAGAGAGATTAAAGTAATCCAACTAAACAAAGAAAACTGAAGAAAAGTCTTTTCAAGATCTTCTGTAAATGTCATTCTACAAAAATGCCTATTCTAACTGAGGAAAAAGATAGGACACCCTCACATGTATTCCCTCTTAAATTGGCTCAGATCTCACACAGGTATATCACACCAGGTGCACATAATTAGTAGATCGTTACTCTGCATGTTGAATGAGGCTTGCCCTATTTAAACCTCAGACATTTAGTTTGGTGTGCTCCTGACTGTTGAAGTGAGAGTGAGCACCATGGTGAGAGCAAAAGAGCTGTCAGAGGACTTCAGAAAAAAGATTGTAGCAGCCTATGAGTCTGGGAAGGGATTTAAAAAGATCTCAAAAGATTTTGAAATCAGCCATTCCACTGTCCGGAAGATAGTCTACAAGTGGAGGGCTTTCAAAACAACTGCCAACATGCCCAGGACTGGTCGCCCCAGCAAGTTCACCCCAAGAGCAGACCGCAAGATGCTAAAAGAGGTCTCCAAAAACCCTAAAGTGTCATCTCGAGAACTACAGCAGGCTCTGGCTACTGTTGATGTAGAAGTACATGCCTCTACAATCAGAAAGAGACTGTACAAGTTTAACTTGCATGGGAGGTGTGCAAGGAGGAAACCTTTGCTTTCCAAGAGAAACATCGAGGCCAGACTGACATTTGCCCGAGATAAAGTTGACAAAGACCAGGACTTCTGGAATAATGTTCTTTGGACAGATGAGTCCAAAATAGAATTATTTGGACACAACAGCAGAGGACATGTTTGGCGTAAACCAAACACAGCATTCCAAGAAAAGAACCTCATACCAACTGTGAAGCATGGAGGTGGAAGTGTCATGGTTTGGGGCTGCTTTGCTGCAGCAGGACCTGGTCAGCTCACCATCATAGAATCCACGATGAATTCTACTGTGTATCAGAAGGTGCTTGAAGAACATGTGAGACCATCAGTTAGAAAATTAAAGCTGAAGCGGAACTGGACCATGCAACATGACAATGACCCAAAACATACTAGTAAATCAACCAAAGATTGGCTGAAAAAGAAGAAATGGAGAGTCCTGGAATGGCCAAGTCAAAGTCCAGATTTGAATCCCATTGAGATGCTGTGGGGTGACTTGAAAAGGGCTGTACGTGCAAGAAACCCCTCAAACATCTCACAGCTGAAAAAGTTCTGCATTGAGGAGTGGGGTAAAATTTCCTCAGACCGATGTCGAAGACTGGTAGATGGCTACAAGAACCGTCTCACTGCAGTTATTTCAGCCAAAGGAGGTAACACTCGCTATTAGGGGCAAGGGTGTCCTATCTTTTTCCTCAGTTAGAATAGGCATTTTTGTAGAATGACATTTACAGAAGATCTTGAAAAGACTTTTCTTCAGTTTTCTTTGTTTAGTCGGATTACTTTAATCTCTCTGTATTGTTGAAACGGAGATGAAATAACCTTTTATTAAAAATGTTACAAAAAACCACATGCTTTCAAAGGGTGTCCTAATTTTTTCACATGACTGTAGATAGTAATACCTCCAAAAATAGTTATTATTTTACATTCCCCATATGTCTACTTCATGTTTGAATCATTTTGGGAATGACATTTTATTTTTTGGGGATGTTACAAGGCTTAGAAGTTTAGAAGCAAATTTTTTAATTTTTCAGAAATTTTCAAAAACCCACTTTTTAAGGACCAGTTCAGGTCTGAAGTCACTTTGTGAGGCTTTTATAATAGAAACCACCCAAAAATGACCCCATTCTAGAAAACTGCACCCCTCAAGGTATTCAAAACTGATTTTACAAACATCGTTAACCCTTTAGGTGTTCCACAAAAGTTATTGGCAAATGTAGATGAAATTTAAGAATTAAAATTTTTGGGCTAATTTTCCATTTTTATCCATTTTTTTTCCAGTAAAAAAGCAATAGTTAACAGCCAAAACACTAAATTTATTGCTCCGATTCTGTAATTTGCAGAAACACCCCATATGTGGCCGTAAACTACTGTACGGGCACACGGTAGGGCGTAGAGGAAAAGGTGGGCCGTGTGGTTTTTGGAAGGCAGATTTTGCTGGACTGGTTTATTTACACCATGTCCCATTTGAAGCCCCCCTGATGCACTCCAAGAGTATAAACTCCATAAAAGTGACCCCATTTTGGAAACTACGGGATAGGGTGGCAGTTTTGTTTGGACTATTTTTAGGGTACATATGATTTTTGGTTGCTCTATATTACATTTTTGTGAGGCAAGGTTACCAAAAATAGAAATTCTGAATCTCCATTTGCCATAAACTGTTGAGGAACACCTAAAGGGTTAATACCGTTTGTAAAATCAGTTTTGAATACCTTGAGGGGTGTAGTTTCTTAGATGGGGTCACTATTATGGAGTTTCTACTCTAGGGGTGGATCAGGGGTTCTTCAAATGGGACATGGTGTAAAAAAAAAGGCCATCAAAATCTGCCTTCCAGAAACCATACGGCGTTCCTTTCCTTCTGCGCCCTGCCGTTTGGTCAAACAGCAGTTTACGACCACATATGGGGTGTTTCCGTAAACTGCAGAATCAGGGTAATAAATATTCAGTTTTGCTTGGCTGTTAACCCTTGCTTTGTTACTGGAAAAAACGGTTTAAAATGGAGAATTTGCAAAAAAAATTGCTGTTTTGGCACAGTTTTTATTTAATTTTTTTGACCATGTTCATCTGAGGGGTTAGGTCATGGGGTATTTTTATAGAGAAGATTCTTACAGACGCGGCGATACCTAATATGTCTACTTTTTTTTTTTTTTTACACTATATTATCCTTTTATAAACAAAAAAATACATTTTAGTATCTCCATAGTCTAAGAGTCCGTTTTTTTTTGTTTTTAGCCGATTATTTTAGGTAGGGGCTCATTTTTTGCGGGATGAGATGACGGTTTTATTGGCACTATTTTGGGGGGCATATGACGTTTTGATCACTTGCTATTACACTATTTGTGATGTAAGGTGACAAAAAAATTCCTTTTTTTAAACAGTTTTTATTTTATTTTTTTGACTGTGTTCATCTGAGGGGTTACGTCATGGGGTATTTTTATAGAGCAGATTCTTACGGACGCGGCGATACCTAATATGTCTTTTTTTTTTTGTTTTTTTTGTTTTAGTGTCTCAAGTCTGAGAACCATAGTTTATTTTTCCAATTGTCAGTGGCTAAATTGGGGAAGGGGAATATAAATTTTGTACTCCATGGAAGTGTGGTACTCCCTGAAGCAACCAATAATGCAGAGACCCGGATGATCGAGGCATGTGTCACACTGAGTGGTAGTGTCCTTCCGTATCCCCCTCCTGTGTTTCTGCACCATTTTGGGTCCGTCCCTTCTTTCCAGTATGGGGGACCACACCTGGAAAGTGTTGGCCAGGGACGATCCGGGCGCCTCCAGCTCCCGAGGTACTCCGGCCTGCTCTTTCCCAGTCAGAAAAGATCAGGTCCTTGAGGACTGTCTCATAGAACTGACAGCATTTTCCTGTGTTGCCAGCACTCCGGGACAGCACAAAAGAGTTGTACAAGGCAACCTATACCAAGTAGACCACAACTTTTTTGCACCATGCCGGGGTTTTGCGCATGGCATTATATGGCTTGAGTACTTGATTATAGAGATCAACTCCTCCCATATACCGATTGTATTCAACGATACAATCAGGCTTGAGGACCGTTGCCACGGTACCTCACACAGGGACAGGAGTGATGCCAATACCATGAATTGTGGACAGTACAAGGACATCCCTCTTGTCTTTATATCTGACCAGCAACAGGTTTCCACTGGTAAGGGCACTGGTCTCACCCCTGGAGATAGGTACCTGGAGGGGGTGGGTAGGGATGCCACGTTGATTTTTCTGCACGGTCCCACAAGCGGATGTGGATCTGGCGGTGAGGGACTGGAACAAGGGGATACTAGTATAAAAGTTATCCACGTACAGGTGGTAACCTTTATCTAGCAGTGGGTGCATAAGGTCCCACACAAGTTTCCTACTAACAACACCCAGAGTGGGGGGACATTCTGGGGTTGAATACGGGAATCTCGCCCCTCGTACACACAAAACTTGCAAGTGTACCCTGAGGTATTCTCACAAAGTTCGTACAGCTTCACGCCATACCTCGCCCGCTTAGAGGGAACATACTGGCGGAAAATGAATCTCCTCTGGAAAGCAATGAGAGACTCAGCCAAAAAGGAGCCCGGGTGTTGAGCAACAAACTGTTGGGCGTACAGGTTTGTTTGCTCCACCATTAGATTTACAAAGTGGCCACTGAAAAAAAGACTAAAGTAGTCGTATTCAGTGAAGCCCACTGTGGAAATCTCGATTTCTGGTTGGCCTACAAAATCAGAAATCGCGGGCTCAAAATGCTCTGGGGTACACCATGCAAGTTCACCGGTAGGGGGCTCTGGTGGACTTAACTGGTGGGCCTGAAAACTAGTACGAACCCCCGAGCTGCTCGTCCTAGTGTGGGCCACAGGGTCCCTAGCATGGTGGTCCCATTGCTCCGGCTGGCAGTGTCTCCGCCGCCTTGGGGGCTCATCATCATCGCTAGATGATGAGGAGGACGCAGATGACAAAAGGAAAATGGGGTCATCCTCATCCTCACTGGGGCTCTCAGACTCGGTGGCAAGCTGGGCGTATGCCTCCTCAGCCGAGAACATCCGGCGGGCCATATGGGAGTGTGTGTGCGTGTGTGTGTGCGTGCGTGGAAATCTTTATTTGGTGTGCGTGTGTGTGGGGGCACGGGTGTTTGCGGACTTACCCTAAACCTAACAAACAAAAAAATAAAACTAAATTAAAAAAAGCCTAAAAATGTGAATAAATAAATAAATAAATAAAAAAACTCGCTGATCAACCGTCCGAAGTTGAGCAGCGGTGGGGTGTGTGATGTGCCAGTGGCCGGTCGCTAAGAGTGCCGGCCACAGTCAGCGTACGCAGAAAAATAAATAAAAACAGGTCAAGGCACAGGGGCAAGCTGCAGCACCCATGGGGGGTCTAGGGTCACACAGCTGTGCTGTGGACCCCAGACACCCGATTTAGGGTGATGCAACCAAAAACTTTTTTTTCTTTTTCGACTAAACTTTCCCTGCCTAACCTAACCTGTCCCTAACCTTTCCCTAAATACCTTTTAGTGAAGGTGGAGGGGGTGCTGGGCACAGATGGGGGTGCTGGCTCTGGAGATACGTGCTCTGATTGGCAGGGTCAGGCAGGGTCGGGCAGGGTCGGGCAGTTCAAATTAGTGCAGCGCTCCTCTCCTCCTCCTTTTGTGAGCCGAGGAGAGAGGAGCGCTACACTAATTTGAACTGACCGCCTGCCCCTGCAGCCAATCAGAGCCGATCCTGAGAGGTGATGTCACCATCACCTCTCAGGATCGCAGGATGGTGATTGGTGGGGTATTATTACACCACCGATCACCATCCTATTCTGGGTTATCGGGTCCCCAGAGACCCGAATAACTCAGAAACACAGCAAACCAAAGGTCTGAATTGATCGGAACTACACATGACGTACTGGTATGTTATGTGTCCTTAAGTAACGGGACATTATGCTGTACCGGTACGTCATGTGTCCCAAACAGGTTAAAGGGGCAGGATACTGTAGCGGTCACTCTGATGGAGAACACTGTGGATATCTTTTAACCTCACACAGAAAGATTAAATGAGATATACCCGTGCAAAACCGGGTCCTTGTGCCAGTGTTAAAAAAAATCAAGTTATCCCCATCATTCTGCATCTAATACCCCAAAAACAGAATTTTAGAAATTTTTGCAAATTCATTTAAAAGAAAAAACTAACATTTCACATGGGCCCAAGTATTCAGACTGTTTGCTATGACACTTGAACGTTAGCTCAGGTGGCCTCCTATTTCTCTTGATCCTCTTTCAGATGTTATAACTAGTGATAGCAGGCACTCATTATCTGTAACCACCCGGAGACTATGAACATCAAATATTTATTATATCTACAAATTACACATGTACATATAAAACCTCTTAAAAGATATACAAATAAAAAGAAAATGAAAACTAAAAACAATATAGGTTGAATCTTGTCTGCCAAAAATGTGTATACTAGCAGATAGTAGAGTTGGTTATACACCTCTGTCATCCAGTATATACATACATTGTATATATTTCCTAATGCAACATCAGAATATGGAACAAATTTATCATAGAAAAAGTTAAATGTTCATCCACATGTCCTAGTGTCCAATAAACATACTGAGAAGGGCCCCAGTGTTGAGGAAATGTACAAGGAGATATAAGTCCACGTAGGGTTAGTCAACCAAAAATACTTCCATCGTGATTAGGTGAGCTTTACATCCATCCAACATTTTTCATGTTAATGCAGCATAATTGTAGATGTAATGGACTCCAATAGGTAAGTCTTTTTCAACATGTAGGTTATTAATAAATGTCACTTACATTAGTCATTCCGATGTTAGTAATAGTTAATAAGAATACTACCCGCCGATACTTCCTGGCATCCCACATGTCTGGCCGGGTATGGAGTATTTTTACCTCTTTCCTGAAGAGTGAATTGCAGGTAATGCTGTTTCCTCCGGCCGTGCCGTTCCTAAAGATTTGCACTCGGCGTTTCACGTGACCAAATAGTTTGGAGGTCAAACTGTCATGTGTGTCAGCGCTTCTTCTCCTGCGATCCTGCCATCAGTGAGGCACTGGGAGAGGGATTATAGGTTTCAGAGCAGCTCCAATGTATAGACTTCCTGCAGTTAGCTCATATTATTTATCCATGGATATTAGCTGGAAATAGTCCAAATTTGAAGGTATCAACGCCAGGTATATTTTAAGAGGTTTTATATGTACATGTGTAATTGGTAGATATAATAAAAATGTGATGTTCATAGTCTCCAGGTGGTTACAGATAATGAGTGCCTGCCGTCACTAGTTATATTATTTCCTACTATATTATTGATTGGGTTAATCAATTTCGGCAAGAGCACCATGTCGATAGTAACAAACAGGTGAGCCTCTATACCAATATTTTTTTCCTCTTTGAGATGTTTCTACACCTTGATTGCAGTCCACCTGTGGTACATTTAGTTGATTATACATGATTTGGAAAGACACATCGCTGTCTGTATAAGGTCTCACAGCAGACAATGTCTATCAGAACAAAAACCAAGCCATGAGGAGGAAAGAACTGCCCATAGAGCTCAGATCCAGGATTGTGTGGAGGCACAGATCTGGAAAAGGGTACAAAAAAACACTGCACATATTGTTGTGGCTGTGTCTGGTATTGCAGTTGGGTTTGGGCTCTAGTGCCAGGCACAGCAACAGTCCTACTTGCAGCACTTTGCTTGGGCAAGCAATGAAGGTGATATAGCATTTATCATCCTGCAAAAGCCCTTTAAAACACCAAAATGTTTTCTTGCTGCAGTCACACAAACTTTTGATTTACCTTTGGCAAAATGTTTGAAGATATAAAAGTGAAATTCATATTGAGCCACCATCTCAGATGTCACAGTGACATGTCTGAGATTAGCAAAAATTGGGGCACGAGAAGGGTATTGTGTAAAACTAGAAAAGCTACAATTTATAGGTGAAATTGTGTGAAGTTTTCTTGCCTCCACCAGTAGTCTACAACTGTAGTGGGCAGTGTAACTGGGTGGAATGACTTGAGTAACTGTTGTGTTGTTGGAGTGGCTGGAGTAACTGTGGAAAGGTTGGACTGGGCAGAGTAACTTTATGGAGTGGGGGAAGTAACTGTGTGGAGTGTTTGGAGTGAGTAAAGATAGTAAACATTACACTAACCAATTGATTGATCAAATTTAAAAAGTGCACATGGCAAGCTTGAT
The DNA here is from genome assembly GCF_014858855.1 of Bufo gargarizans. Taxonomy (NCBI): domain Eukaryota; kingdom Metazoa; phylum Chordata; class Amphibia; order Anura; family Bufonidae; genus Bufo; species Bufo gargarizans. The sequence continues at coordinate 157,227,488 of NC_058087.1, read as the reverse complement.
AGAGTGAGACATGCATTTCAACTTTTATTTATTTATATAGCATATTTAATTGCAATGTTGTTGCCCAAAGTGCTTAACAGTTACATTAAAACATACATTTATAAAAACATTAGCAGCTGATTTGTGTAGGTGGGCTTGAAAATGAGGGAGTGGTGGCAGCTTAGAAATCATGTCCTGATTTTTCAGCTCACACTCTAGCTTTTGTCAGCTCCCACTCTAGTTTTGAACATTTCCGCCATTCATTCCTATGGGACCAATTTTGCCACAAAAACGCTGATATTTTGTGAACCATTCCGCAAAACTTTCTACAAACTAATAGCACACCAATCGGGAACAATCCGCACGTTTCGGTATATTACTGTCTATGTAGTGTAAAAACTGTGGGAGGAGTTAGGGTGGTAAATTTGGCTATAATAATAATATATATGTGAGATAACAGTAAGTGGTCTTGCCATGCAAGAACACTTAATAAAAAAAACATGGTGGCTGAGCTGCCTCTGAGGAGGTGGCATTCTAAAAGCAAGGCACATGAACCTATGCCTCCTGTCCCTACCGTTCAGCCTCATAGCAATGAGCCACTAGGCCTCATGCCTGTGTGGCAGTAGATCAGTGGAGGAGGTCAAGATGATATCACTGCAACCTCCTGCTCTGGGTCTTGGCCAGTTTGAAGATGTGGTCATGAATGAAGCAGATTATTCTATGGAGGACTACAGGGGTGCATTATACCACAGGGGGCATTTTTCTACAGTGGACTACAGGAGGTAATTATACTACAGGGGGGCATTATGTCATTATACTACAGGGGGACAACAGGAGGGCATTATATTACTGGGGGACTATAGGAGGACATTGTACTACAGGGGAGCATTATGGCATTATACTACAGGAAGCATTTCAATATTTGACTCAGTCAGTAGAAAGGCTAGGTGCACCCCTGGTCCTCTCTACATGGCTGCAGCACTGGCCTCATGTCAAAGGCTGGCAGGGAAGACTGGAATGGCAGTGCTGACATAGACAGTGCTCCAGTTTATGCTAATCTTTGACAACCCCTTTAATGTTTTGAGTCTGCAAGCTCAGACCCTGCTGATTTCTAAATTGGAGGGACCATAGTGGTCGATGAAGCCAAGAATCCCTGTGGGTATAATCAAATATTCAGTTGAAAATTACAGCCAAAATTACATTTGATTTGCATAGACTGGCCATACGAGAATTAGAAATCCCTGACTATGGCTTACCTCCCCTCCAGCTATCTTGTGACATTGTGAAATTTCACTGACTGAAATGGATCAGGTACTCCATCGTTTAGTATTTAATCTATAGGACACATTCCCTAATGCAGTCTTACATACTATAAATTATAGGTATGTCTAATAGACACGCTTTGTATTTTGCATTAGAGTGAAAAAATAACTTTTTTGATTAAGTGTTCTATATATTCACTGCGTTAGATAATGTAAAGCTTATGACTGCAATGAATTGGACATTTTCAGAGTATCAGAGCGGTGTAGCCATTGCCTGCAGTTACTAGTTGTAATTTGCAGAGAGAGAAAATACTGCATTGCACAGAAGCGGCATCTCCAGAATTCTAATTTTGTATTTCCACTAGACCTGGTTTTTGATACTACTCTTCAAAGAGTTCTGCTTCAGCTTTGTGTGTTAAGCACAGGATGTAATGGGCAATATATATACCGCTGCAAGCAAATGTCATGTTTTTCCCCCCTCACAATGATTTATGAATATAGGAAATATTTGCACTCAGGGATCCTGCCTCTGCACCAAAATAAAATTAGCATGCCATGTAGACTTTAAACATTACAGCAAAAATGAAAAAATTAATAAATAAATTAAAATACAGTTACATGGAAGCAGTTTTAGACAAATATGTCATGCTATTATGGTGTGTTGTATATTTGCGCCCACCTCTGGTACTAGAACCAACAGGAGGCAAATCACTTCCAGTGCTGGAATCGCCAATAGTTGACTCCTGAATATATGGTACACTATGGTATGATATGCATTAGGGAGACTTTAGATAAATGTGCCAACATTCTGGCTTAATTTGCACCTCTCTTGCACCTCATCATGGCTTAAAATGCACCTCTCTAGCACCTCATCATGGCTTAAAATGCACCTCTCTAGCACCTCATCATGGCTTAAAATGCCCAAAAGTGCACCAAAATTGTGCCAAAATGTTGTAGAAAATATTAAAGTCAGCCCATTAAAAGTTGACATAAGGAGAAGAAAATTTGGCTAATGTGTCTTTCAGGACATGCCAGATCTATCACACATTTAGTGCCACTGTGATAAATTTGGAGAATCTTCTGCCTGTCTGATCTAGGTATAAGATGGGTAACAAATCTCCATCAAGGTCTATTGTATTTAATACCACAACCCAATACGTATCTACAGTATATACATTAATATAAAACTAGATTTTAATGTAGGTACCACCAAAATAGCTGTAATCCATTCATATGTAAACTTCACAAGACCTCTGAAGGTGTCCAGTGGTATCTGGCACCAAGGCCTTTGCAGCAGATCCTTTAAAAAGGAACCTTTAATCAACTTTATTTTCTCCTCATTGGATAGCATAAAGTAGTGAGAGACACGCTGATCTCAGCAGTATGCCACTCATGAGCTAATATTAAGTCATTGCTGAGAACTTGCTGTATAATTATTGAAGCCTGTGCCGGAGAAGAGTCATGGCAGTCTGAGAAGAGTCAAAGTTAGTCATGAGCTCCTGTTCTCCCTGCCCACCTCCTGATGGTTTATAGTTTTTTTTTCTCTACAAGAGAGACTCCAATCATCAGCAGGTGAGCAGGAAAAAAGGAGCACATGAATAACCTTGACCCTTCTTGAGAAGCCCTACACTCTTTTCTGGTATGATTCCACCTGATATTAACTTATGAGTGACTGAAATCAGCATGTCTTTCACTACTACTTGCTTCCCTTTGGGAGGAAAGCATACATTTGATGACAGGTTAATTTTAAATCTTATATGATAGGGCCTTGTTTTTTCAGAACACCTCACAGATGCGCTATTGGCTTGAGATCTGGGGAATTTGGAAGCTAAGTCAATAACTTGAATAGGGATGAACGAATCAACTTCGGATGAAACATCCAAAATCGATTTGCATAATACTTAGTTTGAATACTGTACGGAGCGAGTGCTCTGTACAGTATTAGAATGTATTGGCTCCTATGAGCCGAAGTTATTACTTTGCAAAGTCTCGCGAGACTTTGCATAATAACTTCATAAATCAATTTCTACTGTAAAAAAACATTTCCTGAACTGAGGTTCAGTTCCAAGTGGTACCTTGGAATCAAACCCGAGTTTGGGAAATGGTTGCGAAACTTTGCAAAGTAATAACTTCGGCTCGTAGGAGCCAATACATTCTAATACTCTACAGAGTGCTTGTGTAGTGTCCCACTAGGTAGGGGTGGGCACTACACAAGGGTCAATTGGTGTGCGCGTTACTCCTACTCACAAGAAACAGAAATGTCATATTTAATTCTGCATTTAATGTATGTTCTGATGTGTTTTACATGCAATGTTCCCCTGTATGATGCAACAGCAGGCCTAGTTGGGTGTAGTTACACATCCCAGACACTAGAGGGAGATAGGGAGCCCCTAGTATAAATGCCCAGGCTCAGACAGGGAGAGGGAGTGCAGAGTCAGGAGTCTGAGAAGACAGAGGTTAGAAAGCCTGCTCCTGACATGCAGCTGGATAGCCCTGGCTGCTAGTGATGTCCAGGAGGCTAGTGAGAAGCTCCAGCCTGCCTGAGAACAAGAGAGCCTTAGTTAGCTCTGAAGATACCCCAGTTGCAGGATCCAACCTCCTGGGAGAAAACCCACAGTAATCCACCTTACAAGGGAAGGCGATCCAGGGTAAGCTAAGTGACCCTGATGGGCAGATCACACTAGAAAGTGCAGCAAGAATCTAATACCTGAGGAAGAAAGTAACCAAGGATTTAAGCCACCCTTTAGGCATCCGGGCCTTGGGAGATAAAGCCAGAGCAGGAGTTCTAGAAAGGACAGTGTACATTGATTCTGAGGAAAGGTACAACCTGCTGCTGAGTGCTTGTGAAGTTTACCCTCTGCGTATCTTGCATGAATATTGTCTGCCATTTTGTGAATGAGCCCCCTTGTGGAACTGTAATACAAAGACTGTACTCCTACCTGCTGTACAAAGTTGGATTGTTCAGTAAAGTTACGTTTGGTTCACTGTATACTTGTGTACCTCCATCATTCCAACCACCAACCGGCGTGCCACCGTCCAAAGGCACTGGCGTCACAAATACCACAGGGACCTTGCCCCAGGCACACAAAATACCTGTAACATCCAGTGCACCTCATCCACCATCAGGCCTGGTCCCTATCTACCGAGCGTGCCCCAGAGTAACCGTGTCTACCTCTCCTTCACTGCCACGCGCCTGCCCAGGGTTCTTCAAATATAGTGAGTACCCTCGATTGCCCATAACCGTGACCTCACTACGTCATACCCTGCAGGTCTGGCGTGTTGCATAAATTGGCGTCACGAACAGGATCCAAATATTCCTGCGCCATAGCGGATTCAAAAAACTGTGTGCTGAAAATTGTCTTAAAGTGACATGCCCCAATTGTTTTATTGAAAATTGCTGGGCCAAAGTGAACTGTAATAATTGCGGTGTGAAAATAGCATTGTGTGGACTGTTTTCTACTTATTTAAGCCACCGCTTGCTGTCAATGAATAGACAGCTATTTTGCTCAAAGATGGCCGCTTAGCTTGATTGAAATTGTTTGCTGCGTCATCTTCATCCTAAATTGGCGGTAAAAATTGGCGCCTTCTGCTAAAAGTGCGGGAAGGCTGTATGCTGGCGCCACTGCCCTGTCTGGACATTTGCATGTCTGCTGTGATGGACTCCGCCTCCCCCATACTGGAGTACCTGGGGGGCGGCCTCCCAGTGCAATGGGAGGATCTGTCTGAACTTGTTGGCGCCACCCTGTCGCTCTCCAGAGAAGGATCGAGCATGTTGAGGAGTGAGGACTTCCCTGCTGATATGTCCGCGCCTGATTTGTTAAAGGGAGTCTGTCAGCAGATTTACCCCTTTTTAACAGTTGCCATTATGCTGTAGCCGCAAAACAGACGATTAACACGGTACCTTGATACGCTTTGGTGGACTTTTAAATCTGCCAAAAACGAACTTTGATGAGGGCTCGCAAGTGCCCAGGGCGGAGTCCACCGTGTTGGAGCCCAGGCAGCTCTGCCTCTTCGGCTCTTATCCCCGCCCAGCCTCCTCCTCTGCTCGCCTATCTGTTGTCTCTCCCCCTCAGCGAGATCCCGCGCCGACGCGATGACTTCCTTGGTCGGGGCATGCGCATAAGCTACTGCGATGCCGTGTCAGCAATGGGCATTGCAGTGCGCATGCCCCGGCCAAGGAAGTTATCGCATCGGCGCGGGATCTCGCTGAGGGGGAGAGACAACAGATAGGCGAGCAGAGGAGGAGGCTGGGCGGGGATAAGAGCCGAAGAGGCAGAGCTGCCTTGGCTCCAACACGGTGGACTCCGCCCTGGGCACTTGCGAGCCCTCATCAAAGTTCGTTTTTGGCAGATTTAAAAGTCCACCAAAGCGTATCAAGGTACCGTGTTAATCGTCTGTTTTGCGGCTACAGCATAATGGCAACTGTTAAAAAGGGGTAAATCTGCTGACAGACTCCCTTTAACCATGAATGTGACTGGTGTAGAGCAAGAGGACGCTCCACCGGCCTACTCTCCGGGACCGGAGAGACCCGCCTGCCCGCCACCGAGGACGCAACCGGAGACTTACTATGGCTCCTGGAGAGACTTCTTCCAGCCCTCGTTCAAGTGGTCAGCTCTAATGGCAGAGATCCGGGAGGCCGCCATAAAGAAGACAACTAAAACCAAGATATACTATGAAGAACTGGCAAAGACCGTTCACGAGTGCCACACCGACACACAACCCCGCCTGGAAAGGAGAATGGGGTTGGTTGTGGCTTTTGACAAGGACCGAGGCTTCGGTTTCATAAAGGACTATACTACCGGCAGAGACTTATATGTCAATAGGAGGTCCGTTAAGCGGAGCTACCTCCCAGAACGTTTACATAACCTCCGCGAGGGAGAGGAGGTTGAATTCACCCCTGCTGAGGGCCTGCGAGGCCCCTACGCCACTGCCGTGTCCCGTCCGAAAAAGAAATCGGAGGACTGGGACCTTGATGAGGACTACTCTGGCTGCGAGCGCGAACCTGTGTGCTCTCCGGAGGACAACCCTGGCTGCGAGCTCTCCAGGACCGGCCCATCATGCCTTCCAGGAACGGGGCTCTTTCATTGGCCCAAATGTATTCTGGCAGCCAACAGTGGTGGAAAAGAGGGTTAGCTCATGGCCCTCACCTGAGTTGCCTCGCCGGGAGAAAACCGTACGTGAACTTCAGGATGCAGAGAGATTCCGAGCTGCCCTGGAGAATATCCGCAGAGGAAGGAAAGCGGACGCCTCACCTGAGCCTGCAGCGGCTGCGCAGGACGAACCACCCACCTTCCAAGTGCCGACGGCGACAGCGGAGACCAGCGATCCCGACTCCGAAAGCCTGGACGACCAGATCGTGCGGCTGGAGATGAAACTACGGGAGCTACGCCAGATTGCCTCCGCCAGGATCCGGACTCCACCTGACCTAAAAGAAAGTGGACGTAAGGACTCGGACGTCTCCGGGTCTAAGGTGAGAGTACCTGTCCCTGCCAGCCGTCCCTCCTTAGTATCGGCACCTGCAGTGAGGCCTTCTTATGCTGTGCACCGGCGCACAGAGCCAGTTGTTCCAGAACCCACCGGACCGCTTGCAGCAGCGGTACCCAGGCCAGTGCAGCAGCCCACGATTGTTATGCCTGCTCCGGTGAGGTCAGCGACTTTGATCACCCCTAGGCCTATGTGGCTTATACCTATTAGGGGTCCGTTTATGTTGCAGTTGCCCCCCAATACTGTGTTGTGGGCACATCCATCTATTGAACCTCATTACAGGCCCGATATACAAATGGAGCCAGGGAGCACCACTGAAATGCAAAGTGGATATGACATGCCCCTGTGAATTGGCCTGCTAGGCCCTTGATGTTTGCTTTATTTACCAAGGGATCCTAAAGAAGATTTAACCCTTTCAGGACAGGAGTCCTTCGTTGTTTTGGGCCTCTGTTGCTGCTGCCAGTTACCCACGGCTCAGTGGAGGCGGCAAGCCACTGAAATACCACGTGCAGCAAGACCATCTTGTTTACAGGACCTCCTGCCTGCTTTCTCAGAGTGAAAACCCAGTTGTGCCTGTTTTCATGTTGCACCTCTTAACCCTTTAACCCCCTTTTCAGGTTGATTACGGGTATTACAGCACTTGTTTTATATATGCCATTTAAAGAATGTAGACTATTTTATGTGCTGCTATTTTATTATGCAACTTGAATTTCAAGAATTGGGCCCAGGGATAGACTCAAATGCACATGAGCCTCTGAGATTTTGCTACTATTTTAAAGTATTGTGCCCAGAGATGGACTCCACCTCGTGCGAGCCTCTGTGATTCTATCTGCCTCTCTAGTTTCATCTGCGATATCTTTACGTGGCTGTGGATTAAACAAAAATAAAAGAACCTGGGTACGGACTCATTTTATATGCTTTGAGCCTCCAAGAATTGTTATTTAATGTTTTACATTTTCCATGGACTACAACTGTTCTATCATGGACAATTTGCACTTAAAAATATTATTATGGACTATCCTGGTATTTATTGTTACGCTGTGTCAGGTCAGCGCCCCTGTTCCCATTGTGTTATCCTGAGAGAAGAGAACGACGCCCCTTTTCACCATTACTTGCTCCTAATCCAGTGGAACTGCCTGATGTATACATATAATGTATTTTTGCAAATGTAGATGTGTTTTCCTGCTTTGCTTTATCTTCCCTATTACAGGTGCAGTATCCAGCTGTGCAGGGACCCTCCATGTTGCGCCGAGGACGGGCAACGTTATAGCGTGGGTGTATGTAGTGTCCCACTAGGTAGGGGTGGGCACTACACAAGGGTCAATTGGTGTGCGCGTTACTCCTACTCACAAGGAACAGAAATGTCATATTTAATTCTGCATTTAATGTATGTTCTGATGTGTTTTACATGCAATGTTCCCCTGTATGATGCAACAGCAGGCCTAGTTGGGTGTAGTTACACATCCCAGACACTAGAGGGAGATAGGGAGCCCCTAGTATAAATGTCCAGGCTCAGACAGGGAGAGGGAGTGCAGAGTCAGGAGTCTGAGAAGACAGAGGTTAGAAAGCCTGCTCCTGACATGCAGCTGGATAGCCCTGGCTGCTAGTGATGTCCAGGAGGCTAGTGAGAAGCTCCAGCCTGCCTGAGAACAAGAGAGCCTTAGTTAGCTCTGAAGATACCCCAGTTGCAGGATCCAACCTCCTGAGAGAAAACCCACAGTAATCCACCTTACAAGGGAAGGCGATCCAGGGTAAGCTAAGTGACCCTGATGGGCAGATCACACTAGAAAGTGCAGCAAGAATCTAATACCTGAGGAAGAAAGTAACCAAGGATTTAAGCCACCCTTTAGGCATCCGGGCCTTGGGAGATAAAGCCAGAGCAGGAGTTCTAGAAAGGACAGTGTACATTGATTCTGAGGAAAGGTACAACCTGCTGCTGAGTGCTTGTGAAGTTTACCCTCTGCGTATCTTGCATGAATATTGTCTGCCATTTTGTGAATGAGCCCCCTTGTGGAACTGTAATACAAAGACTGTACTCCTACCTGCTGTACAAAGTTGGATTGTTCAGTAAAGTTACGTTTGGTTCACTGTATACTTGTGTACCTCCATCATTCCAACCACCAACCGGCGTGCCACCGTCCAAAGGTACTGGCGTCACGAATACCACAGGGACCTTGCCCCAGGCACACAAAATACCTGTAACATCCAGGGCACCTCATCCACCATCAGGCCTGGTCCCTATCTACCGAGCGTGCCGCAGAGGAACCGTGTCTACCTCTCCTTCACTGCCACGCGCCTGCCCAGGGTTCTTCAAATATAGTGAGTACCCTCGATTGCCCATAACCGTGACCTCACTTCGTCATACCCTGCAGGTCTGGCGTGTTGCACTTGCTCCGCACAGTATTCAAACTAAGTATTATGCAAATTGACTTTGGATGTTTCATCCAAAGTCGATTCGCTCATCCCTAATCTTAAACAGTTTAACTCTAGTGAGGTGCAAAAAGGTTCCAAAACATATTATAAATCTGGTGTCAGACGTACACCAGTTTTTTGTGGCAAACTGAGGCAGAATTCGGACGCATTAGGCTTTTTTACGTCTGTGTTCAGCATTCCATTCTTCTGATCTGTCAGAACAAAAGAGTAAATAAAAAAATGGATCCACTCTTTTGCCAAAAAACGTGGTCATAAAAGGCAGAAAGATGCTCAAAACCCCATATGCTGTTGCGCATATACGGTATAATCGGGGGAGCGAATCCTGCACATGTGATCCATTGCTAACGGCAATCCCCAGCAAAAATACATACAATGGAGGATGCCGGCAGCGGACCACATGTACCACAGAAACATCCTACTCATTTTCTTTGCAAATGTTTGCTTTATATAGCCAATTACATCCACATCTCCAGCGTAGGATGTTACTGTGGTATATGTGGTCTGCTGCCGGCTTCTTTCATTGTATACATTTTTGCTGGGGATTGCTGTTAGCAGGTTTGTTCCCCCGATTATATATGAGCAACAGCATATGGGGTTTTGAGCATCTTTCTGCTTTTTATGACCACAATATTTTGTTATTTTGTCTGTACATGCATGCCTGGACGTGTGGCAACTCCAGGTTTGAATGTGCCTGGATTTTGATTTATGCCACCTGTGTGGCCTGCGTCACATGAGCCGGTGATAGGTGGGACTCACAGCCTCCTCCCTCCTCCCATTGTATGTGTGATTTCACATTGGAGGCAACTGGGAGTTGGTGGCTGTGTGTCGGACTATATGCCCCTACCCATAATTGCTCATAAGGCATAGATAGGTTAGCGTTAGGTCCCTTGCCACTTTGAGATACCTTGACGGGGTACGCGGGCTCCGGTATGTTCTTGATATAAGAATATATTGGTGAAAGTCTCATTTTAATATCAGTGTGAGGGTTTAGCCATATATTGTCAATTGCATATTTCATTGTAGTGAACCCTTTTTTCTTTATACATTTTTATCCACTATTTTAAACATCAGTTGTGCCCAGTTAGCGTCAGTTTGCACTAACAATAACATCCATTTTTTTTTAGCATCAGTTATGATCAGTTTGCGTCACTTCCGTCAGATATCAATTATTTTGGATAGGAGAAAGAGTTCTGCACGCAGGACATTTTCTACCATCAAAAATAACTGATCTTTACTAGAAGTGACACAAATTGACCATAACTGATTCTGTTATTTTTCTGTTCTGATGAATCAGAAGAATGGAAAGCTGAATGCAGATGTAATAGAGTGATTAGCTTATTACATCTCTCACTGTGTCTATTTAAAACTGTGATGGCAATTGTGGGAAAACTGCATAAAAATGAATGTAACTACACACGTTTTTGGCTGCATTTTTCGTGGTGCAGTAATGTGCTGCTAATGATCCTCAAACCGTTTCAGCAATCACATAGCATATACTGTTCTTGTACGTTTGTAAGATAGAAGTGTTTTGTTTGATTTTGTAAGATCAGCCTGCAAACATCTTAAGAGCTATGCTGCATGTCCATGGTAAAATAAGCTGCAGTAAAGAAGAAAATATGCAGTCTGCCAGGCACAACAGGACTTTGCATTAGGAGACAAATACGTTTCTCTGGAGCCTGTATTGGCACCTTACCTCCGCTGCTGTCTGGATAACAATACTGATTAGAGAAGGTTTTCTAACAAGCAGAGGGCACAGTATTCCTCATGGAGATTACTGCCTGGAACAATCAACTCCCTAGTGAGCGAAAGAATTGAAATACCCCTTAACCCCTTCACACATAAACTTCTGCTGTTAGATCAAGCTGTTTATTGTGTTGCAGAGCTGGAATTATCGCAATGTCTGCAGACCTCCATGGCTGACAACAGTGCTGGTAATGAACCAGTGCAAGCTATAAGGAAACAATTGGTGTCATTTCCATGAAGGGGACACATTGTAGACTATTGTAAACTAACTAGCTTTATATTAGTTATTGTCCTGCTGCTTGAGGATTTTTGGTTTTGTCTTTCAGCATGATTTTTATGGATACCTGCATCTGCCATCCAATATCATACTAGAGCACTTGGCTCTGATAACATTTGCTCTGCAGATAAGCATTTCTCCCTAAACAAGATCAAAAGCCTAAGTCAGCGAGTCACTCTTTTCTGCCAAGTTTTTTTTATTTTATTTTTTTACTTTTCATAGTTAGATCGTATTGTCAAACTGTACGACCCCCGGTATAGCATTTACTAGAATACTGAATGGCAATTCTGCCTGGCTATGCAGCCATATGAGAAGGGGTAGATTTTCCATTTAGAAATCTGGGAGCAGTAATCGTGGCCATATTCGTAGTCATCAAACCTTCCCAGTAAGTGTGCGCTCATATATGCCCAGCAGATGCCAGAAGCTTTATGCATTGCACATGGCATCCCATCTAGTGCTCCAGAGGTTCAAATGGGCGGTGTGGGACCTATGGGCACGGAGCCATGCTCGTCAACTAGCTGGATTGAAAAATGATGGAGTCATTGTTTTTTTAAATGGCACAACTGTGCTGGTGAAAAACTGTGCTGGATTGCCAGATATATGTGAATGCACCATAGCTGATCTAACTGATAAATGAAACATTGGGGTAAAAAAAACAAGAACATAATACTGTAGATACCAGCCATGCAATTATTTAGGAGAAAGGTTCTATTTCTATTACTTGTTGCTTATGTAGCCACATCAGATTCACCAGTGTTGAACAGAGATTGTCATTATTCACATTAGTCCATGTCCCCATTGGGGCTCATAATGTAAGATGCACATTCGTACTAATTTAATAACAGGCAATTGAGAGTCCCAATTATGAAGCTAGAACTTATATCACAGTGGCAAGTTTCTCCTGATTCACATGGGTTCACGTTTTAGGATTGGCTTCTACCTGACCACATTTAATCAAATGGACATTTTGACAAATCCACAACCATACAGTCTCACTGTGTAAAATATGGTTTTTGACCCTGTCATGTAGTCTATGACTGAAGTCACCAATAACTCCATTCACTACTTTCTGAGGACATATTAGCTGAACTAGGTCTTGGAGGTGCCAGTGTACAAACTCCATGGTCTAATCTTTCTCATGCTTTTTGATGACAAAAAGTGAAGAAAGAAGTAGTAGAAAGTGAAGACTAAAGTGGTAGAAACATGACAACTTCAATGGCATGTGTAACGGACCGTTTCAGCAGACAAGGGGTTAAAATCCGTTTAGGCGATATGCCCCTTTCTGAGAGACAGGCACAGCTACTGCAGAACATCAACCTCCCGAACTGGATACAAAATAGCACTCCAAACTGGAACCTCACAAATAGCTGCTGGCAGACGAACAGGAAAAGCATCCAATCAGCTTACACTCCTGGCAATCAGTCTCTAACAGCATACAGGGAATCCCCCCAATAACGAGACAAGGCTCCGTCTTGAGGGTCAAACAGTGGTCTGATGTGCTGGCACACCCAGCCTGGTTTTTATTACAGTTTTGCAAATACAGAACAGATACAACACATCCCCACAATGCATCATGGTTTCCTCCTCTCTGTCCCAGAGACAACCGAAGGCAATCCAATTATCTCTCAGGACAAAGGGAGATCACCAATACACATGTGGAGACAACAGGACAGACATCACCATTTAAACACACAATGGCACCCCCCCACAGCAAACACAGACATTTAACATATCCCCAGATAGCTCAAGTCTGAGTGCATATCATTAGGTGAATGGCACTCAGAATACACAAATACAATAATATTAGCTATCTGGGTGCCCTCACATAAGATACAATTCTACAGACAGATTTAAGCTGTGCGGCCGGTCTGTCTTCTCCTTTAAAGTTACTATGGGCCATAATCCTAAAGGCAAGAGGCTTTTAAACAGTCCTCTCCAAAACCCAGTGGCGAGGTTGGTTTCGCCACACATCTCCCCCCCCCAGGGAAGACTAACCAGATACCTGACCTCACGCCGGTCGGTACCTGAGTTAGTCTGGCAGCCCACCCACAACCCAATATTGGACCTGTCGAATCTTAGGGCCTGGCTCTGTTTTGTATGTCCCCAGCTGTTGAGTGGGCATCTGCTACTCCTTGCTTTGTGGTTCTCCAGCTTGGAGCTGTAGGTACTTGGTGGGCAGAGGCCGACTGCGCTCTGCCCAGATGCCAGCTCTTCCGCTGGGGATGCCTGTGGGAAGTCAGTCTCTGGACAAGAGGATAGGGGAGGGCAGAGGCCGACTGCGCTCTGCCCAGATGCCAGCTCTTCCGCTGGGGATGCCTGTGGGAAGTCAGTCTCTGGACAAGAGGATAGGGGAGGGCAGAGGCCGACTGCGCTCTGCCCTGATGCCAGCTCTTCCGCTGGGAAGGGATCAGTGGGTATTGCAGGCTCATCCCCTGCCCCCAGAACTCGGTTGGGAAGTAGCTGGGAAGGGGAGGGCTCGCTTACCTTCTCCTCCTGGTATCCCTGCGGAGATGGCTGGAGATCTGGTTGTTTGAGGGGGAGACCGACTGTCTCCTCTTTGGCTAAACAGCCCTGTTGCTGGGGGACAGGACCGACTGTCCCTACCCCCTGTGCTGTGAGTGCAGAGACCACGGTCCCATCTGCACAGTTGTGGGGCTTACTGTCTCCCCCTGGTGCGTTAAGCTGCCGCTGGGGAATGGAGACTAGGCTCCCAGTTCCCAACAAATCCTGCTGCTGCTGGGGGACAGGACCGACTGTCTCTGCCCCCTGTAACTCCGCCTGCCGCTGGGGAATGGAGACTCGGCTCCCAATTCCCTGTACATCACACGGCCGCTGGGGAATGGAGACTAGGCTCCCAATTACCAAAAAATCATGCTGCTGCTGGGGGGCAGGAACAACTACCTCTGCCCCCTGTAACTCAGCCTGCCGCTAGGGAGGGAGGCCGCTGCTCTCCCCTCCCTGCACTTCACACTGCCGCTGGGGAATGGAGACTAGGCTCCCAATTCCCAAAAAATCATGCTGCTGCTGGGGGGCAGGAACAACTACCTCTGCCCCCTGTAACTCAGCCTGCCGCTGGGGAGGGAGGCCGCTGTTCTCCCCTCCCTGCACTTCACACTGCCGCTGGGGAATGGAGACTAGGCTCCCAATTCCCAAAAAATCATGCTGCTGCTGGGGGGCAGGAACAACTGCCTCTGCCCCTTGTAACTCCGCCTGCCGCTGGGGAATGGAGACTCGGCTCCCAATTCCCTGTACATCACACGGCCGCTGGGGAATGGAGACTAGGCTCCCAATTCCCAAAAAATCATGCTGCTGCTGGGGGGCAGGAACAACTACCTCTGCCCCCTGTAACTCAGCCTGCTGCTGGGGATGGAGGACGCTGCTCTCCTCTCCCTGCATTTCACACTGCCTTCCCGGCATATCACTCTGCTGCTGGGGGGCAGGAACAACTACCTCTGCCCCCTGTAACTCAGCCTGCCGCTGGGGAGGGAGGACGCTGCTCTCCTCTCCCTGCACTTGACACTGCCGCTGGGGAATGGAGACTGGGCTCCCTCTGTCCCGCAACTGTAACTTCCGATGGAGGTCCACCCAACGTGGCAGCTGACCGTCACCTTCTGCCCGGTATAGTAGGGTCTTGAACACTAGACTCCTCACGAACTTCACGGATTTCTCAGCTGGATTGGGTCCGAAGAAGTTCAGCCGCAACCACATCATACGGTCAAATTCCTCCACAGAGTATCTGTACTCCACTGCTGGTTCCATCCTGGTGCTTTTAGGGTCGCTGTACTGAGACATGCGTTGCCCTTAAGTTGTAAAATCCAAAGAAATGGTGTCTCCTGTAGCTGTCCTTCTGGCTGTAGGAACGATCCCGCTGCTTGCCACCAATGTAACGGACCGTTTCAGCAGACAAGGGGTTAAAATCCGTTTAGGCGATATGCCCCTTTCTGAGAGACAGACACAGCTACTGCAGAACACCAACCTGGATACAAAATAGCACTCCAAACTGGAACCTCACAAATAGCTGCTGGCAGACGAACAGGAAAAGCATCCAATCAGCTTACACTCCTGGCAATCAGTCTCTAACAGCATACAGGGAATCCCCCCAATAACGAGACAAGGCTCCGTCTTGAGGGTCAAACAGTGGTCTGATGTGCTGGCACACCCAGCCTGGTTTTTATTACAGTTTTGCAAATACAGTGGCGAGGTTGGTTTCGCCACAGCATGCATTATAGAGTTTTATTGTGATGCATTGTCTAAATGTATATTTCATGAATATGATGTGGGGGTGCATACTTGTAGTAGCTATTATAGAAGTATATGTGCTGTGTGTCTGTTGTATAAGATGTAATTTCTGCTGGATTGAAGGGTCCTTTACCAAATGGCTGAGTGCTTTAAAGCCTACATTCTATCCCAGCAGGGTGGAGTCGGGCAGGCTGGGACTCTGCTAGCTACAGGAGATGCAGATGGACAGTTCTCCTCATGTTTCTGTCATATCTAACACCTCTGATAAACCAGATACTGGAGGAAGGGGGCTCATTTTGGAGGGAGATTTGAAAACTTTAAAACAAACTCCCCTCATTAATTGTCCCCCAATGGAAGAACTAGGATTTGGTTAGTCAATGACTGGGCCGACCGGAAACTGGAAACCAATCCTAGTTCTATAAAATTGTTCCATGGACATATTTTCAGTGTTATACCGTGTGGGAGTCACAGCCGAGGTGATGGTTAGCCATTTTCCTCCCCTTCTAGAGTAAGTTCTTATTTACTGTTTTTACCCATTTATTTTACTCTTACTGTTTTTTATGTTAGTTTTACTTTGTCTCATCTTATATCTGTTTTGTAAGTGCTGCACTATTTTTTGTGTATTAAATATTCCCTGTATAAGTCTGCCTTGTTGCTCTAAAGAATCCATAGCCTGAACGTGTGACTGTGTGATTTCTTGTGAGCAGAATGTATATACGTGGAGTGTGCAACGTTTCCGGCTTATGTCAAAGTCGTGGTGGCAGCTGGTGTTTAAGGTATTGAGTCTGTGCGTGTTTGGGGGTGAACTACACTTACTTAGCGGCGGCTTAGAGTGTGTGGTGTGCACGGAGTGAGAGCTTGGAGGTAGTCTGGGGCCCCTGACAGACCTATCCCTGGTTGCAAGACGCAGGTGCGTACGTGACAAATTGGTGGCAAGCGGTGGGATGTTTTTATTCTGCTAGAGCATTAGTGCTTGGTTTACGGGATTATTCCCTGCACTAAAGGACTGGCTGTAACCTTGCGAGGATCTACGGCAGTTCTACAAGGATGGACTCAGTGCTTACTGTGAGACATATACGTACAGTTTCCCTCCCCAGTTTTTCTTTCCTATTTTTAATTTGGTGAAAACCTGCTTTCTGATATGGCAGCCTGTTACGAAACGCAGACCAAAGAGGCTCTGGTCCAACTCTGAAAACAGAGAGGCATCAATGCCACAGGCAAAAACAGGACCAGGATGATTTTTTAATTGAAGGGGCAAAACGAGGAGCTACACCAGGTGGAACCGGCTCAGGGGAGCCAAGCAATGGACGGCACTGCTATAACTGTTCCTCCTGAGGACACCAACAGCACCAATCCTCAGGAGGGTGTGGACTTAACTCTACAGTGGATTTTGCAACAAATCGGTGAATGTGACCCTAACAGAGAGTGAGGCTGCAAAGCAGGAAAGGGCTTTTAAGCTAGAAATGTTGAGAATTCAACAGAGCAGCAGTTCCCCACAAGCTCCATCTCAGGATGCACACCTAAGGAGACCCCGGGTAGAGAAGTTGGAAGAGGATGGTGACTTGGACATTTTTCAGCTGAGTTTTTAGAAAACGTGCAGGCAGTACCAACTGCCCCGTGAGCAATTGGCACAGTATCTGACACCAGGGTTGAAAGGCAAAATCCTGGATGCATTTTCGGCTCTTCCTGAAGAGCAAGATAGGGACTATGATGCCATAAAAGAGGCCCTAATCAAAAAGTTCAATCTCACCCCAGAGGTCTACCATAAAAGGTTCAGGGGAATACAAAGAACTTCTACTGACAGCTATGCCGATGTTGTGAGCAGCTTAAGGACTACCTATCGGCAGTGGACAAACAAACTATCTATTTCCACCTTTGATGAGTTGGAGGACCTCATGATCAAGAAGCAGTTTCTCCATATCTGCCCTGTGGATGTGAAGCAGTTTATCTACGACAGAGAGCCTAACACAGCAGACCAGGCAACCCAAATTGAAGACTTTTATACAGCCAACAGGATGCATGACACCTGGAAGCCACCCCTGACCAGCTGAAAGGGAGGTAAGCAAGTGGGAGCCCTCACACCCTCCCCCAGCCGATACCCAGGGCATCCTACTTATTCACTGAAGGAAAAAGCACCCCAGACCATTATGGCGCCCCCTTCACTGTGGCGCGTAGAAAACATCTCAGGTGGGATCCGCTTGTCATGCCAGTAACGTTGAAAACCATCAGGACCATCAAGGTTACATTTTCTCTCATCAGAGAATAAAACTTTCTTCCACCTTTGAATGTCCCATGTTTGGTGCTCTCTTGCTAAGTCCAAACAAGCAGTTCTGTGGCGTTCAAGGAGACGAGGTCTTTGAAGAAGTTTTTTGTTTTTGAAGCCCTTCAGTCTCAGATGCCATCTGATGGTTATAGGGCTGCAGTCAGCACCAGTAAGGGCTTTAATTTGGATCGAGGATCATTCAGTGTCTTGACGGACAGCCAATTGGATCCTCCGGGAGAGTTTTTTTGCCTTTGCCATCACAACGTGTGACTACCTGACAGAAAATGACAATTAATCCACATCTTTGCACAGATTTGGCCTTTTAAAGGCATGTGGTCCTAAACTTTTGATCAGCTGAAAAACAGCCTGTTTAAGTTTATTCGTTGTTTTCATTAAATTGAATGCTCAAAAAATGTTTTGTCTCACTCCCATTTCTTCTTGTTGCATGTTGAAGCTCTACTTGGAACCTTGTTAAGATCCAGCCATGCTAAATATATTTTTTTTGCAATTTTTCAAGTGGTCTTAAACTTTTGATCAGGACTGTATAATAGAATATTTTCAAGGTAGGAATGAAATCAGGTAGAATAGATACATATAAAAGTTTGACCTAATAATTTTTTGGCAAATATGTGATGTGCAGTATAGAGATGAATAAATCAGTTCATAATGAACTGGGTAAGTAGTGAACTTTTCTGGTTTGTTTCGGATGAATCCAGTAAAGTGTCACGCAACTCACATTTTACCATACATATCAACAGAGAAAAGCACAAGGGAGGAAGAAGAAAGATGCTGACATGACCCTGAGATGAGTTGGTGGTGATAGTGGCTTGCCTTGATTGGCTCAAAGGGTTACAGCATGGATGAGCCAAACAGTGGGGCAGCAGGGGTGCCCTTGAATGTCATTCTGTATTGGGCTGTTAATGAGCCTGTGGCAGAAAATAATCTTAGGGACAGTGTGCAGTAATAATCAAGCTACTTTTCTAGTGTCAGTAACAGTGCAGGGAAAGGCTTGAAAGAAGAAGAATTGTGTAGAATAGGAATGGGCTCGGAAAGCTTTCAGCCAGAGAGTGAAGAGTGATGAGCTGAGGCTGAGTGTGTCAAGCAGTGCCTTTTAGCTGCAGAGACTACTTATAATAAAGCTGCTGCAGAACCTCAAAAGCAGCCACCTACAAGAACATTTCTTTTTTTTTCTCATTTGAAAAGAAACACATCTCTTTTTTTCCAAACCTGAAGTTTCTCTTATTCCCAGCTTATTTCCAGTACAATTATTATTATGCTGCAGTGCTAACTGCTGAACAACTAGTATATATTTTTTATTCACTGCATCATATCTGTCAGTGCTAAACGGGTTGCATTTTGGATTTTGCCCTCAGGCACAATTTCTTTATGTTTAAGGGTTCTTTCTACCTGAAGCTCCAGGAAACGGCTATGGGGGCGGCGTGCGCGCCGTCCTACGCTAACCTTTTCCTGGGGCTGTGGGAGAGAGGCCTCTTTCTCACTGACCCGTTTCCTTTTATTGATAGGGTACACTTGTGGAACCGCTACATCGATGATGTGCTTATGGTTTGGCAGGGGACGACTGGAGAATTGGATTCCTTTATGACAAATTTGAATGAGAATCATTTGAATATCCATCTTACCTATAAATCTGTCCGAAAGGACATGGATTTCTTAGATGTCCTCCTTCAAGTGGACCAAGATGGTTATATTTACACCGATCTTCATCGGAAACCCACCTCAGTCAACAGTCTTCTGCATGCTGGATCTGCCCACCCAAGGAAACTGATTGAAGGGATTCCTATGGGGCAATTTTTGCGGCTCAGGCGAATCTGCTCATAAAACGTGCGCAGGAGTTGACCAGAAGATTTAGGGAGCGGGGCTATAGTGAATCCTCACTGAAGAAAGGCTATTTTAGAGCCCGGCTATGCGGTAGAGACGATCTTCTACAGCAACGGCCCAGGGGGACAAAGCAGTCCCAAAACAGCACTGTACGTTTTATTACCACTTTTAATTCTGGCCATAATACAGTATTATAATCGCTGAGAACACATTGGAATGTCCTGTATATGGATCCTATCCTGAAACACTATCTTCCACCTAGACCTTCCCTCACCTATCGACGAGATAGTAACATCCGAGATGCTTTGGTCCACAGCCACTACCAAGCCACTATATCTCCTAGACTATTTGGGTCGAAGGGCCCCAAGTGGGGCTGTCGTCCATAAGGGAATTGTGTGGCATGTGCCAACATTCTCACCACTACCTCTTTCTTTGACTCCACAGGCCAAATTATCCACACGATTACTTGTGCTACTATCGGTGTGGTATATGTGGCGAGTTGTCCATGTGGACTTCTTTATGTGGGGCTTACTTCACGTGAACTGAAGCGTCGAACTAGAGAGCATGTCCTGGGATACTGGCCGCAGCGAACGAAGAGGACGACACCTGTCTTAAGATGATTCCACATCATTTCAAGATGCATCACGCTTGCGATGGCTCCCTTCTGAAGGTAAGAGGAATAAACAGGGTGTTTGTGGGCAGTAGGGGTGGCAATTGGAAGCGGTTATTAGCCCAACGTGGGGCTAAATTGATTTTTCAGCTGAATACAGTTACTCCATATGGTCTTAATGCTCCCTTAGTTATGCTCCCTTCCTCTAAAATATTCTTATTTTCTCCACTGTCCTTTCAATTCGAATGTGGATGTGACATTCCTTCTCTATTTATGATATATTTTTGTGTGTTCCTTTGTGTCTTGTTTATATTTGTGTGTTATATTATATGTGTGGGTGTGATACCGTCAGGTACATATCAACGCATGGTTGCTTTTAGGTCTTATTGGCTATGGACACAACCTGTTCCAGGCTGTTCTTCTCTTTTTCAACATATACCAGCTGTCTATTCGTGTTTTTTGTACTTATGCCATGGCTCCATTGTGGTCAGCTTAGTATTTGTGATCCATGTACTATGTATGCTTGCACTTTGCACCTTATATCCTTGGTACTGTTTTGGATCTCCATCCTACCTTGTAAACCCTGGTCTTTGGCTCTATTATTTAGATATCCGGCACATTATTTATATATTATGTCATCTATACGATTTTCTTAGCCTGGATATTTATATTTATATATACATGCCTATATACTAGTGGTGCCGTATTTTTTCCTCCTGTGTGTTTTATATCCACCACAGCATTGTCTTTTATCTGTATTTTACTATTTTTTGTCTCGTGTTGAGAATTCAATAAAGTTTATATCCATTTATTTCTGCCAGCCTTTTCCTTCTTTAGTGTTTGATTTTGCGTGCAGGTTTGGCACGGGTACTCACTTCTGTGAGTCATTTATCGGTGTTGATAAACGGGTTGCATTGTAGCAGAAGCATTTTATGGCAATAGCGCCAACTGCTCCTACTGAGCAATTGTTATTTTTTCCAGTGCGGCATTTCAGTGTTGTTGTACGTATTCCAGTGTAGCAAAAGCAATAACATAGTTTTTCTACCAGCGAAATTGAACGTAAATTACACCTTACAAAGAAATTAAGCCACCTTCCCTGCACAGTTCAAGTGTAGGTGTGGGGGGAATACATTTTCTACATACACAAAAGACCCATTACTCTCAAATATTGTTCACAAATCTGTCTAAATATGTGTTCGGAGCACTTCTCCTTTGCCGAGATAATCCATCGCACCTCACAGGTGTGGCATATCAAGGTGCTGGTTAGACAGCATGAATATTGCATAGGTGTGCCTTAGACTTCCCACAATAAAAAGACTCTCTGAAATGTGCACAGTTATGACTTACTGGGGGGTGGGTCAGAAAACCAGTCAGTATCTGCTGTGGCCACCATTTGCCTCACGCAGTGCAACACATCTCCGTCGCATAGAGTTGATTGTGGCCTGTAGAATGTTGGTCCACTCCTCTTCAATAGCTGTGCGAAGTTGCAGAATATTGTCAGGAACTGGAACACGCTGTCGTATAGGCCGATACAGAGCATCCTAAACATGCTCAATGGGTGACATGTCCGGTGAGTATGCTGGCCATGCAAGAACTGGGATCTTTTCAGCTTCCAGGAATTGTGTACAGATCCTTGCAATATGGGGCCGTGCATTATCACGCTGCAACATGAGGTGATGGTCGTGGATGAATGACACAACAATGGGCCTCAAGATCTCGTCACGGTTTCTCTGTGCATTCAAAATGCCATTAATAAAGTGCACCTGTGTTCGTTGACCACAACATACCCCTGCCCATACCATAACCCCACCTCCACCATGGGCCACTCGATCCCCAACGTTGACGTCAGCAAACAGCTCACCCACACGACGCCAAATATGCTGTCTGCCATCTGTCCTGAACAGTGAAAATCTGGACTCATCCGTGAACAGAACGCCTGTCCAACGTGCCAGACGCCATCAAATGTGAGCATTTGCCCACTCAAGTCGGTTACGATGACGAACTGCAGTCAGGTCCAGACCCCGATGAGGATGACGAGCATGCAGATGAGCTTCCCTGAGACGGTTTATGACAGTTTGTGCATAAATTCTCTGGTTATGCAAACCGATTTTTGCTGTAGCTGTCCGGGTGGCTGGTCTCAGATGATCTTGGAGGTGAACATGCTGGATGTGGAGATCCTGGGCTGGTGTGGTTACACGTGGTCTGTAAGGTTGTAAGGCCGGTTGGATGTACTGCCAAATTTTCTGAAACACCTTTGGAGATGGCTTATGGTGAAGAAATGAACATTCATTGCACGGGCAACAGCTCTGGTAGACATTCCTGCAGTCAGCATGCCAATTGCACGCTCCCTCAAATGATGCGACATTTGTGGCATTGTGCTGTGTAATCAAACTGCACATTTCAGAGTGGCCTTTAATTGTGTGTAGTCTAAGGCACACATGTGCAATATTCATGCTGTCTAACCAGCACCTTGATATGCCACACCTGTGAGGTGGGATGAATTATCTCGGCAAAGGAGAAGTGCTCACTAAAACACAGATTTAGACAGATTTGTGAACAATATCTGAGAGTAATGGGTCTTTTGTGTATGTAGAAAATGTTTCAGATCTTTGAGTTAGGTTCATGCAAAATGGGAGCAAAACCGATAGTGCTGCATTTATATTTTTGTTCAGTATATACAGTACAGACCAAAAGTTTGGACACACCTTCTCATTTAAAGAGTTTTCTTTATTTTCATGACTATGAAAATTGTAGATTCACACTGAAGGCATCAAAACTATGAATTAACACATGTGGAATTATATACATAACAAAAAAGTGTGAAACAACTGAAAATATGTCATATTCTAGGTTCTTCAAAGTAGCCACCTTTTGCTTTGATTACTGCTTTGCACACTCTTGGCATTCTCTTGATGAGCTTCAAGAGGTAGTCACCTGAAATGGTTTTCACTTCACAGGTGTGCCCTATCAGGTTTAATAAGTGGGATTTCTTGCCTTATAAATGGGGTTGGGACCATCAGTTGCGTTGTGGAGAAGTCAGGTGGATACACAGCTGATAGTCCTACTGAATAGACTGTTAGAATTTGTATTATGGCAAGAAAAAAGCAGCTAAGTAAATAAAAACGAGTGGCCATCATTACTTTAAGAAATTAAGGTCAGTCAGTCCGAAAAATTGGGAAAACTTTTAAAGTGTCCCCAAGTGGAGTCACAAAAACCATCAAGCGCTACAAAGAAACTGGCTCACAGGTGACTACCTCTTGGAAAGGAAGACCAAGAGTCACCTCTGCTGCGGAGGATAAATTCATCTGAGTCACCAGCCTCGGAAATCGCAGGTTAACAGCAGCTCAGATTAGTGACCAGGTCAATGCCACACAGAGTTCTAGCAGCAGACACATCTCTAGAACAACTGTTAAGAGGAGACTGTGTGAATCAGGCCTTCATGGTAGAATATCTGCTAGGAAACCACTGCTAAGGACAGGCAACAAGCAGAAGAGACTTGTTTGGGCTAAAGAACACAAGGAATGGACATTAGACCAGTGGAAATCTGTGCTTTGGTCTGATGAGTCCAAATTTGAGATCTTTGGTTCCAACCACTGTGTCTTTGTGCGACGCAGAAAAGGTGAACGGATGGACTCTACATGCCTGGTTCCCACCGTGAAGCATGGAGGAGGAGGTGTGATGGTGTGGGGGTTCTTTGCTGGTGACACTGTTGGGGATTTATTCAAAATTGAAGGCATACTGAACCAGCATGGCTACCACAGCATCTTGCAGCGGCATGCTATTCCATCCGGTTTGCGTTTAGTTGGTCTATCATTTATTTTTCAACAGGACAATGACCCCAAACACACCTCCAGGCTGTGTAAGGGCTATTTGACATGAAGGAGAGTGATGGGGTGCTGTGCCAGATGACCTGGCCTCCACAGTCACCGGACCTGAACCCAATCGAGATGGTTTGGGGTGAGCTGGACCGCAGAGTGAAGGCAAAAGGGCCAACAAGTGCTAAGCATCTCTGGGAACTCCTTCAAGACTGTTGGAAGACCATTTCAGGTGACTACCTCTTGAAGCTCATCAAGAGAATGCCAAGAGTGTGCAAAGCAGTAATCAAAGCAAAAGGTGGCTACTTTGAAGAACCTAGAATATGACATATTTTCAGTTGTTTCACACTTTTTTGTTATGTATATAATTCCACATGTGTTAATTCATAGTTTTGATGCCTTCAGTGTGAATCTACAATTTTCATAGTCATGAAAATAAAGAAAACTCTTGGAATGAAAAGGTGTGTCCAAACTTTTGGTCTGTACTGTGTATATATATATATATATATATATATATATATATATATATACAGTATGTGTATTTTACAAATATTCGCTGTATTGTTATAACTTAGTTTTTTAGAATATTGCGAATATTCTAAAATACGAAGTTATAGCAATATATCGAATATTCGTATTATACACATATAGACTGCAATTTAGCTAATATAGTGATGTACATAAAGAGGAAAATTATAAATTAGTAATGAGAATCGTTACTGATTTATAATTCCCCTCTTTATGTAGGATAGTTTATGTTATGCGACAAATAGGCAATTACATATGCGAGTGAATCGGGTCGCATAAGGGCTGTATGCTATTGGGTTGGCTTGGTCGAACAGACGAAGATAGAGAATATAGCGCTATATTCGCTATATTCGACAATTTTACCAAGCCAACTGTAAGTAACTGTTGGCTTGGTAGAATTGTTGAATGTCTAATATAGCGAATATAGCGCTATATTCTCTATCTTCGTCTGTTCGACCAAGCCAACCCAATAGCATACAGCCCTTATGCGACGGGATTCACTCACATATTAAATTGCCGATTTATCGCATAACATAAACTATCTTACATGAAGAGGAAAATTATAAATCAGTAATGAGAATCGTTACTGATTTATGCAATAAATCGGCAATTAAATATGCAAGTGAATTGTGTCGCAAAATTTGTGATACTAAATTACTAGCACTAATTTAGTGATATTAAAGTAAATTACTAATATGACTAATGGGTTCAGATGGAAAAAAAAACTAATATTCGTTATAACGAATATATCTTAATATATTCGAAATATTAGCGAATTTACAAAGTTGTAATATTCGTACGAATATTTCGCTATTCGAATATTCGCGCTCATCCCTAGTGAGGAGGAATAATCTCATGGTAAGTCGACAACTTGCGTTTTACACTAAAGAAAGTTTTTTTCAGAATCTGTGTATTTGACCACACGTGGAAGGCTGAAAAGTCAGCCTGAATTTGTGGGAGGGGCATATTACCTTCTTAAGCCCCAGCCTCCAGCTCCTCAGGGCGCTTCTGTTCACATTCTGGATAGGGAGTCGCCTGCTCTGGTGCTGCATCTGTGCATGTTGTGAGTAGCTTTCATCTGGTTCGGTTCGGTTCGTTTGGTTTCGTTTTCATACACGTCTTCAGGAGAGGTAATTTTGCGCAAACAATGCGCCACAAGGGCTCCATCAGCCGCGGTCACATACTCCCGGCTCCCCGAGTTGGCATGCGTTCCAGCGTGGAACGCGTGCCAATTCTCATGTCCGCACCAAATTTCTTCTTGTCTCCTTCCTTGGTTCCCTCCCTGTGTTCCCCTCCAACTTCCTCCCGAGATAGCAGGGGGGGCAGGGTCTGGCCCGCAGATCCCCCTCTCCACACGGCCTCCCCGTCCTCACCTCAGGCCCCACTGCAAGCCGGCGTGCGTTCCAGCGTGGAGCGCACGCCGGAAATCCGCCGCAAGGCATGGGCCGGGTCACGTGGCCGGCGTGCGTTCCAGCTTGGAGCGCACGCCGGAGTGCTTCCGTCAGGCCTGGGCCCATAAATGTACATCAGAAACCCTGTCAAAGTTAAAATCACTATGCACCATGACTCTTTTGTTAAGGGAAAAACCGTGCTCTTTTATTCACTCCAGTGCATCACATCTAAACTGTGCAATTCAACACAACAGCAATGTCCATAAACCCCCACCTCCCACAAAGGATCCCCAAACGCTGCAGGCGTCTTGGTGCCTGTTCACACAGTTTCTCACATCCGTGGTCAGTACTACACCTTGTCATGGGGTGGGTTTGTCCAAGTTCATGCAAGTTAGACAGGCCACGTGTCGGCCTGGACAAGGGATTGGCTCCGGCCACAGGATCCCCTTCTTTTGGTCCTTCGCTGAGCCTGCAGCAATTGGGCAGTCCTTGGTAGACGAGCGGACTACAGCGCTCAGCCCGACCGAGCGATCAGCCTCCTGCAGTGAGACAGGAGACCACACTTCATCAGCAGCCCCACAGTCAGTGAGCATCAAACCTATATTCACAGCCCTGGGTGTAGCAGGCAGACCACACCCAGCAAGCATAGTGAAGGATTAACTCCTTCCCTACCCAACTAAGGCCAGAGATAACCAACCTGCCAGGATCAGTGTAGACTGACACCAACAACTGAAACCTGTCCACCCGTGGTGGTCCGTGGGGAACAGACACCCACCCTGCTCTTACTCCACCAGGGCCACGACCCCCGGTGGTACGTATCTTCCATCCACTACCACTCCAGACATTCTCTTACAATATATTAAAAAAAAAATAAAAAAATTATACAATAAAATTTTATTTTATTTTATAAAGAAATTTAAATAGATCTACAAGTTAATCGGTAGGTTCCAATCTCCAGCCATTTCATACGCACTCCCGCCGTGCGGGAGCGAGGCAGTCATCCTTGGTTCCTCATTCCGCTGGGCTGGAAGGGACCAGGTTAGCACGGGTTAAAAAAAAAAAAAAAAAAAAAATTTAAAAAAAATTTGGGGGTCTCACCATAAGTAGTCCAGGCCATCATTCCTCGCCATACCCATTTAGCGGTCACCATACGCTCACCGCAGTCTTCTACTCTATGGGCGACATGCCACATGTTATATATCTATGCTTCACGTGATATACTGCTTTCTCATCTACTACCTACTTCTGTCTCCTGGCTCGCCAGGCTCATACCTACCTCTGCCTCCTGGATCGCCCAGGCACGCACCTACCTCTGCCTCCTGGATCGCCCAGGCACGCACCTACCTCTGCCTCCTGGATCGCCCAGGCACGCACCTACCTCTGCCTCCTGGATCGCCCAGGCACGCACCTACCTCTGCCTCCTGGATCGCCCAGGCACGCACCTACCTCTGCCTCCTGGATCGCCCAGGCACGCACCTACCTTCCTCTGTCTCCTGGTTCGTCCAGGCCCATACCTACCTCTGTCTCCTGGTTCGTCCAGGCTCATACCTACCTCTGTCTCCTGGTTCGTCCAGGCTCATACCTACCTCTGTCTCCTGGTTCGTGCAGGCTCATACCTACCTCTGTCTCCTGGTTCGTCCAGGCTCATACCTACCTCTGTCTCCTGGTTCGTCCAGGCTCATACCTACCTCTGTCTCCTGGTTCGTCCAGGCTCATACCTACCTCTGTCTCCTGGTTCGTCCAGGCTCATACCTACCTCTGTCTCCTGGTTCGTCCAGGCTCATACCTACCTCTGTCTCCTGGTTCGTCCAGGCTCATACCTACCTCTGTCTCCTGGTTCGTCCAGGCTCATACCTACCTCTGTCTCCTGGTTCGTCCAGGCTCATACCTACCTCTGCCTCCTGGATCGCCCAGGCACGCACCTTCTTCTGTCTCCTGGTTCGCCCAGGCACGCACCTTCTTCTGTCTCCTGGTTCGCCCAGGCTCATTCCTACCTCTGCCTCCTGGTTCACCCAGGCCTGTCATCCTCCCCGAAAGGTGTAGGTAAGCTCAGGATTCAATGTATTTGCCTGAATCGCTCAGGTTCCATGCAGCTGCCTGGAACGCTCGGGGGTTTCTCAGCAGGGTCCGGCTGGTTCCTGGTTACCCGGTTCGTGTCCGGCACGTCTGGATTTCTGTTTCCCACAGGTCTTGTTGCATGCAGCGCGACTTCGGGCCCTGATTCTGGCAGTTCAGGGTCATCCAGCAGTTGGCCATGATGCCCAGGCTGCATCCTGGTTCTCCGTCGCTTCATTCCAGTGCCACCAGATCACACCTCTCTCCGGGTCTCGTACCAACGCTAGTTTATTTCAGGTAAGCAGGGCCTCAGGCCACCGGAATTTCGATCCTTCCTCAATTGTGTCACAGGGCGTCTCCGTGTCTGGTTATTCCACGGTGCCAGGTTTCAGGTAAGGTCGAGCCGGGTGGCGGCTTTACGCACCTCCAAAAAAAAATAAAAAAAATATATATATAAAAAAAAAAAAGGGGGGAAATATGTATATATTTTTAGGGGGGTTTCCGGGGAGGGGGTTTCTGACGCACCCCAGGTCTCATTTCCCTGAATCGCTTGGGTTTTATGTATTCCCCTGAATCGCTCAGGTTTTACGTATTTTCCCTGAAATCACTCAGGTCATGTATTTCCCTGAATCGCTCAGGTTTGTATTTTCCTGTCTCTTCAGGTTGTCGGTATTTCCAGGGTGTATGTATTAATTTTACAGGCTATAGCTACTAGAGAGATCGTTGATCCAGGGAGTTATTCTGATTGCCTGATTGGAGTCGGGAAGGAATTTTTTATTCCCCTGAAATGAGGAAAATTGGCTTCTACCTCACAGGGGTTTTTTGCCTTCCTCTGGATCAACTTGCAGGATGTCAGGCCGAACTGGATGGACAAATGTCTTTTTCGGCCTTATGTACTATGTTATTATGTTACTATGTATTTTCCTGATTCACTCAGGTCACGTATTTCCCTGAAATCGCTCAGGTCTTATTTCCCACAGGTTGTTCGCATTTGCCTGAATCGGTCAGGATCCAATATATTTGCCTGAAACGCTCAGAGGTTTTCCCGTACCATCAGGAAACTACCAAGCCGGCGTCAAGGTTTCCAAAGTTTTTTTAAGGTCCCACCCGCAGGTGGCTTGAACGATGTCTCCTACACCCTGGCGTTCATAGCCCACTGTCACTGCAAATCTCAGGCTGTCATTTAACACCATCAAGCTGTACCTAGCGGGGAGACAGCACTGCGCCATGCGGGTAGGTGGCGCGCAGCCTGTCTCCGGTGAGATGTTTGGGAGACTCTCGTCCGCGCTGGATGGATTTCCTTTTTGGCCACTCTCCTAGTTTGATTGTTAGGGCAGCCGTGTATCTCGGGTTTTGCGGGTTCCTCGGGCCAGGTGAGTTCACCAGCACCTCCCCTAAACGTTAGGGGTTGCCGGTGCGACAGTTGTCCTGGGCCCATGACCTTTGTGGCCTCTGGCTCCCTTCCACGAAGGCCAATCAGCATGGACCATCCTCGGAGGTCAGGTTTTAAAACCTCCAACGATTGGTGCCCAGTCATGGTCCCCCGTCAATTGCTGGCCCCGTTGCAATGGCCTCCCCAGAGGCCCCGCTGCTTCCTTGGCGTTGGGGGCCCCTGTCATCAATCCAGTTTTGTGGCCCACATCATAACGCTGGCCTCAGGTCTCGGTCGTAACCCGCTGGCCACCACGGGACTCTCGCTCTGAACTGGAGCTGCGCCCTCAGCATCGAAAACGGGGTCTCGGCGCACGGGTTAAATGCTTGGGTAGGTGGCGCTCTTCTTGCTTCACGAGATACATCCCGAACCCGCATGTTGAGATTTCCCAGGCATTTTGTAATCTTGCTCTCTGGGTGGTTTTGAAGGCTTTTGGTCACTACTCTGCTCTCCTCGTTTATTTTTGCCCACTACTAGGCTTACCCTCGCTCCTGGCTTCCGGCACAACACAGCCAGCTAGGTCAGGGGAAGCGCTTCACCCACTCATCACAGTTAAGCCTCTCCCATAAGTGGAAGGCTGAAAAGTCAGCCTGAATTTGTGGGAGGGGCATATTACCTTCTTAAGCCCCAGCCTCCAGCTCCTCAGGGCGCTTCTGTTCACACCCACCCACCCCCCCTGTTCTCAAACACTCCCTTTTAGGGTATGCCCACTACTAGGCTTACCCTCGCTCCTGGCTTCCGGCACAACACAGCCAGCTAGGTCAGGGGAAGCGCTTCACCCACTCATCACAGTTAAGCCTCTCCCATAAATAAGACTTTAGTCCCAAATCTGTTAGTGGCGCCGATACTGCATTATTTCCAAACTATTAGCAGTGTCTTGAGTGTTTTTGTAGACAGTGAATGACATTTAATTGCACCTCTCTGTCTTTAAAGGCTATGTACACCTTTAGGGGCATTTTTTTTTTTGTACTCTACTCATTTTTAGCTAAAAATTTTTTTTTTATTGGTCCTTATTAAAAATATGGAGCTCTTTTTTTCTGTACAGAGCTGAGATGCTCTAGTAGAAGGATCTGAATTTTCACTCAGCTCCCTCATCTACTATAGCTCACCTGATGAGTTCCTTATCTCTGCTCTCTGACATTATAAACACTAATTATAGCTCAGTCCTTATCTTACTGATAAGAATGTGGCTTAAATAAGTGTTTATGACCTCCTAGTGAATTAGAGATGTGTTATTAGATGATACAGACACAGCGTTAACCCTTCGTGACAGAACGACTCTATCCTCTATAATAAAAGCCCTGTGTGCCTGTGCTGTGTCCGTGTGTGTGTGCCGATTTTCAAACTGGGCATGCGTGGAGCGGTGACCTATCAGCAGACACACCACCTGCACCGCACACACCAGCGCGCTGCCCTATCACCGCCACTGGCGTAGACGGTACCGGCACTGGGGACCCATCCTCATTGGCAGTACACCCGGCACAATCTCTTCTCTATGCCGCCTCTTACACCTGGCACTGGCTGGGATCATGCTCTGTGCTGAAGATCTACTGGCTGGGGTGTGCGGCTCCACAGCGGGCAGACTCCACAATGATTACACTTCATTGCGGGCTGTCATCCGAGAAGAGGAGGAGCACGCTATCCGAGGGGACGTGTCATAACCTGGCAGGCCCTTTACGGGTGCCCAGGGCTGAGCTCTCACCTGAGACCGGCTTCCAGAGTGCGGGGCACAGAGTCCGGGATGCTGCAACTCCTCACCGACTCATCTCCACTGTCCTCCTGGTTACAAGATGAGAGAGCCTGAGGCTCGGAGGAAGGAGGGTCTGTAGCCAGAAAACCTCCCCCAGGGCGTGACCACAGTCCCCGGGATACTGCCACAGTGGCGTCCAGCGGGCACCGGACTGGGGCTTTAGACCGGGCACCGGGAGTCTCCCACTGCGACCGACCAATCTCCGCCCCTGAGAGCGTAATCTGCAGGGGCCGGAGACGATAACCTATCAATGACCCCCTCCACCGACTGCGTGTGTGCTGATAATTAAACTGGGCATGCGTGACATGGCGCTCCACATGCCACCCCCACCAGCGCGCCGCCCAATCACCGCCGCCCCTGATGCAACGGCACCACCCACACCAGCGCGCCGACCAATAGACTTTTCCCCCACATTCAGCAGCACAGGAAATGGCACAGGCAGTGCAGCAATGCTGCCTGTGTCTGAAATAACCAATAGCAAAGCTCCATACAGTAAGGAGCTTTGCTATTGGTTAGTTTAGGCGGGCGCCGGAGCGATACAGTTCACTGCAGTAGGGGAAGCCGGCGGGAGCTGAAGGGAGTAGGGGCCTGCTCCCGAGTCCCGATGTATGAGGAGAGCAGGGGTAGCGCTGTGTCGGCAAACATGGTGTGGAGCTGAAGAGAAATTGAGTGCTGGACCACTGCAGGGGAGCCCGGACATCCAGTCTGACCTGCACCACAAGGTGAAAGTGCAGCAATGTATCCATATGTGTAATATATGTAGTGCAGTGTGTGATCTACACACTGCACCACACCCATCTCACGCTGCACTACATACATCACACGCTGCACCACACCCATCTCACGCTGCACCACACACATCTCACGCTGCACCACACCCATCACATGCTGCACCACACACATCACACGCTGCACTACACCCATCTCACACTGCACTACATACATCACACGCTGCACCACACCCATCTCACACTGCACCACACCCATCTCACACTGCACCACACACATCTCACGCTGCACCACACACATCTCACGTTGCACCACACACATCTCACGTTGCACCACACACATCTCACGCTGCACCACACACATCTCACGCTGCACCACACACATCACACGCTGCACCACACCCATCTCACGCTGCACTACATACATCACACGTTGCACCACACCCTTCTCACGCTGCACCACACCCATCTCACGCTGCACCACACACATCTCACGCTGCACCACACCCATCTCACACTGCACCACACCCATCTCACGCTGCACCACACACATCTCACGCTGCACCACACACATCTCACGCTGCACCACACACATCTCACGCTGCACCACATACATCTCACACTGCACCACACACATCTCACGCTGCACCACATACATCTCACGCTGCACCACACCCATCTCACGCTGCACTACATACATCACACGCTGCACCACATACATCTCACGCTGCACCACATACATCTCACGCTGCACTACATACATCTCACGCTGCACCACACACATCTCACGCTGCACCACACACATCTCACGCTGCACCACATACATCTCACGCTGCACCACATACATCTCACGCTGCACCACACCCATCTCACGCTGCACTACATACATCACAAGCTGCACCACATACATCACACGCTGCACCACACCCATCTCACGCTGCACTACATACATCACACGCTGCACCACATACATCACACGCTGCACCACATACATCACACGCTGCACCACACACATCACACGCTGCACCACACATATCACCCTACACTACATACATCACACGCTGCACCACACCATCACACGCTGCACCACACACATCACCTGCTGCACCACACCCATCTCACGCTGCACCACACACATATCACCCTACACTACATACATCACACGCTGCACCACATACATCACACGCTGCACCACACACACATCACCCGCTGCACCACACACACATCACCCGCTGCACCACACACACATCACCCGCTGCACCACACACATCACACGCTGCACCACACACATCACACGCTGCACCACACACATCACACGCTGCACCACATACATCACACCCTGCACTACATACATCACACCCTGCACTACATACATAACACACTGCACCACACACATCTCACACTGATGAATGTAGTGCAGGGTGTGTGATGTATGTGTTGCAGTGTGTAGTAAATGCACAGCAGGCTATTACAGCCAAGTGATAAAGTAATACAGGGAAGATCTGCCATATTGGACTGGACTTTATCACTTCGCCATAATTGCTTCATGTTATTTACACCAGTAATGGTTCCCTGCATACCCACCTCTTAGGCCCCGTTCACACCACCACTATTTATTTCTGTTGTTCTGCTCCATTAGATGAGCAGAACAATGAAAATAATGGAAGTGTTGGATTTTTGTCATATGTTTAACGTATACAATAAAACCTGTATGTTAACGGACACCTCAGACAGATGCCATATTGTGGCATCCATTATCATAGAGTTCAATTGTTAAAAATAAAATAAAATACATATATGCTAATGTATAATACATATTTTTCTTTTGCAGGATAGGAAATTGTAGTGTACCACGTCTTCCCATACTGCAAAGTCCAGAAAAACAAACAAACATGTTTTGTACAATGGAACTCTATGGTGACATGGTGACAGATTCAACAATATGGCATCTGTCTAAGACATCCGTTCTAGTATAAGTTTTTTCATGTACGTTAAACGTATGACCGAAACATGATGTGAACCCGGCCTAACTGACAGGAACAGAGCTGAACAGACTCCAATGACTATGATGGGATCCATTCAGTTTCTGTTTGGGATCCTCTCTTTTTACCAGACAAAAAAAGTCCTGCATGTAAGGATTTTTTTGTCCAGTCTTTTTAACAAAATCTGTGATGGAGGCAAGAAACACAATGTGGTCAAGTTCCCTTGCCATTTAATATAGACTGTTCCTACTAATGTTTATGCACTACTATTCTAGCGCCCGTTATTGTAACAGGCTTAATGTCTAGTATTTTTAATAAAGACCAAATGATAAAATTATTATCCCAAAATGAGTAAACTGCAATCATACAAAAATTGCCTCTGTTCCAAAAAACAGACTTGCAAACCATTCCGTTCTTTGTCTGACTGTGTACATTAGGTCAAATATCTGGAATACAGAAGAGTTCCAAAATGAAGACCCAGGGCCAGACCTTGTCCTCCCAGAGCCAGAATGTAGGTTTTAGCAGCACCAGAAGTAGTAGCAGTAGTAGGCCACAGTTCTCCCTGGCTTCGGAAAGATGCAACATTATCATTGAGAAGAAAGAGGATAAGGTTATGGATTGGATGACTCATTCCTCCTATAAGTCACATCAGGATATGTGCAGGTGACTTCTGAGTCTGACAATGTTCCTTGTAGCCAGAGGGTCACATCATTCCTCGTGCTCCTCCTTCTTGCGGCCCCAAGTCTTTCAGTGCGACCCCCTGTCTTCTCTGCCCCTAAGAAGAGGCAACAAAACCCCACCTTGCCCTGTGTAATATAGTCTCCCTATTCATTTGTGTGAGAGGTGAGAGCAGTCAGCATTTGGACTGCCCTGCAGAGGAGTTTCAGGAGGGGTCCCCATGCATATCTGTGTTGGTGGTAATATTGGCACCCATAGCCACAGTATTGGTGGTGGGAGCAGGGACAGTGGCAGTTGGGGCAAATACAGAGTAGGGAATCAGGAGGGGGCCAAGGAGCCCAACATGACATCACAATCTGATAAAAATGGCAGGGAGAGTGAGCACTCCAATGATGATTATGTGTTGGAGAGGACCTGGGAGTCGGATTGGGGTGCTGAGGAGGAAGTAACACCAGAGGAGGAAGGTGGTGGCAGAGGCAGTACTATAGAAAGTCAATGTACGGTCAAAGCGTCCCAAAGAACTGCCAGGGCTAGATCTGCTTTGGGAACTGGTTAAACTGCTGACACTGAGGGTGCATTAGGCCTAAAACATGCCAGAGCTAAGCCAAGCTGCCTCTAGCTCTGTGCAAGTATCTCCTGTCTGGCAGTTTTTCACCACACTGCCTGAAGACAGAAGCTTTCCCCTTTGCAGGTTCAGCAAGAGTAAAATTAGCTGTGGGCAGTCAAACACAAACATATGCACCATAGCCAGGCTTGGACTGGCCCACCGGGGAGGCGAGGGATTCCTCAGTAGGCCACAGTCTCCTGCACCCGGAGTAAATATTTCTCTTGTTTCTCAGGAGAGATAATTATTGTAGCCACTAGGTGGCAGTATTGCACAGTGATGCAGCCTCCTACTGGTGTAAATTGTACAGGAAGCCCCGCAGTATCTTCTAAACTTCCCAGGCTGCTGGCAGTGAAGGAGGAGAGAACACGTCTCGCCATCCTCCTGCCTGCCCTGCTGTCAGAAAACTGTGGTTGCTGGAGAGAAGGACTCCTCTGTGGTGCTGAACTGATTTCTCAGGTGTGTGACAGTAGTGAGCTGTAGGGGGAAATAGGGGATTTGTTTATAGTAGAGTGGCATTGGGGGGACTCTGCACTAGGTTCCCCCAATGCCTCTGCTTTAGGTGCACCCTCATTAGTGCCCCAGCTCCAGGTCCCCCCTGGTGCCCCCACTCTAAATGCCCCCCTAATAGTGACTCTTCTCCATTTGCCCCCCCTAATACCTCTGCTCCAGGATCACCACTATTACCCTGCCTCAGGCGACCCTAATGCCTCTGCTTCAGTTTGTGCCCTTTGCTGACATTGCTCCTCTAGCACTTTTGCTTGGGCTTTGTTAAAGGTTGTGACCTGCAAAGGGGGTTGGACTTATGCCCGAAGAATTCTGCACAGTGCATCACATTTTCCAGTATTGACACATATAGTTTACATGGCTGTAGTGATGATATTCCGTATTTACAGGCATCACTGCTGGCATGCAAAGAGATACTGGTGCTGGAGTGGTGTAGGATTTAAAGGGGTTGTCCATGTTTTCAAGTTATCCTCTCCACACCATAGGGCATAACTATATGATTTGTGGGGTCCGATTATGCGACCCCCACTGATCCCAGGAATGGTCCTGTTCCCCCTTTTTGATGGTGTGGCAGGCCACACATACGCCCTGCTGCACCATTTATTCTCCTTGGGACCACTGGAAATAGACAGCGCTGTACTCTGCCAACTGCAGTGACCCCATAGAGAATGGATGGAGAGGCAGGGCATATGCTCGACCTGCCACTCAATCAAGAAGGGGGATCAGTGGGTGGTCCAGCTTTCAGATCCCCATGGATCACTTAGTTATCCCCGATCCTGTGGATACAGGATAACTAGAAAAATGGACACAGGCCCTTCAACAGGCAAGCATTTCCATTTTTGTTTGACACATATTCTGGGCCAGATTTTTAATTCTAATTTAAATATTTTTTTTTTAACACCCAAAGAAAACCTTTAAGGATAGGGGATGTGAAAAGGTCCAACAGCTATGACACGACAGGTGATAAGTGTCTGATTGATGGGGTTCTGACTGCTGGGACCTCTATGATCAAGGGAACGTGGTCTTAAGACCCTTGTGTATGTTAAAGATGTGTGAATTTTATTCTATATTTTGTATATCTAGGATTGTAATGAGTTAACTTTTTCTACTTCCAAGTGCCCACCCACCCCCCTCTTTGTTTCAAGACTGGAGAGGAGAGAGAGGGGCAAAGAGCTGTGCTGTGGGAAGTGTCTGATTTCTCATCTTTCTACAGGTGTCATCTTTCTACAGAGTGTGGTGGAATGCGTAAGCCAATCATATGGCTTGATGATATGTATATATTATTCACTGCCTATAGAGAAGCACCTCTTTGAAGTGTCACATATGACGTAGGCAGTATTCTTGTTAGAATAAACTCCATTACAAAATGGCGATGGTAACCAGATGTTTACATTAGTTCACATTCCAAAGTAGGGCCCAGTGCGCAGATGCAGATGTATTATCTCCTCTCTCTCTTATCTCTTCTTCCTTTTTGACCAATGAAACAATGTTTTAGCCTCAGTGAGGACTGCCCTCTTCTGAAAATGTATATACGCTTACCCCCATGTAATTAAAGTTAGAGATTGCTTTGACCAACTTCTGTGTCAGTGTTCAGTCTCTCAGCCACGCGTGGATATTAACCCCTGGGGGGGGGGGTACATTGATCTGGAACACCAGAGTGTATCTAAAATGCCCTAATTTAGGGTGGTTTTAACAAATGGCGACCATGAAGGGATTCTGAGCGAACGTAGCATCAGACAGCTGACAAGACGGGCCCCTGAGCTTGACGAACGGCAGAGGAGAGAGGATTGCAACCTCAAAGAAAGGTGAGAAAACTTTTTATCTCATCTGCCTTTCTGTTAGTTACTTCGTCATGCTCAGATAGCTCAGTCTGCTGTGAGGTGGTACCGATGTAAGTATAGTAGTCGGCTGTAATGCTGAAAGCTTGGAGTCTATTGAACCAATAGTCTGAAATCATAGATCACTCTGGTGTGTATATGTTTTGTGTGTGTCTGTGATTTATGTGAGGAGTGAGTTGAGCACAGACGGTAAAACCACAGACAAAGGGAGGGGACAGTAACCTCCTGGTTGGGAAGGGGGCGCTGTAGCGCCGAGGTGTGGGACAAAGGCACTCCGGCTGACCTGACCAGGAAGATGCGTAGAGCCGTATGATCTTTTGATCTAATGGAAGACTGCGGAGACTACCTGACCTAACCCTAGGAAGATGGTAGAACCTCTCATGACCTTTTGATCTAGGGGAAGACTGCGGTGATATTCTCTACCTGACCTGACCCCAGGAAGATGCGACGGAGCCCGCCTGACCCCTGGTTTTGGGGAAGACGTGCGGGGAGTCCCGGCTGACTAGTCAGACGTGATAGTCAGATTTGAGCCAACCAGAGGGGAGGGTGAATCCTTTGTCTGCGGAGGAAAGGGCTAAAGGTGCTGATCACTCCTCTGTTTTGTGTGTGTGACAGTCTGAAATACAGTTGTTTTGATATCGGTCAGTCCCAGCATTAT
Source organism: Bufo gargarizans (assembly GCF_014858855.1). Lineage (NCBI taxonomy): Eukaryota > Metazoa > Chordata > Amphibia > Anura > Bufonidae > Bufo > Bufo gargarizans. The sequence goes on along the minus strand of NC_058087.1, from coordinate 157,189,393 downwards.
GAAGAAAGAGAAAATACAGCCCCTAGCTAGTAGCGAGGGAAGAATTGAAATTTAAAATGTGAAAAAGAATGTTAGAGAAAGTGTAGACTCGGACAAAGGTTGCCCCCTGGCAACAGGGATGAAGATCTGTAAGAATCTGTGAAGTTAGAGCTTACAGACTGTGGGCATCAGAACCCGTGATTTTGAGGGGGGAGTTCTAATGAGTGAGAAACAGAGCAGTGTCAGGATGTTAATTGATGGCATTAACAAGAAAGAAAGAAAGTGCCCCAGTGTCTGCAATCAGAATGGCGCTTGTGTTAAATGTTCCGAAACGAACCGGTTAAGTTTTGTTACCCTAATAAAATGTGTGTGTTTAACTAGGGAATATTCTAGAGATTACAGCAGTAAAAGATGGTCAGTTAATGGATAGGTGTTGTATCCAGTGTGAGCTACAGAGACTCACTTCCCCCACCTTAACAGAAACATTCCTGAGATAAGGGGAGCAGGCGAAAAAAAAAGGGGGGAGGGAATGAGGGAATGATGCAGACTAAGTGATGTGTAATATATTATACAAGACAAAGAATTGTTTAATAATTTTCTTTCTTCTTTCTTCTTTCCCAAGCAGTGTACTGTGGGAATCCAGCTTTTAACAAAATGACTGTATGATTATAACATGTATATTGTCTTACAGCGACAGACCATCAGCAATTCTGGGTGTGGTGTGGCTATCTATTTCCAGGAAAGCTGTGTTTGTCTGTGCTGCAAGTTTTGGGATGAAACAATGTGGGTTGGAAGACATAAAGATTCAGTGGAATGTGAATGGGTGTGGCTTTGAGTTGTGATTGAGGCGAATATGTGTGAAGACTGATGGAGGTTTTTTAGCAGAGCTGTGAATGCAATTCAGTTTTTATGTATGAGGGCGTGGTTATGAGCCGTTTGTGAAAATTAGTACATGAAAATGTATATGAATGCGTATGGAGTACGATATTTGTTTTTTTTTTTAAATAATATGCGCATTGAGGATTTTATTTTATTTTTCTTGGAAGTTTTGGGGTTTTTATTTTTTGCCAACAGCATTGACCAAGCTGTACATATTTATTTATTTATTTTATTTTTAAATTGAAGTCAATCAAAAGTTTCTTATGGGCCCTTTGTGTGTTCATGTCTGTATTGTCCGATCTGTTTGTTTCAATGTTTGAAGTTACGTGTTACATGTTAAGTGTTGTGCTTCACATCAGAGCTCTGTTCTCATGCTGGGGCACTAATGACAGAAAGAGGGAGGACCACAGCGTCCGACTGAAGGGGGTGGACTTAGATGACTCAGAGCGGAGGGACAGGATAGGGGTGGACGTTACAGACAACGACAGCCCTTGTGCCCATCCCCTAGTTACAGACACTCCCATGGAAGATGAGAAGTCCTGTTTTGTTTTCCAGTCTATTAATTCTGCGATAGGAAAAGTTGGATACTTCTGTAAGCCAAAATGCAGAGTAACATCAAGCGGCATTGGGTGGTTCAGTGGTGCCAACCATAGGTAGTGTTCCTTTGGCATTGCTTCAGCCCTGATGTCAAACGCCTCATTGAAGTGAGGGAAAGAGTAAGTCTGCCACCCTATGGTGGGCCTGCAGAGTTTGTGGGACCCAGATCCCAGAAGAGAGAGTGTTGTGCTGTGTTTCGTACTCCTCGTCCACACCACACGAGAAGATTGTATTCTATGTTGACCATGCCCAGATCACTGTCCATCCCCACAGACACCCATGTTTGTTTTGTCATAAGGAGAACACAGACAGGTGAGGGGGGGGGGGGGAGTTAGATCAAGATTAGGAAACAGGAAATCCAGTATCGGCTCTACTTTTAAACATTTTTAGCAGATTCAGTCTGGCCAGATGATATCCCTCACTCTGGGTGATAAAGAAGTAGTCCCGTTTTTGATTGATACTGGAGCAGCCAAGACAGTTGTGCACAGCAAACATGGCCTCCCTTGATTTACTCTGCAAGGACACCAGCCTTTGGGTAGAAGTGGATGGGAAAGTAGTACGCTCACTTTTTTCAACAGAAACCATCCATATTAGATTTGCCCCTAACCAAGATGCGCTTGCCCATTTGCTGGTCAGTGGTAACGCCCCTTGTTGCCTCCTAGGTGCAGATTTGTTTGCAAAAGTACATGCTGGTATCTCACATCAGGAGGACGGCACTGTGAAGCTTACAGGTGCCTTCCACGACCAAGAACTTTGTTTGTTGTCCATTAGTGATAAAATTCCCTGGTCCATGTTTGTATCAATACTCCCAGAAGCTGAGAAAAACAAACCACTCACCATTGGATGGTACATGACCTACATGCCGTTAATGAAGCCACAGTTTCTAACACCCACATCGTGCCCAACACACACAGACACCTTGTCGGCTCAGGTTCCCATTACCTCTACTCACTCCACTGTGATTGATTTGTCCTTTAGTCCCTACCGCCTCACAGATGAGGTGGTAGATGCTTTTTATGCCAAGAACTGGCAATTTTGTTTTCCCCCACACTGAGCCTATCAGATTATTACATTTAGATTGTATTGTTAATGAAGTGAGTGGCCATGACTCAGCAATCCTCACCCAACTGCATGGCCAGCAATAACGCCCCATAGCATAATATTCAGTCAGACTTGATCCCGTGGCCAGAGGTGCCCCTTTCTGCATCAGAGCTGTAGTAGTTGTACTAGCTGTGCTTGATGAAAGCTCTGAGATAGTTCTGAACCACAAAGTGATGCTGATATTACATCTATCCTCATGAACGTACAATCCAAATGATTGTTTTGTTGCCCATTATTGTTCCATTTTGTTGCCTGACAATGTTGCTCTCCAAAGGTGTAATACTTTGGACCCAGCCACCCTGTTGCCTCTGGACCAAGGGGGGAGGAAAGAGTTAGGGCACCGCACTTTAAACTTTTCTTCCAGATTCAAAGGAAGAGGCTCCGGACTGTTTGCAGATGATGTCACAAGAGGTAGGGGGATTTGGTAAATCAGCCATTAGGTAATCTAGATCATGTGCTCTTTGTGGATGGATCGAGGTATGGCCAGTATGGCAGGTACTACACAGGTTGGGCAGTGGTGATTAAACGTGAACTACCACACATGTCTGCTCAAGAAGTGGAGCTAAAAGACTCTGAATATGGCTTGCAGATATGCACATGGAAAAACAGCCACCATTTAAACTGATTCCAGGTGTGCTTTGGGATAGCCCATGACTATAGGCCCATATGGAAAGCCAGAGACTCCTTGATCGCTTCAGGTAAACCCATCGAAAATGGGGAAGCAGTGAGGTCTCTGATGGAAGCCCTCTTGTCACTAACATGAGGGGTGATGATAGCAACGAAAGGCCACTGTAAACAGATGCAGAGGAGGCAAAGGGGAAAGCCACGGCAGTTCAGGCGGCAAAAATGGCTGCCAAATTACCTAAGCAGACCCCTGTCTTAAGTGGCCACAGTTCAGGTCCCTGAAATAACGCCTCCTGTCTCCTGAAAGTTCTTAAGACCTCACAGAACCAGATGGGGAAGGAGGAAAGGGACTGGTGGATGAAAAAGGGGGGACTACAAATAAGAAGGGAAACTTTACCTTCCCAGGTCCCTCTACTCCACGATGGCACAGGCAACCCATGGAGTGATGCACCAGACAAAAACTGCTATGTGTGATTTAGTACGTAGCATATGGTACGCCCCAGGGTTCAGCACTGTAACAGTCAGACATACTCAAGGATAAATGGTTTGTGCCCAGAACAACGTGGGCAAGGTGGTTAAGGTACCCAAGAAACACGTCTTGCTTTTTGTATCTGTTTCAACTTTTGCAGACTACCTTCAAATACCCAAGGTGGGCATGTATGAGTATGTATTGATATGTGATGACTTGTTTTCAGGATGGCCAAAACCGTACCCAAAGAAGTAAAGAAGATTATGGCCGAAGTTGTGTGCAAGTATGGGGTACCTTAGATCATTAAAAAGTGACACAGGTGTTCACTTCACAGGTGAAGTGATGCAGGAGATGACAAAGGTTTTGGGTGTAGGACAGGTCTTACATGCTTCGTACCATCCACAAAGCAGCAGTAGAGTAGGGAAAAGGAACTGAACGGGACGTTAAAGATTCAAAAAAGCTTTAATAGAGTGCCTGCTGGTAGCCCTCTTTTAGTAAGGTATACGCCTAACCGTGAGACAGGCCTTTGTCCCTATAAGGTCCTTTTGGGTCAGCCCCTAGAATAGGATTTTACTTCCCACAGCAGCTCCAGATGCAACATGGTTGTCTGACAGATTATGTGATCAGTTTTGTATAAGCATTTGACTAAAGTACATTTTCGAGTTTTTGCTTCACTTCCAGGTTTTGATAAAGTACCAGGAACCCACCCACTTGTGTCTGGAGATTGGGTGGTAGGAAAAGACACGTTAGAAAAGTCCTAAAACCCTGGTTTGATGGTCCATTCTGAGTGTTGTTGACCACAAGCACAGTGAAGCTCAAAGAAAAGCATAATTGGATTGATTTCAAGGAAGTGTTGAGACTGGTTTTCCCTTGTGTGACTGTTGATCATGACTCAAAATAATATGGAAAAATTGTATGAAAACTTCAATCCAGAAAATCTGGAGCACTGATGACCTCTAGTCCCCCCATATAATGTCAACGCCAGTTAGGGAAAGATCATCTGACTTCCGCTTGCTCAAATCCAGTGTCACGGGAGGCTGTTCGCTAGGAATGGCTTGTCGTGGAAGCTAGTGAAGAGGAGGCGGAGCATTGGGACAGATGTTTAGGTTTAGGGAGAGAATGAAATTCAAGGGGGGACTGTTAAAGATGTGTGAATTTTATTCTATATTTTGTATATCTAGGATTGTAATGAGTTAACTTTTTCTACTTCCAAGTGCCCACCCACCCCCCTCTTTGTTTCAAGACTGGAGAGGAGAGAGAGGGGGGGGCAAAGAGCTGTGCTGTGGGAAGTGTCTGATTTCTCATCTTTCTACAGGTGTCATCTTTCTACAGAGTGTGGTGGAATGCGTAAGCCAATCATATGGCTTGATGATATGTATATATTATTCACTGCCTATAGAGAAGCACCTCTTTGAAGTGTCACATATGACGTAGGCAGTATTCTTGTTAGAATAAACTCCATTACAAAATGGCGATGGTAACCAGATGTTTACATTAGTTCACATTCCAAAGTAGGGCCCAGTGCGCAGATGTATTATCTCCTCTCTCTTATCTCTTCTTCCTTTTTGACCAATGAAACAATGTTTTAGCCTCAGTGAGGACTGCCCTCTTCTGAAAATGTATATACGCTTACCCCCATGTAATTAAAGTTAGAGATTGCTTTGACCAACTTCTGTGTCAGTGTTCAGTCTCTCAGCCACGCGTGGATATTAACCCCTGGGGGGGGGGGGTACATTGATCTGGAACACCAGAGTGTATCTAAAATGCCCTAATTTAGGGTGGTTTTAACATGTACATACAGTCAGGTCCATAAATATTGGGACATCGACACAATTCTAACATTTTTGGCTCTATACACCACCACAATGGATTTGAAATGAAACAAGGTGTGCTTTACCTGCAGACTGTCAGCTTTATTTTGAGGGTATTTACATCCAAATCAGGTGAACGATGTAGGAATTATAACAGTTTGCATATGTGCCTCCCACTTGTTAAGGGAAGTGAAATGCATGCTCAATCGGAGTCAGGTCAGGTGATTGACTTGGCCATTGCATAACATTTCACTTATTTCCCTTAAAAAACTCTTTGGTTGCTTTTGCAGTATGCTTTGGGTCATTGTCCATCTGCCCTGTGAAGCGCCCTCCAAAGAGTTCTGAAGCATTTCGCTGAATATCAGCAGATAATATTGCCTGAAACACTTCAGAATTCATCCTGCTGCTTTTGTCAGCAGTCACATCATAAATAAATACAAGAGAACTAGTTCTATTGGCAGCCATACATACCCACACCATGACACTACCACCACCATGCTTCACTGATGAGGTGGTATGCTTAGGATCATGAGCAGTTCCTTTCCTTCTCCATACTCTTCTCTTCCCATCACTCTGGTACAAGTTGATATTGGTCTCATCTGTCCATAGGATGTTGTTCCAGAACTGTGAAGGCTTTTTTAGATGTCGTTTGGCAAACTCTAATCTGACCTTCCTGTTTTTGAGGCTCACCAATGGTTTACATCTTGTGGTGAACCCTCTGTATTCACTCTGGTGAAGTCTTCTTTTGATTGTTGACTTTGACACACATACACCTACCTCCTGGAGAGTGTTCTTCATCTGGCCACCTGTTGTGAAGGGTGTTTTCTTCACCATGTAAAGAATTCTTCGGTCATCCACCACAGTTGTTTTCCGTGGTCTTCTGGGTCTTTTGGTGTTGCTGAGCTCACCGGAGCGTTCCTACTTTTAAAGAATGTTCCAAACCGTTATTTTGGCCACGCCTAATGTTTTTGCTATCTCTCTGATGGGTTTGTTGTGTTCTGTCAGCCTAATGACGGCTTGCTTTACTGATAGTGACAGCTCTTTGGATCTCATCTTGAGAGTTGACAGCAACAGATTCCAAATGCAAATAGCACACTTAAAATAAACGCTGGACCTTTTATCTGCTCATTGTAATTGGGATAACAAGGGGAATAACACACTGTCACGGCCATGGTGTGTTTTGTGACACTTTCCTTCACTTGGTTGCCCGTGGCAACGTGTAGTGTTGTGTGCATGTGGTGGCAGTGTCTCAGCCCTATGGCTGATCCCCAGGACATGATTGCCACGCATTCCATTGCTCGCGGCAACAGGTGAAGTGTTGGTTTATGTGTGTACTTCCCCTTTAAGTGGCCGTCTTCCCTTGCCTGGTGTTGGAAGGGTTAATTCCCTTCTGTGTGTGTGAACACTGGGTGTGTCTGTTTGGTGTGGCTACTTGGGCCTATAAAGCCTCAGTGAATATCTCTAGTCTGAGGGGTACTTCAGCCATGGTTAGCGGGAGCAGCCTCCTGTGTAATACCATCTGCCAGTGGGGGCCACCCTTGTGGTCATAAGTTTACGTATGGTGTTTAGAAGATGTTTGTTTGGTCTCCTTGTTATTGCAGCATATGGTTTCCTGGGATCCCGTGTGATGTCTGTGGTGTGCTGTGTCCTTTGTGTTGTTCTGGACAGCAGCACTTGTACTTGGGTTCCAGGTTGTGTGTCTGTGGCAGGTAAGTGTGGTATTTGTCTCACTTACCTGTCATTGCCATATGTCTGTTCATGTTCCCCCTTTCTATGTAGCTTGGCCTGTGAGACTCCTGTCCCTCCGTGTCTAGGAGGAACAGGTCGTCTTACCCTGCTCCTAGTCCAGGGCCACCCTGAGGGCTAGCAGGAATATCAGGTTCCGGAGTATTAGCCCTCCTACCATCAGGGTCGGCTCATACGGATAGGAGACAGGGTCAGAATTAGGGATGTGTAGGAGGTGACCTGCTCCCTGATTCCTGTCCTAGCCTGGCATTGACCATCCGCCTTCTGATACCGCACGGCTGAGGGTTTTCCCCATCCTCAGCCGTGACACACACACCTGGCCATGTAACAGCTGAAAAGCCAATTGTCCTATTACTTTTGGTCCCTTAACAAGTGGGAGGCACATATGCAAACTGTTGTAATTCTCACACCGTTCACCTGATTTGGATGTAAATACCCTCAAATTAAAGCTGACAGTCTGCAGTTAAAGCACATCTAGTTAGTTTCATTTCAAATCCACTGTGGTGGTGTATAGAGCCAAAAATGTTAGAATTGTGTCGATGTCCCAATATTTATGGACCTGACTGTAGATTGGTGTTAATGTAATCTAATGTTTCATGATCAGTGAGTGTTCCAGCAGTCAGAGCCCAGCAATCTGATATTTATCACCTATCCTGTAGTTAAGCAATAGGTCATTATGGTAGGACAACCCTTTTAAATATACTGTAGATTATGTGCAATTTCAGGAGGTTAAGATTTGGTAAATTTTATGCCAGACATTTATGCTTAAATGGGTTAAAGGGTTTGTCTCACTTCAGTAAATGGAGAAGATTCTGCAATGGTGCAAATCCACTGGTGGAGACAGTCGTGATACTTCAAGTGAACTACCTCTTTATTTGAAGAAAGCGCATGTACAAAAAAAACGAGTTGTGGGGACAAATATTTTCCCTTCATCAGGTTAAAGGGGTTCTGCAGTTAGTTTTAATCTATCCTCTGGGGAAATAAGACATGCTCCCTGCATGGTGCACGTCATTTATTAGTCGTGCACCGCTTTCTAAAAAAGTACAGGTGCATGCAATGTCCAGGAGATTGTCCTCCAAATTTCAGATGTTCTTATTTGGCGAGGAATAGTCTCCTGGACTTGCAGCGACAGAACGGTCTGCCGCTAAACCGCTTAATCCGCAGCATTCCAACTTACTGAATTTCTGCAATAGAGCAGGGAAGCACAGGATACGGGTGGTTAAAGTTCTGTATTTGTTGTGACGCCAATTGCAGTGTGCGCAGGGTATTATCCCAGGGCCCTTGCAAGGTGTTATAACGCACGTCCCAGATTAGGAATGCCAGAGTGGTGTAATTATTCTTATTTATTATTAAAGCGCCATTCATTCCATAGCGCTGTACATATGAGAAGAGGTATACACATACATAATACAGATAATTGCACTAATCATAAACAAGACGGTTTACAAACTGGTACAGAAGGAGAGAGGGCCCTGCCCGTGAGGGCTTACAATCTACATGAATGGCCTATAATGTCCCTATAGGGTGGTGGTGATAATGGTGTCAACGGTGCCTCCTACCTGGGTACGGTTGGACTCCTGGCTCCTGCTCATTTGCAATAAATTTGAGTGTAGTGATAGCACAAGTAATAGAGGAATTTTGCAGCAGAAATGATGTCCAGACCTTTATATGAAGTTCAAACTTTTCTTTACTGAAGATAACTTTTAGCCAAGCAGTATACAGCTTTTGTCTCTGGTCCCAACAGGTTTTAGCAATCATTGGCAGGAATAAATACTTCTGCACTTTAAATGTGAGCTTGCAGGATCATTTGTCTGCTTTGTAGCTCTGTACTTGTGGCAGGAACTAATCTGCTGCGCTTTTCTGTAACTCTGCTTTGTGGGGACAGACTAGCTGAGGAGGATATGGCTTACTTTCAGATGATTTCTCAGGGGATGCTTTTATCCTGGGACTCTGGAGGTTGTCTGCTTGCTTCATCCAGCTGAGGCTGAAGGTCCTCAGACTGGGAATTTGATCAAGATCTCAGCTGAGACAAGATCCTTGCTTTCTTCCCTATGCAGGGGATCTCCTACACACACACCCTACTCCTAGCAGGGGGTGGGCTACACTACTTCTAACTTCTTTCTCCACCCTGGCTGCAGGATGTGGGAACAGTCCACACCTCCACAGAGGGGGAGCTAAGCTGGAATAATCCATTCCAGCTTAGATAAACAAAACTGTAACTAGTACCTGGCCAATGTGTTGCTGCCACCTGCTGGTAAACCTGGAAAATAGTATTTAACATAGATTTACATGCACATTTGTGAAGACATAATATAAATTACATCAGATGACAATGTAAAGGCTCTTAGAAGACAGTAGCAGGGTAGAGGCGTGTAGTGACACAACTCTGGGGGTGTTACATTTCAATATTGCACAAGCTAGAGCGTCTGTATGAGCAGGGAACATGTGTTGTTTCGAGGTCATGCAGTGGCAGCTCATCCAAGATGCCTGCTGGGTGATGAAGCCCTTCAAAGAGGCCACAAAAATTGTTTGTAGGGACAAGTATAGCATGAATTATCTCATTGCCCTCATAGTTATCTTAGAACAGATGCTGCCACGGGAGGAGGTGGAGGATGATGATGATGAGGGTGACACCAGCCATGAAACCCAATTGTCTCTGAACTGGCTCCTTGGGCACACTGGCCAGAATGGCAAGCTGTATGCTTGTGTCACGGGGTGCCGGCGATGCGCTTGCTCTCCGCAGCGCCGATGGTGCCCCGCCTCTGTGCAGGAGCGAGGACGCGTGCAGCGTCCTCGTCTCCTAGGTGATAGGGGCGGGACCGACCCGGCCGCTCAAGTCTCCTCAGCTCAGCCGGCGTCCTTTGTTCCCCCAGCAACATGACTCCTAGTCAGTATTTAAACAGGTAGCCTGCTGGCCAAAGGTTGTCTGTTATTTAGGTTCCACCTACGATTTTGTCTTACCTGGCGTACTTACCTTCTGCTGAATTCCTGGCGATCCTCTGCTTGCTCCTTGTGTACTTTGCTGCTCTCCTGGTATTCTGACCCTGGCTTCCTCCTGACGATCCTCTGCTGACTCCTTTGGTACTTCACGACTCTCCTGGTATTTATGACCTCTGCTTCTCCTGACTATTCTCTGCTTGCTCCATTTGTCCTTCGTTGCTCTCCTGGTATTGACTCGGTCCGTTTACATTCTGTTGTTTGTCTGGTCTGTCCTCCCTGCACTTATTCCAAGCTAGGGATTGCCGTCTAGTTGTCCCCTGTCATTAGGACTTGCGAGGCAAGTAGGCAGGGCCAGGGGTCAGTTCCCTCCCCCCTGTGTGTGTGTGTACCCGACCGTTACAGCTTGCTTGTGTTACCACTCCGGCACCCTGCTACTATCTCCAATGGGCTAAAACAATGTCATCTTATGTTTTTTTTTGTCCAGGTCCTCCACAATGTGCATTCCTAATCTTGTTATGCAACTGTTCATATGTAATGTACCTGGTTCACCAGCAGGTGGAAGCAAACACTGCAGAGCTGTATTTAGATAGAATGTAACTTACCATTCAATTTTAACACCCCATCTGTAGGGGAGTGAGCCAGTCCTACTTCCTGCAGGAAATGTGGGGACCAGTTAGTTCTAGTTCTAGTCTCCCCTAGACAGGGGAAGGGTGTGCAGGGGCATGTCTCTGCTAGACGTGCCCACGCCAGTCGGAGCACCTTAAGCTCTTCTGGCCATGGAGGCCAAAGTTTGAAGCCTCAGGAGCCAGGAGGAAAGTTCCCTGGCATAACCTAGAGACAGACTACAGAGAGAAATGCAGCATACAGAAGAAGCTGAGTTATACAGCCAGCTTGTCAGTACAGCAGAGTGAGAGAAAGATATAGCAGTGTTGAGTTTGCCTGCCAGTTTAATGCTAAATCCTGCTGGAACCAAGACAAAGCCTGAAACTGTTTGGAGAAATGTTTATTCAAGTAAAGCTGCCATTGAACTTCATCTCAAATCCCTCAATTATTCCCCCTATTTATTGCATCGGAGCCAAAACTTGGGGTCCAGCCGTATCTAGGTAGGAGCACCGTGACACACATAAATAGATATTTTAGACAGCACTATACCACTCTGCATTTCCTACACCTGGGACATGACATAGAGGGCCCTAGGAGGAGGCGCCCATTGCACTTGCTTACATACTGAAAGGCAAATCATTCACATCAAGCAGTCTGATGATTATTGGATAGCCATGCTCCTCGTTATCAATGCAAAATGGGGGAATGTTTTGCTCCGTCCGAAAAGGAGGTCAAATTACGTTATTGCCAGGAAACACTGTGAACACAATTTGCTGCAGCTTTTGGCGAGCAGATACCTGTCAGCAGTATGTCAGAAAGGGAGGTCCCTCTCCACATCTTGCAGATTCACCCACCTCCTGCTATCACAAGTGTAACACCCCAGAGTTGTGTTTACTACACTCCACTACCCCGCTACTATCTCCTAAGAGCCTTTACCTTGTCATCTGATATGATTTTGCTCATGTCTTCACAACTGTGCATTTAAAACTATGTTAAATGTACAAACCGGATTCCAAAAAAGTTGGGACACTATACAAATCGTAAATAAAAACTGAATGCAATGATGTGGAGGTGCCAACTTCTAATATTTTATTCAGAATAGAACATGAATCACGGAACAAAAGTTTAAACTGAGAAAATGTACCATTTTAAGGGAAAAATATGTTGAATCAGAATTTCATGGTGTCAACAAATCCCCAAAAAGTTGGGACAAGTCCATTTTCACCACTGTGTGGCATCTCCCCTTCTTCTTACAACACTCAACAGACGTCTGGGGACCGAGGAGACCAGTTTCTCAAGTTTAGAAATAGGAATGCTCTCCCATTCTTGTCTAATACAGGCCTCTAACTGTTCAATCGTCTTGGGCCTTCTTTGTTGCACCTTCCTCTTTATGATGCGCCAAATGTTCTCTATAGGTGAAAGATCTGGACTGCAGACTGGCCATTTCAGTACCCGGATCCTTCTCCTACGCAGCCATGATGTTGTGATTGATGCAGAATGTGGTCTGGCATCATCTTGTTGAGAAATGCAGGGTCTTCCCTGAAAGAGATGACGTCTGGATGGGAGCATATGTTGTTCTAGAACCTGAATATATTTTTCTGCATTGATGGTGCCTTTCCAGACATGCAAGCTGCCCATGCCACACGCACTCATGCAACCCCATACAATCAGAGATGCAGGCTTCTGAACTGAGCATTGATAACAACTTGGGTTGTCCTTGTCCTCTTTGGTCCGGATGACATGGCGTCCCAGATTTCCAAAAAGAACTTCGAATCGTGACTCGTCTGACCACAGAACAGTCTTCCATTTTGCCACACTCCATTTTAAATGATCCCTGGCCCAGTGAAAACGCCTGAGCTTGTGGATCTTGCTTAGAAATGGCTTCTTCTTTGCACTGTAGAGTTTCAGCTGGCAACGGCGGATGGCACGGTGGATTGTGTTCACGGACAATGGTTTCTGGAAGTATTCCTGAGCCCATTCTGTGATTTCCTTTACAGTAGCATTCCTGTTTGTGGTGCAGTGTCGTTTAAGGGCCCGGAGATCACGGGCATCCAGTATGGTTTTACGGCCTTGACCCTTACGCACAGAGATTGTTCCAGATTCTCTGAATCTTCGGATGATGTTATGCACAGTTGATGATGATAGATGCAAAGTCTTTGCAATTTTTCGCTGGGTAACACCTATCTTTCTGCACAACATTGTGGGAATTGGTGATCCTCTACCCATCTTGGCTTCTGAGAGACACTGCGCTCTGAGAAGCTCTTTTTATACCCAATCATGTTGCCAATTGACCTAATTAGTGTTAATTGGTCTTCCAGCTCTTCGTGATGCTCAAATTTCCTTTTTCCAGCCTCTTATTGCTACTTGTCCCAACTTTTTGGGGATTTGTTGACACCGTGAAAATTTTAATCAACGCATTTTTCCTTTAAAATGATACATTTACTCGGATTAAACGTTTGATCTGTCATTTATGTTCTATTACAAATAAAATATTGACATTTGCCATCTCCACATCATTGCATTCAGTTTTTATTCACAATTTGTTTAGTGTCCCAACTTTTTTGGAATCCGGTTTGTAAATTGTCTTGTAATTTTCCATGTTCACCAGCAGCTGGCAACGATGGATTGGTAAGGAATTAGTTTCAGTTTAGTATATCTAGGCTCTCCCCCTGTGGAGGTGTGGACTGTTCCCACATCCTTCAGCATGGGAGGAGGAGGAAGTTAGGTCAGTGTGCCAGCCATCCCTGTTGGGAAAGGCGGTGTGTGTTATGAGCTCCCAGATATAGGGAAGAAAGCCAGGATCTTGTCTCGGCTGAGACATTGATCAAATCCCCAGCCTGAGCTCTGCAGCCTCAGCTGGATGAAACAGCAGACAACCTCCAGTTCCAGGAAGAAAGCATACACTGAGAAGATAACTGTGAGTAAAGTCCAGAGACCCAGAAGAAGCCATATTCCTCCTCAGATAGTCAGTCCCCATAAAGCAGAAGATAGAAAATAGTGCAGAATCCAAATTCCTGCCACAGTTTTAGAGCTATAAAGCAGACATCCCTTCCTGCAAGCTCCAGGTTTATAGAGCAGAAGATTCATTCCTGCCAACCATTGCTGAAAGCCTGTTGGGACCTAAGACCAAAGCTGTACCTTGCCTGGAAGAAAGTTACTCTCAGTAAAGACAAGTTTGAACTTCACCTAATGGTCTGGACATCAATTTCTGCTGCAAAGACCTCCCGTCTCAACGCCCAGGTTCAGGCCTACCTAGACTCTGGTCTGTCTCCTACACATAACCTGTTTCCTTCCCCCATGGACTTCTGAACAGGCAGACTAGAACAGAGGTCCAAACCAGTCCAGTATGCTCTCTCTCTTCTTTCTTGCCCAGCCTCCAGTGTCATCTCGGAGAGCAGTGGCGTAGGGATCGCCATAGCAACCATAGCAGTGGCTATGGGGCCCGTCCGGACCGCATAATTTTTTTTTTTTTTTTTTTTATTAATACACACAGGCAGCCAGGCCCGACCGCCCGCCCAGTGGGCGGGGAGCGGCTCGGGCCTGGCTGGGGGGAAGCAAGGAAGGAGGAGCTGTAGGCCTGGAGCAGGCGGGCCCGGGGCGCACTGTCTGCCGCACAAGGAGAAAGGGGCCGGAACGAGGGCGTAGCAGAGGCGGGCCGGAACGGGGGCGTAGCAGAGGCGGAGCCAGGCTGGCACCAGCGCCGCAGTGCAGGAAAGATTTCCTCCGGCTCCGCCTCCTAGTAACTAGAGGGAGGACTCAGGAGGCAGACTCAGGTGGTGGAGGGGGCGGGGCCGGGCCAGGCCGGGGGTTGGGGGGGTACCTGTTGTGGAGGGACTAGGGAGGGTGACGGTCCCGCCGGCCGCACTGGCGCCAGTCAGATTCGGCGCTATGCGGCTATGCTATCGCTTTAATGACACTCCCCACTGGTCTCCAGTCTCCAGTCCTGCCACTGCCTGCGGCTGTCTGTGACTCTAAAAGTAAGTAATTCACTTAAAGTGAATTTAAGGAAGTGAGAACTTATGATATCTCAGAACTTTATCTAAATTCTTAAGTTAAAAAGAGCTGCCTGCAGAGTGGGGCCCCCAAGAGAAGCAAGGGGCGCCCTCCTTATCTTTATATGCAGGCAGCTCTTTTTAACTTCAGAATTCAGATAATCAGACTCTCACTAATTAAAAATTTACAGCACACACACCCTGGCCTGTAGTGTCCACCATCAGACAGGGGAGGGAAGAAAACCCCAGAACTAGAGTATGCCCCCCACTTGGGGGGCACACTGACAGTCTAGTTCTGGGGTTTCTTTTCTTCCTTCCCCTGTCTGATGGTGGACACTACAGGGGTGTGTGCTGTAATTAGTAAGTGAGAGTCTGATGATCTGAAGTTAAAAAGAGATGCCAGCTGTAATAAGGAGGGCGCCCCTTCCTTCTTTTGGGGGGCACACTCTTATATGACAGACTAAGGGTACTTTTACACTTGCGGCAGGACGGAACCGGCAAGCTGTTCACCCTGTCGGATACGTCCTGCCGCTATTTCGCTGGACCGCCGCTCCGTCCCCATTGACTATAATGGGGATGGGGCGGAGCTCCTGCGCAGCACGGCACTGCGCGGTGAGAGGCCACCGGACGAAAAAGTCGGACTTGCAGTACTTTTCGGGCGCCAGCCTTTCACCGCACACTGCTGCGCTGCAGCATCGGAGCTCCGTCCTCGTTCCCATTATAGTCAATGGGGACGGAGCGGCTGCACGGCGAAATAGCGGCAGGACGGATCCAACAGGCTGAACAGCCTGTCGGATCTGTCCTGCCGCAAGTGTGAAACTACCCTAAGTTCTGCTCCTTATTGAAGGTTGCTGTACTCGCAGTAGATGGTTCCAGTTCCACTGCGGGCGGGCTCAGAGCTGGTGGTCTGGTGGTGGCAGAGGCACTATTGTGGCAGGCACCAGGCTAGTCTGTACTGGGAGTCTGATGGGACTGACTTGTAAAAGTTAGATGAGAGAAAAAAGTCTGAGTCCACTCAGACTTTTCTCTCTCATCTAACTGAAGACGCATGGTAAGGTCCCATTCACACATCCGTAAGTGTTTTGCAAATCCATGGGACCATGGATCCGCAAAACACTGACATCGGTAATGTGCGATCCATAATTTGCGGACCGCACATTGCCGACACTGCATAGAATATGCCTACTTTTGTCTGCAGATGCGGACAAGAGTAGGACATGTTCTATTTTTTTTCGGGAACGGAATTGCGGACCCGGAAGTGCAGGTCCGCAACTCCGTGTCCAGGCTGCACATCGTGCGGCCCCATAGAAATCAATGGGTCCGCAATTCCGTTCCGCAAAATGCAGAACAGAATTGCGGACGTGTGAATGGGGCCTTATTGGTAGGTGCCAGACCAGATGTGACAACTCCAGACCCTCAGACTTTTTGATGCTCATGGCGGTAGGAGATCTAGGATGGGTGTTTGGGTGGGAGCTCTGAAAGGGGTGGTGGGAGGCCCGATAGATATGTGGGGGCTGGGGGGGGGCCCATAAATTTTTTTTTTGCTATGGGGCCCATGCATTTCTAGCTACGCCCCTGTCGGAGAGGGTTTTCAGCAGGGGTGTGGTGACACCCAAACGGACCAAGTTGTCCTCCTCCAGTGTCCAAAACATCACTTTTATCAAAATGGACTAAGCCTTGATTCAGGAGGATTTTCACACTCCTACAGCTGAAGCCAATGAATAGATCTGGCCTTGCTGATGGTGCCCCATCTTGCCACTGTTACTGTCTGCCTGCCGACCTACCATCATGTTCCGTACGGCTGCTGCTGGCTCCATTATGTCACTATTGCTGTCTGCCTGCCTGACAACATGTACCAGATGGCTGCTGCTACAGCCACCATCGCAGATGTTTCATCCGAAGTCGATTCGCTCGTCCCTAGTAATCATATATGATCAGCTGCTTGGTGCAGAGTGCTTATGACTAAACGTAGTAGCTGCATTGTGGCAGTAATCCTCAACTAGTTGATGAGAATCTTGATTAAGGGATCCCTATTTCAATAGGTCATGAAGGGGTTGTTTGGCTAAAAAAAAATCTTTACAGGCGTATTCCAGGATTGCCAGACCTGTCAAGGGAAGCATACTTACCTGCCCATGGCGCTTGGATCCTACATCCACTGTCCACTGTTCCACCGCTGTCTTCACTATGTTTCTGTCCCTGTTTGTAAACTTCGGCATGGACAGGGACATGTGCCCCACTGAAACCAGTGATGTGTCCTCAAGTAGCACATCATTGTGGTCACATGCCGCCTGGGGATACATCAGTAACTAGCTATAGCGACGCACCTGACCCCATCCATGCTGGAAGTTTACATGCTGGACCTGTAGCTCAGTGAGGACAGCAATGGACCCAAGGAATGGGAACTAAGTGGCTTGGAGCAGGTAAGTATACTTCTCTTTACAGGTCAAGTGAGGGCAGGGGATCATTTATATGGGCAACCCTAGAATTCTTCTTTAAATTAGTTTTAAACAACAAGATATTAGATTCGTTCATACTCTTCTGTAACAAAGGTGCCCAGTTTCCTCCTGTCAACACCGATACCCGGTCCGGCGCTTCACTTTCGGCTTGTGTACGTCACAGGATAGCATTTCTGGTTTTGCATGGCACTTGTGCTGTGTGTGATGACGGCTGGCTGATTGGCTCATTTCAATAGCTAAGTTAGGCCCATTCTCTGACAATGCATTGGTTATGACAAGAAAGCGGCTGGCTATGCTATTACATTGAGCCAATGAGCCAATTCTTTTACATACACATCGCTGGTGATGTGCCAACACAGTAAGCGCTATCATGTGGCAAGCACACGGCAGAAATGGAGCAGAGGGACTTGAGACCAGTGCAGACTTCGGGAGACCGGGGCACCTTTGTTAAAGCAGCTCTGTCACCCAGATCAAACCTACCCCACCAGGCATATAGCTTGGTAGGGTTGATAACTCTGATTAAAACTATACCTGTCTTATGGTCTGTCTGTCGGTGGTATCGTTGCAGAGAAAAATTAGCTTTTAAAATTATGCCAATGAACTATTCGATCACCAGGAGGCAGGCTTATGTGGTTTGAGCACCGCTCCAGTGATGCCCCTAGTGCTCCATAATGATGCCCCTCTGCTTTTCATTACGCCCCCCTGCCTTTAGATTGCTAGCACTAGACTGCACTCGTGTCCAGAACGGCACGTGCGCATAAATATCTTTGCTTGTCGAGATAAAGCCGAAGCACACGCCACTCTGACAATGAGTGCGGTCTAGCACTGTCAATCTTAAAGCAGGGGGGATTGACCATAGACCTTACAGGGAATTTTTCCAGTTGCCCGATGCCCAGGGGGCCGCCTGAGCCCTCCTCATGGCTGGCCAATAGACGTTTTTGGGGATGTATTTCGTGCTGCTGGTGCAGTATTTTGCGATTGACTGTGGTATTTGGCTATGTTGGGGTGGTATAATTTGCCACAATATGGGATTGCTGACCCTACTACAAAACGGGGCCACTTTGAGGTTTTTTTCCAGGGCCACATTAAGTTCCCAGTCTGCCCCTTGCTGGAGGCGTGCTCAAATCGCATAAGCCTGCCTTCTGGTGCTCGAATAGTTAATTTGCATCATTTTAAAAGTTCATTTTTCTCCGCAATGAAACCTACGGCAGACATAAGGTATCGTTTTAATCAGCATCATCAACCCTACTAGGCATATATAGGGTTGATATGGGTGGCAGAGCCGCTTTAAATGAAGAGTATGTGTAAGTTGCATATCTTGCTGTTCCATTTGATGATCATTTTCAGGGTCGGACTGGGGTTCCTTGGGCCCCCAAGAGGAAACTATTCTTGTGGCCTGTCCCCTATAAAGTCTATTAGGTTTTGACTAAAAGAAATAGACCCTAGTGGCAATTTATTTTCTCCAAATGTTTTTTTTTCTCTAGACCTTTGGGTCCCATTATGATACAAGAGCCTGGGCCCACTGGAGGATCATCTGGTGCTCTGGTGGGCCAGTCCAACGCCGATTGTTATTTTGAATTTGACAACCCATTTTATATAGTATATTGCATGATCAAATCTCTTTAGCAAAATGAAGAAATCCTCTTTCCTTAACCTTTCCATTGCAAAAAAAATAAAAAGTGCTCCAGCCATTGAGGTGCAAAGTAATACATATGGCAGGGGTGACAAGCCATTCACCCGCAGTGGCTATGACACAATGATTAAGAGATCTCAGTCACTGCACCAGCCTTCTACAGTTACCACATTTTTAATAATTTAGGTCATGACAATGTAAAACATGATGCAGCACTTAACAGTTAGCAGCGAGCCGAGGCAGGCGTAGTGATACAGTGTGGAAGCAGATGGCAGCAGAGGCCTAGAAATCCATATAGTCTTGTAAGAAGAATTTAATACTCACAGTGGGTCGAGAAATGCTTCCTCTGCCGTAATTCATTGTGAAGCTCGGTTATCGTCTCACTGATTATTTTATTTGTGAACCCCTTACGAGCATTATTAAAATCATTTCTCATAGCGAGAAACATCTCTTTCTGTAACCAAACAATGTATTCATATTATGATAGTATAAAACCCTAATCACATTCTGTTATCTGTGAACACGATTTAAAGTTGACTGAAATAAAACTGCAGAACTAACCAACCGTCCGAAGTCGATTCGGATAAAACTTTGTTGTACGCTCGCTCCGTACAGTATTAGAATGTATTGACTCCGATGAGCCGAAGTTATTACTTTACGAAGTCTCGCAAGACTTCGCGTAATAACTTCATAAATTGATTTCTACTGTAAAAAAACATTTCCCAAACTCGGGTTCGGTTCCAAGAGGTACCTTGGAACCGAACCTAAGTTCGGGAAATGGTTTCAGCACCGTCTTGCTCCGTAACGCATGACGCACACAAAAACGCTGCTTACAACGCCTTTGTGTGCGTCATCGGAACGAAACGATACGGAAGGGAATGTGTTCTGGAGCACTCCGTTCTGTTCAGTTCAGTTTTGTCCCCAATGACAATAAATGGGGACAAAACTGAAGTGTTTTCCTGCGGTTTTGAGATCCTATGACGGATCTTAATACCGGAAAGGAGAAACGCAGAAACAGATGTGAAAGTAGCTTTAGTAAATAAATGTGTTTCTCATAAAACGGAACAACTTGTAGGTTGTCTTTTCTTGTAACTCTGTGTTGTGCTGTTCTTTTGTTGTTCCTGCTAGAAATTTATGAGTAGATGGGCAACTGTTACCAGTAAGGGTCCATTCACACGTCCGTAGTGTATTGCGAAGTTTGGGGCCGCGGCACGGAAATGCAGATGCGGACAGCACACTGTGTGCTGTCCGCAGCTTTTCTATCCCCATAGAGAATTAATGGGTCTGCACCCGTTCCGCAATTTTTCAGAACGGATGCGGACCCATTTGCGGACGTGTGAATGGAGCCTAAGGGCTGTCTCTGCACACCCTCACACAGTTTAATCGGTGCTGCAAGTGCTAGGGTCACACCCCTTTGCAAGGATATAGGCAATACCCAGTTGTTAAATTATTCATAAATTTCTAAGAATAAGAAAGCATAATTTCTCTATTGAGAGATCATTTTCAACTAGTAACATGTATTCCCAACCTCTGAAACATATTTATTTTTACCGTAGTGCCCAGAATCTTTAGCATAAATGTCTGTATGGTTAAAGTTACAATTTTTCCTATCACAACCAATTTACACTTGTCTTTAAAGTCCACCTTCCTCTCATTCTTCTCAGCGCCACCTACTGTTTGTTCATTTCCTTATTTCTCCATCCACCTCAGTAACATTGCTGAAGTGGACTTACACATGCTCAGTTCTATGCTTCAGCTACCACCAGTTGTATCATCTATTTAATGCTATGACAGTTACAGGGAGTGAGCTTTAGCAGAAAGGACACATCCTCTGAGAAAGGACAGACCCTCTGAGCTGTCAGCTTGAAGCAAATTTAGCAGAGCTATTGAAGCAATGAATGGGGAGATATCTGGATCCATGTATGTACAGGGCACCCCCTGTTCTGAAGAGGGGAGGATGTCTGCTTCATTGGAAAAGGTCAGAAATTGATGGAAACACTACCGAAATGGTTCGGAAACATCATGGGGAGGATGTCTCGATACATCTTGGACTCCCAGGTCGCTGCTGGGAACCATGTTGTAGTGTTGATCACGAATATTCGAATTGCTAATTTTTATCTTGAATATCGGCACTTTGAGAATTCGCAAATATTATTGAATATAGTGCTATATATTCATTTTTCGAATATTTGTAATATTTTAAAACAAGAATACATTACAATATAGCGAATATTCGAAAAAAATAAAATAAAGTAGAACAATTTAGCTAATATAGTGCTATAATCTTTTTTTTTATAGTTGTAATTTTTTCCCAATCTGAACTTCAGATGAGAAAAAAATTACAACTATTAGACAAAGAAGATTATAGCACTATATTAGCTACATTGCTCTATATTCGTTTTTTTTCCCCGAATTTTCGCTTTATTGCTATATATTCTTGTTTTTGAATATTACGAATATTCTAAAAAATA
This sequence comes from Bufo gargarizans, assembly GCF_014858855.1. Classification (NCBI taxonomy): domain Eukaryota; kingdom Metazoa; phylum Chordata; class Amphibia; order Anura; family Bufonidae; genus Bufo; species Bufo gargarizans. The sequence continues at coordinate 157,168,092 of NC_058087.1, read as the reverse complement.
AATATATTAGCTTTCTAGAATATTCATCTTTTAAAAAACAAATCGGTACAGTTGTTCCACTCTGGCATACCCAACAAGCATTCCCATCACCATGGGAACGCCTTTGGGTTAGAATATTCCATCAGATCCGAGTTTTCACGATCTCATTGACTCTCATTACGAAAATTCGCATCATGAAAATTCTCATTACGATAATTCGTATTAAGAAAATTCGCAATCAACACTACTCCTAACGAATATTCAAATTCGTAAATATTTGACGAATATTCTACAAAGTATTTGCAAAATATAGTGAATTCGAATATAACCCCTGCCGCTCATCACTATGATGTTGTCCGAGTAGTACGTTAATTTTACAGACTGACAATAATACGCACAAAACTAAAGATAAAATTGATTTAAGATGAAAAATTGTTAGGAAACATTCTTTCCTGTATATTTACTTGTATATAAAGTGCAAGTGCTGCCAAAAATTACAAGGAAGAGCCACTCCGATACAACCTGTATATCACTTAAAGGTGGGCCTCATTCACATTGTGGTACAATTGTTCAGGTAGTGGGACTCCTCAGTGGCGTAGCGTGGGTAGCCAGCACCCGGGGCAAGCCAGGTATAAGTACTTGCAGTCCTATGTAACACCACAGATAACACGGTGATAACTCTGAGTTCAGATAATGTAGTAGATGTCTCCTGCAGTCCTATGTAATACCACAGATAACACAGTGATAGCTCTCTGAGTACAGATAATGTTGTAGATGGGTGTGAGGCCCCAGAATTCAGAACACACACAGTGTGACCTCAAGTCTGGGGCCAGGCTGAGGCAGTGTGGGACAAATTCTATATACCCCCTCCCCCCTACCCTACCGTGAAACAGATATTTGGATGGACATTACATACATTGCTATGAAATATACAGTAGAATACAGCACCATACAGTGACATCTCCTGTGATGTAGACTTTCCTCAACATCCTCATTCGGAGATAGGACCATCATGATACCTTCTTTCAGCCACGTCTCGTCTCTGCAAAGTTTCGCAGAAAATGTTTTAGATGCCTCACTTTACTATCATCCTCAGATAACAGACGTCCCCCTTCCCCTGTAGTGCCCATAAGTATAATGCTCTCTGTATAATTATAATATATAATGGCCCCCTCTGTATTATTATTATAATGACCACCTCTGTAGTATTATAGTAATAATTATGGCCCCCTTCAGCCCCTCCAGCATACAGTCCTGTGTAAGATACAACACTCCCCCTGCCTTTAGTCCTTCTTACAAACAGTCCCATGTAAAATACATCACTCTCCCTTCAGCTCCTCCAGCATACAGTCCCATGTAAGATACAACCCCCAGAGGAAGCCATCTGCCCATCTCTCCTGTCCATATCCATATACCAGGCCTACCAGTATTACCCCTTCAAATACCGCCTGGTCACCCCACACCTAACAGTCTGAGTCACTTGTCTCCCTGAGTGTTAGGTGGGGTGCCCAGGCAGGCAGGTGGTATATCAAGGGCTAATGCTGGTAGACCTGGTATATGGACAGCAGAGATGGGCAGATGGCATCCTCTGGGCAGTACTGTCTCTCTGGTCTTCCTTCACCAGCACCCTGACTGCCACGGTCCTGCTTGGCCTGGCTCTCATGGCACTTCACTGCCTGGTGCTCGGCTATCAGCACTGAGTGACTCAGTCAATGTTGCAGTGTGACTGTCACTAAGCGCTGATAGCCAAGCACGAGGCAGTGAAGTGCCATGAGAGCCAGGCCAAGCAGGACCGTGGCAGTCAGGGTGCTGGTAAAGGATGACCAGAGAGACAGTACTGCCCAGAGGATGCCATCTGCCCATCTCTGCTGTCCATATACCAGGGTAGGCCTGGTATATGGACAGCAGAGATGGGCAGATGGCATCCCAGAGAAGCAGTACTGTCTCAGTGTCCCTGGTCATCCTTCACCAGCACTCTGACTGCAGTGCTGTCAGGGCCGGCGCCACCTATAAGCAGAGTAGGCCACCGCATAGAGCGCACTCTGCCTGGGGGCGCCGGCGCACTGGAGTCCGAATCCCGACTAGCCGCCGCCCTCGCCACGCCCCCTACTTGTGATCCATCCATCTAAGTTCCAACATCTTCTCCTGATTCCTAGCCGCCGCCCGCGCCACGCACCCTACCTGGCTGTCATCGATCTGACTCCTCCTGTTCGGCTGTTCCTGTACTTGCTGGCCGGCCGGATCATGGTGGATTGTGCTGCACGGCTGCCCCTGCGAGGGCATGCGTTTGTTTAGTCACTTAGTATTACTTAGTGGGGGGACTGGGGGGCAAATTACGTAATGGGCAGTGTGCAGTCAGTTGTGCACTGTCTGTGGGGGCAGTTAGTATTACTTAGTGGGGGCATTGGGGGGCAAATTACGTAATGGGCACTGCCCATTAAGTAATTTGCCCCCCCAGTGCCCCAACAAAGTAATACTGCCCCCACAGACAGTGCACAACTCACTGCCCACTGCCCATTACATAATTTGACCCCCAGTGCCCCCACTAAGTAATACTAACTGCCCCCACAGACTGTGCACAATGCCCTCCATTATGTTATTTGCCCCCCAGTGGCCCACTAAGTAATACTGCCACAACTGTGCACTGTCTGTGGGGCAGTATTACTTAGTGGGGGCACTGGGGGGCAAATTACATAATGGGCAGTGTGCAGTTGTGCACTGTCTGTGGGGGCACTGGGGGGCAAATTACGTAATGGGCAGTGTGTAGTGAGTTGTGCACTGTCTGTGGGGGCACTGGGGGGCAAATTACGTAATGGGCAGTGTGTAGTGAGTTGTGCACTGTCTGTGGGGGCACTGGGGGCAAATTACGTAATGGGCAGTGTGCAGTGAGTTGTGCACTGTCTGTGGGGGCAGTTAGTATTACTTAGTGGGGGCACTGGGGGGCAAATTACGTAATGGGCTCTTCCCATTACATAATTTGCCCCCCAGGGACCCAACAAAGTAATACTGCCCCCACAGACAGTGCACAATGCCCCCACTAAGTAATTCAAGTTGAATCACTGTCTCTAGGCTCATGGCTGGACTACAGTCTCCTACTGATTCAGCTGCAGCCATGATCTTCTGCTTCTTCTTGCTGCCTCAGGCTCCTGGCTCTGCAGTCTACACTGTCTTTCCCGTCTGGACGGTGGGCGGAGCCTATCGGGAACTGCCGTGCATGCCCCGCCCCCTCTCACCTCCTCACTCTGCTCTGCAGCCGGACGCTGTGTGAAGAAAAAAAACACAGTGTCGGCGATTTAACTTGTGCAAAGGACCCCCGGCCCCCCCCACACTACGCCCCTGGGACTCCTACACTCATGAAGCCTATGCACTAAGTGAAAGGGCTTCTAAAAATTACAAGGAACCGGCAATCCAATAGACCCTTTCTTACACAAAAAGAAGGGCATCATACACCCTTGAAAAATTATGATTGATGGCCTGCTGGTGACCCTCAAAAACATTAGGAGCAAAGGCCTGCTGGTGACCCTCTAAAACATTACGGGCGAGGGCCTGCTGCTGAGCTGGCCATCTAAAACATTAGGGGTGAGAGTCTGCTGCTGAGCTGACTCTCTAAAACATTAGGGGTGAGTGCCTGCTGCTGAGCTGACCATTGAAAAAATTATGGGCAAGTGCCTGCCGCTTAGCTAACCATTGAAAAAATTATTGGCGAGGGCCTTCTGGTGAGCTGACCCTGTAAACCATTATGGTTGAGGGCCTGGTGGTGAGCTGACCCTCAAAAACATTATATGCGAGGGCCTGCTGGTGAGCTGACCCTCTAAAAGATTGTAGGTGAGGGCCTGCTGGTGAGCTGACCATGTAAAACATTATGGTTGAGAGTCTGCTGGTGAGCTGACCCTCAAAAACATTATATGCGAGGGCCTGCAGGTGAGCTGACCCTCTAAAAGATTGTAGGTGAGGGCCTGCTGGTGAGCTGACCCTCTAAATGTCACGCCCATGTTCATGGGCGTGACTCCTTGGGAGCCGCATGCAGTTGCCCGCGGTCTGGGTGTTGTGTCAACCGTAGCTGGAGGCACTAAGTTGTTTGCCTCAAGTTCGGTTGCTGCGGACAACAGGTATGCGTGTGGTTGCCTTTTTTTAATGTGTGTGTGTTTGTATGCACTTTCTATGTCTGGTGTGCACGGGGTTTATGTATGTGTGCACTGTGACACTTCCCTTTGCCTGTGGCTGCCCGCGGCAACGTGTTGTATTGTTTACATGTGTTGGCAGTGTCTCGGCCTTCTGGCCGGCTCCCAGGACACGGTTGCCATGCATGTCGTTGTCGCCGGTAACAGCTGCAGTGTGATAGTTGTATATGTTCCCCCTTCCTTGCAGCTTGGCCAGTGAGACTCCTGTTCCTCCGTATCCAGAAGGAACAGGTCGTCTTAACCTGCTCCTAGTTTAGGGCCACCCTGAGGACTAGCAGGGACATCAAGGTTCCGGAGTATGAGCCCTCCTACCATCAGGGTCGGCTCATACAGCTAGGAGTCAGGGTCAGATTAGGGATGCGATTAGGAGGTGACCTGCTCCCTAATTCTGTCGTTCTGGTCGAGCAGCGACCACCATCTTCTGTCATCGCACGGCTGAGGGTTTTCCCCATCCTCAGCCGTGACACTAAAACATTACATGTGAGGTCCTGCAGGTGAGCTGGCCCTCTAAAAGATTGTAGATGAGGACCTGCAGGTGAGCTGACCCTCTAAAACATTATATGCGAGGGCCTACAGGTGAGCTGACCCTCTAAAAGATTGTAGGTGAGGGGCTGCTGGTGAGTTGACCCTCTAAAACATTATATGCGAGGGCCTGCAGGTGAGCTGACCCTCTAAAAGATTGTAGGTGAGGGTCTGCTGGTGAGCTGACCCTCTAAAACATTGTATGCGAGAGCCTGCAGGTTAGCTGACCCTCTACAACATTAGGAGCGAGCACAGACTAATAAGTATGTTGATATGATGGAAGAGGAGGAGGATTGAACCATATACCCTTTTTTGTGGTGGAAAATACAGTGTATTCAGTACATTATAAAAAACACATTTAAAGTGCCTTTATGTTCAGCCGCTTTCCTCTGGTGGAGTAGAGAAGTCAGGGGCAATCTAGGCCTTGTTCATTTTTATAAGAGTCAACCTGTCAGCATTTTCAGTTGACAGTTTGATGCGCTTATCACTTATTATGCCCCCAGCAGCACTAAATACCCGCTCTGACAAAACGCTGGCGGCAAGGCAAGTCAGAACCTCCAAGGCATAGAGCGCCAGTTCGTGCCACGTGTCCAGCTTGGACACCCAGTAGTTGTAAGGCACAGAGGGATCATTGAGGATGCTGACACAGTCTGCTACGTACTCCTTCACCATCTTCTAAAATGTTTCCCTCCTTGTGACACTAGGCCACGCATCAGGGTCAAGGGTGCTGGCGGGGTGTCATGAAACCATCCCAGGCCTTGGAGAGCGTTGCCCTGCCTCTGTTGGAACTGCTGTGTGTTCCCCTCGTCTCCCCTGTTTGGTTGCCCAAGGAACTACGTACTCTGCCGTCAGCGTTGTCAGCTGGAAATTTTTTTAGCAATTTTTCCACAAAGACCTTCTGGTATTGCACTATTTTGCTCGTCCTCTCCACCACAAGAATGAGAGATGAGAAGTTCTCTTTGTAGCGGGAGTCGAGAAGCATGAACAACCAGTAATCTGGTTGTTCATGCTAACATAAAGTCAGCCATGTGTGCCAGAGTCCCAACAGGCAAGACTTCTCTGTCGTCATCAGGAGGATGACTCTCAATCTCCTCATCCTCTTCCTCCTCTTCTGCCCATCCATGCTGAACAGATGGAATTAAACTTCCATGGGTACTACCCACTTTAGCGGAAGCAACTGTCTCCTGCTCCTCCTCCCCCTCATCATCATCCAATTTGCGCTGAGAAGATGAACTGAGGGTGGTCTGGCTATCACCCTGTGTAATGTCTTCCCCCATTTCCACCTCTTCCACATGCAAAGCGTCGGCCTTAATTGTGAGCAGCGAGCGTTTGACTAGACACAGAAGTGGGATGGTTACGCTGATAATAGCGTTATTGCCGCTCAGCATCTGTGTTGATTCCTCTAAATTTCTTAAAACCTCACAGAGGTCAGACATCCATGCCCACTCCTCACTTGTGAATAGCGTAAGCTGAATGGAAAGGCGATGACCATGTTGCAGCTGGTATTTCACTACTGCCCTCTGCTGCTCACAAAGCCTGGCCAACATGTGGAACGTCGAGTTCCAGCACATGCTCACGTCGCACAACAGTCGGTGAGCTGCTGCAACATTTACAGACCGGCGGAAGCTGTCGATGACTTGCAGAAATGGGCACACATGCGGAGCACCTTCACCAGTAGCTCAGGCAAATTGGGGTAGGTTTTGAGAAACCACTAATTTGGAGACGTGGGCTAGACATGGGATGTGTGTGAGGTTGCCAAGCTCTAAAGCCGCCACCAAGTTACGGCCTTTATCAGACACAACCATGCCTAGTTCTAGATTGAGTGGCGAGAGCCACAGTTCAATCTGGTCTCTTATCCCCTGCCATAGCTCTGCGGCGGTGTGCTGTTTGTCACCTAAGCAGATCAGCTTAAGCACGGCCTGTTGATGCTTCCCCACGCAGTGCTACACTGCTTCCAGCTACCGACTGATGGCTGACTGGTGCTGTAAGAGGATAATTCTGAGGTGGAACTGGAGGAGGAGGCGGAGGAGGAGAAGTGGGGGTTGGAGCCACTAACGTAGGTGGTGGCGGAAACCCTGATGGAATTGGGGCCCGCAATACTCCCGGCCTCCACAATGTTCACCCAGTGTGCAGTCAGGGAATTGTAGCATCCCTGGCCGAAAGCACTTGTCTATGTGTCAGTGGTTAAGTGGACCTTCCCAGTAAGTGCGTTGGTCAGGGCATGGGTGATGTTACAGTACACATGCTGATGTAAGGCGGGCATGGCACACTATGAAAAATAGTGGCGGCTGGGGAACGAGGGACGACCGCCGACATCAGGCTGCGGAAGGCCTTAGTGTCTACAAGCCTAAATGGCAACATTTCAAGGGACAGTAATTTGGAAAGTTGCGCATTTAGTGCTATGGCCTGTGGGTGGGTGGCTGGGTTTGCGCTTGCGTTCAAATGACTGGGGTAAGGACATTTGTACGCTGCGCTGGGACATGGAAATTGTTGTGGTCTCTAATGGTGCTTGCAAAGGTCCAGGTGTAGGGTGGGAGGCATCCGGACCTGCGCCTTCGACAGGTGATTGGCCAGCACGGAACACAGGAGAAGAGGAGGCAGTATTGTGACCTGCAGACACAGATTGTGGTCCCAGGCGTTCGGCCCACCTACTACCATGCTTTGTGGCGGATTATGCTGGTGGTGGTGAGGTTGCTAATGTTCACGCACCTGCTCATTTTGTATGGCACAGGTTGCAAATTACAATTTTTTTGTCGTCTGCACTTTCCTCAAAAAAGCGCCAGACTGCGGAACACCTACCCCTTGGCAAGGGAGATTTCCGCACGGTGTGCTCAGGGGAACAGTTGCGGGCCTGTTTGGTGTGGCCCGCCTTCTCCCTTTTGCCACCCCACTGCCTCTTCCAGCTTGTTCGGTGCTGCGGATCCCTTCCCCTCTGTACTGCTGTCCTCGCTCGGCTTGCCACCTTCCCTGGTTGGGTCAGGGATTTCATCGTCCACCTCCTCTTCCACTTCCTCACTCTTCTCATCCTCCTTACTTGTTGACCTAACAACAGCCTCAGTTATTGACAACTATGTCTCATCCGCATCATCAACCTCTTGAGACACTAATTGCCATTGACTTATTGGCAACTGTGTCTCATCATCATCATCCACCTCATGAAACACTAATTGCCGTTCCCCACCATCATCTTCTTGTGACTGTGGAGGCTCAAGAGTTTTGGAATCAGGGCACAAAATCTCATGTCCCTCTTCATATAGGCTTGTTGAGAAGCCCAAATGAAGGAATGGTGCTGAAAAGAGCTCCTCAGAATATCCGAGTGTGGGATCACTTGTTTGCCAAGACTCTCCATGGTGGGAGGAAGGAGGATCAGGATGAGGATTGTGTTGACCAGACTCTTGGCTACTGAGACTGGACTTGATGGAAGACAGTGTGGTGCTTAACCGACTGGTAGCATTATCTGCTGCAATCCAACCGACCACCTGATCGCACTGGTCTGACTTCGAGAGCATTGTCCTGCACCGTCCTTCAAACTGAGACATGAAGCTACGTATCGTGGATGATTGTTTTTCTTGTGCTCTGGCAGCAGGCACAGTTTCAACGTGCCTAGCAACAAGGCCACTTCCCTGTCCCTTAATGCTCACCTTCTTCATATTAAATGTTATATATGCTTGAAAGTATGTCACACGTACAGTAGCGTAGGATTTGTAAGTGTATGCACAAAAAAATATATATATACAGGTCCTTCTAAAAAAATTAGCATATTGTGATAAAGTTCATTATTTTCTGTAATGTACTGATAAACATTAGCCTTTCATATATTTTAGATTCATTACACACCAACTGAAGTAGTTCAAGCCTTTTATTGTTTTAATATTGATGATTTTGGCATACAGCTCATGAAAACCCAAATTTCCTATCTCAAAAAATTTGCATATTTCATCCGACCAATAAAAGAAAAGTGTTTTTAATACAAAAAAAGTCAACCTTCAAATAATTATGTTCAGTTCTGCACTCAATACTTGGTCGGGAATCCTTTTGCAGAAATGACTGCTTCAATGCGGCGTGGCATGGAGGCAATCAGCCTGTGGCACTGCTGAGGTGTTATGGAGGCCCAGGATGCTTCGATAGCGGCCTTAGGCTCATCCAGAGTGTTGGGTCTTGCGTCTCTCAACTTTCTCTTCCCAATATCCCACAGATTCTCTATGGGGTTCAGGTCAGGAGAGTTGGCAGGCCAATTGAGCACAGTAATACCATGGTCAGTAAACCATTTACCAGTGGTTTTGGCACTGTGAGCAGGTGCCAGGTCGTGCTGAAAAATGAAATCTTCATCTCCATAAAGATTTTCAGCAGATGGAAGCATGAAGTGCTCCAAAATCTCCTGATAGCTAGCTGCATTGACCCTACCCTTGATAAAACACAGTGGACCAACACCAGCAGCTGACATGGCACCCCAGACCATCACTGATTGTGGGTACTTGACACTGGACATCAGGCATTTTGGCATTTCCCTCTCCCCAGTCTTCCTCCAGACTCTGGCACCTTGATTTCCGAATGACATGCAAAATTTGCTTTCACTAGAAAAAAGTACTTTGGACCACTGAGCAACAGTCCAGTGCTGCTTCTCTGTAGCCCAGGTCAGGCGCTTCTGCCGCTGTTTCTGGGGAATGCAGCACCTTTAGCCCATTTCCTGCACACGCCTGTACACGGTGGCTCTGGATGTTTCTACTCCAGACTCAGTCCACTGCTTCCGCAGGTCCCCCAAGGTCTGGAATCGGTCCTTCTCCACAATCTTCCTCAGGGTCCGGTCACCTCTTCTCGTTGTGCAGCGTTTTCTGCCACACTTTTTCCTTCCCACAGACTTCCCACTGAGGTGCCTTGATACAGCACTCTTTCGTTCAGAAATTTCTTTCTGTGTCTTACCCTCTTGCTTGAGGGTGTCAATGATGGCCTTTTGGACAGCAGTCAGGTCGGCAGTCTTACCCATGATTGCGGTTTTGAGTAATGAACCAGGCTGGGAGTTTTTAAAAGCCTCAGGAATCTTTTTCAGGTGTTTAGAGTTAATTAGTTGATTCAGATGATTAGGTTAATAGCTTGTTTAGAGAACCTTTTCATGATATGCTAATTTTTTTAGATAGGAATTTTGGGTTTTCATGAGCTGTATGCCGAAATCATCAATATTAAAACAATAAAAGGCTTGAACTACTTCAGTTGGTGTGTAATGAATCTAAAATATATGAAAGTCTAATGTTTATCAGTACATTACAGAAAATATTGAACTTTATCACAATATGCAATTTTTTTTAGAAGGACCTGTATATATTTGGGATGTGGAAACGTCACACAGGAGATATACAGCAGATAATGTCGCTGATGTCAGCAGCGAATAATAAAAAAATACAGAGAATGTCACAGGTATTTGGGATGTGGAAACGTTACACAGGAAAAATACAGCAGATAATGTCGTTGATGTCACCAGCGGCTAATAAAAAAAAATACAGGGATTGTCACAGGCATTTGGGATTGGAAACGTTACTGTAACGGATCTCCTGGCACCCCGACTGGGTACCTCTGTTGATGGATGCTCCTAGTGCTTCCTGAGGGCTCCAAGCACCTCACTTGACACCGTAATCACTGTCGACCCCACGAACCACTGCAGCTTGGTTTAGGTCTCGCCGTCTTCCACTCACCCTAAAGACCAGGATCCAACTTTCAGTGGGTAGAACCGTGTTGTAATCCCAGGGGAGTATAATACCGTTAGCAATCCCCAGAGTAAATATAGCTGTTTCCCACACATGAGATGACACTGTATGTTGAGGGTAAAACAGGAACTCACTTTATTGAAGATCAACTGAGTATATACACAGTTCAAAAAGTCTAACAGCATAAATCAATAAACCATGAACGACATGCAAACAGACATCTTCACCCCCTCCATAATGAATGAATAGGGAGAGAGGAGACACATGTGATGGGATTATCTCCTGAGTGTATCATAGGGTGATCTACTCATCTAGGAGTCGGCTGCTCCTAGAGTCAGCTATCTTAATCCCATCACTAACACAATCAGTGGGAGTCTCAGTGCAAAGTTACCCCAAAAGGTCTGAGGGGGTCTCCATAGTTCTGGATCCATAGTCCATAGGAAGGAGGCTGGCCCCCAGGCTTCTCCAGCAGCCCCAGTGACGGTTCAGTTGGTCACATTTTTCCCCTCCCAACAGAAGACTAACCAGGTACCTGACCTCCTGTCGTTCGGTGCCTGAGTTAGTCGAGTAGCCAACCCATAAACAAACATTGGTCCTGTTGAACTCTGGGGCCTGGCTCTGTTCTGTATGTCCCCAGCTGTTGAGTGGGCGTCTGCTACTCCATGCTTCATAGTTGTTCTCTAGCATGGAGCTGTGGGTATTTGGTGGGCAGAGGCCAACTGTGCTCTGCCAAGATTCCAGCTCTTTCGCTGGGGTAGCCTGTGGGGCGTCAGCCTCTGGACAAGAGGATAGGGGAGGGCAGAGGCCAACTGTGCTCTGCCCAGATGCCAGCTCTTCTGCTGGGGTAGCCTGTGGGGAGTCAGCCTCTGGACAAGAGGATAGGGGAGGGCAGAGGCCGACTGTGCTCTGCCCAGATTCCAGCTCTTCCGCTGGGATGGGGTCAGGCAATACTACCCCCCCAAGAGCTTGTTGCGGATCGGCTGTGGAGGGGAGGGATTGCTTAAATCCTCCTCCTGGCATTCCTGCGGGGTTGGTGGGGATCTATACTGGCTGTCCAGCATCCCTGTAGTTCTGGTGCAGAGACCGCGGTCCCATCTGCACCATCGGAGTTAGGGGTGCTGTCCCCCTGAGGTTGGGGAGAGAGACCGGTTGTCTCCTCTCCCTTCAAGGTACACTGCCGCTGGGGAATAAAGACGATGCTTTCCTCTCCCTACCTGCAAAACATACTGCCACTGGGGAGCAGGACCGACTGTCCCTACTTCCTGAAACTCTGGCTGCCATTGGGGATCTGGGTCGACCGCTCAGCATCCCTGTAGGGCCGGTGGAGAGATCTCGGTCCCATCTCCACCTGCCATATGGGGTTCCCCCCAGGACCAGTCTACGAGGTCCCCTACCTCCGTAGCTGGTACTGAAGCAGGGGATACTTCAGTCGGGTCTTCCCAGCTGTAGCGTTGTAGGTCTAGGACTGCCACCCAGCTCTCTGGCAGTGTATATTGAGGCCGAATTGAGCTGAAAAAGTATTGGTAATCCTGCTCCAGCTCCCACTCCATTGTCACTAGAGATGCCAGGTCTTGTCTCACCTCTCTCGCTGAAGCTCAATCATGCATAGCCTCCCTGTAGTCATGGATATCCCAGAACCGGGACTCTCTAGCATCTCCGGACTCAGGTTCTGAGAAGGCCTCAAACAACAGGCCAGGGCCATCATAATCCTCACCCCGGGGTCTGTCGTGCTCAGCCATGCAGGGGGAGTGCCGAATCACATACCACCAGAGTGCCTGGTAGGTGTCGTCTAGCCAAAGCTCCCTCCATACCAGGTTCTTGAGTTCTGTCACCCACTCATCCAGGGGCTGCTCTCCCAGAAGGGGCATTCGCAGGGCCACTCACATCCGCTGCTCCTCACTAGGGAGACTCTCACCTCGCCGACGCTGTACATCTTCCAGGGCCTCGTACCAGACGCCTTTCTGAACTGCATCCCTCTAGTCCAGGTCATCCTCCTCCTCGTAGTAAAACGCTGTCTAAAGACTAGACAATTCCATCCTGCTGTAGCCAGGGGCGCTGTACGGTTACTAGCGTTGCCCTCAATATACTCCACGAACGGTGTCTCTGAGCTGCTTCTCACACTAGGAAGCCATCCCACTGTTGGCACCAATGTAACGGATCTCCTGGCACCCCAACTGGGTACCTCCGTCGATGGATGCTCCTAGTGCTTCCTGAGGGCTCCAAGCACTCCACTTGACACTGTAATCACTGCCGACTCCATGGACCGCCGCAGCTTGGTTGAGGTCTCGCCGTCTTCCACCCACCCTGGGCCCAAGACCAGGATCCAACTTCCAGCAGGTAGAACCATGTTGTAATCCCAGGGGAGTATAATACTGATAGCAATCCCCAGAGTAAATATAGCTGTTCCCCACACATGAGATGACACTCTATGTTGCGGGTAAAACAGGAACTCACTTTATTGAAGATCAGCTCAGTATATATACAGTTCAAGAAGTCTAACAACATAAATCAATCAACCATGAATAACATGCAAGCAGACATCTTCACCCCCTCCATAATGAATGAATGAATAGGGAGAGAGGAGATACATGTGATGGGATTATCTCCTCAGTGTATCATAGGGTGATCTACTCATCTAGGAGTCGGCTGCTCCTAGAGTCAGCTATCTTAATCCCATCACTAACACAATCAGTGGGAGTCTCAGTGCAGAGTTAACCCCAAAAGGTCTGAGGGGGTTTCCATAGTTCTGGGTCCATGGTCCGTAGGAAGGAGGCTGGCCCCCAGGCTTCTCCAGCAGCCCCAGTGACGGTTCAGTTGGTCACAGTTTTCCCCTCCCAACAGTAGACTAACCAGGTACCTGATCTCCTGTTGGTCGGTGCCTGAGTTAGTCAAGTAGCCCACCCATAAACAAACATCGGTCCTGTTGAACTCTGGGGCCTGGCTCTGTTCTGTATGTCCCCAGCTGTTGAGTGGGCGTCTGCTACTCCATGCTTCATTGTTGTTCTCTAGCATAGAGCTGTGGGTACTTGGTGGGCAGAGGCCAACTGCGCTCTGCCCAGATGCCAGCTCTTCCGCTGTGGTAGCCTGTGGGGAGTCAGCCTCTAGACAAGATGATAGGGGAGGGCAGAGACCAACTGTGTTCTTCCTATATGCCAGCTCTTCTGCTGGGGTAGCCTGTGGGGAGTAATCCTCTGGACAAGAGGATAGGGGAGGGCTGATGTTGACTGTGCTCTGCCCAGATGCCAGCTCTTCCGCTGGGGTAGCCGGTGGGGAGTCAGCCTCTGGACAAGAGAAAAAGGGAGAGCAGAGGCCAACTGCGCTCTGCTCAGAGTCCAGCTCTTCCGCTGGGGTAGCCTGTGGGAAGTTAGCATCTGGACAAGAGGATAGGGGAGGGCAGAGGCCAACTGTGCTCTGCCCAGATGCCAGCTCTTCCACTGGGGTAGCCTATGGGGAGTCAGCATCTGGACAAGAGGATAGGGGAGGGCAGAGGCCGACTGTGCTCTGCCCAGATGCCAGCTCTTCCGCTGGGATGGGGTCAGGCAATACTATCCCCAAGAGCTTGTTGCGGATCGGCTGTGGAGGGGAGGGATTACTTAAATCCTCCTCCTGGCATTTCTGCGGGGTTGGTGGGGATCTGTACCGGCTGTCCAGCATCCCTGTAGGTCTGTTGCAGAGACCGTGGTCCCATGTGCACCATCGGTTGGGGAGAGAGACCGGTTGTCTCCTCTCCCTTCAAGGTATACTGCAGCTGGGGAATGGAGACGATGCTCTCCTCTCCCCGCAAAACATACTGCCGCTGGGGAGCAGGACCGACTGTCCCTACTTCCTGAAACTCCGGCTGCCGTTGGGGATCTGGGCCAACCGCCCATCATCCCTGTAGGGCCGGTGGAGAGATCTTGGTCCCATCTCCACCTGCCATATGGGGTTCCCCCCAGGACCAGTCTATAAGGTCCCCTACCTCCGTAGCTGGTACTGAAACAGGGGATACTTCAGTCGGGTCTTCCCAGCTGTAGCGTTGTAGGTCTGGGACTGCCACCCAGCTCTCTGGCAGTGTATATTGGGGCCGAATTGAGCTGAAGAAGTATTGGTAATCCTGCTCCAGCTCCCACTCCATTGTCACTAGAGATGCCAGGTATTGTCTCACCTCTCTCGCTGTAGCTCAATCATGCTTAACCTCCCTGTAGTCATGGAAATCCAAGAACCGGGACTCTCCAGCATCTCCGAACTCAGGTTCTGAGAAGGCCTCAAACAACAGGCCAGGGCCATCATAATCCTCACCCTCGGGTCTGTCGTGCTCAGCCATGCAGGGGGAGTGCCGAATCACATACCACCAGAGTGCCTGGTAGGTGTCGTCTAGCCAAAGCTCCCTCCATACCAGGTTCTTGAGTTCTGTCACCCACTCATCCAGGTGCTGCTCTCCCAGAAGGGGCATTCGCAGGGCCACTCGCATCCACAACCGCTGCTCCTCACTGGGGAGACTTTCACCCCGCCGACGCTGTACATCTTCCAGTGCCTCGTGCCAGACGCCCTTCCGAACTGCATCCCTCCAGTCCAGGTCATCCTCCTCCTCGTAGTGGAATGCTGTCCGAAGACTAGACAATTCCATCCTGCTGTAGCCAGGGGCGTTGTACGGTTACTAGCGTTGCCCTCAATATACTCCACGAATGGTGTCTCTGAGCTGCTTCTCCTTACACTAGGACGCCATCCCACTGTTGCCACCAATGTAACGGATCTCCTGGCACCCTGACTGGGTACCTTCGTCAATGGATGCTCCTAGTGCTTCCTGAGGGCTCCAAGCACTCCACTTGACACCATAATCGCTGCCTACCCCACGGACCGCCGCAGCTTGGTTGAGGTCTCGCCGTCTTCCACCCACCCTGGGCCCAAGACCAGGATCCAACTTCCAGTGGGTAGAACCATGTTGTAATCCCAGGGGAGTATAATACCGTTAGCAATCCCCAGAGTAAATATAGCTGTTCCCCACACATGATATGACACTCTATGTTGAAGGTAAAACAGGAACTCACTTTATTGAAGATCAGCTCAGTATACACTACGTGCAGAATTATTAGGCAAATGAGTATTTTGACCACATCATCCTCTTTATGCATGTTGTCTTACTCCAAGCTGTATAGGCTCGAAAGCCTACTACCAATTAAGCATATTAGGTGATGTGCATCTCTGTAATGAGAAGGGGTGTGGTCTAATTACATCAACACCCTATATCAGGTGTGCATAATTATTAGGCAACTTCCTTTCCTTTGGCAAAATGGGTCAAAAGAAGGACTTGACAGGCTCAGAAAAGTCAAAAATAGTGAGATATCTTGCAGAGGGATGCAGCACTCTTAAAATTGCAAAGCTTCTGAAGCGTGATCATCGAACAATCAAGCGTTTCATTCAAAATAGTCAACAGGGTCGCAAGAAGCGTGTGGAAAAACCAAGGCGCAAAATAACTGCCCATGAACTGAGAAAAGTCAAGCGTGCAGCTGCCAAGATGCCACTTGCCACCAGTTTGGCCATATTTCAGAGCTGCAACATCACTGGAGTGCCCAAAAGCATAAGGTGTGCAATACTCAGAGACATGGCCAAGGTAAGAAAGGCTGAAAGACGACCACCACTGAACAAGACACACAAGCTGAAATGTCAAGACTGGGCCAAGAAATATCTCAAGACTGATTTTTCTAAGGTTTTATGGACTGATGAAATGAGAGTGAGTCTTGATGGGCCAGATGGCTGGATTGGTAAAGGGCAGAGAGCTCCAGTCCGACTCAGACGCCAGCAAGGTGGAGGTGGAGTACTGGTTTGGGCTGGTATCATCAAAGATGAGCTTGTGGGGCCTTTTTGGGTTGAGGATGGAGTCAAGCTCAACTCCCAGTCCTACTGCCAGTTTCTGGAAGACACCTTCTTCAAGCAGTGGTACAGGAAGAAGTCTGCAAGGTAAGAAAAACATGATTTTCATGCAGGACAATGCTCCATCACACGCGTCCAAGTACTCCACAACGTGGCTGGCAAGAAAGGGTATAAAAGAAGAAAATCTAATGACATGGCCTCCTTGTTCACCTGATCTGAACCCCATTGAGAACCTGTGGTCCATCATCAAATGTGAGATTTACAAGGAGGGAAAACAGTACACCTCTCTGAACAGTGTCTGGGAGGCTGTGGTTGCTGCTGCACGCAATGTTGATGGTGAACAGATCAAAACACTGACAGAATCCATGGATGGCAGGCTTTTAAGTGTCCTTGCAAAGAAAGGTGGCTATATTGGTCACTGATTTGTTTTTGTTTTGTTTTTGAATGTCAGAAATGTATATTTGTGAATGTTGAGATGTTATATTGGTTTAACTGGTAAAAATAAATAATTGAAATGGGTATATATTTGTTTTTTGTTAAGTTGCCTAATAATTATGTACAGTAATAGTCACCTGCACACACAGATATCCCCCTAAAATAGCTAAAACTAAAAACAAACTAAAAACTACTTCCAAAAATATTCAGCTTTGATATTAATGAGTTTTTTGGGTTCATTGAGAACATGGTTGTTGTTCAATAATAAAATTAATCCTCAAAAATACAACTTGCCTAATAATTCTGCACTCCCTGTATATACAGTTCAAGAAGTCTAACAACATAAATCAATCAACCATGAATAACATGCAAACAGACATCTTCACCCCCTCCATAATGAATGAATAGGGAGAGAGGAGATACATGTGATGGGATTATCTCCTGAGTGTATCATAGGGTGATCTACTCATCTAGGAGTCGGCTGCTCCTAGAGTCAGCTATCTTAATCCCATTACTAACACATTCAGTAGGAGTTTCAGTGCAGAGTTAACCCCAAAAGGTCTAAGGGGGTATCTATAGTTCTGGGTCCATGGTCCGTAGGAAGGAGGCTGGCCCCCGGGCTTCTCCAGCAGCCCCAGTGACGGTTCAGTTTGTCACAGTTACACAGAATAAATACTGCAGATAATGTCGCTGATGTCACCAGTGGATAATATAAAATTACAGGGAATGTCACGGGTATTTGGGATGTGGAAACATTACACAGGAGAAATACTGCAGATAATGTTGCTGATGTCACCAGCGGCTAATAAAAAATTACAGGGAATGTCACACGTATTTGGGATGTGGAAACATTACACATGAGAAATACCGCAGATAATGCCGCTAATATAAAATTATAGGTAATGTCACAGGTATTTGGAATGTTGATATACTGCAGATAATGTTAATGCTATCACCAGCGGCTAAGAAAAAGTTACAGGGAATGTCACAGGTATTTGGGATGTGGAAACGTTACACAGGAGAAATACTGCAGATAATGTCAATGCTGTCACCAGCGGTTAATATAAAATTACAGGGAATGTCACAGGTATTTGAGATGTGGAAATGTTACACAGGAGATGTACGCCAGGTAATGTCACTGTCCGCAGTGGACACCGTCTACGGAAAAAGTACACTTGATGTCACTGATATTTTTTGGATGTGCACACGTTACACAGGAGATGTAGCGCAGCTATTGTCACTGTCCGCAGTGGACACCGTCTACGGGAAATGTCACAGATATTGTATTTTTTGGATGCACACACGTTACACAGGAGATGTAGTGCAGATAATGTCGCTGTCTGCAGCGGCCTAACTATTGCACGCTATTTAGCGCAGGATGCGCTAAAAATAGATATTGCTTCCACACACAATAGTCCTTAAATGGACTTTTGGGTCTCTAAAGTTTTAGCAATTTAGCACAGGTTGTGCTAAAAATATATATTGCTGCTGCCACACACAACAATAGTCCTTAAATTGGGTCTCTGACAAGTTTTAAAAAAAATTTAATAAAATGCTTTAACTCCCTACACTGTTTCCTTTCTACAGCACAGCTCTCCCTGATTAACACTGAGCCGAACACATGTTATCGGGTGCTATATAACACCCGATGACGCGTTCTGGCCAGCCAATCACTATAAATGCCAGTAACCAACATGGCTACGGCATTACAGTGAAGGGCAGCACTTACCTGCACGTTTATTGGCTGAATATTCGGCCGAATACCGCCATGTGCCTAGCTTTAAGATGTTCGAACCAAACTGGTGTTCAGCCGAGCATGCTCGATCAACACTAATGATATTCAAAAATGTATTCATGTCACTGTAGATCATAATCCCTTCAGCTGTGCCTTGGTGTTTCAGAGTGGATGCAGAGAGTGCACTTATTTTAGAAATGCCTTACATTATATTCAATATCTTCTCCTATGCAATCATTCAATAATCTTATCAAGGTTTTCCCCAGGAAGCAACTGAACTGCTTTTTCATTGACCACTTTGGCAGGGTATGTTCCCTTCTTCTCCAAAGAATTCTTTGATTTTCTCATTCCAACTTCATATTTTCTGTATCAATGGATATTGACTTTAAGCAAATCTGAAAATTCCTCCTTTGCAAGGGTGTGGCTAGAAAATACTGTATCCGTATTTGGAACTTCCACAGAATAGACACCTACAACTTCATCAGATGGCTTTGCCACGATTAGTTTGAACGTGTTTCCTTCTGTAGAGATGTCTCTTCTCTCTGGATCTGAAGCACTCTTGTTGTCTTTAGACCAGTCAAACTGTAAAGAATTCCACTGACGTGTGAATAAGGTAATATAATAACATAGTTTAAGGCTGAAAAAAGACATCTGTCCATCCAGTCCAGCCTGTTATCCTGCAAGTTGATCTTGAGGAAGGCAAAAAAACAACTGTGAGGTAGAAGCAAATTTTCCCCACTTTAGGGGGAAAAAATTCCTTCACGACTCCAATCAGGCAATCAGAATAACTCCCTGGATCAATGACCTTTCGCTAGTAGCTATAACCGCTATTATTACACTCCAGAAATACATCCAGGCCCCTCTTGAGCTCTTTTAGTGAACTCACCATCACCACCGCCTCAGGCAGAGAGTTCCATAGTCTCACTGCTCTTACCATTAAGAATCCTCTTCTATGTTTGTGTAGAAATCAAATTTCCTCCAGACGCAGAGGATGTCCCCTTGTCACAGTCACATTCCTGGGGATAAATAGATGGTGGGAGAGATCTCTGTACTGACCCCTGATATATTTATACATAGTTATTATCTCCCCTCAGTCATCTTTTTTTCTAAAGTGAATAACCCTAATTTTGATAATCTATCAGGGTACTGTAGTCCACAGTACTATGTGTGTATTTGATTGCACAATTAGTATTCATTTCTGCCCCCATAGTGTATGGGTAAAGAAAATTACATATGGCAGGGGTGGCTAACCTTACAGACACAAAGAGACACAAAAAACAACAACTTATGACTGCTAGGAGCCACAGGCTATATATACATTTACACAAATATGCGTGCACACGACAGTATTACTGCAATTAAGTTTTCAAACATTTAAACCACCTTTCCTACCGGTAATGTAGACAACTTTAGTGAGACTTCTGGCAATCTTTTTCTTTCACAATGTGTTTCAAATCTGGCTTGTATTCAGTCGTTGCTACTCAAAGCAATTCTTTAACATGTGAGTCAGTAAGAACAGAACGATGCTTTGATTTCACATGTTTCAGGGTGGAAAAAACTGATTCACAAACATAGGCTGAGCCAAACATTGACAGAAGCTTCAGTGCAGCTCGTTTTACATTGGGATACTTCTCCATAGGCACGATTTTCCAAAACTCCAAGGTTCCCTCACTCAGAATTGACCTGAGTCGGTCATCTTCCAAAAGTTCAATCATCTCAATTTGTGTTGTTACTTTGTCACCAGCGGGGGTTTCAAACAATCTGAATCTGCAGCAATGGGTTAACGAGGAATGTAATTTGTGGCCTCTTCAGTTGTAGATCCTGGAATCTGTCCTCAAAGGTCTGCTGTAGGTTTTCAAGAAGTTCTGCGTAGTAAGAACTTAGTAAGTCTTTTTAGGATCTTAGCAGCTTGGCCACTTGCATTTGACACAGAGGGGAAATGTGTTAGTTCTCCCTTTCTCAGATTAGTTTTAAAAAGCTTGAGCTTGTTAATAAATTTAAAAAACTGTTTGCACTAGATCGGGCAGCATCTTTAATTTCCCTTGGAGGTCAAGGTTGAGTTTATCCAGGTGGTGCAGCATGTCCAAAAGTAAAAAAAAATGAGATATCACCTTACCTCTTGAAAGCCACCTTACAGAGCAGTGAAGTGGCAAATCACTGGGAAGGTTCTCATCAAGGCCTGCAATGAGATTTCTGAACTGTCTGTGATTAAGCGCATGAGTGCGAATAAAATTGACAATTTCTAGAACAGGCATCATGACGTGGTCTAAATTTTGCTTTTTAGACACCAGCTGCTCCTGATGAATGATGCAATGAAATGTCCAAAACTGTGGAAATCGGTCATCACATTTACTGAGCCCGACAAGGCCATTCACAGATCCTATCATAGAAGGTGCTCCATCTGTGGTTATGGCTGCGAGTTTTGATAATGGCAAATTTGCCTTTTCAACTACAGTCATCAGGGTCTCTTTCATATCAATGCCACGAGTTCTGTCTGTTAACGGGACAATATCAAGTAGCTCTTCTTTTATTGTACAGTTGTCTGATAAAGACCGTACAAAAATTGCCAACTAAGGCTTGTCTTGTATATCAGTAGACTCATCCAGTGCAATACTGAAATACTGGCATTTCCCAAGGTCAGAGTACAGCTGTGTTTCAACTGATCTGTTAATGTCTGATATTCTGTGTTCGACTGTATGTCGTGACAATTGGAGGTCTGATACCATTCGTTTCAAACGTTCATCTTCTGAAGACAAGATTTCAATGGCGTCACTAAGGCAACTTTTCACAAATTCCCCTTCATTGTATGTTTTTTTGGCGCGAGCGATATTCTATGCCAGTTGATAGGATACAAGAGTGATAGTTTCTGAATGTTTTGTAAGTCTATTGTTCTTAGTGGCGTTTCAATGCATTTAGCTTGTGTTTGCGAAGTTCTGTATCTGCCGGAAAGTCGTGGTCCATTTTAGCATTTTGTGAGGCAAAGTGGCGCTGAAGATTTGAAGCTTTAAAATGTGATATTGATGTCTGGCATATCAGATGAATGAAAAAATACAAATCCTCCCACTCCGGTAGAAATGTTTTGTGTTCATCTTCATATTTATGCTTGGCTTTATGTTTTTTTAGACACTGCCATGTTTAGTGTGGTGACGTTGCAGCATTCTACTTACTGAGGGGTGGAGGCTGGCTTTGATTTTGTTTGGATTCCTAGTTTTCTTGGTTTCCTCCAATTATTTTTTATCCTATGTAAGACACGCCTAGGTTTTAGAGGAGAAAAATAGACCCAATCCTCATCAGACCTCCAAAGTGAGACCTCTAAGATAAGACCCCCATGATCAGTAGTTCAATAAAAAACTGTGGACTGTTCTCCATGTGTAGGAGGCTTATCCTGCCGTACCTCTGCTTCTGCTGCTCTGAGGACTGTGGCACTCTCTCCAGTGACCTGAAGTTTTGTTTGGATTCCTAGTTTTGTTTGGTTTCCCCCAACTATTTTTCATCCTAAGTAAGAAACACCTAGGTTTTAGAGGAGAAAAATATGAAAAAATAAACCCAATCCTCATCAGACCTCCAAAATGAGACCTTTAATACTCAGATGAGACGTCACAAATCAGACACCTCCATGCTCTGATCACCCACAATGCTCAGACAACCCCCCTATGCTCAGATGATCTGACATGGGGGGAGTTATGAGCATGGGGTGTCTGATTTGTGGTGTCTTATGTGAGTACTGGGGGGCTTATTTTCTGGGTCTGATGAGGATTTGGGGGTCTTATCTGAGCTCATACTACCCCCATGTCAGATAAGACACCCATGATCAGTAGTTCAATAAAAAACTGTGGACTGTTCTCCATGTGTAGGAGGCTTATCCTCCGTACCTCTGCTGCCGCTGCTCTGAGGACTGTGGTGCCCTATCCACAGTGACCTGACGTGCACAGGGTCAGGTCAGAGTGCGGGCCAATACGTACTAACTATCATTACAGCGACACCAAGCTTGTATGTTTTTGTTTTAATACTTGAAAAAAATAAAAGCTTTGGAGAAAATTAATTTATACTTTTCATCACTATATTCTGGCCCCCATAGCTTTTTTTTTTATAGTTACGTGTGAGGGCTAATTTTTGTGGGGTGAATTGTAACTTTTATTGATACCAATTTCGTGTCAATTTGGTGTGCATCACATTTTTATTCATGTTTTTTAGGCCTCATGCACACGGCCGTTGTGCGGCTGTTCCATGCATTAGGAACCGCAATGATCCCCAGTGCACAGGCAACGTCCGTACGGCGGCCAGGACAGATCAAGAGCCATTCAACTTGAATGTGTCCGTGATCTGTCCACACCGCAAAAAAATAGAACATGTTCTATTTTTTTTGCAGTGCGGAGGCACAGACAGAAACACCACGGAAGCACTCCGTGTTCCGTGCCTCCGTTCAGCACTTCAGCTCCGGATTGCGGACCCATTCAAGTGAATAGGTCCGCATCCGTGATGCGGGGAGCACACAGCCAGTGCAATATGGCCACAGCCGGGCAACGGCCATGTGCACGAGGCTTAGGCAGATGAAGAGATTAAAAAATGGCAAATTGGCCGGGTGTCTGCTGTTTTAAAAGACAATATCGCCTTACGGTGGTAGAGTAGTGGATAATTATGCTAATTAAGTGTAACTATTGGGGGGATAATTAAACACGGGCATATAATGCTTCACATAAGTTTTTTTTTATTTTGCAGCATAATATACGAGTGCAGCAGTGTCATTATCATTTGGAGGCAATTACAGTCATAACCAGTGAATTTTTGTGGCCATTTTGCATTGCAAAGTCGTTATGGTTATGTAACTGCAGAAATACAAATATGGCTGACTGTCAAAATGTCCCTCCCAACCACTGTGACTGGGTTATCTACCAGCTGCACATTGCCCCTCACATAGCTTACACTTCAAGCTGCAGTCTGCAGGCAGCACTGATAAAATGCAACTAGCTTGTGGTTGCAGAAGTTGCCCAGCGAGCGTTCAGTACAGTGAGCAATGTGCTCACCCTTAAATTCACCTCCCGCCGCCTCGGTCTTCTGTTCTTGCTCCTGTATTTTATGACAGTAAGGAGGCGGTGCTGATTAAGTCCCGAGCAGAACGTCCTCAAGTGTCAGGATGTTATCACTGTAGGCCTGCTGTTAACACTTTGTGACACAATGAGGTGCGTTTGGGGCTGTGTTGGACCCCAAAGGCTTCCGACTATTATAACCCGCCACTGATTAGCTGGCACGCTCCCCTGTGAACCGCATACGCTCCCCTGCGAGCCGCATCTGTAGACAGAGCGCTGCAGAGAGGAGGAGCAGCAAATGAGCCGCAGGTTGGCCCCCCCTGACATATGGTATATGTAGATTTTTATTTCATCATAAAGACACATATATCTATGACTACGACCACCCAAACATAGATTTATAAATGTATCACTAGGATATTTGTTCCTAGTGTTTGTCTATAACCAAGTCATCTAACCTGCCATACACAGAAATGAATAGCATTTAAGAACGTAAGGAACTACATAGGGCTTATCTAATCTGAGTTTCAGGTCAATGTAGGGGTATATGCAAAGCACAGAAATTGAAAATTAGACTTGGATTCGACATAGGGGTTTACTTATCAGCAGATTGGTGACATATTCTTTACATATAAATAAAAGAACTTCAGCACAAGGTTTGTGATGCAATTGGTGTTACAGCCGTTGACGAATACAAAGACATTACCATTTGCTTAAAACATCTTCTGCTGAAGTTCTTTTATCCAATGATGATGGGGTGGGAACCCTAATTTCAGCACTAAGTAGCATAGTGCGACAAGGACCTAAATTATTATATTCTGTACATAGGTATAATTGTGGTATAAACAGCATCTGTTTATTGCACAACATCCAAAGTTGGTGAAGATTATATTAATCTTCTATATATTTTCTTTACAACTGAGTAACTGGAGAAGTTTCAGATTTTTATACTGTTGAGGTTTCTCTGGAGCTCCTGCCTCTTTGTCCCCAGAATGCCTAATAATGAATGAAATATTGTCTATAATTTGGAACATTTGGTGTAGGGTTTAGACATCCTCATCTTTTACTCTTTCTAATGCTTTGCTCAACACTTGAATGATTTGCCTTAAAATAGAAGCTATTAACTATGCATTGTGCTTTAGAACTCTAGTGAGAAATGGTTATTGTAGCTATTCATCCATGGGTCCACTAATGGAGCACTAGGCTTTCTCTGAGGCGTAAAATACTAATCAAATTCTGTTAAGTATTTTTTAGAGCACAAGTATTCCTCTTGGGTTATTCTGGGGCCGTGTTCTCTAATGTGGTACTAGAGAATTACAACATCACAATTTTGAAAACTTTCTCCAAGTTTACCTTTGTAATACAAAAGCTATCACGGGCAGAAGAGGAAGGTTAAAAAGGGATATTCCAACTGAATCATTTGTGGCCTATCTACTAGATTGATGATAAATGCTAAATCAGTAGGACGCCCACCCAACCGAAAGACAACAACTAAGGGGAGTCTGAATAGAGAGGCAGTCGAACATGCACCACGTGGCTCTATTCAACTAATTAAAGCAGCCGAGCACAGCTTGGTATTTGTATTTGGTGGAATTGAGTCCCCAATGCTGGTCATCAGTGGAGGTCCCAGCAGTCAAATCCCCAACAATCTAGCTTTTATCACCTTTCCAATAGATAGGCTATAAATGGAATACTCCTTTACATGCATGATATGGATCTCCAGGTAAACACTATGGGTCATTTATTAATGCAGTTACACCAGTTTTCTTCTTTAAAGGAATATTTATCAAGTTTCCAATCACTTTTCTGACACAAAGTTTGGGTTAACATAAGAAAAAAGTGGCACGACTTGCAAGTCACACACTGTGGGATCTATGTACAAGACATTTCTACCACTTTTCCTATATTGTTAATCTCTGCCATACAAAGTCCAGCTCAGTAGAGGTGCTGTAGTACTGGTGTGCATTGTGTAACTTTGGGCTCATGGCACATTCAAATTCCATATTGATGCACCATTAAGCAGTATACTAGTGTTACAAAATGTACCCAATGGGACATTGTTTTCTTAGCTATATTTCAGTTATTGCTAAATATAAGTGTACTCTTTTGCAGTGTGTACCCCTACTTTACTGTAATGCTCTTTATTAATGGATTGCAAACAGAGGTTGTCCAGCCATCGAAAAATGTATTTAAACTTTGTTTATAATGGTCTAAAATAATAAACAAAGCAATGATCACCTGACCAATCACCCTCCGTTAACAGTTCAATCCTTTCCGGTTCTCTGGCCACCAGTTATGAGCAATAAACACAAACATGTAACGGTCACGTACACTATACAGAGGGGGGAGGATAAGGACCACTGCGCTCCACCCTCACCCTGGCCCTGCCTACTTGCCTCGCAAGTCCTAATGACAGGGGACAACTAGACGGCAGTCCCTAACTTAGGATACTTGCTGGGAAGACAGACAAGACAAATAACGGAATGTGAACAGACCGGGTCAATACCTAGAGAGCTACGCAGTACTAAGGAATGAGCAGAGAATAGTCAGGGAAAGCCGAGGTCAAATACCAGGATAGAAACGAAGTACAACAGGAGTCCGCAAAGAATCGTCAGGTGGAAGCCGGGGTCAGGATACCAGGAGAGACGCACAGTACAGGAGGAGCAGGCAAAGAATCGTCAGAGAACAGGGTCAGGTACTATTCAGTAGTCCAACAAAATGCCAGGAACCTAGAATTAACAGGCAACCTGTGGCAAGCAGGCTGCCTGTATTTATAGTGGGTAGTGAGGGTCATGTGACGTGCCCAGCGTCACATGACCGACAGACCGACCAGTCGAGCACCGAGTGATCAGCTCGGCGCTTAAGACAGACCTAGGAGCAGGGAGTCTCCCAGCTAGCAAAGCCGCCCTGGGAATGAGGTCAAACACAGATCCTCGCTCCCAAAGCTAAGCAGCAGGTCTGCGGCTGATGGGAGACCGAGTGCGCCTTTGGCACCCCGTTACAGTAGCCCCCCTTTTGCAAGGGGCCACCGGACCCAAGACTTCAGGCGATGGCCTTTCAGGGTGTTCTAAATGAAATTTTCTAACAAGTCTAGGAGCATGAACCTCCCTGGCAGGTACCCAAGATCTCTCTTCAGGTCCATACCCCTTCCAGTGAATCAGGTACTGTAAGGAATTATGCACTCTCCTGACATCCACTATCTTAGACACCACATACTCGACTGCATCACTAACAAGAACCGGCGGAGGCGAGGCTTTCAACGGTACAACAGGTTCAAAATACTTTTTAAGTAGAGATTTATGAAATACATTATGAATGTGGAACGACTCGGGCAGCTCCAACTTAAACAATACCGGATTAATCACCTCCGTGATCTTATACGGTCCAATAAAACGAGGAGCAAATTTTCTAGAAGCTACCTTGAGAGATAGATTCTTGGAGGACAACCATACTTTATCCCCAACCTGAATGTTCACCCCCTTGGAACGTCTCCTATCGGCCTTGAGTTTTTGAGAACTTTGAGCCTTTTCTAGGAGAGTTTATCCGCTTCAGGGATAGAAGAGGAGACGGACGACCCAGAATGAAAACGGGGATGAAAACCATGGTTACAAAAGAAAGGGGAGACCCGGGGGGGGCGGAGCCTGACCGCGGACTGGAATGGCTGCGTGAGTTGGAGCTCTCCCGCCACACACACACTCGTACAGCCTGGAATACCTTATTTTCAGCTTAAAGATGGGCAAAGTTGGACGTTTTCCACAAGGAGAAAGCAGAGCATCGGGCAAACCGCCTGTGAACCAGGGGGATGTCACCGATTTCTTTGAAAAGCGGCACAAACAGGTCCCCGCGTCTCCCTCCAAGATGGCGCCGTCAGAGCGGGAAGAGGAGAAAACCTCAAGTGACGAGGAGGAAACGGCCGGCGAGCAGGCTCTCACAGCAGCGGTCCTGAAGGAGACTCTGCGACAAGCTCTACAGCCGGTTAGAGATGATCTAGCAGAAATAAAAGCAGACCTGCAAGCCATAGGCACCCGCACAGAGGCTCTGTAAAACACATGCCTCAGCTTGACTTCTCACGCCGAGACCCTCGCGGCCAGATCGAACCAACTAGAGATACATGTGAATACTGCCCTCACCCTGATAGAAGATCAGGAGAACAGGAGTCGTAGACGGAATATAAGATTTAAAGGCTTACCTGAATCCTGGGCAAAAGACGCTCTCCCTAAAGTGGCTCTAGAAATATTTGCTGGCCTGTTAGGCCCAGAGCGCGCAGAAAAGGTAACCATTGAACGCATTCACAGATCCCTGCGGCCCAAGCCCAGACAAAATGAAGCTCCCAGAGATGTTATCTGTGGACTGCTATCTTATGTGGACACTGCTCTTATATTACAAAGTGCAAGGGAACAAGCCCCAATACACTATGGAGAGGCAGAAGTGGCCCTTTACCAGGACATAGCACCGTCCACACTGCGAAAACGCAGAATACTAAAACCGCTGTTGGATCAGCTAAGAGCAAGAGACTTGCAATACTCGTGGCTATTCCCTTTTGGATTGTCGATCCTTAAAGAAAATAAGCGCATAGTAATAAAAACTCCTGCAGACCTTGAAGATGCCTGGCAGAAGCTGGAGATGACTCCGATTGACATACCTTCCTGGTCGCTGGAAATGGATGTAGAGGCTTTACCCTCCCTGCCAGCAAGAGAAGAGTGGACCACTGTGACGCGTCCTAAACCACAGAGATCCAGGCCTTACAGAGGAGCTACGTCTACACCACATCGCTGAAGAGAGCTCGGGCGAGTTGTACCTTCTACTTCTTCCCGCAAGAAGTTTGCCAAGGAAGGAGACCTACATTTCGTCAAGAGGACGTTTAATCTGCAGATCGCCTATAGAAGGAGCAGAACTGTTCACCCTTAAAGCACCGAATCACGTATAGTATCATAACACCATACTGATGCGATCGTTTCTACCCTCTCTTCCCCCCCCCGCTCCCTTCTCTCTCCCCCCAAAGCCCCCCCCCCGCTCCCTTCTCTCTCCCCCCCCCACCCGCCGCACCTTGCAAGAGATTGTATGGGTGACACGTACAGTTCTATTTCATAGGCAGATAATGGGCTGCAGCATAGGTCATATGCTGGCCAAGTTGCGAATTGTTGTGCTCTTTTATATTACCCTCATGATGGTGGTTAGCACCTGAGGGCTAGTTCATGTTACAGAACTGTTCATTGAGAGGTTCATTTTTATGTATCTTGCAATTGAGGTACATTTGTTTGCAATGTTAAATGTGCAGAAACGTGCTACCAGAGAGAATACCTCACAGTGGATGTTATCTGATAGCTATATAACGGTTCAGTTATTATTCGCTGTTTTAGTCTTCACTCATTACCCCTCATGATAGCCACTGAGTAGTAGTTAATGCCACTGATATGTACATGGTTTAGCCTTCCTTTATTCATTGAAGCTTTAAAAACTGCCTAATTATCCCCAGTGTGAACTATCCGCTTGCTGGTCCTCACCAGGTACTCTCGCTGGAGTCCTGATGGGCATTAGCGATACGAGATAGGGTCTATACGGTTTGACACTAGTACATGTACATCTGACTGGAATATTTAGTGTGTAGAGATGTTCAGCCAGAGCCTTCATGAATAATTACATGAATAATTAGAGGTTTTCTGGTGAGTCAACTTAGAGCTCCAACCTATCTACGTTGGTTGAGCCACAAATAATTACGAATCCAGAGGTAACGTGCTTAGTCGCATATTAAAGCCGATTAATTGGATTGGAGGAGCTAGAGCAACATGCAAAGTTCTCAATCAGAAAACTACCCAAAACTCGAACGAGATAAGATACCTTTTATTCTTCATAATGTCATAAATGACACTGAACCCATACCCTAGGGCTAGGCCCCTAGGTGTAGCGCTGCTATGAGTGTGTGCCACAGGTCAAGGCACAAACTAATTTTGACCAATCCCCCCTCGCCATTTCACACCTCATTTTTTGAACAAAGGTTCAAGACAGAATCAGCTCCTATCTGACCTCTACAGGTCAAGTGAATTTTTCTTTTATACCTTCTGTTAATATTTTATTTATTTTTTATTGTTAGTTTTTATTTTTCTTTCTTTTCCTTTTCCAACTATCTTAGCAACCCCCCCCCCCCTCCTCCCTTATTCTTCTCTCTTGCCCAGCATCACGTTGAGAGCGTCTCAGTAGTATACAGGGAAAACACAAATAGTGGTAGCTACACAAAAACTCCGGAACACCTTTACCAATATATAGCTGGTCCTTTTCTCTCCTCTCTTTTTTTTTTCCTCCCATCACATTAAGAAGTCACCTTCCCATTATCGGCCATCTCGGGGGGATAGAAGGTAGTGAAATCATGAGTAGCATAGGAATAGTTTCCTTTAACGTCAGAGGTTTGAACACCCCTAACAAACGGTATCATGTAATGGATATTGCCAAAAGACTGAAGGCATCTGTGGTTTTCTTACAGGAGACACATTTTAAGCAGACTAAAATACCCAAATTGCCAACAAAACTTTTCAATAGCTGGTTCCACTCATGTCACCCTACCTCAGCCTCCAAAGGCGTGTCAATCGCCATACACAAATCTTTACCACTCAAAGTGACAGGTCAATTCTCTGATTCCGAAGGTCGACTACTTTTTTTAAGGGCTCAGATATACACAACAAAAATCACTCTAGCAAATATTTATGCTCCCAACCAGGACCAGGTCCCCTGGCTGTTAAAGGCGTTAGATTCCCTTCAACTATTTGCAGAAGGACCAATCATACTAGGTGGAGACCTCAACACGCTACTTAATCCTTTACTAGATTCATCTACTACAAGATCATCCACCTCTATGACTGCCCTAGCAAAGTTACGCTCTAAACTGTCTGATCTTTCCCTTGTAGATGCATGGCGCACCTGGAACCCCTCCGCCCGTGACTACTCCTTCTTCTCACAGGTTCACAATTCTCATCAACGACTTGACTATCTACTGGTACACAGGTCACTCCTTCCATGTATCACAGCCACAGGTATCTCGGTCATCTCCATTTCTGATCACGCACCAGTACACTTGTCCCTCAGTTTGGCAGGTCTCCCGAAAAAAGTGTGTCGTTGGAGACTTAATGAATGCATTCTGGAAAATGCGGTGGCCTCGGCAGATGTTGAGTCCAAGCTAATAGAATATTTTAAATATAACAATGACTCAGGCCCTTCAATACCGTATATTTGGGAAGCCCACAAAGCTTTTATAAGAGGTATTTTTATTTCCTGGGGCTCGAAACTAAAAAAGGATAGACAAAAAGAAATAGACAACTTACTCAACCAGATAGAAGAATTAGAAAAGGAGCATAAACGTACCAGATTACTCAGTACACAGTCTGAACTAAAAATCCTGAGGGAAAGACTAATCTCGGCTTTGCAGGATAAATCAGCGAAAGCATACCTACACTATAGGCACAGGTTGTACGCGCATGGGAATAAAGGGGGGAAGCTTATGTCCTCCTTACTAAAAAAGGAAAGAGCCAGGCAACACATACATGGAATTCGGAAAACAACAGGGTTGATGACTTCATTCCCTCTGGAGATGGCGGAAGCCTTTCGTCAATATTATTCAGCATTGTATAACCTAGAACAGGAATCTCCCCCAGATGAAACCCTACCAAAACAAATCAAAAACATAACAAATCAAAAACAAGAGCTCATTGATAGCTTTTTGAAGAACTTAAATATGCCGGATCTGGATCAGGCAATGGCGAATTCGCTTATAGTTCCTATAACCGAGGGGGAGGTACGAGTGGTCGTCTCGTCCTTCCCCCCGGGCAAGAGCCCCGGACCTGACGGTCTGCCTCTGCTTTACTACAAAAAGTTCAATGCAATATTGATCCCTCAGCTCACTAAATTGTGTGAATCTCTAATGAGAGGGGAATCCCTACCCAAACAGTCGCAAGAGGCCCACATCACACTTATTGCCAAGGAGGGTAAGGACCCCGTGGATTGCGGAAGCTATAGACCTATCTCACTCCTTAACCTAGATATAAAAATTTGGGCAAAGCTTCTCTCGACTAGGATCAAGGTGCTTCTACCGCATCTGATTGGTGAGGAACAGTCTGGGTTTGTTCCTGGCAGGGAGGGCAGAGCCAACACCGCGAAACTCCTTACAGCAGTACAACATGTACACTCCTCAAACATTCAGATGGTTCTTCTCGGTGTAGACGGCGAGAAGGCGTTCGATAGGGTGAGTTGGGCATTCCTGAAATCTGTTCTACTTAAAGTAGGCTTCCCAACCATATTTCTAGATGCAATATTTACCCTGTACTCCCAACCATCAGCCTCTATAATTGTGAACGAACACATTTCTGCCCCCTTCTTAATCACTAATGGCACACGCCAAGGGTGTCCATTGTCTCCCTCACTCTTCATAATAGCGATGGAAGCATTGTTGCAAAGCATTAGACAGAACCCCATTATTAGTGGAATTCGTACACTTAAGGGGGAACTCAAGATGTTAGCGTTCGCAGACGATTTATTATTCCTCCTTACAGATCCTTTAAAGGGCCTCCCGGAGCTAGTACGGATATTTGATAGCTTTAGTGATGCTTCCAACTTTAAGGTGAATGTGTCAAAATCAGAGATCTTAAATATAACACTAGATAGACAGCGTGTAGAGTTGCTCAAAAATAGCTCTCCATTTGCTTGGGCCAAGTCAACAATTAAATACCTGGGGGTCCATATCCCATCCAAACTAGCTCAGTTGTATGATACCAACTTTAAACCCTTATTAGAGGAAATAAAATCCACCTTGGCAGAGTATGATATACCTCTAATATCATGGATAGGGAGAAAAAATGTCATACAAACGTATGTAATCCCCAAAATAACCTATAAGTTACAGATGCTTCCAATTGCTCTACCGCAGGCCTTCTTCAAGGCTGTAAAAACTGCCTTCTCAGGGTACTTGTGGAAGCAGAAGAAACCGCGCTTAGCTCACTCGCTCCTAACCAAAACTAAGGATAGAGGTGGACTTGGACTGCCTGACGTCCAGACCATCTATAAGGCAATACAACTGGGGCGTTGGCTGACTATGGCTTTTCCTCAAGATTATAGTCCAAACAATATGGAGTTGTCAGACACTTTGAAGGGGAGTTCTCTCAGGAATCTATGGCTTCCTCCCAAACATGGCAGCCGAGTCAACAAATCAAAAATAGACCTGTTGAGGGGAGGGCCTTCACAAACCTGGCACTCACTTTCCCCACATTTAGCCCCTCTCACCTCCCCACTACTTCCGGCAAGCCTGATACCTGTGGCTGTGGGGAGAGACTCGCCGTCCTTTGAATCAATGTGGGAACATTTTAGTCATGTGCAGGTTGGGGAGTTTCTTACGGGCGGAGTGGTTCCTGACCTGAAGACCTTGAAAGGACACCTATCAAACTTCTCACTCACATTCCTGCATGTAGCCCACTTCAACAGGTGCTGCAGAGAATTTATTGGCAGCTTCTTCCCCTTACGGGATAAGACAGAGTTTGAGTTATCGATATCCAGACCTGAAGGGCGAGTGAAGAAATTATCAAAACTATTGCTTATATACAGAGAGGTAACAGACACGGGTTTCCCGGGATACTTAGCCTCGTGGGAAAAGGAATTAGGAGTCAAGTTCTCAGATACAGATAAAAAACATATACTTCAAAATTCACATGGTCACTCACGGTGTGTCCGGCTGCAAGAGACTCAATATAAGGTGATTTCAAGATGGTATAAAACCCCTGAATTCCTTTATACACATGGTTTGTCGCCCACAAACTTATGTTGGAGGTGTAAGACAGAGATTGGCTCGCTCACTCACATATGGTGGTCTTGCTCCGAGATTAAACCCTTTTGGAATGATGTGGAGCGAGTGATAAATGAATTCAGAGATAAATACTTAGCTTTAACACCTATCATAGCTCTGCTGGATGGTGTCTCGGAAAACTATAGACCTTCTGTCTCAAACTTGATAACTCATATGTTGATGGCAGCAAGGTCCTTGATCCCCCTGAGATGGCTAGATACCTCACCCCCCACGTTGGATCAATGGTTGGAGAAAATAGGTCAAATATGTAGATTTGAGGAGATGTGTAGCAGAGCATCCAGATCGCACCACAAATTTCTCTTAGTCTGGGCTCCATGGCTATCATCCCACCACGGTCTGAGAAATAAGTGATGTGCTCATTCCCCCCCCCCCCCTTACTTCCCTCTCCCCCTTACGTACTGTTTTTTTCTTTATCTCTTTTCTTTTCCTTTTTTTACTCTCCACTATAACTTTTCATTTTAATCTTAATCTTAGTTTACTTACCACACTAGGGAGCTCTTCAATACCAAATCTCACCATTATAGCATCTACACTGCACAATAACGACCCATAGAGTTTTTGGTCCCCACTGAATATGCTGTTACACATGTAAATTGTTACTCGCATTGATCAATATGGGTATCTGTTGACAGAGAGACAAGAGATTGTCCTTTTGCAAAAGTTATATTATGCAAATGCCTGACACTGATGTTTCTTTTTACGGGGAGTCTGCGAACTCCTTCATTGTACCTTTACAGGCCTCTTACTGGCTGATCAATTGTAAGATGTAACTGTTGTTTTCATTGTCAATAAAAACATAGTTGACAAAAAAAAAAAAAAAAGAAAGGGGAGACCCCAGCAGAAGAATTAACATGGTTATTCAAAGCAAATTCAGCCAACGGGAGGTATTTAACCCATAATTGCTGGTCATCAGCAACATACGACCTCAGGAATTGTTCCACAGACTGATTAAGGCGTTCAGTCTGCCCATTACTCTCAGGGTGGTAGGCGGAGGAAAAAGACAACGAAATCTGACATCTTTGACAGAAAGCCCTCCAAAATTTGGACACAAACTGCACACCCCTGTCAGATACAATATTTTCCGGGATACCATGTAACCGTACAATTTCTTTCACAAAAATAGACGCCAGGGTCTTGGCATTCGGGAGTTTAGACAGAGGAATGAAGTGAACCATCTTGCTAAACCTATCGACCACTACCCAAACAACAGTCTTACCCTCCGCCGGCGGCAGGTCAGTAATAAAGTCCATCGAGATATGGGACCAGGGTCTACTGGGAATGGGTAGAGGTCGTAGGTTACCAGCAGGGCGAGTCCTAGGTGTCTTAGACCTAGCACAAACCTCACAGGCTGACACATGGGACTTGACATCCCTAAATAGAGTGGGCCACCAATAAGATCTAGAAACCAGCTCTCTAGTGCCCTCAAAACCAGGATGTCCACAAAAGGCAGAATCATGACACTCACCCAACAGCTGGAGACAAAATTGTATGGGGACAAACAACTTATCTGTTGGTTGCCGGTGCCAGATGTTGTTCGGTCTTAATGAGAGCCGATATATCTTGGATTAAGGCTGCTACGAAGATATTTGCTGGTAGGATGGATTCAGGCGGTGCCTCTGTAGGCTGAAAAGCATGGAAGCTCCGAGATAATGCATCAGCCTTCATGTTTTTACTTCCAGGCCTGAAAGTAATGGAGAATTCAAAACGAGTAAAAAACTGTGCCCATCTAGCCTGATGAGGATTCAACCTCTTAGCAGATTCGAGAAACATAAGGTTCTTATGGTCAGTGACAACAGTTACACAATGCCTTGACCCCTCCAGAAAATGCCTCCACTCCTCAAATGCCCACTTAATGGCCAGCAACTCCCGATTCCCTATGTCGTAGTTTTTCTCGGTGGAAGAAAATTTTCTGGAAAAGAATGCACACGGTCTCAGGTTAGTTAGACTAGCAGGACCTTGTGAAAGGACTGCTCCTGCGCCGTCCTCAGACGCATCCACCTCCACAATAAAAGGTCTCTCCTGATCTGGCTGGATCAGAATAGGAGCGCTACTGAATGCCTTTTTTAGTGTTTCAAATGAAGTAATGGCATCAGCAGACCAGTTCTCCAAATCCGCCCCTTTCTTAGTAAGGTCGGTCAACGGTTTAGCAATTACTGGAAAATTCTTAATAAATTTACGGTAGTAATTGGCAAAACCTAAGAACCGTTGTAAGGCCTTTAAGGATGAAGGCCTTACCCATTCCTTAATATCTAGTACCATACCAGGATCCATCTTGAAGGCGTGAGGGGTCAGGACATGCCCTAGAAACAGTATCTCCTGTACACCAAAGACACATTTCTCTTTTTTAGCGGACAACTGATTCTCCCTCAACACCTCTAATACTTGTCTAACATGAGACACATGAGATTTGAAATCAGGAGAAAATATCTAAATGTCGTCAAAATAGACAATTACAAATTTAGTAATAGAGTAATGAGCGAGCACTCATACACTTGGCAACCAGATTGACATGTGCAGAAAATATTTATTAAATCCCCATAAAATACAAGTAATAAAATTTATAAGAACAATGTAGCAATAATATACAACATTACAGTCACATATATTATGGCAGATATGATCGACACTATATTCATATGACTCAATAGTGTCGATAAATTCAATAATATATATCACACCAAAAAACTTCAAGTATATGCTGTTATTTGTGAAGAGGGGGTATTATCTTCTAGCACTCTATCCCAATTTGGAAAACTGAATGTCACTGAAAATGTTGTAGGTGTATTCACTGGGAGCGCAACATGTTCATAAAGTGTCCACAGGAATCCTGATAATGTGAAAAGTCTCTTATAGCATATCCTTTTAAAGTCGATATGAGCTTTGAATTGAAGAAAACTTTAAATCGATATCTGGCTTACCGTCTAGCGTCTGCTGTCTCCCTATTGCTTCAATGGAGCTTTAAATATTTGCCGGCTTATTCAGTCGCTCCATACAGCAAGCTAGTTAAAATTTTGCGGGAGTTCCAAAGATCGCAGGAGTTGCCACTCAGTTCCGCAATTTCCTTTGGTGCAGCTTTCGACGATAAGAATAGTTAATCCTTTACTGTAGAAATTTTCTTCTGTATGGCCATACAGTATTATCGGAGGCTTTTCAATGCAGGTACATCACTTGTTTCACCATACGCGTTACGGGTAGATTCACTCTCCCTTCCTCAGTGGTGCACTGAGGAAGGGAGAGTGAATCTACCCGTAACGCGTATGGTGAAACAAGTGATGTACCTGCATTGAAAAGCCTCCGATAATACTGTATGGCCATACAGAAGAAAATGTCTACAGTAAAGGATTAACTATTCTTATCGTCGAAAGCTGCACCAAAGGAAATTGCGGAACAGAGTGGCAACTCCTGCGATCTTTGGAACTCCCGCGAAATTTAAACCAGCTTGCTGTATGGAGCGACTGAATAAGCCGGCAAATATTTAAAGCTCCATTGAAGCAATAGGGAGACAGCAGACGCTAGACGGTAAGCCAAATATCGATTTAAAGTTTTCTTCAATTCAAAGCTCATATCGACTTTAAAAGGATATGCTATAAGAGACTTTTCACATTATCAGGATTCCTGTGGACACTTTATGAACATGTTGCGCTCACAGTGAATACACCTACAACATTTTCAGTGACATTCAGTTTTCCAAATTGGGATAGAGTGCTAGAAGATAATACCCCCTCTTCCCAAATAACAGCATATACAGTACTTGAAGTTTTTTGGTGTGATATATATTATTGAATTTATCGACACTATTGAGTCATATGAATAAAGTGTCGATCATATCCACCATAATATATGTGACTGTAATGTTGTATATTATTGCTACATTGTTCTTATAAATTTTATTACTTGTATTTTATGGGGATTTAATAAATATTTTCTGCACATGTCAATCTGGTTGCCAAGTGTATGAGTGCTCGCTCATTACTCTATTACTACATTTGCCTTTTAAGAGAGGGTGATTCCCTCTATATGAGCTTGCAGCACCATACCTTATCTACTTGCTAGTGAGCCACCACAACCTACCACAATTACAAATTTACCTAAAAACTCTCTATGAATATCAGTCATAAAGTTTTGGAACACAGCGGGGTAATTGCTGAGTCCAAAAGGCATAACCTGATATTCAAAGTGTCCTGCCGGAGTATTGAACGCAGTCTTCTATTCGTCTCCCTCCTTGATTCGGATTAGATTATATGCCCCTTTCAGGTCAATCTTAGAAAACCAGGTTGCCCCCAGAACCTGGTTAAATAAATCCGGAATTAATGGGAGAGAGTATCTATTCTGGATAGTGATCTTATTCCGTTTCCGGTAATCGATACAAGGCCTAAGACCACCATCCTTCTTCTTAACGAAGAAAAACCCTGCTCCTATAGGAGAGACAGAAGGTCTAATGTGCCCCTTACCGAGGCTTTCCTTAATATAATCCTCCATGGCCTTGCGTTCAGGCTTAGAGAGATTATAAATACGCCCCTTAGGAAACCTGGCACCTTCTACTAACTCTATGGCGCAATCATAAGGTCTATGGGGTGGTAGAACCTCAGGGGTAGGTGATGAGAACACATCAGAATATTCCATAATGACCGTGGGTAATATATCAGATTCTACTGAGACCCCAGCTTGTACCACAGACAAGTACGAGTCACACTTAGGTCCCCATTTCACCAACTCCCCCCTGGACCAATCAATAGTGGGGTTGTGTAATCGGAGCCAAGGCAACCCTAGTACCACCTCGACCGGTAAGTTCTCCAGGACTAAGAGGGAACGTTTCTCAGAGTGGCACACCCCCACGGTTAAAGAAATCTCTGAGGTACATGACCTCACCATACCACCTACCAGGGGAGTGGCGTCAATAGCCATGATATGGACAGGTGTAGGAAGAGAAAAAATTGGAATACCCAGTCTAATGGCGTACTCAGAGTCAATAAAGCTGGCCGCTGAACCAGAGTCAATAAAGACTTTACCCGGCCATTTATTAACCCCCAGAGATATTGTTATAGGTACTAAAAGCTTACATTTCGTAATATCAGGGTGTACCTGGTCTTTAGGTTGCCTTGCCTTGGGAGACTTAACGGAGAGGGCCTTCTTAGGACACTGGTTGATCCAATGGTTAGGATCTCCGCAGTAAAAACACACTCCACATCTGCGGCCAGATTCCCTTGAGTCATGCCGACCTGCATGGGTTCTTCGGTAGAGACCTCAGCGTTGTTTCTGGGATAGACCTCAGGCTGAACCACCACCTGAGGAGAGAACTGTCGTTCCTGTCGTCTCTCTCTAACCCGTCGGTCAAGTCGGACTACAAGGGTCATCATCTCCTCTAGAGTCTCTGGAAGCTGATAACTCACTAGAAGATCCTTTAAGTTATCAGACAGACCTGACCTGAACTGACTCTTAAGTGCTGGTTCATTCCATCCTGAGGAAACACACCACCTTCTGAATTGGGTGCATTACTCCTCCGCAGGTAGATTGCCCTGAACCAGAACCTTTAGAGCAGTCTCGGCTACCAGTGTCCTGTCTGGTTCATCATACAGGGTACCCAGGGCCTGAAAAAAAACCTCCACTGATGTTAAACAACTGGCGTCAGCAGGTAAAGAAAATGCCCAGTCCTGGGGATCACCCTGTAGCCGGGAAATGACAATGCCCACACGTTGACTCTGAGGGCCAGAGGGTACGGGGCGCAAACGGAAAAAAGTTTACAATTTTCTTTAAAGGAAAGAAACTGTCACGGAAGGTGTACAGAAAACTAGAAGACACAAAATGAAGATCCGACTGACTGGATCCAAGACTAAGGAACCAAAGGGATAGCCCTGCAACAGACCTGGCTCTCTCCCTAACTGCTCAGCCTATGCAAAAATCTCAATGGTAGATGATCGCATATCCTCGTTCCTCGACTGTATAACACCTGAACACCCTATAATAGTGAGGGGACACGACCACCGGCTCCCTACACTTGATACGGAGGGAGTCAGGGTCACCTGGGATCCAGCAAACAGGAAAATACAAATGAATGAACAAAACTTATCTCTAGAAGACTCAGTAGTAGCATCTAACATGCACACACTCCAGGAAGTTGTATAAACCGCAAAGTGATGCAGTATGGGCAGGGATCCAAAGGGATGCAATCAGTGCAACTACATGACAGCTGAGAGAGGCTAACGAGATGAGAAAATGAAAGCAAAACAAAAGGAACCTCAAGGAGGAGGTTCTGAAGGACGTCTGTCAGAGCTTCTCAGATGTCTGGTGGTGACAGTACCCCTCCTTCTACGAGTGGACTCCGGACACTCAGAGCCCATCTTCTCAGGATGGGACCTATGGAAAGCCCTGATGAGACGAGTGGCCTTAATGTCCGTCACTGGGACCCACATCCTCTCCTCAGGACCATAACCCTCCCAATGAACCGCGGACAACACGAGAATCCACAATCCTAGAGATCTGAAATTCAAGATTACCATCA
Source organism: Bufo gargarizans (assembly GCF_014858855.1). Lineage (NCBI taxonomy): Eukaryota > Metazoa > Chordata > Amphibia > Anura > Bufonidae > Bufo > Bufo gargarizans. The sequence goes on along the minus strand of NC_058087.1, from coordinate 157,128,324 downwards.
ACCACAATCGGAGGAGAAGGCAAAGACGAGGGTACAAAGGGTTGGACATAAGGTTTTAATAAGGACTTATGAAAAACATTATGGATCTTCCAAGTCTGAGGAAGATCAAGACGATAGGCAACAGGATTGATGATGGACAAGATTTTGTAAGGCCCAATAAACTTAGGACCCAACTTCCAGGAGGGAACCTTCAATTTGATATTCTTAGTAGACAACCACACCAGATCACCAACATTCAGGTCCGGACCAGGCACACGTCTCTTATCCGCCACACGCTTATATCTCTCACTCATGCTCTTTAGATTATCCTGAATCTTTTGCCAAATAGATGACAAAGACGAGGAGAATCTGTCCTCATCAGGTAAACCAGAAGACCCCTCTCCAGAGAATGTCCCAAACTGCGGATGAAACCCATATGCACCAAAAAATGGTGACTTATTAGAGGACTCCTGACGACGGTTATTTAAAGCAAACTCAGCAAGGGACAAAAAAGAACACCAATCATCCTGATTCTCCGCCACAAAACAGTGCAGATATGTCTCCAGATTCTGATTGACGCGCTCTGTCTGGCCATTCGACTGCGGGTGGAAAGCAGAAGAGAATGACAACCGAACCCCCAAGCGAGAACAGAAAGCCTTCCAGAATCTGGAAACAAACTGCGTGCCCCTATCAGAGACTATGTCTGAAGGAGTACCATGCAATTTGAGCAATGTGATCAATAAATGCCTGCGCCAGCGTCTTAGCATTGGGCAAACCAGGAAAAGGGATGAAATGCACCTGTCACAACCAGACAGCTGAGAAGCTCTGACAGAGGCCTTTCAGAACCTCCCCCTTGAGTTCTGTGTTGTGGTATTCAACTCCTCCTCTCATTAGCATCTCTCAGCTGTTATGTGTTGGACTAATTGTTTCCCTTTAAATTCTTCCCCAGAATGCTTTTCTGGGCGGCTTATATTTCTTCCTGGAGTATGTGTGCTTGCCCATCTGGTTCTCCTCTCCTCCACAAAGTTAAGTGTTACACTGTTATCTGTTATTTTCTGTTTGCTGGATCCCAGGTGACCCTGACTCCCTCCGTGTCTGGTGTAGGGAGCCGGTGGTCGTGTCCCCTCACTATTGTAGGGTGCTCAGGGCTTTATAGTCAAGGTTCGTGGATATGCATACCTCCACCATTCGGATCTATGCATAGGCTGAGCAGCCAGGGAAAGTGCCAGGTCTTCTACAGGGGTCTCCCTTTCGTTCCTTAGCTTTTGGATCCAGCGAGACATTTATGCATGTTGTTTTGCCTTGTTACCTGTACACATTCCGTGACATTATAAGCCGCCAAAACCGTCTTAAGCATGGATCCGGTTTCACTTTTGGCTGAACGCTTCCAGGGTCTTTCATTGGAGGTAGCTGACCTCCGTAAGACTTTTTCTCAGCTTCAAGTGACCGGTTCAGCTTGCGTTCATGGAGCTTGTTCTGAGCCTAAGATCTCGCTCCCGGATACGTTCTCCGGGGGTAGTGAGAATTTTGTGCGTTTTAGAGAGGCTTGCAAACTCCATTTTCGCCTTCTTCCCCATTCTTCTGGTGATGAGGAACGGAGGGTGGGGATCATTATATCGCTGCTCAGGGGTAACGCTCAGTCCTGGGCCTTTTCGCTGCCGGAGGGGGCACGGCCCCTCCGTTCAGTGGATGAATTCTTTTTAGCCCTGGGTCAGATATATGATGATCCGGATCGTATTGCTCTGGCGGAGTCTAGACTACGTCTCCTATGCCAGGGTAAACAATCCGCAGAAATATACTGCTCAGAATTTCGGAGTTGGGCAGCTGATACTGGTTGGAATGATGCTGCACTCCGAAGTCAATTTTGCCATGGTCTTTCAGAGGGATTGAAAGATGCATTTGCCTTTCATGAAAGGCCTATTTCTTTGGACTCTGCTATGTCTCAGGCCGTTCGTATTGACAGGCGTCTTAGAGAGAGAGGAGAGATCTCTCCTTCCTGTCATACTCGGTCCCAGGACTGTGCAGCGGTCCCATTCTCTGCGCAGGGGTCTCAGTCGCTGTCAGCCCCTTCTGAGCAGGAGCCCATGCAGCTGGGGTTGATTGCTTCTGACAATAGAAGATTCAGCCCGCATGGGAGGGTTTGTTTTTGTTGTGGAGGTATTAATCATTTGGCAAATATTTGTCCCTCTAGGAGATTCAGGCAGTTCTCTGGGTATAATAAAGAAACAAAGAGGAAAAAATCTTTGAAAAATGTTCCGTCTGTTACTATTGGCAGGATTGAGGTGGAGATTGAAGATTTTCCGTTTGCTTGTAGTTCCCGTTTTGTCCTGCCGGCTAGGGTGGCGCTAGAGAGCAAGAACATTTTTTGTGAGATTTTTGTGGATAGTGGAGCAGCGGTCAATCTCATTGATAATCACTTTGCGATAACTCATGGTTTCCAGGTGTGCGCTTTGAGAAAGGATATTCCTGTATTTGCTATCGATTCCGCTCCACTTTCTCAGAAATCATTAAAGAGCATAGTTCACAATATCCGTTTAATTGTGAGTGATGCTCATGTTGAGGATGTGTCATGTTTCGTCCTTAGCGGTTTGCCCACCCCGCTGGTGTTGGGGCTGCCCTGGCTCACTAAGCATAACCCCACCATTGATTGGCAAGCGAAGCAAATAAATGGTTGGAGTGACTTTTGCAGAGAGAATTGCCTCATGACATCTGTTTCTGAGGTTGCTACTAAGACTATACCATCTTTTCTCTCTGAATTTTCGGATGTCTTCTCTGAGAGTGGAGTTCAGGATTTGCCCCCGCACAGGGAGTACGATTGCCCTATTAATCTCATCCCAGACGCCAAGCTGCCTAAATCTCGTTTATACAATCTTTCCCAACCTGAGAGGATCGCTATGCGTGCTTATATCTCTGAGAGTCTGAGAAAGGGACACATACGACCCTCGAAGTCACCTGTTGCCGCTGGTTTTTTCTTTGTTAAGAAAAAAGATGGTTCTTTAAGACCTTGTCTGGATTTCAGGGAGCTGAACAATATCACAATTCGTGACCCTTATCCGCTTCCTCTGATCCCGGACCTATTTAACCAGGTTGTTGGGGCTAAACTCTTTTCCAAATTAGATTTAAGAGGGGCATACAACCTGGTCAGGGTCAGAGAAGGGGACGAATGGAAGACGGCCTTCAATACCCCTGAGGGCCATTTTGAAAACTTGGTTATGCCTTTTGGTTTGATGAATGCCCCAGCCGTTTTCCAGCATTTCGTGAACAGCATTTTTTATCATTTGATGGGAAAATTTGTATTGGTGTATTTGGATGACATTTAGATTTTTTCTCCCGATTTCAAAACTCATAAGGAACATTTACGTCAGGTCTTGCTTATCCTGCGGGAGAATAAATTATATGCGAAACTGGAAAAATGTGTGTTTGCGGTTCCAGAAATTCAATTTCTGGGGTTTCTTCTCTCCGCTTCTGGTTTTCGCATGGACCCAGAGAAGGTCCGCGCTGTTCTTGAGTGGGAGCTTCCTGAGAATCAAAAGGCGCTGATGCGTTTTTTGGGCTTTGCCAATTATTACAGGAAGTTCATCTTGAATTATTCTTCTATTGTTAAACCACTCACTGATATGACCAGAAAGGGGGTAGATTTTTCTTCTTGGTCAGTAGAGGCGCGTAAGGCTTTTTCTGATATCAAGGAGAGTTTTGCTTCCGCTCCCATCTTGGTGCAACCTGATGTTTTGTTACCCTTCATAGTTGAGGTTGATGCTTCTGAGGTGGGTGTGGGGGCGGTCTTGTCTCAGGGTTCCTCTCCTGCCAATTGGCGACCGTGTGCCTTTTTCTCAAGAAAACTCTCCTCAGCAGAGAGAAATTACGATGTGGGAGATAGGGAATTGTTGGCCATCAAGTTGGCTTTTGAGGAATGGCGCCATTGGCTAGAGGGAGCCAGACACCCTATTACCGTATTTACTGACCATAAAAATCTGGCCTACTTGGAGTCAGCCAAGCGTCTGAACCCGAGACAGGCCAGATGGTCGTTGTTCTTTTCTAGGTTTAATTTTGTTGTCACGTTCCGCCCTGGAGTTAAGAATGTGAAGGCAGATGCCCTGTCACGTTGTTTTCCGGGAGGCGGGAATTTTTAAGACCCGGGTCCCATTTTGGCTGAAGGTGTGGTGGTCTCTGCTCTTTTTCCTGAATTGGAGGCAAAGGTGCAGGCAGCCCAGTCAGAGGCTCCTGATCTTTGTCCTCCTGGGAGGTTGTTTGTGCCTCTCGCTTTAAGACACAAGATTTTTAAAGAACACCACGATACTGTCCTTTCTGGGCACCCGGGGGTAAGAGCCACACTGGATCTCATCGCTCGGAGATTCTGGTGGCCTGCGCTTCGTAAGTCGGTTGAGGGTTTTGTGGCAGCCTGCGAGACTTGCGCTCGTGCCAAAGTCCCTCATTCACGGCCATCAGGTCCTCTCCTTCCCTTACCCATTCCTTCCCGTCCTTGGACACATCTGTCCATGGACTTTATCACGGACCTGCCTCGTTCCTCGGGGAAGACTGTGATTCTGGTGGTGGTGGACCGTTTTAGCAAAATGGTGCATTTCATCCCTTTTCCTGGTTTGCCCAATGCTAAGACGCTGGCGCAGGCATTTGTTGATCACATTGTCAAATTGCACGGTATTCCTTCAGACATAGTCTCTGATAGGGGCACGCAGTTTGTTTCCAGATTCTGGAAGGCTTTCTGTTCTCGCTTGGGGGTTCGGTTGTCATTCTCTTCTGCTTTCCACCCGCAGTCGAATGGCCAGACAGAGCGCGTCAATGAGAATCTGGAGACATATCTGCGCTGTTTTTTGGCGGAGAATCAAGAGGATTGGTGTTCTTTTTTGTCCCTTGCTGAGTTTGCTTTAAAAAGCCGTCGTCAGGAGTCCTCTGATAAGTCACCATTTTTTGGTGCATATGGGTTTCATCCACAGTTTGGGACTTTCTCGGGAGAGGGGTCTTCTGGTTTACCTGATGAGGACAGATTCTCCTCGTCTTTGTCATCTATTTGGCAAAAGATTCAAGATAATCTAAAGAGCATGAGTGAGAGATATAAGCGTGTGGCTGATAAGAGACGTGTGCTTGGTCCGGACCTGAATGTTGGTGATCTGGTGTGGTTGTCTACCAAGAATATCAAATTGAAGGTTCCCTCCTGGAAGTTGGGTCCTAGGTTTATTGGGCCTTACAAAATCCTGTCTGTCATCAATCCTGTTGCATACCGTCTTGATCTTCCTCAGACTTGGAAGATCCATAATGTTTTTCATAAGTCCTTATTGAAACCTTATGTTCAACCCATTGTACCCTCGCCTTTGCCTCCTCCTCCGATTATGGTTGATGGGAATCTTGAATTTCAGGTCTCTAGGATTGTGGATTCTCGTCTTGTCCGCGGTTCTCTTCAGTACCTTGTTCACTGGGAGGGGTATGGTCCTGAGGAGAGGATGTGGGTCTCAGTGACGGACATTAAAGCCTCTCGTCTCATCAAGGCTTTCCATAGGTCCCATCCTGAGAAGGTGGGTTCTGAGTGTCCGGAGTCCACTCGTAGAGGGAGGGGTACTGTCACAACCAGACAGCTGAGAAGCTCTGACAGAGGCCTTTCAGAACCTCCCCCTTGAGTTCTGTGTTGTGGTATTCAGCTCCTCCTCTCATTAGCATCTTCAGCTGTTATGTGTTGGACTAATTGTTTCCCTTTAAATTCTTCCCCAGAATGCTTTTCTGGGCGGCTTATATTTCTTCCTGGAGTATGTGTGCTTGCCCATCTGGTTCTCCTCTCCTCCACAAAGTTAAGTGTTACACTGTTATCTGTTATTTTCTGTTTGCTGGATCCCAGGTGACCCTGACTCCCTCCGTGTCTGGTGTAGGGAGCCGGTGGTCGTGTCCCCTCACTATTGTAGGGTGCTCAGGGCTTTATAGTCAAGGTTCGTGGATATGCATACCTCCACCATTCGGATCTATGCATAGGCTGAGCAGCCAGGGAAAGTGCCAGGTCTTCTACAGGGGTCTCCCTTTCGTTCCTTAGCTTTTGGATCCAGCGAGACATTTATGCATGTTGTTTTGCCTTGTTACCTGTACACATTCCGTGACAGCACCATTTTGCTAAAACGGTCCACCACCACCAGAATCACAGTCTTCCCCGAGGAACGAGGCAGGTCCGTAATGAAGTCCATGGACAGATGTGTCCAAGGATGGGAAGGAATGGGTAAGGAAAGGAAAGGACCTGATAGCCGTGAATGAGGGACTTTGGCACGAGCGCAGGTCTCGCAGGCTGCCACAAAACCCTCAACCGACTTACGAAGCGCCGGCCACCAGAATCTCCGAGCGATGAGATCCACTGTGGCTCTTGCCCCCGGGTGCCCAGCAAGGACAGTATCGTGGTGCTCCTTAAAAATCTTGTGTCTTAAAGCGAGAGGCACAAACAACCTCTCAGGAGGAAAAAGATCAGGAGCCTCTGACTGGGCTACCTGAACCTCTGCCTTCAATTCAGGATAAAGAGCAGAGACCACCACACCTTCAGCCAAAATGGGACCCGGGTCTTAAAAATTCCCACCTCCCGGAAAACAACGTGACAGGGCATCCGCCTTCACATTCTTAACCCTAGGGCGGAACGTGACAACAAAATTAAACCTTGAAAAGAACAAAGACCATCTAGCCTGTCTTTGGTTCAGACGCTCGACTGACTCCAAGTAGGCCAGATTCTTATGGTCAGTAAACACGGTAATAGGGTGTCTGGCTCCCTCTAGCCAATGGCGCCATTCCTCAAAAGCTAACTTGATGGCCAACAACTCCCTATCTCCCACATCGTAATTTCTCTCTGCGGAGGAGAGTTTCTTCGAGAAAAAGGCACACGGTCGCAATTTGGCAGGAGAGGGACCCTGAGACAAGACCGCACCCACACCCACCTCAGAAGCATCAACCTCAACTATGAAGGGTAGAGAAATATCAGGTTGTACCAAGATGGGAGCGTAAGCAAAACGCTCCTTGATATTAGAAAAGGCCTTACATCAGGATGTCTTCAGCTCCGGAACGGAACGTTTTTTGGCCGGAGAAAATACCGCAGCATGCTGCGCTTTTTGCTCCGGCCAAAAATCCTGAAGACTTGCCGCAAGGCCGGATCCGGAATTAATGCCCATTGAAAGGCATTGATCCGGATCCGGCCTTAAGCTAAACGTCGTTTCGGCGCATTGCCGGATCCGACGTTTAGCTTTTTCTGAATGGTTACCATGGCTGCCAAGACGCTAAAGTCCTGGCAGCCATGGTAAAGTGTATTGGGGAGCGGGGGAGCAGCATACTTACCGTCCGTGCGGCTCCCGGGGTGCTCCAGAGTGACGTCAGGGCGCCCCACGCGCATGGATGATGTGATCGCATGGCACGTCATCCATGCGCATGGGGCGCCCTGACATCATTCTGGAGCGCCCCGGGAGCCGCACGGACTGTAAGTATACCGCTCCCCCGCTTCCCGCTCCTACTATGGCAACCAGGACTTTAATAGCGTCCTGGATGCCATAGTAACACTGAACGAATTTTGAAGACAGATCCATCTTCAAATGCTTTCAGTACACTTGCGTTTTTCTGGATCCGGCGTCTAATTCTGGCAAGTGGAGTACACGCCGGATCCGGAGAACGCAAGTGTGAAAGAGGCCTTAGCGTACAATTTATTCTCCCGCAGGATGAGCAAGACCTGACGTAAGTGTTCCTTATGGGTTTTGAATTCAGGAGAAAAAAATCAAAATGTCATCTAGATACACTAATACAAATTTCCCCATTAAATGATCAAAAATGCTGTTCACAAAATTCTGAAAGGCGGCTAGAGCATTCATCAAACCAAAAAGCATAACCAAATTCTCAAAATGGCCCTCAGGGGTATTGAAGGCCGTCTTCCATTTGTCTCCTTCTCTGACCCTGACCAGGTTGTATGCCCCTCTTAGATCCAACTTGGAAAAAACTTTAGCCCCAACAATCTGGTTAAACAGGTCCGGGATCAGAGGAAGCGGATAAGGGTCACGAATTGTGATACTGTTCAGCTCCCTGAAATCCAGACATGGTCTTAAAGAACCATCTTTTTTCTTAACAAAGAAAAAAACAGCGGCAACAGGTGACTTTGAGGGTCGTATGTGTCCCTTTCTCAGACTCTCAGAGATATAAGCACGCATAGCGACCCTTTCAGGTTGGGAGAGATTGTATAAACGAGATTTAGGCAGCTTGGCGCCTGGGGTGAGATTAATAGGGCAATCGTACTCCCTGTGAGGGGGCAAGTCCTGAACACCACTCTCAGAAAACACATCCAAAAATTCTGAAAGAAAAGATGGTACAGTCTTAGTAGAAACCTCAGAAACAGATGTCGTGAGGCAATTCTCTCTGCAAAAGTCACTCCAACCATTTATTTGCCTCGCTTGCCAATCAATGGTGGGGTTATGTTTAGTGAGCCAGGGTAGCCCCAACACTAGAGGAGTAGGCAACCCGCTTAGGACGAAACATGACACATCCTAAACATAAGTATCACTCACAATCAAACGGATATTGTGAACTATGCCCTTTAACGATTTCTGAGAAAGTGGAACGGAATCAATAGCAAAAACAGGTTGTCACGAGGGTGTCAAGAGCCACGTCTGACTCCGTTATACCCGGGGTCAGGAAGTCGCAGCGGGTGGCTGCGCGCTCTATGTCTAAAGATTACGTTGTTTCTTAGTGATTGTTTTCTGTGTTTGCCTTGCAATCCTTTTTGTCTCACTCAGGGATCCGTAGCTTCTCCTCCTCAGCTGTTTCTTGTCTGCCACTCCCAACCTCCTTATATTCTCCTCTCACACTTCTCTAGTTGCCAGTTATAGAGCTTCCTGCCTGGACATCTGTACTGACCCACTGGAGCTGTGAATCCTGGTTGTTGTTCCAGAGTGCTACCCTCCGGATCCCTGTTGGGCTTTTTGTTGTCTCCTGTTGTCGCCCACCTGGGATTATATGTTTAGTCTGTATTGTCTGTCCTCCCCTTGGTGTTTTCCTTTAGAGCTAGTGGTGCGGACTAGTGTTCCCACCGCCCTGTTCACTATCTAGGGCTCATCTTAGGGAAAGCCAGGGTTTTAGGCACGTGATCGGCGTACGGGTGAGGAACCCGTCTAGGGACGTCAGGGCAGCCAGGTGCCAGCCGCAAGGTGAGTCAGGGGTCACCACCTTCCCTCTCACTTGGGCAGGGCCTTCCTCTTTCCCTCCCTCTGTGTCACGTATGTGATAGTCACGCCGATCGTGATATTATAACTGGCCCTTATTTTTTGGTAGAAAAAAATAAAATAAAAAAATAAAATAATTTTTTTTTTTCTCTCTACTTAGAATCCAATATGGATCCTATTGCTGCTTTGGCAAAACAGCTTCAAGGCCTGTCTTTGGAGGTGGCAGGATTGAAGGCGTCTGTCCTCCAACAACAGCAGCAAATGCAGCAGACCGCAAGCCCAGCGGTTGCTATGGGTAACCAGGTTGTTACAGAACCCAAGGTTGTCCTTCCTGACAGATTTTCTGGGGGAAGGGACAAATTTGTGACGTGCCGTGAGGCCTGCAAATTATATTTTAAGCTACGCCCTTACTCCTCAGGTAATGAAGAACAGCGGGTGGGGATTGTTATTTCCCTGCTTCAGGGGGACCCGCAATCCTGGGCGTTCTCGTTACCCCCTGGTTCCCAGGCTCTCCGGTCAGTGGAGGGATTTTTTGGGGCTTTGGGTCTCATACATGATGACCCTGACAGAGTCGCCCTGGCTGAGTCGAAGTTACGGAGACTCCTACAGGGAGATCGGCCAGCAGAGGAATATTGCTCAGAGTTCCGTAGGTGGGCTACGGATACTCAGTGGAACGACCCGGCTCTCAGGAGTCAGTTCTGCTCTGGGTTATCTGAAAGGGTTAAGGATGCGCTGGCGCTGTATGAGACCCCCCTTTCCCTTGATGCTGTTATGTCCCTCTCTATCAGAATAGATAGACGTCTTAGGGAGAGATCGAAAATTCCTGAGCAATCGGTAACCTCTCCCAAGCAGCAGTTAGTCTGTACTGACTTCGATGAGCCTATGCAGCTAGGAGGAACTTCTCGTCAGGTCCGTCCTCCTGAGGTTCGCCGTAGGTGGGGGGCTTGTTTTTCTTTTGGGGGGAGGGGTCATTTCATTAATGTCTGTCCCTCCTTTCTCAAAAACAAAAGACCGTCGGAAAACTACTAACCCCAGGCTTTGCGGAGGATGTCAGCCGGGGGGTATACGTTTCCTCCATACGAACATCTCAATTTGTGTTGCCAGCAGTTATTGTTTTTGCTGTTAAGACGGAGTCTATTTCTTTTTTTCTAGACAGTGGAGCAGGGGTAAATTTGATAGATGCCCATTTTGCCCGCACTATGGGTTTGTCTCTCTGTACGCTGCAGAGACCTATTCCCATATTCGCTATTGATTCTGCTCCTCTGTCTCAGAGAAACCTCACTCACATTGTCCATAACTTACACCTTCGGGTAGGGGACCACCATAATGAGTGTCTTTCATGTTACGTTCTGGAGGGCCTTCCCTCTCCTGTGGTATTGGGTCTTCCCTGGTTGGTAGCGCACAATCCAGTGGTGGATTGGCAGGCCAGGGAGATATTGGAGTGGAGTGAGCATTGCAGAGAGAATTGCTTAAATAACAATTGCTTAATCGCCTCCATAGCTTCCCTACCTACATTTTTTTCGGACTTTGAGGACGTTTTTTCTGAAAAGGGTTGTCAGAAGCTACCACCTCATCGTCCTTATGATTGCCCGGTTAACCTGATTCCCGGTGCAAAATTACCCAAGTCCAGGTTGTATAATCTTTCGGGTCCCGAGAGACAAGCCATGAAAGATTATATCTCCGAGAGTCTGGCTTAGGGACACATCAGACCCTCTTCTTCACCCGTGGCTGCAGGGTTTTTCTTTGTTAAAAAGAAAGATGGGGGCCTGCGTCCTTGCCTAGATTTCCGTGAGCTAAAACGGATAACCATCCGAGACCCATACCCTCTTCCTCTCATTCCTGACCTTTTTAATCAGATTGCGGGTGCTAGGTGGCTCTCCAAACTTGATCTTAGGGGGGCCTACAATCTGATTCGTATCAAGGAAGGGGATGAGTGGAAGACAGCTTTTAACACCCCTGAGGGGCATTATGAAAATTTTGTCATGCCTTTCGGTCTGACCAATGCCCCTGCTGTCTTCCAACATTTCGTTAATGATATTTTTAGTCATCTCATCGGCAGGTTTGTAGTCATATACCTAGATGATATCTTAATTTATTCGGCTGATCTGAAAACACATGAAGTACATGTTAGGCAAGTACTGCAGGTCCTACGGACGAATAAATTATATGCGAAAATTGAAAAATGTGTCTTCGCCGTTCAGGAAATACAGTTCCTGGGATATCTATTATCTGCTTCAGGTTTCCGTATGGATCCTAGGAAGGTCCAGGCAATTTTAGATTGGGATATTCCTGAGAACCTTAAAGCTCTACAACGGTTTTTTGGTTTCGCAAATTTCTATAGAAAATTCATTAAAAATTATTCAGTGATCGTTAAACCCCTTACTGACATGACTAGGAAGGGGACTGATTTTTCTAAATGGTCTGACGCCGCTAAAATGGCATTTTCCTCTCTAAAAGAGAGATTTACCTCGGCACCTGTTCTAATTCAACCTGATGTCTCCCAGCCTTTTATTGTTGAAGTAGATGCGTCAGGTAGGTGGGAGTGGGGGCTGTATTGTCTCAGGGTCCGTCTCCTGGCAAATGGCGTCCTTGCGCTTTCTTTTCCAAAAAGTTATCTACAGCAGAAAAGAACTATGATATTGGAAATAGGGAACTGTTGGCGATTAAACTGGCGTTTGAAGAGTGGCGTCACTTCTTAGAGGGAGCAATCCACCCCGTCACAGTGATTACGGATCACAAAAACCTTCTGTACCTAGAATCGGCTAAGCGTCTCACCCCTAGACAAGCTAGGTGGTCGCTATTCTTTACCAGATTTAACTTTGTAATCACCTATCGTTCTGGGGCAAAAAATACCAAGGCAGACGCATTATCTCGTAGTTTCCCTGGAGGGGGTAATGTTAGTGATCCGGTACCTATTTTACAAAGAGGAGTGGTTGTCTCTGCTGTACACTCTGTTCTAGAGGGAAAGGTGTTAGAGGCCCAGGGGGACGCCCCGGCCTCCTGCCCCTCAGAGAAATTGTTTGTACCGTTAAACCTGTGTCTTGAACTATTAAAGGAACATCATAATTCGGCACTTGCTGGGCACCCGGGTAGTAAAGCAACCTTGGAGCTATTGTCTCGTCGTTTTTGGTGGCCAAGGTTGCGTCAGGATGTAATGGATTTCGTGTCTACTTGTTCTACTTGTGCACGCGCGAAAGTCTCTCATACACGTCCAGCAGGGTCTTTATTGCCACTTTTCATCCCCAATAGGCCATGGACACATCTATCAATGGATTTCATCACTGACTTACCTTTGTCGGCGGGTAAAACAGTTATCTTGGTAGTAGTAGACAGGTTTAGCAAGATGGTACACTTTATTGCGCTACCCGCACTTCCTAATGCTAAGACTCTTGCTCAGGTGTTTATCAGTGAAATCGTGAAGCTTCACGTGGTCCTATCCGATGTGGTTTCGGATCGGGGAACCCAGTTTATTTCTAAGTTTTGGAAAGCTTTTTGTTCCCGTTTGGGGGTACACTTGTCCTTTTCCTCAGCTTTCCATCCTCAGTCGAATGGACAGACTGAGCGTACCAACCAAAACCTAGAAACATATTTAAGGTGTTTTGTGTCTGAAAACCAAGAGGTGTGGTCATCATATTTACCGTTAGCCGAGTTTGCCATAAATAATCGCTGTCAGGAATCCACTGGCAAGTCACCATTTCTTGGTGCATACGGTTTTCATTCCCAATTTTGTACTTTCAAAGAGGGGGGGTCTTCTGGGGTTCCCGAAGAGGAACGGTTTTCTTCATCTCTTTCATCGGTATGTGTCATGGAACCATGAACCAGACGTACAACAAGAGATACGTGGAAATAAGAAGGCTTTATTGAACATAAAGCTGTAAGGCAAAAGTCCAAGCGGATGGCTAAACCGAAGCAGGGTCTTGCGAAGCCAGAAGTCGGGAACCAGAAGGGTAGTCAGACGAAGCCAGGATCAGGAACCAGCAGGGTAGTCAGACGAAGCCAGGATCAGGAACCAGCAGGGTAGTCAGACGAAGCCAGGATCAGGAACCAGCAGGGTAGTCAGACGAAGCCAGGATCAGGAACCAGAAGCAGCAGCAGTCTTAGAAGCATGTGAACACAGGAGGACCAAGCAGGGAACTGAAGCCACAGACCTCCTATATATATGAGCTAGGCATCCAGCTCCTCCCAGTGGGAAGGAGAAGCCGCAGGGTGGGAGGCTACAAGAAACCCAGAAACCAAGATGGCCGCCAGCACATGTCAAACGAAGGAGGACAGCAAGAAGGTAAGACCATGACAGTACCTCCCCCTCAAGGGCCCCTCCTCCGCGGAGTAAAGAACGGTTTCTGAGGGAAGCGTGCGTGGAAGGCTCGGAGCAAGGCAGGAGCATGGACATCTGCGGAGGGAACCCAGGAACGCTCCTCTGGACCATAACCACGCCAATGGACCAAAAACTGCACCCGACCGCGGACCAGGCGTGAGTCCAGGATATTGCTCACCTCATACTCCTCACGATTACCCACTTGGACCGGACGAGGCCGAGGAACCGAGGAAGTGAAACGATTACACACCAGTGGCTTCAACAGGGAGACATGAAACACGTTGGAGATCCGCATGCCAGGAGGAAGCGCGAGGGCATAGGCTACCGGGTTTACCCTGCGAAGCACTCGGAAGGGACCAACAAAGCGAGGCGCCAGCTTGGGAGTGGGCACTCGAAGGTTGAGGTTGCGGGTGGACAACCATACACGGTCTCCGACCTGGTAGGAAGGAGCGGGCGCTCGTCTGCGATCAGCCTGGAGTCTCTGGCGCTGCGCAGAGACCTCAAGGGACCTCTGGATCTGGACCCAAGAAGCACGTAGGACGGAAAGGTGATCCTCCACAGCCGGAATATCCTGGGGAGAGAATACCTCCGGTAACACGGCAGGTTGAAACCCATAATTGGCCATGAAGGGAGACGTCCCAGAGGAAGAGTTCACCGCCGTGTTCCTGGCAAACTCAGCCCAAGGCAGGAGGTCAACCCAATTGTCTTGGTGATCGGAGACATAGCAACGAAGGAATTGCTCCAAGGCCTGATTGGATCGTTCTGCGGCCCCATTGGACTGAGGGTGGTAGGCCGAGGAGAAGGAGAGATGAATCCCCAACTGGGAGCAAAAGGCGCGCCAGAACCTGGACACAAACTGACTCCCCCGATCCGACACAATCTCCTTGGGCAAACCGTGCAACCGGAAGACCTCCCTGGCAAAAATCGAGGCCAACTCTTGTGCAGAGGGTAACTTCTTGAGAGGAACACAGTGGCACATTTTGGAAAACCGATCCACAATCATGAGAATGACCGTATGGCCTCGGGATGCAGGGAGGTCCACAATGAAATCCATCCCCAGGTGTGACCAAGGACGCTCCCCGGTGGCTATGGGTTGCAAAAGGCCCAACGGAAGGTGCCGAGGGGACTTACTCTGGGCACAAACGGAGCATGCCGCTACATATGCGGCGATGTCGGAACGTAGAGAAGGCCACCAGAACAGACGTGAAACAGCCCAGGACAGCTGATTCTTTCCAGGATGCCCCGCGGCCTTGGAGTTATGGTAGGTTCGCAACAACCGAGTGCGCAACTCCTCAGGCACAAAACATCTGCCGTTGGGTCTCCCAGAGGGAGCACCAGATTGAGCCGCCAAAATCTGCTCACCCAGGGGAGAGGTCAGGCTGGTGCGAATAGCGGCCAGGATCTGATTCGGATATATGACCGAAGTCGGAATCGACTCCTCCCCGGACAGCTCGGAGTACTGCCGTGATAAGGCATCCGCTCTGATGTTCTTGGAACCGGGTAGGTAGGAGACCACGTAATTAAAACGTGACAAGAACAGAGCCCATCTGGCCTGACGTGGTGTCAATCTCTTGGCCTCAGAGAGGTAGGTCAGATTCTTGTGGTCCGTCAGGATGAGAACCGGAACCACCGAGCCCTCGAGCAAGTGCCTCCATTCTTTAAGGGCCTGCACGATGGCCAATAACTCCCTGTCACCAATCTGATAGTTGCACTCCGCGGAAGACAGTTTCCGGGAGTAAAACCCACAAGGAAGCAGAGGACCCTCTGGTGTTCTACGCTGAGACAGGAGGGCGCCTACTCCCGTCTCAGACGCGTCCACCTCGAGGACAAAAGGCAACCCAGGGTTGGGATGCGACAGAATCGGAGCCGACACAAAGGCGGACTTTAAAGCCTCAAAAGCTCGGATGGCCTCGAGCGGCCAGACCTGGGGATTACTGCCCTTCCTGGTCAGATCCGTGAGAGGCTTGGCTAGCATGGAAAAGTCCCTGATGAACTTCCGATAATAATTGGCGAAGCCCAAAAAGCGCTGCAGGGCCCGGAGCCCACTGGGCTGGGGCCACTGTAAGACAGCCGAAACCTTCTCAGGATCCATGGAGAACCCCTCAGCGGAAATGATGTAACCTAAGAAGGTTACCTGGGATCGGTGAAATTCGCATTTCTCAAGCTTACCGAACAGCTTGTTCTCTCGTAAGCGTTGCAACACTCGTCTGACATCCAGAATGTGGGCCTCCATGGATTCAGAATATACCAAGATGTCATCCAAATAGACCACCACACACTGCTGCAACAGGTCACGGAAAACATCGTTGATGAATTCCTGGAAGACTGCGGGCGCATTGCACAACCCAAAGGGCATAACCAAGGATTCATAATGACCGGTCCTGGTGTTAAACGCGGTCTTCCACTCATCGCCCGCCTTGATCCTTACCAGGTTATATGCCGCCCTCAGGTCGAGTTTGGTAAAGACCGTGGCCCCTTTGAGGCGATCGAACAGCTCGGAAATCAAGGGTATCGGGTAAGCGTTCTTGATCGTGATGCGATTGAGACCCCTGTAGTCGATGCAAGGCCTCAACTCACCGCCCCTCTTTTTCACAAAGAAAAATCCAGCCCCTGCCGGGGACGAGGATTTGCGAATGTGTCCGCGTGAAAGCGCCTCCCTCACGTACTCCTCCATGGCCTCATTCTCCGCTACTGACAGTGGATAGACTTTGCCACGAGGAGGAACGGCACCAGATTGTAACTCTATGGCACAATCGTATGGGCGGTGCGGAGGTAGGGCAACCGCACGCACCTTATCGAATACTTCCCAGTACTCCTCGTATTCGGGAGGCAACAGAGAGTCCGAGGAAGTACACAGCAACTTGACAGGCCCATGGATGCAACTAGCCCCACACTGCGGTGACCACGAGAGGATCTTGGCCGATCTCCAATCGAAATTCGGATTGTGTTTCTGGAGCCAGGGGTACCCCAAGACCACCGAGTAGTGTGGAGACGAAATAACCTGGAGACAGACCGACTCTCTGTGAACGACACCAATGGCCATGCCCACTGGAAGGGTCTCCTGAGTCACTTGTGGCGGCAGAAGGGGTCTGCCGTCTATCGCCTCAAGAGCCAGTGGGGAACCTCGAGGCTGCAGAGGAATGGAATTGGCGGCAGCGAACACACTATCAATGAACAAACCACCAGCACCAGAGTCCACCAACGCCTGGGTCGTCACCGAGCCCCCGACCCAGGAGAGGACAACAGTGATCAGTGGTTTGTCAACACGGGAAACCGGGGACGAGGAGACTCCACCCAAGATCTGCCCCCGACAGGATCTCAGGTGCGAGCGTTTCCCGGACGGTTCGGGCATGCCAACCGAAAATGCCCACCGAGACCACAGTACATGCATCGGCCCTCGCGTCTCCGGAGTACCCTCTCCCCCTCGGACAGGCGAGCAAACCCCAGCTGCATGGGTTCACCCCCAGACAAGTCATCCCCAGGAGGCGTGGGAGGAGAGGGAGGCACGGGTGGGACAGCAAACGTAGGCGCCAATCTGTTAGAAGGCCTCCGCAGGCTCTCCTTAAAGGAAGGTCTCTCCCTGAGTCTGGTGTCAATCAAAATCAGGAAAGAAATAAGGGACTCGAGCTCCACTGGTAGGTCCTTAGCTGCAACCTCATCCTTCAAGGCATCCGAGAGACCATGAGAGAAAGCAGCGACCAGAGCCTCATTATTCCAGCCCACCTCTGCTGCCAGGGTACGAAACTCAATGGCGTATTCAGCTACGGATCGTGAACCCTGTCTGATGGACATAAGGAGCTTCGCAGCAGAGGCAGCACGAGCCGGCACATCGAATACCTTCCGAAGAGAAGCAACAAAACCGGAAAACTCGGCAACCACCGGATTGTTGTTCTCCCATAAAGGGCTGGCCCAGGCCAAGGCCTTGTCAGAGAGCAGCGAGATCAAGAAGCCCACCTTTGATCTCTCAGTAGGAAAGGCATGTGGCAGCAACTCGAAATAAATGCCCACCTGGTTAAGGAAACCTCGGCACTGAGTTGGCTCTCCCCCAAAGCGCTGTGGAAGGGGGGCAGAACCGGTCATACCCCGAAACACCGCAGGCGCAGCAACCGGTGTCGGGGTAGACTCTGGCGCAACAACCGGAGCGGCAGTAGGAGCGGGCCCAGGAGCGACAACCGACCCATCGGCAACGGAAGCTAAATGAGCCGTGCGTTCAAGCAGGGTTTGCAACGCCACAGCGAACCGACCCAACAGGTGATCCTGCTGATCAAGTCTGGCAACCAGCGTAGGTAGCGAGGATGGCCCTGTACCGTCAGAATTCATGGCTTGGTCCTAATGTCATGGAACCATGAACCAGACGTACAACAAGAGATACGTGGAAATAAGAAGGCTTTATTGAAAATAAAGCTGTAAGGCAAAAGTCCAAGCGGATGGCTAAACCGAAGCAGGGTCTTGCGAAGCCAGAAGTCGGGAACCAGAAGGGTAGTCAGACGAAGCCAGGATCAGGAACCAGCAGGGTAGTCAGACGAAGCCAGGATCAGGAACCAGCAGGGTAGTCAGACGAAGCCAGGATCAGGAACCAGAAGGGTAGTCAGACGAAGCCAGGATCAGGAACCAGAAGCAGCAGCAGTCTTAGAAGCATGTGAACACAGGAGGACCAAGCAGGGAACTGAAGCCACAGACCTCCTATATATATGAGCTAGGCATCCAGCTCCTCCCAGTGGGAAGGAGAAGCCACAGGGTGGGAGGCTACAAGAAACCCAGAAACCAAGATGGCCGCCAGCACATGTCAAACGAAGGAGGACAGCAAGAAGGTAAGACCATGACCGTATGGCAGAAGGTGCAAGCTAACTTGAAAAATATGAGTGGTAAATATAAATGCATGGCCGATAAGAAACGGTCGCCAGGTCCGGACCTAGGAGTGAATGACTATGTGTGGTTGTCTACTAGGAATATTAAGTTGAAGGTTCCCTCTTGGAAACTGGGTCCTAGGTTCATTGGTCCTTATAAATAGTAGCCGCCATTAACCCTGTGGCTTTTCGCCTGGAGCTACCTCAGACTTTTAAGATCCATAACGTCTTCCATAAGTCGTTACTCAAGAAGTATGTTCCACCTCTAGAACCATCACCGCTGCCACCTCCTCCTGTTATTGTGGATGGTAATCTGGAGTTTCAAATATCCAGAATTGTTGATTCTCGTCGGGTCCGCCGCTCTCTTCAGTATCTGGTGCATTGGAGGGGTTACGGTCCCGAGGAAAGAATGTGGGTTCCAGCGTCAGAGGTAAACGCCAACAGGTTAATTCAGGCTTTCCATGCCTCTCATCCTGAGAGACCTGGTCCTGAGTGTCCGGAGGCCCCTCGTGAAAGGGGGGGTACTGTCACGAGGGTGTCAAGAGCCACGTCTGACTCCGTTATACCCGGGGTCAGGAAGTCGCAGCGGGTGGCTGCGCGCTCTATGTCTAAAGATCACGTTGTTTCTTAGTGATTGTTTTCTGTGTTTGCCTTGCAATCCTTTTTGTCTCACTCAGGGATCTGTAGCTTCTCCTCCTCAGCTGTTTCTTGTCTGCCACTCCCAACCTCCTTATATTCTCCTCTCACACTTCTCTAGTTGCCAGTTATAGAGCTTCCTGCCTGGACATCTATACTGACCCACTGGAGCTGTGAATCCTGGTTGTTGTTCCAGAGTGCTACCCTCCGGATCCCTGTTGGGCTTTTTGTTGTCTCCTGTTGTCGCCCACCTGGGATTATATGTTTAGTCTGTATTGTCTGTCCTCCCCTTGGTGTTTTCCTTTAGAGCTAGTGGTGCGGACTAGTGTTCCCACCGCCCTGTTCACTATCTAGGGCTCATCTTAGGGAAAGCCAGGGTTTTAGGCACGTGATCGGCGTACGGGTGAGGAACCCGTCTAGGGACGTCAGGGCAGCCAGGTACCAGCCGCAAGGTGAGTCAGGGGTCACCACCTTCCCTCTCACTTGGGCAGGGCCTTCCTCTTTCCCTCCCTCTGTGTCACGTATGTGATAGTCACGCCGATCGTGATACAGGTATATCCTTTCCCAAAGTGCATACCTGGAAACCATGAGTTATAGCAAATTGACTATCAATGAGATTGACAGCTGCTCCACTATCTACAAAAATCTCACAAAAAATGTTCTTGCTCTCTAGCGCCACCCTGGCAGGTAGGACAAAACGGGAACTGCAAGCAAACGGAAAGCCTTCAATTTCCGCATCAACCTTGCCAATAGTAACAGATGAAACGTTTTTAGAGGATTTTTTTCTTTTTGCTTCTTTATTACTCTCAAAAAACTGCCTGAATCTCCTAGAGGAACAAACATTTGCCAAATGATTTATACCTCCACAACAGAAACAAACCTTCCTATGAGAGCTGAGTCCTCTATTGTCAGAGGCAAGCAAACCCAGCTGCATGGGCCCCTGCTCAGAAGGGATTGAGAGCGACTGAGACCCCTGTGCACTGAATGAGACCGCCACACTGTCCTTGGACTGAGTATGACAGGAATGAGTGATCTCTCCTCCCTCTCTAAGACGCCTGTCAATACGAACGGCCCGAGACATGGCAGAGTCCAAGGAGGTAGGTCTCTCATGAAAGGCAAATGCATCTTTCAATCCCTCTGAAAGACCATGGCAAAATTGACTTCGGAGTGCAGCATCATTCCAACCAGTATCAGCTGCCCATCTCCGAAATTCTGAGCAGTATATCTCTGCGGATTGTTTACCCTGACATAAGTCTAGACTCAGCCAGAGCAATACAATCCGGATCATCATATATCTGACCCAGGGCTAAAAAGAATTAATCCACTGAACAGAGGGGCCGTGCCCCCACCGGCAGCGATAAGGCCCAAGACTGAGCGTTATCCCTGAGCAGCGAGATGATGATCCCCACCCTCCGCTCCTCATTACCAGAGGAATGGGGAAGTAGGCGAAAATTGAGTTTGCAAGCCTCTCTAAAACGAACAAAATTCTCACTACCCCGGAGAACATATCCGGAAGCGAGATTTTAGGCTCAGAACAAATTCCATGAATGCAAGCAGAAACGGTCACCTCAAACTGAGAGACAGTTTTCCGGGGATCTTCTACCTCCAGTGAAAGACCCGGCATGCGGTCAATCAAGGTTGTAACCGGATTCATGCTTAAGACGGTTTTGGCGGTTTATATTGTCACGGAAGGTGTACAGAAAACTAGAAGACACAAAATGAAGATCCGACTGACTGGATCCAAGACTAAGGAACCAAAGGGATAGCCCTGCAACAGACCTGGCTCTCTCCCTAACTGCTCAGCCTATGCAAAAATCTCAATGGTAGATGATCACATATCCTCGTTCCTCGACTGTATAACACCTGAACACCCTATAATAGTGAGGGGACACGACCACCGGCTCCCTACACTTGATACGGAGGGAGTCAGGGTCACCTGGGATCCAGCAAACAGGAAAATACAAATGAATGAACAAAACTTATCTGTAGAAGACTCAGTAGTAGCATCCAACATGCACACACTCCAGGAAGTTGTATAAACCGCAAAGTGATGCAGTATGGGCAGGAATCCAAAGGGATGCAATCAGTGCAACTACATGACAGCTGAGAGAGGCTAACGAGATGAGAAAATGAAAGCAAAACAAAAGGAACCTCAAGGAGGAGGTTCTGAAGGACGTCTGTCAGAGCTTCTCAGATGTCTGGTGGTGACAGAAACTTCTTCCGATCTCCAGAAAAGGGCTCAGGAAGCTTAATCTGGGTCTCTAAATGCTGACTGGAGGCCTGAGGGATGGAAGTACCTTGTCCTAGCTCAAAAGAACAGAGTTTCTCCCCTAGCTCCTGCACCATCTGCGTCAGGTTAGAGACATGGTCAGTCTGGGTCACCAGAGGATTCATGATACAGTGGTTAGGGCCTGTTAATCTGTGACGGTCACGTACACTACACAGAGGGGGGAGGATAGTGACCACTGCGCTCCACCCTCACCCCTGGCCCTGCCTACTTGCCTCGCAAGTCCTAATGACAGGGGACAACTAGACGGCAGTCCCTAACTTAGGATACGTGCTGGGAAGACAGACAAGACAAATAACGGAACGTGAACAGACCGGGTCAATACCTAGAGAGCTACGCAGTACTAAGAAATGAGCAGAGAATAGTCAGGGAAAGCCGAGGTCAAATACCAGGATAGAAACGAAGTACAACAGGAGTCCGCAAAGAATCGTCAGGTGGAAGCCGGGGTCAGGATTAGTGTTGAGCGCGAATATTCGAATATCAAATTTTTTTCGCGAATATCGGCACTTCGCTAATTCGCGAATATTTTGAATATAGTGATATAAATTCGATATTTCGAATAATCTTTTTTTTTTTTTTTTATTGTTATATTTTTTTCTTTCCCATTTCCCTAAAGTTGTTCTTACCTGTCCTTTGGATTCCTGGCTTCCTAGCTGCTCCAGTCAGTGCCCGTTGCTGCTTCTGCCGACTTCCATGCTCATGGAGCGTCCCCATCACCATGGGAACGTCTCCATATACTAGAATGTACTGTCGGATTTGAGAATTACGTTGAAATCGCAATTCGATTATTTCAAGTTATAATAATCGAATTTCGATTTTAACTTAAAGGCTACTCTCCTATTGAAATAGCAATGCGATTAATTCAAGTTATAAAAATCGAATTTCGATTTTAACTTAGCACTGCTATATTCCATATTCGTTAATTCTAGCCTAATATGGACTATAGCAGTGCTAAGTTAAAATCGAAATTCGATTATTATACCTTGAATTAATCGAATTGCGATTTCAACTTGGACCTGGTTTACTATGGTTGGCTTGGTAGAATTAGCGAATATGACGAATATATTCATCATATTCCACAAAACGAAGATAACAAAGTATTCTGCATCTTCGTTTTAGCTACCTATTCGTCAACTTCGCTAATTCTAGCAATCATATAGGAAAGTTTACTATAGAGACAGCTAAGTTTAATTCGCTATGCGATTATATGACTGCTTTTTTTTTAATAAATAGTATAATTATAATAATTATCAGGTATTATAATTATTCTATTTATTTTAAAAAAAAGCAAAGTAATATAATCGCATAGCGAATTAAACTTAGCTGTCTCTATAGTCAACTTTCCTATATGATTGCTAGAATTAGCGAAGTAGACGAATAGGTAGCTAAAACGAAGATGCAGAATACATTCGTTATCTTCGTTTTGTGGAATATGACGAATACATTCGTTATATTCGTTTTGTGGAATATAACGAATATATTCGTCATATTCGCTAATTCTACCAAGCCAACCATAGTAAACCAGGTCCAAGTTGAAATCGAAATTCGATTAATTCAAGTTATAATAATCGAATTTCGATTTTAACTTAGCACTGCTATATTCCATATTCGTTAATTCTAGCCTAATATAAAATATAGCAGTGCTAAGTTAAAATCGAAATTCGATTTTTATAACTTGATTTAATAGCATTGCTATTTCAATAGGAGAGTAGCCTTTAAGTTACAATCGCAATACGCGATTATTTAAATCGCATATTAATCGCGATAACAAGAATAATGACGAATATTCGATTTCGACGAATATAAAACGAATATTCTATCGAATATTCGCGAATTTCGTCGAAATCGAATATGGCACTTGCCGCTCATCACTAGTCAGGATACCAGGAGAGACGCGCAGTACAGGAGGAGCAGGCAAAGAATCGTCAGGGAACAGGGTCAGGTAGTATTCAGTAGTCCAACAAAATGCCAGGAATCTAGAATTAACAGGCAACCTGTGGCCAGCAGGCTGCCTGTATTTATAGTGGGTAGTGAGGGTCATGTGACGTGGCCAGCGAGGGTCATGTGACAGACCGACCAGTCGAGCACTGAGTGATCAGCTCGGCGCTTAAGGCAGACCTAGGAGCAGGGAGTCTCCCAGCTAGCAAAGCCGCCCTGGGAACGAGGTCAAACACAGATCCTCGCTCCCAAAGCTAAGCAGCAGGTCTGCGGCTGATGGGAGACCGAGTGTGCCTTTGGCACCCCGTTACAAACATGTAACCATTTCAGCCAATAACTGTCCATAGCAATGACATATCAACACCTCTGAGGTTTCCACTGTAACCAACACATCATCTCTGGAGACCAATATACACAGACCAGTGAGGGATCGAACAGCATCAGAAAAGGAGTGGAGGGGGATCAGTAAAGTTTGTATTACTTCTTTTACTGAAAAAAGTTCCAGAGCACAGAGGGGGTGGCACTGCTTATTTCCCTCTTGAAACCAGCCATATGTTTAAGACACGGTCCTGGATATCCCTCCAGGCGGTGCTTCTGCCTCTAAGTTTTTTAAATATACAACAAAGAAGGAACAACTAGGCGGCACTCACCAAAAAGAGGATAGTCTTTATTCCAAATGTCATATACATTCAGCCAAACAGCCATCGCCACGAGCTACTAGCCTGCACTGTGTGTTTGTCTGCCCCATGCCTACATCGCTGAATGTACATGACATTTGGAATAAACGATATCCTCTTTTTAGTGAGTGCCACCTAGTTGTTGCTTCTTTGTTGTATATTACTTATTTTACTATTTTCCACTATTTAGTTTTTTTTTTAAATTTTAGGTGGCCAGACAACCTCTTTAACCCCTTAATGACCATCCATACGTGTTTTTACGGCGGTCACTAAGGGGCCTTAGACTGGGCCTCCACTTTTTTACAGCTGCCCAGTCTAAGCACTGCACGGATCCCTTGTGCAGCGGGGAGGGGCCTGTCTCTCACATGAGAGTCGCGCTCCTGCTCTAACAGCCCATACCGCCAAGAGTGCCAATCTAGGCTGTTTAACACTTTACATTCCACGGGCAATGGCGCCCGCTGCATGTAAAGTGCTGACAGAGGGAGTGGACTCCCTCTGTCTCCCATCAGCACACCGCAAATGCAATTGCGGGGTGCTTATGTGTGTGAAGACTGGCTGGGGTCTCATGTAGGCCCCAGATCAGCCTTGAGTAATTTCCAGCAGGCTGCGCCTCTCTGGGGCAGCCTGCTTGTCAATGTCAGTATAGCATTGCCATTAGAATGCAATGCACTATAGGGATAGTGCATTGCATTTTAAAAGCAATCAAAATACTGTCTGTTATAGTTCCCTTGTGGGACTATTAAGTGGTAAAAATAGAAAAAAAAACATTTATTAAATTAAAAAAATTCCATTAAAACTATTTTTTTCCCCATTGAAAATACGCTTTTCATTTAAAAGATTGCAAAAAAATTATCTCTCCCATATGTTTGGTATTGCCACATCTGTAGCGACCCTGAATACATAAATATCATGTAAATTATCCCCTACGATAAGCGCCGTAAAAAAATAAATAAATGTGTCCCAATAAGACACAATCAAATTTGTTACTTCATTCAAGAATTACACAGTTATTCCCCTGATAATGTCCCAGTGTATCGTCAGCTGTTTAGTACAACTATGCCCAGCTTCTCTGCCTTTCCCATCCATAAAGTGACACTTTATAGTCATATCTAGCAATTTTAGCAAAGTATCAAGCCCTAGGACTTATGTCCTTCATTCGAGATGAGACACCCATTATAGATAAGTAAATCCAAGAGCGATTTGCTGGCCATTCTGATGTATTTGACAGGTTGATTTGTCATATTTGAGATTCATTATTGAGAAATTATAGAAAATAACAGGTTGACTGATTCTCCCATTGTATTCCAGGCACTGGCGAACTGGTGAACTAGAGAAACAGTTTATTCCTCTCTGCGAGGCATATATAACTTTTCAAAAATAGCAAATACTTGAGGTCTTTCCGGTTGACTCGAGTTATTGTACTGAAATCTGTAATTCTTTCAAGATTTTTTCTAACAAGAATTATGCTCTTTTATGAATAATTCATAGTAAGTGCATGTACTTCTGAAGGACCTCTTGCTCTCAAAGCCATACTTGTTGGCAGAAATAATTAATATATACAGGGGTCATTTTTCTTGTAAATTACATTGGGTTATAACTGTGTTAAAATAGAGAATGTTCTATATTTAAAATGAAATGGGTTGATGCAACTGTTCATAAGGAACTTAAAGTGGACCTGTCACCTATCCTGACATGTCTGTTTTAGTAACTACTTGCATTACCGATGTAATAATAATTCTGGAGCATCTTACTCTATGTTGTGCCCTTCCTGTATTATTCCTGCTAGAAGTTTACAAATAAATTACCAGCAGTCTGCAATAAAGGTGCTGCTGGGTGTTACCAGTAGCTGGTGTGTCTGACTGTGTCCAATCAGTTCTGCTGGTGTCAGACTGTGCAGGTACATCCCCCCAATTGGTAACACCCATCTATACCTTTACTGTAAGCTGCTGGCAATTCATTCATAAATTCTAGTAGAAATAATAAAGGAACGGGACAACATAGAGCAATAAGAGAAGATGTTCCAGAATTGTTATTACATGGGGAATGCAAGTAGTTACTGCAACAGACATGTCTGGATAGGTGACAGGTCCTCTTTAAAGGCAATCTGTCACCCTCGACACATAGCTGTAGTTCGCCTGATTAAAATGCAGGTTTTTTTTTTGTTGAGCGGAGGCTCTGTTCCTGAGTTATTGTACTTTCTCTTATTTTGAAAATCAGGCCTGTGGTGCAATGTGGGCATCACCGTTGCTCTTGTTGCACCCAACCTCCACGTCTTACTGTGGCCAGCCCCTCCCTAGCTACTTTGATTCATAGGGCCAGGCAGTGGCAAAACAGTGAGGCAAGGGCTGACCATAGAAAGGAGTGGAGCTTGGGTGCAGCAAGTGCAATAATGATGTCCAATTGCACCAAAGGCCTAATTTGTATATTAAAAAAGAGTATCATAACTCTGGAATGGAGCCTCCGATCACCAAAAGAAAAATAGCGTTTTAATCAGATGAACCACAGTTTAGGGAGGTCACTGGTGACAGATTCCCATAGACATATTATAGACATTATTTCTGACCACATTCAGAATAATGCAAAAAGCCCGGCACTTCGCATGGATGACGATTGTAAGTGAATTTATTGGTCACATATTATATCATAGACTATAATATAATATGTGACCAATAAATTCACTTACATATCGTCATCCATGTGAAGTGCCGGTCTTTTTTCAACATTGTTTCCTTGGACTCCAGCCCACTGACACGTGCACCGCAACTTCAGAGGCAGTGCGGACCTGTTATCTATTTGGACACATTCAGAATAATTTCATAGATCACTTCAAATGAATTATGTGGTACCTAGAACATAAAATAGAGGTTGACCCCCAGATTTGAGCCACTTGTTATACAGTGCCATTTATCTAAAGAGCAGTCTTGGACTCACTGTCTCTTTCTGTCACAGCTGTGTCATGGTCTGGTGGTAGTGGACCGTGACACTTCAGCCATGCATGTTTGTTGCCAGTGGCAACGTGTAGTTTTTAGTATGTTTCCACACTTCCCCTTTAAGGTTGTTGTCCCTTCCTATTCTGGTGGGTATGGGGTTAAAGTGTGAGCAAGGTGGAGCTGGGTGTGGGCTCTTAAAGTACTTGGGCTTGGAGCCTGAGGTTAGTGGGACTTCAACTTCTTGTGGTGCTGGAGTTATGCTGCCATCCTGGACCTTACCATCTGTCCAGTTTGAGGGCCACCCTGTTGGACATAGATTGTCATCCCTTATGTATCCTACATGTTCCCTACCTTACCCGTGTTGATGTTTGGTGTGGGATTATGTCAGGGTGTGGTGTACATCTTGTTGTAGTTTCATGTCTGGTCTTTTGGTGTTGTTCGTCCAGCATGTATGCAAGTTGTTTCCCTGTGGGTTGAGGGGGCTCCTGGGTTCCTCGGAAGGGGAATTGCATTGACCACCTGCCTGCGGAAGTGGGCTCCAGGGTTTCCCGGAGGGGGAACCACTAGTCAGTAGCAGTTGTTTCTTCCATTTGTTGTGGCAGGTAAGTGCTGTTGTTCCAGTGTGTGTTGTTTGCACCGGGTGCTTACCTGCCACTCTGTTTTATACTACTGTCTGCTCCTTTCTTGTTGCTAGGCCTGCTGGAGACCTCAGTTCATCCATGTCGTGGATGAACAGGTCGTCTCCTAGCCCTTACATTATTACCAGGGATCTCTAGGGTTAGTAGGGCCAGAGGTTCCGGGTATGAGCCCTCCCACCATTAGGGTCCATTCACACGTCCGCAAAATGGATCCGCATCCGTTCCGCAATTTTGCGGAACGGGTGCAGACCCATTCATTTTCAATGGGGCCGGAATGTGCTGTCCGCATCCACATTTGCGGATCCGCACTTCCGCATCCGTGTTTCCGTTTCCGCAAAAAAATAGAACATGTCCTATTCTTGTCTGCAATTGCGGACAAGAACAGACATATTCTATTAGTGCCAGCAATGTGCGGTCCGCAAAATGCGGAATGCACATTGCCGCTTTCCGTGTTTTGCGGATCCGTGGCTCCGTGTATCCGCAAAACACGTTGCGGATGTGTGAATGGAGCCTTAGGGTTTGCTCATACAATTAGGAGGTCAGGGCTAGGATTTAGGGATGTGTTAGAACAGGGGTGTCAAACTCAAATTCATCGGGGCCGCATCAGCAGTTTGGTCACCCTCAAAGGGCCGGTTGTACCTTCTGAAAAGCACTTTGAAGCTCGCGCAATTTCTTCAGCCACAAGATAGCTGGCTTTCACTGCTGCATCATTTTTTGCTGTCATTTTTGCAAAAATATTCCGTTGAGAATGCAGGCTACCTTTTATTTCTTGGACCTTTTGTTGCTTTTCCTGGTGGCTAAGGTTTGAAAATTTGGCTCCATGTTTGGTCTCAAAGTGCCGGCGTAAATTGTATTCCTTCATCACTGCCACTGCCTCATAGCAAATAAGACATACCGGCTTGTCTCCATTAATCACAAACATGTATTCACTTTCCCATCTCTCCTGAAATTGCATTCCCTCTGCATCAACTTTTCTTTTCTTGGACATTTTTGGGTTATTTGATTGTAGTTTATGGTCCCTATACCACTGTAAAGTGACATGGAAGTGGTCAGTATATCCAAAGTTTACCGCTCCACCTGCCATGGTATGTAACCATTGCAGTGCTGTGAAGGGCAGGTGCAGACCAACGCAGAGCCCACTCACATTTCAGTAGCAGATGATGCAAGTCAGAAAAGGAGGGTCACACATCGCTGATATTGTCCACAAGACACTTTATTGGAGACTGCTCAGACCAAATACCATGTTCTTCTGTCTGAGCAGTCTCCAATAAAGTTTTCTTGCGGATGATACCAGCAGTGTGCAACCTTCCTACTGGAATTATATTCTCAAATTAATTATAATCAGACTTTTAAGCAGAATAATAAGCAGCCCCCCCCCCCCCCACATACATCATATGTACTTACAGTACAGGAGAGAAGGGTTCAGGCAGCCGTTGGATCTGTCACATTACAGGATGGCATGCGCTCAATATAAAAACAAGTGGAGGTTTCCTGAATGCATGTAAAGTGGAGGTTTCCTGTGTAGAACGGCCGGCGCCGCTAGAGGGCAGACGTTCTCTGGCTTGTAGGCTGCCGCGCATGCGCTGAAGAGGCGGCTTTCTTGTGTAAAAAAAAGCGAGAATAAAAGGTGAAGGCTGGCGGCCGGCGGCGGCTGCGCGGGCCACATGACGAGGTCTGGCGGGCTGGATTCGGCCCGCGGGCCTTGTGTTGACACCCATGTGTTAGAAGGTGTCCTGCTCCCTTTATTCCTGTTTCCAGGCCTAGTAGAATATCCCGCTAACCTACATTGTACGGAGTTTCCCCCCCTACTCCCCACCGTGACACTTTCCCCTTTTCCCAGTTTTCTTTGCTTGTTCTCCATATTAATGTGAACAAATGGAACAGTGTTACCTGTTAAGAGGGATCACTGTTCCCCAGTATTTCCCAGCCTCCAGTAACATTTGCCATCTTCTTTAGGTTTCAGGCCTTGTCCTGGCATACTGCCATTGCTTTTATCCATGGTCTTTACCTACTTTAAATGTTCACATCTGAGCTTACTTTTAGCTAGTGGATGGGAGCATGGGACAGGTAAACTTTATATCCCATTATGTTGTCTTTTTGATGGTTTAGTTTGGAACAAATTGCTGAAAAAATGAAATACAGAAAAAATCCAGATTGCCATAATAGTCAGTATTGATTAAAGGGCTTTAGTAGGAACTGTGCATTAAATAATGTAAACTAGCAGACGTCATGTTGTGTATAGCATACCTCAAGCAATGAGGCTGCATTGCATAGAGCTCAACAGAGGGTTTATAATTCTGTATCACTCAACCATCATTATCCATTTATTTTAAAGGGAGTCTATTACCAGGAAAGTCCTGCTCGCCAACGTATATAGTCGTATAATGGTCGGGAACAGGTTAACAGTGAATTTCCTGGTGACAGGCTCCCTTTAAGTAATTTTTAACAGATGTGTGTATATACAGTGGGATGCGAAAGTTTGGGCAACCTTGTTAATTGTCATGATTTTCCTGTATAAATCGTTGGTTGTTACAATAAAAAATGTCAGTTAAATATATCATGTAGGAGACACACACAGTGATATTTGAGAAGTGAAATGAAGTTTATTGGATTTACCGAAAGTGTGCTATAATTGTTTAAACAAAATTAGGCAGGTGCATACATTTGGGCACTGTTATCATTTTATTGATTCCAAAACCTTTAGAACTAATTATTGGAACTCAAATTGGCTTGGTAAGCTCAGTGACCCCTGACCTACATACACAGGTGAATCCAATTATGAGAAAGAGTATTTAAGGGGGTCAATTGTAAGTTTCCCTCCTCTTTTAATTTTCTCTGAAGAGTAGCAACATGGGGGTCTCAAAACAACTCTCAAATGACCTGAAGACAAAGATTGTTCACCATCATGGTTTAGGGGAAGGATTGTCTCAGAGATTTCAGCTGTCTGTTTCCACAGTTAGGAACATATTGAGGAAATGGAAGACCACAGGCTCAGTTCAAGTCAAGGCTCGAAGTGGCAGACCAAGAAAAATCTCAGATAGACAGAAGCGACGAATGGTGAAAACAGTCAGAGTCAACCCACAGACCAGCACCAAAGACCTACAACATCATCTTGCTGCAGATGGAGTAACTGTGAATCGTTAAACCATTCTGCGCACTTTACACAAGGAGATGCTGTATGCGAGAGTGATGCAGAGGAAGCCTTTTCTCCGCCCACAGCACAAAAAGTGCCGCTTGAGGTGGGCTAAAGCACATTTGGACAAGCCAGCTTCATTTTGGAATAAAGTGCTGTGGACTGTTGAAACTAAAATTGAGTTATTTGGCCATAACAAGGGGCGTTATGCATGGAGGAAAAAGAACACAGCATTCCAAGAAAAACACCTGCTACCTACAGTAAAATATGGTGGGGGTTCCATCATGCTGTGGGGCTGTGTGGCCAGTGCAGGGACTGGGAATCTTGTCAAAGTTGAGGGACACATGGATTCCACTCAGTATCAGCAGATTCTGGAGACCAATGTCCAGGAATCAGTGACAAAGCTGAAGCTGGGCCGGGGCTGGATATTTCAACAAGACAACGACCCTAAACACTGCTCAAAATCCACTAAGGCATTTATGCAGAGAAACAAGTGCAACGTTCTGGAATGGCCATCTCAGTCCCCAGACCTGAATATAGTTGAAAATCTGTGGTGTGACTTAAAGAGAGCTGTCCATGCTCAGAAGCCAGAATCCAGACTCTCCTGTTTCCTGTTTTGTAAAGAGGAATGGTCCAAAATACCTTCAACCAGAATCCAGACTCTCATTGGAACCTACAGGAAGCGTTTAGAGGCTGTAATTTCTGCAAAAGGAGGATCTACTAAATATTAATTTCATTTCTTTTTTTGTGGTGCCCAAATTTATGCACCTGCCTAATTTTTTTAAACAATTATAGCACACTTTCTGTAAATCCAATAAACTTCATTTCACTTCTCAAATATCACTGGGTGTGTCTCCTATATGATATATTTAACTGACATTTTTTATCGTAACAACCAACGATTTATACAGGAAAATCATGACGATTAACAAGGTTGCCCAAACTTTCGCATCCCACTGTATATGGAAAAACGAACAGCACTCCTGGGATCCACAAAAAAGGTTTTTCTTTATTCACCCATGTGATGCAAAGAAAAACCTTTTTTGTGGATCCCAGGAGTGCTGTTTGTTTTTCCATTTATATACTAAGGGGTAAGCAGCTCATTCTCCAGTGAACGTGCACCCAACCTTCCCAACCATTTCTTGTCAGTGCCGCCATTCTTCTACACTATATATATATATATATATATATATATATATATATCCTAATAATATGATTTGTAAAAGTCCAGAAGAAACACACTTTTCAACATTTTAAGCAATATCAATGTATTATTTTGCTTTTGTACAATTTTGGAGAGAAAAATGGAAAGGAGTAACATGCAAAAGTATGGGAAACCACGTAGATAACTTTGACCGAGGTCTCAGACCTTAAATAGCCTGTTAGGGTTAAAGAGGTTATCCATTAGTACAAAGAACCCCCACAATGCCCAGGTCCCTCCTATAGACAATATTTACCTGTTCCCTGGTACCTGCGTCCCTATGGATTCCTGCACGGCCACTGCTGCATCTCCCCATCGCTTGAATAAAAACATATGGTGATGGGGGGGGGCAGCCAATAGCAGGCCGCAATGGTGACCAGCCTCCGTAGCATCGCGGGTGACGTTAGGGCGGCTGGTCATCATCACGGTGTGATGGGGAGATGCAGCGGTGGTTGAGTCCCAAAAAGCAAGAAAAGGGTATAAGAAGACAGCAATGTGTTTTCAGGCTTCCATTTCCTCACTTCAAAATTTAAGAGAAGATCTGGAATACAAAGAAACAGCTGCTCATAGGATTGCTAGAAAGGCTAATTAGAACCTCTGCTTGACTGCAAAAGACCTTCAGGAAGATTTAGCAGATTTTGAAGTTTGGTACATTGTTTCACTTTTCAGCGACACCTGCAAAAATATGGCCTTCATGGAAGAGTTATCAGAAGAAAACCTCTCATGAGTCCTCACCACAAAACTCAGCGTGATAAGTTTGCAAAAGAACATCTAAACAAGCCTGTAACATTTTGTAAACAAGTTCTGTGGACCAATGAAGGTTAACATAGAACTTCTTGGCCACAATGAGCAAAAATATGTTTGGAGAAAAAAGGGCACATCATTTCATGAAAAGAACACCTCTCCAACCATTAAGCATGGGAGTGGATCAATCATTGGGGTTATGTTGCAGCCAATGGCATGGGGAACATTTCAGAGGTAGAGTGAAGAATGGATCTAATGAAATTCCAGCAAATTCTGGATGCAAACATAACACCAACTGTAAAAAAGCTGAAGTTGAAAAGAGGATGGCTTCTACAAATGGATAATTAACCTAAACATACTTCAAAATCCTACCTCAATGCTGATTTTACCATGCTCCTCACAGTCCCCTGATCTGAACATTATTGAAAATCTACGGATAGACCTAAAAATAGCAGTGCACGTAAGACAGCCCAGGAATCTTACAGAACTGGAAGATTTTTGCAAGGAAGAATGGATTAAATACCTCAAATAAAAATTGGAAAACTTTTGGCTGGCGACAAAAGGTGTTTGCAAGCTGTGACTTGCCAAAGGTGGTGCTACTTGGTACTAACAATGCAGGGTGCCAAGATTTTGCTTTGGTCCCTTTCCCTTTTTTTGTTATTTTGAAAATGTAAAAGATAAAATAAAAATAAAAGATTTTTGTTAAAATACAAAGATAATGTTTAATCTTCATTGTTATGCCTTTTGGAGATCATTTCATCTTCAACTTGATTAACTGTTCTCAGTAATAGTAATTTTGTAACTATGTATAAATGCAGATTACAGTATTCTTTTTTATGTCTTTTATGTGATAAAAAAAATCAAGCTTGATTTTATGGAGGAGAAATATATTTACATTATATGCTACAGGGGATGAGAGCTGTGTAGCTGACTTGTTACGTCATATACACATTATTGTGCATGCCCTATGCCCTACGATCATATGGACTGCACGAGCCTTCTTGTAGACAGCTGCTTCTAGAACATTTACGCATAGTGTACAGCTGTAAGCTCGGGGCAATAACTAATGGACAACATGACCAACCTCAGTCTAAATTTTAAGCATAAGGATGCTATTTCCAAACATATAAAGGATATGTAATACACTATATATAATGTACACAGCTAATTAAAGGAATACAAGTCATGAGAATGTAAACATACATACACGAAGCAACTTAATTGAATAGAGAGCATTTTTAATGTAATATTAAATTAGCATTGTATTCTCTAAATAAAGTTGATAAAAACACTAAAGGTATCACACTGATAAAATGTAAAGTAGTCAGTGTAAAGCTTGTATAACAGTCTAAATTTGGTATGCCCTCAAAAAAACTCAATACAATGTCTAAACATCTGGCAACAAAAGTAAGTACACCCCTAAGTGAAAATGGCTAAATTGTGTCCAAAGTGTCAATATTTTGTGTGGCCACCATTATTTTAGCTTACTGAAATAGGCGTCCATATAAACTAATATTCTGTCTTAAGATGAAATATTCGAACTGCCTGTTAAAACAAAAAATAATACAGCTTTATTCCAGAATAGAATAATAAAAGTATTGAGCTCACCCTTGTGTTGTACGTCAACAGGCAGATGGGACCTATGGCTAAAAGGATACTGGAGGTGAAAATTCATATCCCCAATATCCCATCAGGCATAGGAGTCCATAAAGAAAAAGAGAGGGTACCCGCTATGGATGTTTGCGTGTGACCCTCAAATACAACCAGTATACCACGGTCTATGTTGGACTGACCAATTTCCAAGATATACAGAAAGTTATCAACCCTGCAATCTGTTAGGGAGTATTCAGTAACTTCTCCCCATTCGCAGGGTAGTAATGTCATCAACTGCATTTTACCCTAAAGAAACAATTGTTACAGATCAGGGACTATTTAGACAACAATGCGTTATAAGCCCTGACTGTGGTATGATGCCAAGAGATAACAAAGTATCAGAGCCCCAAGGCGCTGCAACACCTGTATCCTATTTCAAATTATTTAGTGATACAACACTATGTCCTGTTGCGAATTATATAGTGAGTATCTGTCACGCCCTGCCCTGTGAGAGGCCTGAGAAGATCTGACAGACTTGCTACACGTGAGTCTATCTGACAGATTGTTCTGTTTCTCTTCGTTGTGGTTTTGGGCAGGATCCCACCTCCCCACAGGTTCTGCTCATTAGCTACAGTTGCAAGAAAAAGTATGTGAACCCTTTGGAATGATATGGATTTCTGCACAAATTGGTCATAAAATGTGATCTGATCTGCATCTAAGTCACAACAATAGACAATCACAGTCTGCTTAAACTAATAACACACAAAGAATTAAATGTTACCATGTTTTTATTGAACACACCATGAAAACATTCACAGTGCAGGTGGAAAAAGTATTTGAACCCTTGGATTTAATAACTGGTTGAACCTCCTTTGGCAGCAATAACTTCAGCCAAACGTTTCCTGTAGTTGCAGATCAGACGTGCACAACGGTCAGAAGTAATTCTTGACCATTCCTCTTTACAGAACTGTTTCAGTTCAGCAATATTCTTGTGATGTCTTGTGTGAATCGCTTTCTTGAGGTCATGCCACAGCATCTCAATCGGGTTGAGGTCAGGACTCTGACTGGGCCACTCCATGAGGCATATTTTCTTCTGTTTAAAGAGGACCTTTCACTTGTATAAACTATGTGAACTGAGTATGCTGCCATATAGAGCGGCGCCCGGGGATCTCACTGCACTTACTATTATCCCCGGGCGCTGCTCCGTTCTCCTGTTATAGGCTCCATTACCTTTGCTCCTTAAGTTATAGTAGGCGGGTCTTCCCTTGTCCTGTGGGCGTCTCCTTCTCCTAGGCTGCAGCGCTGGCCAATCACAGGTTTTTTTCTCCCAGGCTGGGAGCTGTGCGCTGCGATTGGCCAGCGCTGCAGCCTAGGAGAAGGAGACGCCCACAGGACAAGGGAAGACCCGCCTACTATAACTTAAGGAGCAAAGGTACCGGAAACTATAACGGGGGAACGGAGCAGCGCCCGGGGATAATAGTAAGTGCAGTGAGATCCCCGGGCGCCGCTCTATATGGCAGCATGCTCAGTTCACATAGTTTATACAAGTGAAAGGTCCTCTTTAAGCCATTCTGTTGTTGATTTACTTCTATGCCTTGGGTCGTTGTCCTGTTGCAACACCTATCTTCTGTTGAGCTTCAGCTGGTGGACAGATGGCCTTAAGTTCTCCTGCAAAATGTCTTGATAAACTTGGAAATTAATTTTTCCTTCGATGATAGCAATCCGTCCAGGCCCTGACACAGCAAAGCAGCCCCAAACCATGATGCCCCCCCCACCATACTTCACAGTTGGGATGAGGTTTTGATGTTGGTGTGCTGTGCCTTTTTTTCTCCACGCATAGTGTTGTGTGTTTCTTCCAAACAACTCAACTTTGCTTTAATCTGTCCACAGAATATTTTGCCAGTACTGCTGTGGAACATCCAGGTGCTCTTGTGCAAACTGTAAACGTGCAGCAATTTTTTTTTGGACAGCAGTGGCTTCCTCTGTGGTATTCTCCCATGAAATCCATTCTTGTTTAGTGTTTTACGTATCGTAGATTGGCTAACAGGGATGTAAGCATATGCCAGAGACTTTTATAAGTCTTTAGCTGACACTCTAGGATTCTTCTTCACCTCATTGAGCAGTCTGCTCAAAAACCCAGTTGTTACCACACAGACGAGGGTCCTCAGTCACGAGGAATGCTC
Source organism: Bufo gargarizans (assembly GCF_014858855.1). Lineage (NCBI taxonomy): Eukaryota > Metazoa > Chordata > Amphibia > Anura > Bufonidae > Bufo > Bufo gargarizans. Next base: position 157,092,050 of record NC_058087.1, on the reverse strand, counting down.
TCTGCAACATCTAGACATGACCAGCGGCCGTTTGACGCCCCTGCACTTCCTGAAGCTCCATTGTTCCACTGATGTAAAAAGCACCCCAGACCATTATGGCGCCCCCTCAACTGTGGCGCGTAGAAAACATCTCAGGTCGGATCTGCTTGTCATGCCAGTAACGTTGGAAACCATCAGGACCATCAAGGTTCCATTTTTTCTCATCAGAGAATAAAACTTTCTTCCACCTTTGAATGTCCCATGTTTGGTGCTCTCTTGCAAAGTCCAAAAGAGCAGTTCTGTGGCGTTCAGGGAGACAAGGTCTTTGAAGACGTTTTTTATTTTTGAAGCCCTTCAGTCTCAGATGTCGTCTGATGGTTATGGGGCTGCAGTCAGCACCAGTAAGGGCCTTAATTTGGGTCGAGGATCGTCCAGTGTCTTGACGGACAGCCAATTGGAACCTCCGGCTCAGTGCTGATGAAATATTTTTGGGTCTTCCACTTGACTTTTTTGTTCCATAACCCTCAGGATCATTTAAAAAATTCCAAATGACTGTCTTACTGCGTACCACCTCAGCAGCGATGGCGCATTGTGAGAGACCCTGCTTATGCAGTTCAACAACCCGACCACGTTCAAAAAGGGAGTTTTTTTGCCTTTGCCATCACAACGTGTGACTACCTGACAGAAAATGACAATGAATCCACGTCTTTGCACAGATTTGGCCTTTTAAAGGCATGTGGTCCTAAAATTTGTATCAGCTGAAAAACAGCCTGTTTCAGTTTAATCGTTATTTTCAACTAATTGAATGCTCAAAAAATGTTTTGTCTCACTCTCATTTCTTCTTGTTGCATGTTGAAGCTCTACTTGGAACCTTGTTAAGATCCAACAATGTAAAATATGATTTTTTGCCATTTTTCATGTGGTCTTAAACTTTTGATCAGGACTGTACAGAATCCAGACCATGACCAGGTACTACAAAAATCCCCTGATCTGTAACAATTGTTTCTTTAGGGTACAGTGCAGTTGATGACATTACTACCCTGCGAATGGGGAGAAGTTATTGAATACTCCCTGTGGTGCCCCACAGGGTGAAGTAATTGAGGGTATATACGTGTCTCCCAGGTTCTTAGCATATGCTGAAGAAAGTTGTTTAGGAAAGGGTTAAGAAAAACCTAAGCCTGGGTCCTGATGAGCTGCACCTGGGGAGTTGCTAGAAAACTGGGCTGTCAACACACTTGCTCAGAACTCCCTGGGAGTGAGAGAAGCCACATCTCACTGAGGGACCCTGAAGGTCCAGAGCCTGCAAACTGCAAGTATCACAGGTTGCTGTACAGACAGCGTGCTTATTTTGCGTGGACTGAGGTTAGCTCATCCACGTCCTAGAGAGGGACCTATTGTTTAGTTAGAGCCTGGATAAGGCTAGGTGTTCCGTTTATGTTATGTTTTGTGTTTTAAATGCAACCTGTGAAATAAAGCTGGCAGGACGCCAGTGGAAATGCACTTCTGTCTCCTGTGGTCTCCTTCAGCGAAATAATCGGACTAATCCCCCTACCTTTTCACCGCTGGAAGGGCGAGCTAAATAACCGACTGTCACAATTGGTGGAGGATGCTAAGGGCAACGACACCTCAGAAAAGCTGAATGCTGCAGTGCTGTGTGGGAATTTAAAGGGCCAGAAGCCCGTTTACTCAGTGGAACTGGTGCTGCTGGAAATTTTTCTGGTCCTTGAACAGCTGGTTGCTAAGGGTAACGCCTGAATACAAATTGTTCTGGACTTGGGAACAGCTATATGTCCTGGGTAAAACCTGCTACATTTCTGCAGAGAAAGACTCCTGACATGGAGGATATGTTAAAGGCTTTTTTGCTGCAAGCCACCGCAGCCCAGCAACATGCAAACAAAGTGCAGCAAGAAGTTAATCGGCAGACAGAGGATCTGGCGCGGCCTATGGCAATGCAACTTACCACTCTAACCGAGATGCAAAACAAAGATCGTGTTGCTTTGACTGAGGTGGTGCAGCGCTTTGCAGACAAGACCCCTTGGTCGAAATTGGTCCCATGGGGAAGAAGGACATATGTGCTGGGAACTACCTACAAAAGATGGCTGCCACGGATGATGTGGAGGCTTATTTGATGACCTTTGAGCGCACCGCTGAGCGTGAAAGATGGCCACTAGATCAGTGGGCGGGGTTGATAGCCCCCTTTCTGAGTGGAGAGGCTCAGAAGTCTTATTATGATTTGGATCCTGCCGACGCTCAGGATTACTGTAAGCTGAAAGCGGAGATTTTGGCCCGTCTGGGAGTCACTTTGTCGGTGCGGGCCCAAAGAGTGCACCATTGGGGTTTTCAGGCAGACAAACCAGCTCGCTCCCAAATGTACGACCTGGTACACTTAACCAAGAAGTGGTTGCAACCAGATGTTCTCTCGGCTCCAGAGGTTGTCCAACGTGTGGTAGTGGACAGATATCTTAGAGCCCTCCCACCTGAAATATGCAAGTGGGTTACCCACGGTGACCCTAACAGCGCAGATGAGTTGGTCTCTCTGGTAGAAAGATATGCTGCGGCAAAGGACCTGGTACAAAAGCCCCGCCTAACCCAGGAAAGTACCCGGCAGGGGGGTGCTCCTGCGAGGGGTGGGGCCCCTAACAGGGACACAAGGTCCAAAGCTGAACTCTGGCTGGAACGCCCCGAAAGGGCCAGGTCTGACTTTCTGAGACCAGAACATATCAAATGCTTCCGGTGTAGGGGACCAGGACATATTGCTGCTAACTGTCCGTTAAACTCAGAGCCCATGCAGTGTGATATGAGTGCTATGCCAAATAAGAAATCGATGTTTGCCCAAGGGGTTTGTTCTATTGGGACTCCTGAAAAGGTCGATAAACATCTGTGTCCTGTTTCAGTGGAGGGGAGAGAGGTGCAGGCTCTCCTGGATACTGGCAGTATGATCATGTTAGTCAAAGCCAGTTTGGTAAACTCCGATAGCTTACAGACCCAGACAGTAGGGGTCACCTGTATTCATGGGGAAACTCGCGAGTATAATACGGCACGTGTTACCATAGGAACTGTGCTCAACCGGGTACCCTGTCAAGTAGCGATAATACCCACTCTCATGTATGACGTAATACTGGGGAGGGATTTTCCTTCTTTCTGGGAATTGTGGGAAAAAAGGGTTAAAGAGCCAACAGTGGTTGCGGTCTCTGGAGAAAGGGCAACAGGAGTCACAGAACCTGAGCTTCTTCATGAGGTTCTGTCATCTCCTGATAAGGCCGTGTTTCCTTTTGATGTAATGTCGGGGGACACTGAAACCACTGATGTAAGTGGGGAGCCAGAGGAGAGGGTTGAAAATGTCTTAGCAGATATAAAGGTTTCACGCAACAATTTTGCCACAGCACAGCTGAATGACCCTACTTTGGCTCGGGCCCGGGAAAATGTAAAAATAATAAATGGTGTCCTGATTTACCCAGATGTCACGCTTGCTTATCCCCATATCGCGATGCAAAATAACTTACTATATCAGGTAGACAAGCAAGGTGAAGACATCGTAGAACAACTGATAGTTCCCAAGCCATTTAGGAAGATGGTCTTGGATCTAGCACATGGTCATTTGTTGGGGGGACACCTGGGGATGGAAAAGACAAAAGAACGAATTTTAATGCGTTTCTTTTGGCCAGGGCTAGTAGCAGAGGTACGAGATTACTGTGCATCTTGTCCCGAGTGCCAATATACGTCTCCGCCCCCTAACTTTAGAAGCCCATTGGTACCCTTACCCATTGTGGAAGTGCCATTCGAACGAATAGCTATGGATCTGGTAGGCCCTATAGTGAAATCAGCTTGCGGACATCAGTACATACTAGTGATCCTAGACTACGCCACCAGATATCCAGAAGCTATTCCATTAAGAAATATGACGGCAAAGACCATAGCCAAGGAGTTGGTCCTGGTGTTCAGTAGGCTTGGGATCCCTAAAGAGATCTTAACGAATCAGGGCACCCCATTTATGTCCAGGGTGACCAAAGAATTATGTCGGCTATTCAGGGTGAAGCATATCCGAACGTCAGTCTACCATCCGCAAACGGATGGATTGGTGGAAAGATTCAATAAAACCCTGAAAAACATGTTGAGAAAGGTGATTGCCAAGGATGGTAGGGATTGGGATTGCCTACTTCCCTATTTACTGTTTGCCATACGAGAAGTACCGCAATCGTCTACGGGGTTTTCACCCTTTGAACTTCTGTATGGCAGGCAGCCCCGAGGGCTACTCGACATAGCTAAAGAGACGTGGGAGCACGAATCTACCCCATACCGCAGTGTAATTGAGCATGTGTCACAGATGCAGGGCCGGATCAAGGCAGTCATGCCCTTGGTTCGAGAACATATGCAACAACCCCAACAGGCCCAAAGTAGAATATACAGTCATGTGAAAAAATTAGGACACCCTTTGAAAGCATGTGGTTTTTTGTAACATTTTTAATAAAAGGTTATTTCATCTCCGTTTCAACAATACAGAGAGATTAAAGTAATCCAACTAAACAAAGAAAACGGAAGAAAAGTCTTTTCAAGATCTTCTGTAAATGTCATTCTACAAAAATGCCTATTCTAACTGAGGAAAAAGATAGGACACCCTCACATGTATTCCCTCTTAAATTGGCTCAGATCTCACACAGGTATATCACACCAGGTGCACATAATTAGTAGATCGTTACTCTGCATGTTGAATGAGGCTTGCCCTATTTAAACCTCAGACATTTAGTTTGGTGTGCTCCTGACTGTTGAAGTGAGAGTGAGCACCATGGTGAGAGCAAAAGAGCTGTCAGAGGACTTCAGAAAAAAGATTGTAGCAGCCTATGAGTCTGGGAAGGGATTTAAAAAGATCTCAAAAGATTTTGAAATCAGCCATTCCACTGTCCGGAAGATAGTCTACAAGTGGAGGGCTTTCAAAACAACTGCCAACATGCCCAGGACTGGTCGCCCCAGCAAGTTCACCCCAAGAGCAGACCGCAAGATGCTAAAAGAGGTCTCCAAAAACCCTAAAGTGTCATCTCGAGAACTACAGCAGGCTCTGGCTACTGTTGATGTAGAAGTACATGCCTCTACAATCAGAAAGAGACTGTACAAGTTTAACTTGCATGGGAGGTGTGCAAGGAGGAAACCTTTGCTTTCCAAGAGAAACATCGAGGCCAGACTGACATTTGCCCGAGATAAAGTTGACAAAGACCAGGACTTCTGGAATAATGTTCTTTGGACAGATGAGTCCAAAATTGAATTATTTGGACACAACAGCAGAGGACATGTTTGGCGTAAACCAAACACAGCATTCCAAGAAAAGAACCTCATACCAACTGTGAAGCATGGAGGTGGAAGTGTCATGGTTTGGGGCTGCTTTGCTGCAGCAGGACCTGGTCAGCTCACCATCATAGAATCCACGATGAATTCTACTGTGTATCAGAAGGTGCTTGAAGAACATGTGAGACCATCAGTTAGAAAATTAAAGCTGAAGCGGAACTGGACCATGCAACATGACAATGACCCAAAACATACTAGTAAATCAACCAAAGATTGGCTGAAAAAGAAGAAATGGAGAGTCCTGGAATGGCCAAGTCAAAGTCCAGATTTGAATCCCATTGAGATGCTGTGGGGTGACTTGAAAAGGGCTGTACGTGCAAGAAACCCCTCAAACATCTCACAGCTGAAAAAGTTCTGCATTGAGGAGTGGGGTAAAATTTCCTCAGACCGATGTCGAAGACTGGTAGATGGCTACAAGAACCGTCTCACTGCAGTTATTTCAGCCAAAGGAGGTAACACTCGCTATTAGGGGCAAGGGTGTCCTATCTTTTTCCTCAGTTAGAATAGGCATTTTTGTAGAATGACATTTACAGAAGATCTTGAAAAGACTTTTCTTCAGTTTTCTTTGTTTAGTCGGATTACTTTAATCTCTCTGTATTGTTGAAACGGAGATGAAATAACCTTTTATTAAAAATGTTACAAAAAACCACATGCTTTCAAAGGGTGTCCTAATTTTTTCACATGACTGTATAACCGGGGTGCGAAACTGTAATGGCCTTCTGCAGTTTGTATCTGGCAGCTTTGTAGAGGACTTTATCGCCTGTACGATACGCACTTTCTTTATTGAGGCACAGCTTCCTAAGATGCGATGTAAACCAGGGTTTATCATTGTTGTACCAGGTGCACTTTTTGATGGGGATGCAGGACTCTTCGCAAAAGGTAATATTTGATGTCACAGCGTCAGTGTATTCATTTAGGTCACTGGTGGATTCTTTGAATATATTATATAATAATATAATATATTCCAGTCTGTTGAATCAAAGCAACTCTGTAGTTGTTCTACCGCTTCACTAGTCTATATCTTGATTGTGGTCACTACAAGGTTTGGCAGTTTTTAGTCTTTAATAAATAATAGAAAATATACACTCTTTATTTATTACCCATATCACAAAATATAATATCATCAATGCGATTTAAAGCAGATCCTAAGCAGCAGCACATGGTAGGTCATGCACCTTCAATGACGGATATCCGGATGTGCTTTGACCTTTGACCTCTTTAAAAATGGTGCATCTCCACCTTCCTCCCTGACTGCCCATGCGCGGGCCACCGCGATCTTGCAAGGTTACCTTCTCGTCTTGATCGCGGTATACCAGGTGTGTACGGGGGAGGAACAAGGCTTAGACTTCGATGAGGGAGTGTATTGGGTAATGAGGTATTTGACACACATGAGATTGGCTATAAGAAGTGCTTCCATGACTAGGTTAGTACGCCCACTGTAAGAAGCCATTGGGCAAAATGCGTGTCGGGGAGTCTTTGAAGGTCGCACCATCTTGCGGTCGGTATCATGTATTGTATCTGTTGTTATCCACCCTGCACTTTGCACTTTTGCAGTCTTAGTACTGCATGGAACATTGTCTAATGGACCTTTTGACGCATGTGTCTTTACAGAGGAAGAGGTTCTAAGTCAACTGTCTAAAATTAATACAAATAAGTCACAGGGGCCTGATGGGATACACCCAAAGCTATTAAAAGAGCTCAGCGGTGAACTAGCAAAACCATTAACAGATTTATTTAACCAATCACTGGCAACAGGAGTCGTCCCAGAAGATTGGAAATTAGCAAATGTTGTGCCCATTCACAAGAAAGGTAGTAAGGAGGAATCGGGCAACTATAGGCCAGTAAGCCTGACATCAATAGTGGGGAAATTAATGGAAACCATACTTAAGGAGAGGATTGTGGACCATCTAAAATCCCATGGATTGAAAGATGAAAAACAGCATGGGTTTACTTCAGGGAGATCATGTCAAACTAATCTTATTGATTTTTTTGATTGGGTGACTAAAATAATAGATGGAGGAGGTGCAGTAGACATCGCTTATCTAGACTTTAGTAAGGCTTTTGATACTGTCCCACATAGAAGGCTTATCAATAAAGTGCAGTCATTGGGCTTGGACTCCCATATTGTTGAATGGATTAGGCAGTGGCTGAGGGACAGACAACAGAGGGTTGTAGTCAATGGAGTATATTCAGACCAAGGTCTTGTTACCAGTGGGGTACCTCAGGGATCTGTTCTGGGACCCATATTGTTTAATATCTTTATCAGCGAAATTGCAGAAGGACTCAATGGTAAGGTGTGTCTTTTTGCTGATGATACAAAGATTTGTAACAGGGTTGATGTTCCTGGAGGGATACACCAAATGGAAAAGGACTTAGGAAAACTAGAGGAATGGTCAAAAATCTGGCAACTAAAATTTAATGTTGATAAGTGCAAGATAATGCACCTGGGACGTAAAAACCCAAGAGCAGAATATAAAATCAGTGATACAGTCCTAACCTCAGTATCTGAGGAAAGGGATTTAGGGATCATTATTTCAGAAGACTTAAAGGTAGGCAGACAATGTCACAGAGCAGCAGGAAATGCTAGCAGAATGCTTGGGTGTATAGCAAGAGGAATTACCAGTAGAAAGAGGGAGGTGCTCATGCCGCTCTACAGAGCACTAGTGAGACCTCATTTGGAGTATTGTGCTCAGTACTGGGGACCATATCTCCAGAAGGATATTGATACTTTGGAGAGAGTTCAGAGAAGAGCTACTAAACTGGTACATGGATTGCAGGATAAAACTTACCAGGAAAGATTAAAGGAACTTAACATGTATAGCTTGGAAGAAAGACGAGACAGAGGGGATATGATAGAAACTTTTAAATACATAAAGGGAATCAACAAGGTAAAAGAGGAAAGAATATTTAAAAGAAGAAAAACTGCTACAAGAGGACATAGTTTTAAATTAGAGGGGCAAAGGTTTAAAAGTAATATCAGAAAGTATTACTTTACTGAGAGAGTAGTGGATGCATGGAATAGCCTTCCTGCAGAAGTGGCAGCTGCAAATACAGTGAAGGAGTTTAAGCATGCATGGGATAGGCATAAGGCCATCCTTCATATAAGATAGGGCCAGGGGCTATCCATAGTATTTAGTATATTGGGCAGACTAGATGGGCCAAATGGTTCTTATCTGCCGACACATTCTATGTTTCTATGTTTCTTAGTTCTATTTATGTATTGTTGGTAGGCTGTGTGGAACTATAATGATAGAACCTATATGTGAGTACCGCTGGTTGGTGCATGACCTACTATGTGCTGCTGCTTAGGATCTGCTTTAAATCGCATTGATGATATTATATTTTGTGATATGTGTAATAAATAAAGAGTGTATATTTTCTATTTATTAATGCGTGGTTACTTGTTTGGTGTATCATGGTCTATTCTCCACGCATGTACTATAATCCTATATTTATAGGTGTAGTGAGAGTTGTTTGTCTTTGTCTGTATGTTGGGATGAGCTGTATCACAGCATGATCAGAGTTCCCCAGAGCTGCTCTAGTTGCGCTTGTGACGTGTTGCCTGTATTTAGGAAGTTCTTTGTTTAGGTGAGCACTGTTTAAATCCCCTAGTATGATAAAAAAAAAAGAATCAGGGTATCTCCTTTCCACCTCAGTGATGTGATCTGCGAGTTCTTGGAGCACAGGCTGTATGCATGTTTGTGGAGGGATGTACACAGCAACCAGAATAAATGAAGAAGGCTCATGAGGTGAATAGTATGGTCTGCGGTTTATGAAGAGTGCTTCCAGCCCAGCCGAGCATGTCCTCTTAATAACTGTAACATCCATACACCACTTATCATTATTATAGAAGCAGAGTCCTCCACCTTGATTTTGCCAGAGATAAGTGGGTCCCGGTTAGATCTGTAGAGTGTAAATCCATTAATCTGCAGAGCATTGTCTGGAATAAGCTCAGACAGCCAGGTTTCTGTGAAGCAAAGAGTGGCAGAGAAATGGAATTCCTTTTTTGTCCTGGTAAGTAGTTAAAGCTCATCTAGTTTGTAGCATTTCGACCTGACATTAGATAGTATGATTCCAGGTAGTAGAGAGCGCAGTCCTCTACGCCCAAAGCGAGCCTGAATCCCGGAGCGCTTGCCTCTTCTTTTAAGCTTCACTGCCTCATTCAGCACCGTGGCTCCACTGGTTAGAATCCCCAGAAGGTCAAGAGAAGACAAAATATCCAGGGGTAGATTTGATACCGCTAGGTTCCGAAAGCTCAGTAATTGTTCTCTGGTGAAGGTTATCCGAGTTGGGTTGCACAAGGCAATGCTGAAAACCAAATGTTGAAAAAAAAAACATATAAAACAAACAGAAAAAGACAGAGCTAGAGTTGAGCGGACACCTGGATGTTCGGGTTCGAGAAGTTCGGCCGAACTTCCCGGAAATGTTCGGGTTCGGGATCCGAACCCGATCCGAACTTTGTCCCGAACCCCATTGAAGTCAATGGGGACCCGAACTTTTCGGCACTAAAAAGGCTGTAAAACACCCCAGGAAAGGGCTAGAGGGCTGCAAAAGGGAGCAACATGTAGGTAAATCCCCTGCAAACAAATGTGGATAGGGAAATGAATTAAAATAAAAATAAAATAAATAAAAATGAACCAATATCAATTGGAGAGAGGTCCCATAGCAGAGAATCTGGCTTCACGTCACCCACCACTGGAACAGTCCATTCTCAGATATTTAGGCCCCGGCACCCAGGCAGAGGAGAGAGGTCCCGTAACAGAGAATCTGGCTTCATGTCAGCAGAGAATCAGTCTGCATGTCATAGCAGAGAATCAGGCTTCACGTCACCCAACATTGGAACAGTCCATTGGCATATATTTAGGCCCAGGCACCCAGGCAGAGGAGAGAGGTCCCGTAACAGAGAATCTGTCTTCATGTCAGCAGAGAATCAGTCTGCATGTCATAGCAGAAAATCAGGCTTCACGTCAGCCACCACTGCAACAGTCCATTGTCAGATATTTAGGCCCAACACCCAGGCAGAGGAGAGAGGTCCCGTAACAGAGAATCTGTCTTCATGTCAGCAGAGAATCAGTCTGCATGTCATAGCAGAAAATCAGTCTTCACGTCACCCAACATTGGAACAGTCCATTGGCATATATTTAGGCCCAGGCACCCAGGCAGAGGAGAGAGGTCCCGTAACAGAGAATCTGTCTTCATGTCAGCAGAGAATTAGTCTGCATGTCATAGCAGAGAATCAGGCTTCACGTCAGCCACCACTGCAACAGTCCGTTGGCATATATTTAGGCCCAGCACCCAGGCAGAGGAGAGAGGTCCCGTAACAGAGAATCTGGCTTCATGTCAGCAGAGAATCAGTCTGCATGTCATAGCAGAGAATCAGGCTTCACGTCACCCAACATTGGAACAGTCCATTGGCATATATTTAGGCCCCGGCACCCAGACAGAGGAGAGGTTCATTCAACTTTGGGTAGCCTCGCAATATAATGGTAAAATGAAAATAAAAATAGGATTGAATGAGGAAGTGCCCTGGAGTCCAATAATATATGGTTAAGGGGAGGTAGTTAATGTCTAATCTGCACAAGGGATGGACAGGTCCTGTGGGATCCATGCCTGGTTCATTTTTATGAATGTCAGCTTGTCCACATTGGCTGTAGACAGGCGGCTGCGTTTGTCTGTAATGACGCCCCCTGCCGTGCTGAATACACATTCAGACAAAACGCTGGCCGCCGGGCAGGCCAGCACCTCCAAGGCATAAAAGTCTAGCTCTGGCCACGTGGACAATTTAGAGACCCAGAAGTTGAATGGGGCCGAACCATCAGTCAGTACGTGGAGGGGTGTGCACACGTACTGTTCCACCATGTTAGTGAAATGTTGCCTCCTGCTAACACGTTGCGTATCAGGTGGTGGTGCAGTTAGCTGTGGCGTGTTGACCAAACCTTTCCACATCTCTGCCATGCTAACCCTGCCAACAGAGGAGCTGGCCGTGACACAGCTGCCTTGGCGACCTCTTGCTCCTCCTCTGCCTTGGCCTTGGGCTTCCACTTGTTCCCCTGTGACATTTGGGAATGCTCTCAGTAGCGCGTCTACCAACGTGCGCTTGTACTCGCGCATCTTCCTATCAAGCTACAGTGCAAGAAGTAAGGTGGGCACATTGCCTTTGTACCGTGGATCCAGCAGGGTGGCAACCCAGTAGTCCGCACATGTTAAAATGTGGGCAACTCTGCTGTCGTTGCGCAGGCACTGCAGCATGTAGTCGCTCATGTGTGCCAGGCTGCCCAGAGGTAAGGACAAGCTGTCCTCTGTGGGAGGCGTATCGTCATCGTCCTGCGTTTCCCCCCAGCCATGCACCAGTGATGGGTCCGAGCTGTGTTGGGTACCACCCCGCTGTGACCATGCTTCATCCTCATCCTCCTCCACCTCCTTCTCATCCTTGTCCTCCTTGTCCTCCAGTAGTGGGCCCTGGCTGGCCACATTTGTACCTGGCCTCTGCTGTTGCAAAAAACCTCCCTCTGAGTCACTTCTAAGAGACTGGCCTGAAAGTGCTAATAATTACCCCTCTTCCTCCTCCTCCTCCTCCTCCTCCTCCTCCTGGGCCACCTCCTCTTCCATCATTACCCTAAGGGTTTTCTCAAGGAGACATAGAAGTGGTATTGTAACGCTAATAACGGCGTCATCGCCACTAGCCATGTTGGTGGAGTACTCGAAACAGCGCAACAGGGCACACAGGTCTCGCATAGAGGCCCAGTCATTGGTGGTGAAGTGGTGCTGTTCCGCAGTGCGACTGACCCGTGCGTGCTGCAGCTGAAACTCCACTATGGCCTGCTGCTGCTCGCACAGTCTGTCCAGCATGTGCAAGGTGGAGTTCCAGCTGGTGGGCACGTCACATATGAGGCGGTGAGCGGGAAGGCCGAAGTTACGCTGTAGCGCAGACAGGCGAGCAGCGGCAGGATGTGAACGCCGGAAGCGCGAACAGACGGCCCACACTTTATGCAGCAGCTCTGACATGTCGGGGAATGTTGCCCTGCGATCCTTGGTGGCGGAAGGACGTGCGCCAAACAGCTCTCCGCCTGGGGCCCAGCCGCCACTACATTTACCCAGTGTGCAGTTAGGGAGATATAGCGTCCCTGGCCGTGCTTACTGGTCCACGTATCTGTGGTCAGGTGGACCTTGCCACAGATGGCGTTGCGCAGTGCACACTTGATTTTATCGGATACTTGGTTGTGCAGGGAAGGCACGGCTCTCTTGGAGAAGTAGTGCCGGCTAGGAACAACATACTGTGGGACAGCAAGCAACATGAACTGTTTGAAGCTGTCTGTGTCCACCAGCCTAAATGACAGCATTTCATAGGCCAGTAGTTTAGAAATGCTGGCATTCAGGGCCAGGGATCGAGGGTGGCTAGGTGGGAATTTACGCTTTCTCTCAAATGTTTGTGAGATGGAGAGCTGAACGCTGCCGTGTGACATGGTTGAGATGCTTGGTGACGGAGGTGATGGTGTTGGTGGTACATCCCCTGTTTGCTGGGCGGCAGGTGCCAACGTTCCTCCAGAGGCGGAGGAAGAGGCCGAGGCGGCAGCAGCAGAAGAGGTAGCAGGGGGAGCCTGAGTGACTTCCTTGTTTTTAAGGTGTTTACTCCACTGCAGTTCATGCTTTGCATGCAGGTGCCTGGTCATGCAGGTTGTGCTAAGGTTCAGAATGTTAATGCCTCGCTTCAGGCTCTGATGGCACAGCGTGCAAACCACTCGGGTCTTGTCGTCAGCACATTGTTTGAAGAAGTGCCATGCCAGGGAACTCCTTGAAGCTGCCTTTGAGGTGCTCGGTTCCAGATGGCAGCGGTCAGTAGCAGGCGGAGTCTCTTGGCGGCGGGTGTTCTGCTTTTGCCCACTGCTCCCTCTTTTGCTACGCTGTTGGCTCGGTCTCACCACTGCCTCTTCCTCCGAACTGTGAAAGTCAGTGGCACGACCTTCATTCCATGTGGGGTCTAGGACCTCATCGTCCCCTGCATCGTCTTCCACCCAGTCTTGATCCCTGACCTCCTGTTCAGTCTACACACTGCAGAAAGACGCAGCAGTTGGCACCTGTGTTTCGTCATCATCAGAGACGTGCTGAGGTGGTATTCCCATGTCCTCATCATCAGGAAACATAAGTGGTTGTGCGTCAGTGCATTCTATGTCTTCCACCGCTGGGGAAGGGCTAGGTGGATGCCCTTGGGAAACCCTGCCAGCGGAGTCTTCAAACAGCATAAGAGACTGCTGCATAACTTGAGGCTCAGACAGTTTCCCTGGTATGCATGGGGGTAATGTGACAGACTGATGGGCTTGGTTTTCAGGCACCATCTGTGCGCTTTCTGCAGAAGACTGGGTGGGAGATAATGTGAACGTGCTGGATCCACTGTCGGCCACCCAATTGACTAATGCCTGTACCTGCTCAGGCCTTACCATCCTAAAAACGGCATTGGGTCCCACCAAATATCTCTGTAAATTATGGTTGCTACTGGGACCTGAGGTAGTTGGTACACTAGGACGTGTGGCTGTGGCAGAACGGCCACGTCCTCTCCCAGCACCAGAGGGTATACTAACACCACCACGACCATGTCCGCGTCCGCGTCCCTTACAAGATGTTTTCCTCATTGTTACCGTTCACCACAATAAGAAAAATATTATTTGGCCCAATGTATTGAATTCAAATTCAGGTCTTTTTTTACAGACACCTAACACTATCTGGCTATCTATTTAGGTACCGTATTACACTAATAAAGGCACAGCAGTAACGACAGATTTAGCTGAATATAAATTTGAGGCCTAGTATTTAGGCGCTGGATGACAGGTATACGTTTACAGACAGAATTAGACTTGGAAATGCACGGTAGCGTGTTAAGTTATTGTGGATGACCCTATCAGCACCTTGAATCTAATATACCCTTTTATGGATAGATTTAAAGTAGGCCTGATACAGCAGAAACCACTAATTTAGGTAATTGCTAAGTTGGGAATTGTATTTCAGCCCAGAACAAAAACTGTGCTTTGACGGACACAAAATAACTTGACCAGCCACAGCAATAACCACAGATTTAGATGAATGTAAATTTGAGGCCTATTATTTAGGCGCTGGGTGAAAGGTATACGTTTACAGACAGAATTAGACTTGGAAATGCACAGTAGCGTGTGTGTGAAGTTATTGAGAATGACCCTATCTGCACCTTCAATCTAATATACCCTTTTAGGGATAGATTTAAAGTAGGGCTGATACAGCAGAAACCACTAATTTAGGAAATTGCTAAATTGGGAATTGTATTTCAACCCAGAACAAAAACTGTGCTTTGGCGGACACTAAATGTATTGACCAGCCTCAGCAATAAACACAGATTTAGCAGAATATAAATTTGAGGCCTAGTATTTAGGCGCTGGGTGAAAGGTATACGTTTACGGACAGAATTAGACTTGGAAATGCACAGTAGCGTGTGTGTGAAGTTATTGAGAATGACCCTATCTGCACCTTCAATTTAATATACCCTTTTATGGATAGATTTAAAGTAGGCCTGATACAGCAGAAACCACTAATTTAGCGAATTGATAAGTTGGGAATTGTATTCCAACCCAGAACAAAAACTGCGCTTTGGCGGACACTAAATGAATTGACCAGCCTCAGCAATAAACACAGATTTAGCAGAATATAAATTTGAGGCCTATTAATTAGGCGCTGGTTGACAGGTATACGTTTACGGGCAGAATTAGACTTGGAAATGCACGGTAGCTTGTGTGTGAAGCACAGCCCCTGATGTAGGATATAGCCAAAAAACAACCACACTATTGAGGGTTAAATGCACTTGGTGACAGGCTCAGCTTGCCCCTGATGTAGTATATGGCCAAAAAATAACCACACTATTGATGGTTAAATGCACTTGGTGTGACAGCTTGACCCTGATGTAGGATATAGCCAAAAAACAACCACACTATTGAGGGTTAAATGCACTTGGTGACAGGCTCAGCTTGCCCCTGATGTAGTATATGGCCAAAAAATAACCACACTATTGATGGTTAAATGCACTTGGTGTGACAGCTTGACCCTGATGTAGGATATAGCCAAAAAACAACCACACTATTGAGGGTTAAATGCACTTGGTGACAGGCTCAGCTTGCCCCTGATGTAGTATATGGCCAAAAAATAACCACACTATTGATGGTTAAATGCACTTGGTGTGACAGCTTGACCCTGATGTAGGATATAGCCAAAAAACAACCACACTATTGAGGGTTAAATGCACTTGGTGACAGGCTCAGCTTGCCCCTGATGTAGTATATGGCCAAAAAATAACCACACTATTGATGGTTAAATGCACTTGGTGTGACAGCTTGACCCTGATGTAGGATTTAGCCAAAAAACAACCACACTATTGAGGGTTAAATGCACTTGGTGGCAGCTTGTGCTGGCGCACCACAAGACACAAAATGGCCGCCGATCACCCCAGAAAAAAGTGAATGAAAAACGCTCTGGGCAGCCTAAAAACAGTGAGCAATTGAATAGCAGCAGTTCAATGATCCACAGCTGCAGATCGATCACTGAATGAAGTCTTTTGGAGGAGTTAATCACTGCCTAATCTCGCCCTAACGTAGCAGCTGCAACCTCTCCCTACACTGATCAGAGCAGAGTGACGTGCGGCGCTACGTGACTCCAGCTTAAATAGAGGCTGGGTCACATGCTGCACTGGCCAATCACAGCCATGCCAATAGTAGGCATGGCTGTGACGGCCTCTTGGGGCAAGTAGTAAGACGCTTGTTGATTGGCTGCTTTGCAGCCTTTCAAAAAGCGCCAAGAAAGCGACGAACACCGAACCCGAACCCGGACTTTTACTAAAATGTTCGGGTTCGGGTCCGTGTCACGGACACTCCAAAATTCGGTACGAACCCGAACTATACAGTTCGGGTTCGCTCATCCGTATTAGTAACCTCAATCGCAGACGTAAGTGTGCAGGCAACATGGTCCCAAAACATAAAGAGCTTAGGGTACTTTCACACATGCGTTGTTTGAATCCGGCAGGCAGTTCAGGCAAACTGTATGCAAACGGATGTCATTTTTTCTGACTGATCAGGCATTTTTCAGACTGATCAGCATCCTGATCAGTCAGAAAAATGCTTGATCAGTCAGAAAAATGCATTGCAATACCGGATCAGTTTTTCCGGTGTCATCAGGCAAAACGTATCCGGTGTTTCTTTTTTTCTCATTTTTAAAGGTCTGTGCATGCGCAGACCGGAAGGACGGATCCGGCATTCTGGTATTTTGAATGCCGGATCCGGCACTAATACATTCCTATGGAAAAAAATGCCAGATCCGGGATTCAGGCAAGTCTTTTTTGCCGGAGATAAAACCGTAGCATGCTATGGTTTTCTCTTTTGCCTGATCAGTCAAAATGATTGAACTGAAGACATCCTGATGCATCCTGAACGGATTGCTCTCCATTCAGAATGCATCGAGATATGCCTGATCAGTTCTTTTCCGGTATAGAGCCCCTGTGACGGAACTCTATGCTGGAAAAGAAAATCGCTAATGTGAAAGTTGTGGCCGCGGCCACGGTCAGAGGTGTGACAGGAGGGGGTCCTAACGGTGGCTGGTGTGTGCCTGGAGCCACGGGACGTGGGCCTGCCTAAAAGAGGGCCAACCCTAGGGAGAGTAGAAGAAAAGGGAGGGAACAAGGGGGGGGACAACGGAGGAGCGAACGCGGCATCGAGGTCAGGGAGCAGGGGGTTTAAGAAGGGGACCTGGCCCCTCCCACAATTACAGGCTGCATGCAGCCTTAACTATTTGTGGCCGCGGCCACGGTCAGAGGTGTGACAGGAGGGGGTCCTAACGGTGGCTGGTGTGTGCCTGGAGCCACGGGATGTGGGCCTGCCTAAAAGAGGGCCAAAAGACACAGGGTAGGGAAGGTGCTGTTTAATGCGTGCAACACAGATTACAAAACCAAGGAACGGAATACCTGGCGGGTTTCAGTCAGCGGATCCGGAATGTACCGGGAAAAACAGGCAGATCTCCACCTACCCATGTGGCGAATGACGTGCGGAGGTGTCCCGTGCTTGGAGGCTGCGGAGGCCGCCCCAATGCGGAAGGAATGACCTGATATGGTTTTGGGGTCCACCCCTAACCCAGCGACCAGGGACCGGATGTAAGACACAAACTGTGGCGTGGATAGGGGTTTCCCTTGGCACGGGAGCAATGGAGCCTCGGGGTTTGGAGAAGGCATGGAATCGATGAGACCCTGGAGTACTACCACAGGGCACCAGGCGTTACCGGATTTGAAGAAGCGGATCCGAGTGGGAGGACCAGTTTGCGACATCTTGGTGGATGGAAGACTTAACACCAGATGGTCCTGGACAGCTGTTTTCTCTTCAGGAAGGTCGACTTCTGGGAAGAGACGGAGAATTCACCTGGGCGCAGGAATCCGTAGAAGCTCAGGTACATCGCGGCCTTGATGACAAGGCTAACGGAAGGGCCAAAAGGGTTACCATCTAGGGATGCGGATAGTTGCCTGAAAAGTTCGCCTGAGACCGGTCGACGGGAAGGACCTGATTCCTTGCTGCTCTTTTCGATACCCCTGAGAGTGGCCTTGACGGCTTGGGAAGTGAAAGCTGTGCGAACTTCAGGATTCCGTAGAACCAAGAAATGTTGAGCCCCGGCCAGATACAAACGGATGGTGCTGGGTGCCAGTTTGAGATTGACATGGCAATGGGCCATGAAAGCCATGATATATGACACGAAGGTGGTATCTTGCTGCGGATGATCTTTTGAAAACTTTTGGTACAGGTTCCAACCCGTGTTGTAATTCCGGGCCGTGTTGACCGAGAGGGATCGGTGCATGAGTACCCTGGCGGTAGCCAGCAGGGACCTCAATCCAACATCAGGTCGTGGAAACCGGGAATCCGGGCCCCGGTCTGGTCTGCATCGGGACATACCTGAAAGAAGGTTTGAAAGTTGAACCTGGACAGAGCATCGGCCGCCGTGTTGCTGACACCTGGAATATGGGCACAAGTAAAATGGAAATTATTGACCATGGCCAGCCAGACTAGTTTTCGCAGCAAGGACATTACCATGGCGGATTTGGCTCGGCCTTTGGAAACGATGTCCACCAAGTCCTGACTGTCGGTGACAAACATTACGCTGGTGTTGGCCCAGAGATGACCCCAAACCGATGCGGCTGCCACGATGGGGTAACATTCCAGGAACGGGGATGACCTGAGGGACTGAGGATCAGCACTGACCTGAGGCGGCCATGGCCCAGCCAACCATCGGGATTCGCAGATGGCCGCGAAACCCCGCGACGCCGCGGCATCAGAGAACACCCTGGTGGACGACTGGGACCACGGGGACACAAACAGGCTGACCCCGTTCCAGGTGGAGAGAAAGCTGTCCCACATGCGCAAGTCAGCCAAGGCAGCTCTGTCCAGGTGGATGATGCTGCTGTGTTCGGAGGCCGCCGGAAGAAGAGAGAGCAGGCGGGAGATGAAGGCCCTGCCCTGGGGCATCACCCTTAAGGCAAAGTTCAGCCGGCCCAGGATGGACTGGAGCTCGACCTTTGTTACCTGGGACGAGGTGATGGCCCCTGCCACGACTTCCCGGATCTGGGACAGCTTTGCCTCTGGCAGCCTGGCCTCCATCCGGTCGGAGTCCAGGACGATGCCCAGGAAGGTGATGGACGTGACAGGCCCCGCGGTTTTCCCCTGCGAGATGGGAATGCAAAGGCCGGAAAACAGGTCCAGGAGGGAGCGCAGCCCGGCTGGCTGACACAGCGGAGGTTCTATGAGGAGGAAGTCGTCCAGGTAGTGGATGACCGCCGGGGTGCTGCCGTGGTGAAGCAGGATCCAATGTAAGGCCTGCGCCAACCGGTCAAACAGCCACGGGCTGCTTTTGGAGCCAAAGGTCAACCGGTTGGCGAAGTAGAACCTGCCCTCCCACTGGATACCATAAAACTGCCATAGGTGCGGGGCGATAGGCAGCAGTTTGAAAGCGTCCGCTATGTCAGCTTTGGACAGCCAGGCGCCCCTCCCAGCGCTGAGGATGAGGGCGATGGCCTCGTCAATGGAGGCATAAGACATTGAAAACTCCTCAGAAGGAATCAGCGAGTTGATGCTGGGGATGACAGAACCATGGGGGGCGGAGAGGTCATAAATCAAACGTTTTTTATTTGAGTCCTTTTTGGACACAATGCCTATGGGGCTGATCCGCCAGCGAGAGAAGGGAATTTGGCTGAAAGGGCCCAGGAGGAACCCCTTCTCTACCTCCGAGTTCAGGAGTTCCTGAACCGAGGCAGGATCTGCTCTGGCCGACTGCAGATTGTCGCACTCCCAGTTGGAATGGGGGAGCGCCACCAACCCTGTGTCGAAACCAAAGCAGAGGCCCGCGATCAGGAAATCCGCAAAACCCGGCACCGGATGCTCCCGTAACAGGAGGGCCAGGAGGTCGATGTTGCAGTCGGCCAGTCATAGGCGCTTTGATGCCTTCTTGGGACAAGTGGACCTGGGGTGAGCCCTGAAGCAAATGGAGCAGATGTGCAGGGCCCTGCACCCGCTGAACAGACATGACCCGTAGTTGAAGTTATTGCATACTTGACTGTTGCCAAGATATAGGATGGGTCTGCCCAGTTTATCGGTGGCGGAGGGGCTGCGGGAAGCCCCGGAGGGGCCTGGGATGGCCCTGTCAGGCTGGGTCGTGACCGTTTGGGGACACCACTCGGTGGCATGGAATATTGACTGGCATGTTGAGCATGCGGGGGCCCGGAGACCGGCGAAGTGCCGGCAGAACAATTCCATGTCCAAGGTGGCCCAGCTGACAGTAAACTGAAACTGGGTCAGTGCGGCGGCGGCTTTGGCTGAGAAGGAGCGATGATAATCGTAGAAAGCCGTGCCGCCGTACTTGTGCCCCAGATCGGTGACCCTGTATAGGTATGTGTCCAGCTCCTCCCGGCGAGCTGGGTACGCGGAGCAGATCACATCCCTATACAGGCTGAAGGCCAAGACAAACTCAGGCACCGTGAGTTTGCGGTTGAGGCGGCCATCTTTAGCCCGGAGGACCACCGAGATCTCCCCGCAGTCGAAGGTCTTGTTGTCCGCCACATCGTGGGACGCGATCAGGATGGACGCGAGGTTCACGTCCTTGCCCGCCAAAATGTCCTTCCTGATGTTGTCCGGCACGAAGGGTGCCGGAGCCACCACGGGAGCGGCAGGGGTCGTACCTGGAGCTGGTAGCTGGTACAGCGGGGGATCGCTGAGAGGGACCACCGCCTGAGATGGAGCCGGCGCCCTGGCCTCCAAGTCCACCACCCTGGACCTGATGTCGGCCACGGACGAAACCAGAGAATCCATTGAGGCCTGCAATTGCACCAAGGCTTGCTGGATGGACGGGGTCGGATCTTCTCTCTCAGGAGGACCGGATTCCGTCATCAACAACCTGTACAGCTCCGCCTTTCTGGCTGAGGCTGGGTGCCTGATGCCCCTTCTGCTTAATTCTGCCACCAGCCTCGGTACGGTCCATCTTCGGAGGGACTCGGGCCCACCTTGGCCAGAGACCGAAGTACCCGGGAGGGACAACGCGTCGTCCACATCTGAGACTTGAGACATGGTTTCGCGAGACCTGGAATTAGAGACAACAATATGGCCGCTGGAACGGATAAGGGGACCGAGTACCGTGGCTGCTGCGGACGAGGGTGAACGTATGGATGACGTACCTGAAAGCTTGGGATTCGAGACCCTTGCCTTACCGTCTAAGGAACCACGAGAACGACCCGGCTGGCCCTGAGGACTGGAAAAGTTAGGAGCGACGTGAGAAAGTAGCGGAGTGGACACGAAAGCAAAGCATATGCGGACGGACCCGCCACTGTGCCAGCTCAAGGCTGGACACAGTGGGGTGAGAAAGAACACTGAAGGAACGGAGGAATGACGGGTGAGCCCGGAGACGGAGTTGATGACAGCGGAAAGGAGGCGGCCTGAAGGTACCGGGGTTGGTGGTGGGGAGTGACCTGGATGTTCCGGGACGGGAGCGCAAGCAGGGTTGCCTGGGAGCTGCCAGGAACGTGGACCCGGAGGATACCTGACGTCTTGGTTGCGACCGTCATGGGGGTTGTGAGCAGTAGGCAGAAGCAACCAAGACGAGACCCCGACGGTGTTGGCAACGGGGGACGGAGGGGACCCTTGGGCCCCGGGGCACCTGGCCAAAGAAGATCCCTGAACGTTTCAGGGTGGAAGGACAGAGAAGACACCTGCAGCTGCCGGAACCTGGACACAGAAGACACCTGAACGCCTCAGGCTAAAGGACAGAGAAGACACCTGAACGCTTCAGGCTGAGGTGGACAGAGAAGACACCTGAACGCCTCAGGCTAATGGACAGAGAAGACACCTGCACGCTTCAGGCTAAGGCGGCCGGAGAAGACACCCGAACGCCTCAGGCTAAGGAGGACAGAGAAGACGCCTGAACGCTTCAGGCTAAGGCGGACAGAGAAGACACCTGAACGCTTCAGGCTAAGGTGGACAGAGAAGACACCTGAACGCTTCAGGCTGAGGTGGACAGATAAGACACCTGAACGCTTCAGGCTAAGGAGGACAGAGAAGACACCTGAACGTTTCAGGCTATGGTGGACGGTACAGCCGTAATAACTTACCGGAACCTTTGAACTAACGAACTCCCGCGAGTGGTTGGTAGCAACCTTCTGCAACCTGTTGAAAGATAAACACTTTTCCTTTTTTTTTTTTTTTTTTTTTGTGTGACCGCAATACCCCCGCCTAATACCTAAACCTGCTGTCAGAATGCTGCGACAAGACACAGCGGGAACCACGCACGCTACTGGTACCTAAAAAGAAAAGAAGATGTGAGGATGGGGGCGGCGATGACCGGGGGTCCCATGAGACCCGGCCGTAAGGTCGTGGGGTGCAGGGAAGGAGCGAGGCCGGCTGGGGCGTGGAAGGCCTGGGAGGCCAAGGCCGGACCTGGGAGGCGTGGCGGTGGGTGGGTGCCGCTTGCCTGGCCGGTGCGGGGGGCATGGATGAGTGGACGGTGGAGCCGAGGCACGTGGAGAGTGCCGTCCTGCCTCCATCGAGTACCCCAAGCGTCCGTGCACGGCAGCATGGCCAGTCGCAGGCTCGCAGGGACCAGCCGAGGACCGCTGACTATGCTGGCCACCGCGCGCGCGGGCAAGTGCCACGATGGAGACTCGGCCAGCGCCGTGCACGGACGGTGCTGGGAACCAAGGTTTGGAGATGTTGGACATGGGGAACGAATGGGCCCATGCAACTGGCACGTGTGCGGATGGGATGAGGGGAATGAGATGGCATGCACGGGGTGGCCTGCGGGTGGGAAGTGAACTGGCCCCCAACATACCACCCCGACGGCATGTGGCATGGCGCCTGCTCGCAGGACGCCCTCGTCCGAATGGCATGGCGGGTGATGTCATGGACCAGGACAATGAGGTGAGTGGTGGGAGTGTAGTATGACGATGTACATGACAGCATGGGAGTAGAAGGTGTTCCTACAGTGGAACTTGAGTGAGCAGGTGGTGCCGCATGGGGATAAAGGCCTGGTGCAGGCTGCACGCTGTCTCTGGGGCGGCGTGGGCGGCTGGCGTGCCGCCCGCTGTGTACGGGAGTCATGGAAGTCATGGCAGCGGACGGGGCTCCTCCTCCGCTCTCCCCGCCCCCCCCTCTCCATCTCCCCGCCGCCGGCGCAGGGAACGACCGCGGCAGGCCCGACCTCTCGCGAGGATGCGGTCGGACGGGAGCCCGCGGGAACAGGGCGGTGTGCGTGGCTGGGCGCCGACGACCCGAGACGGCGAGCCTGAGGAGGGGGGGGAGCGGATGACCAGGGAGACGCGGTGCGAGGCGGCCGGCATACTTACCAGAGAGTGACACCTACCGGAAGTGACGAAACCAACGGAGGAGCGAACGCGGCATCGAGGTCAGGGAGCAGGGGGTTTAAGAAGGGGACCTGGCCCCTCCCACAATTACAGGCTGCATGCAGCCTTAACTATTAGCCTTAAATGGAGGTTTCCCTGTTTAAATACACGGTAAAAGTGGGTGTACACTTTGAAACACGCCTCACACCTTTAAAATGGACCCGCTAAATGGTTTCCGTTTGCCTCCGTTATTTCATTTGTGTGAACGATCCGCCTAATGCATACAGAAGAATTTAGTTTTTGAAAATAATTACATTTTGGGGAAGGCATTGAACTGCACCGATACAGAAAACTGTTTACCAGTGCAACAGATGAGATATAGTACAACAGCAACTGCATTATCCTGCAGATCTTGCACATAGCTATGACTACAAGTGGCACTACTATGACTACCACCAAAACAGATACTGTATGTATGGGATGGGATCCTTCACCTCCGCCTGAACCTCCTCCTCATGGCAGTCCAAACACTAACTGTTCTGGCACAAATCATCAACAGGGAAACTATCTTCCATAGCTAATGGGGTTTAGTTGCCTCCTTTTAGGAAATGGAATGCTTCTCTGGGATTGCAAGGAGGAGGATTAGGAGGAGTGCTATAACCCCTATCACCAAGGCACAGTGTATGAGTCAGAGGTGACATCCATATCATCTTGCTGTGACTGAGCAGAGGAGTGAGACAAGTCCACAATCTTATCCTCTTTGTCCCCAATAATAATGTGGCGCTGATTGGAAAGCGGTGATGACTGTCCCCTAGTACTACTACTACTGGCCAGACGTCTGTTGCTGCTGTTCCTGTTTGCACTACTACTCACATTCTTAATATCGGATGACGAGGCATGGGTATTTAATTTGCAATTTTTCCCTTTACCAGCCATTTTATTATGAAGCCTATAAATGAAAAGTCACGTATTTGGTACACAGATTAGTAATAGTACTAGAAAAATAGCAAAACAGTTTTTTTTCCTGTAATTTAAAGACAACGGTGCAAGTAAATGTCCCTGCTATTCCACAAACAATTTACAGTGGTAATAATGCAGTTTTTGCAGAAAAATGCTTTCCTGTAACTAAAAGATACCTTTCAGTAATACAACACATTTCCCAAGACAGATATAGTAATTGCATTATTGCAGTAAAATGCATTTCCTCTAATACTGAACACATCTTGCAGTAGTATACAACACGTTTAATAACACTGGTATAATAATGGTGTTATTGCAGTAAAATGTGTATGTTGTAACACTGATTGGTAAACTGCAGTAATATACAGTTGCAAGAAAAAGTATGTAAAGCCTTTTGGAATGATGTGGATTTCTGCACAAATTGGTCAAAAAATGTGATCTGATCTTCATCTAAGTCACAACAATAGACAATCACAGTCTACTTAATCTAATAACTCACAATGAATTAAATGTTACCATGTTTTTATTGAACACACCATGTAAACATTCACAGTGCAGGTGGAAAAAGTATGCAAACCCTTGGATTGAATAACTGGTTGAACCTCCTTTGGCAGCAATAACTTCAACCAAACGTTTCCTGTAGTTGCGGATCAGACGTGCACAACAGTCAGGAGTAATTCTTGACCATTCCTCTTTACAGAACTGTTTCAATTCAGCAATATTCTTGGGATGTCTGGTTTGAATCACTTTCTTGAGGTCATGCCACAGGATCTCAATCGGGTTGAGGTTAGGACTCTGACTGGGCCACTCCAGAAGGTGTATTTTCTTCTGTTTAAGCCATTCTGATGTTGATTTACTTCTATGCTTTGGGTCTTTGTCCTGTTGCAACACCCATCTTCTGTTGAGCTTCAGCTGGTGGACAGATGGCCTTAAGTTCTCCTGCAAAATGTCTTGATAAACTTGGGAATTCATTTTTCTTCGATTATAGCAATCCGTTCAGGCCCAGACGCAGCAAAGCAGCCCCAAACCATGATGCCCCCACCACCATACTTCACAGTTGGGATGAGGTTTTGATGTTGGTGTGCTGTGCCTCTTTTTCTCCACACATAGTGTTGTGTGTTTCTTCCAAACAACTCAACTTTGGTTTTATCTGTCCACAGAATATTTTGCCAGTACTGCTGTGGTACATCCAGGTGCTCTTGTGCAAACTGTAAATGTGCAGCAATGTATTTTTTGGACAGCAGTGGCTTCTTCTGTGGTATCCTCCCATGAAATCCATTCTTGTTTAGTGTTTTACGTGTCGTAGATTCGCTAACAGGGATGTTAACATATGCCAGAGACTTTTGTAAGTCTTTAGCTGACACTCTAGGATTCTTCTTCACCTCATTGAGCAGTCTGCGCTGTGCTCTTGCAGTCATCTTTACAGGATGGCAACTCCTAGGGAGAGTAGCAGCAGTGCTGAACTTTCTCCATTTATAGACAATTTGTCTTACCGTGGACTTATGAACAGCAAGGCTTTTGGAGATACTTTTATAACCCTTTCCAGCTTTATGCAAGTCAACAATTCTTAAACGTAGGTCTTTTGAGAGCTCTTTTGTGCGAGGCATCATTCACATCAGGCAATGCTTCTTGTGAAAAGCAAACCCAGAACTGGTGTGTGTGTTTTTTATAGGGCAGGGCAGCTGTAACCAACACCTCCCATCTCATCTCATTGATTGGACTCCAGTTGGCTGACACCTCACTCCAATTAGCACTTGGAGATGTCATTAGTCTAGGGGTTCACATACTTTTTCCACCTGCACTGTGAATGTTTACATGGTGTGTTCAATAAAAACA
Organism: Bufo gargarizans; assembly: GCF_014858855.1. Classification (NCBI taxonomy): domain Eukaryota; kingdom Metazoa; phylum Chordata; class Amphibia; order Anura; family Bufonidae; genus Bufo; species Bufo gargarizans. Next base: position 157,066,072 of record NC_058087.1, on the reverse strand, counting down.
TGGTAACATTTAATTCTTTGTGTGTTATTAGTTTAAGCAGACTGTGATTATCTATTGTTGTGACTTAGATGAAGATCAGATCACATTTTATGACCAATTTGTGCAGAAATCCATATCATTCCAAAGGGTTCACATACTTTTTCTTGCAACTGTACAATGCATTCACTAACACTGGTGGAATGTCCAATTACAAACACTAAATAGAAACTGTGTTTTAGTTTTTAGTTTCTTGAAAAATAAGGGGCACTTCTTCAGTGTTTGCAACAAAATGTATATTATTGGGGTACTGGCAATTAGCTTGTGAACTGTAGAAATGGTTCTGTCTTCATACAGAAAAATATGAGTTTCTTGCAGGATTTTGTAATGCAAGACTTGCCAGCAACTGAAACCAGTGACCAGCCCCTCACTAATTCTGTATGTTAATCTTTCCCTGATAATACTCTAAAATCTACCCAATTATATCTTCATATTCTCTTCCTATAGTGTCCCTAGTATATGGCTTTTCTGCAATAGTTTTTCCATACTTTGTCACAACACATCCTTTCACAAGACTAGCTAGGAACAGAATATAATTTCTTACTTCTGAGCAGAAGGACCCTCTGGAATACTGCCCCCTGATTGGCTGATCAGGCTGTCAGCCTCTGAGCTAATCAGGGCAAGCCCTCCCCCCACTTTCTCCTTCCTTCTGTGTTCCTTGCTAACTTTTACAGTAAAATTGCGGTGGGCACCATTTTTATGTAATTTGTCCGAAATGAATCACCAAAACTTTGGATTTGTTTGGCAGATGATTTTTGGTGAAATTTATAACTAATTTAATTTGTTTAGAATTGATTCACTCATCTCTAAGTTCAGTCTTTTTCAGATTAATTATACATCATTAATTATTAGATTCATTATAAACCTCAATGCCGTTTGCTATAAAAAAAATCAACTAACCTTTTTTTAAATGGTAACATAGTATCTGACGCCTGGTAGATGGGCCCGACACGTATGTGCGCTAAGAGCTTCCATTACTCATTTATAGTCGGTATTGTACCACTTTTATCTAGAATGACTCCCATTTTTTAGCTCTATTGTTTGTATATATAATGGTGTGCAGCCATCTTGTTTTTTGTAATTATGTTTGTTTCATGGATATGCACCTGTGATTCTGAAGGTTCTAGTCTAAATTTTCTTGCAATATATTGAGAGTAGCACCTCTTTTAGACTGAACATCCCCATGTACCTGGGACTTCCGAGCAGAGTATGTTTGTAGCTGGTTCCTACACTGCCCTGAATATTGTAGGCTTAAGTAAGTCCAAAGTGAGGCAGTATATTTAGTGTTAGGGACCCATCTGCGGAAGCTACCTTGGAGCCTGGTAGATGGGCTCTAAGAGCTTCCATTACTCATTTATATTTGGTATTGTACCACTTTTGACCCCCATTTCTTAGCTCTATTGTTTGTATATATAACGGTGTGCAGCCATCTTGTTTTTTGTAACATAGTATCTGCCATTATTACTTCTTGAGGTAGGGCCTTCCATAGTTTGACTACTCTAACTGTAAAGAATCCCTTCCTGTATTGATTGCCTTTCCTCCACACTTTATGAATGCATCCTGTGCCAGTTCTTTGTACTGACCACATATGTACCTGTATATATACATGTAAATGAGATTTCCTCTTAGGTGTCTTTTGTCCAAACTAAACAATCAAAATTTTTTATGTCTTTCATTATAAGGGTACTTTCACACTTGCGGCAGGACGGATCCGACAGGCTGTTCACCATGTCGGATCCATCCTGCGGCTATTTCGCTGTGCCGCCGTACCGCCGCTCTGTCCCCATTGACTATAATGGGGACGGCGGCGGAGCTCCGGCGCAGCACGGCGGTGTGCGGCGAAAGGCCGCCGGACTAAAATTACTGCATATCAGGCTTTTTAGTCCGGAGGCTTTCTCCGTGCACCGCCGTACTGTGCCGGAGCTCCGCCCGTCCTCATTATAGTCAATGGGGACGGAGCGGCGGTCCGCGGGCACGGCAAAATAGCCACAGGACGGATCCGACATGGTGAACAGCCTGTCGTATCCGTCCTGCCGCAAGTGTGAAAGTAGCCTAACTGAGACTTTCCATCCCATTTGAAGGAGTTATCCAAGACCTCAGAGAGTGGCCGGTGGGGTTCATACTTACCTGGTTCCCATCCCTAGATTTCCAGCTCTATTGAACCTCCATAATGCTCTGGCAACAACATACTGCTGAAGCCTATGAAGTAGAGATGAGCGAACCACTTTAGATTTGTTTTGGGTCCGATTCGCGAATTTTAAAAAAAGTTCAATTCGGACCCAGATCGGTTTAGGACAAGTATTAAGGCTGGTTACAGCCTGTATTTGTGGGCGGGGCTGCTGACTATATCTCCCTCACGCGTCCTCACCCTGAGGACGGTTGCTTCATGCAGCTTCCTCGGTCCGTCCCGTCACTTCCGGTTCGCAGCGCGTCACTTCCGGGGCTCCTCCGAGCGGCGGTCACGTACTCTTTGCACTCTGGACCCGAGCGCTCCGCCTCCCCCACGCGTCGGCGGGACGGGTAGGGTCCGGCCTGCGGGTTACCCCCTCCTCTGGGTCTCACCCGTCCTCTGGCTTGGGCGCTGTCCCAGGCCGGTGTGCGTTCCAGCGGGGGGCGCGCGCCGGAGCTTCTCGGCCGGGCCTGGGCTTCCGGTCATGTGATCGGCGTGCGTTCCAGCTTGGAGCGCACGCCGGAATCCGGCCGGGCCCGGGCCCTCGTTCACCTGCTCGGCGTGCGTTCCGGCGTGGAGCGCGCGCCGGATCTCTCACTCGAGCCAGACGACTCCAGGGCAGCAGCCCCAGGGCAGGTAAGCTCTGTCCCCACCGGGTCCCTCCTCACAGCAACATCCTGTCCGGGCCCCCATGTTCCGTGCTTCTTGTGGTCGGATCAGCGTGCGTTCCAGCGCGGAACGCACGCCGATACCTGCTCAAGCATGGTTTTATATCATGCATGCATACCCTCTTTAGGCAACACTTACACAGCAAATGAGGCCTCAGATATACAGAACTATGGAGTTGACATTGCTTCAAATAACAATTATAGTGCAGTATAATTATGCTTCAACACCCCTACAGTCCTATATATCATATATGTGATATACCCAGGATAACACGTGATACACATGATAGATACGCTGTATCCACTGCTCTTGCGAATTCTACCCTTGTTCCGTGCTCGTGCATCTCACCATATGTCTTCCGCCCCGGTGCATTTGTTTATGGCGCAGTGGCGTTGGTGCCACCGTCCTGTGCACACGTGTCTGGCGGCCGTGTCTGCCGCCCTCGTCTGCCGCCCTCCTGGGCGCATGCGTCTGGCACCATTGTAGTGCCGTCCTCGCATGCTCAGGTTTGGCACAAGCTGTCCCACGCCGCCCTCCTGTGCACATGCGTGTGGCACCGCCGTGTTACACCTGGGTGCTGATTATTGCTTGTTGTCTATACTTGGGTCTGTTTTCCATGCTTCTTATCTCGCTCGCACACATCATCCGTAGTCTTCCTGGATCGCCCAGGCTCGTTCCTGTCTCTGTCATCCTGGATCGCCAAGGCTCGTTCCTGTCTCTGTCATCCTGGATCGCCCAGGCTCGTTCCTGTCTCTGTCATCCTGGATCGCCCAGGCTCGTTCCTGTCTCTGTCATCCTGGATCGCCCAGGCTCGTTCTGCCTCTGTCATCCTGGATCGCCCAGGCTCATTCTGCCTCTGTCATCCTGGATCGCCCAGGCTCGTTCTGCCTCTGTCATCCTGGATCGCCCAGGCTCGTTCTGCCTCTGTCATCCTGGATCACCCAGGCCCACGCTGCCTCTGTCATCCTTCCTGCTCCCCGCCCGGTCCCCCGGTCCCGCTTCTTCCTTCTCTTCCCTGCTCTCCTAAAGCGATGTTTAAGAACAATGATAATATTAAACCTAATTGGTACAAGTTCTTCTTTAGTACACCGGACCTGGGGGGTATCTACAACTGTAATTAGGTATAATTGCATGGATGGTTTTCTATTGTTTCATTTATTTTGCAGCACATTCCAGCCGAGAAGCCATGGTTGGCAGGCACGGGGCTGGCCGGCCTGTTTCTCCATTCCGGTAAAAAAAAAAAAAAAAAAAAAAAGGGGGGAAGAGAAAAGTAGCTTCGGGAACGCAGCGGAGAGACCAGACACCGGTGTGATCATTAAGGTGCCGCCTTGCGGACGCTGATGCGGGGTCTGGAACTGCGGTTCTGGTTCCTATCGTCTATGCTACCGCTGGCCCAGGTTAAGTAGGTTCGAACCTCCAGTGGACCCCTATTCCCACAAGTGCCTATCAATTGCTGCACAACCGCTCTATGCCTCCTCGACTAGAACCAGAAACTGCACCTTCCACGGCTGCTACCAGATGTAGCACAGGTTATCCCCTCTGGGGTAGCTAACTCCATGAATGTTGTTTTAGCCGTGGCATTTTGTTGCCGTGCCATTTTCCGGTTTCCTAATGTACCATTTTGGGCAATCTTTTCTTATAACAAACAGGGCCGCGGTGCTGTCGTTTATTCAGTCCTCCCGATCAGCCAAGTAGCTGCTCATCAGCTTCCCGAATTCTTCAGGTATCATGCTTCCGCCTTTTGTCTGTCTTCCCTGCTTCTTGACACACTCCCACGTCATCTGAGGTCTCTGTCATCCTGGATCGCCCAGGCTCGCCCTGCCTCTGCCATCCAGGATCATCCAGGCTCGCCCTGCCTCGGTCGTCCTGGGTTGCCCAGGCTCGCTCTGCCTCTGTTTTCCTGGATCGCCCAGGCTCTCTCTGTTTCGGTTATCCTCTGCTCCTGTCATCCTGGATCGCCCAGGCTCGCTCTGCTCCTGTCATCCTGGATCGCCCAGGCTCGCTCTGCTCCTGTCTTCCTGGATCGCCCAGGCTCGCTCTGCTCCTGTCATCCTGGGTCGCCCAGGCTCGCTCTGCTCCTGTCATCCTGGGTCGCCCAGGCTCGCTCTGCTCCTGTCATCCTGGGTCGCCCAGGCTCGCTCTGCTCCTGTCATCCCGGATCGCCCAGGCTCGCTCTGCTCCTGTCATCCTGGATCGCCCAGGCTCGCTCTGCTCCTGTCATCCTGGATCGCCCAGGCTCGCTCTGCTCCGGTCATCCTGGATCGCCCAGGCTCGCTCTGCTCCGGTCATCCTGGATCGCCCAGGCTCGCTCTGCTCCTGTCATCCTGGATCGCCCAGGCTCGCTCTGCTCCTGTCTTCCTGGATCGCCCAGGCTCGCTCTGCTCCTGTCTTCCTGGATCGCCCAGGCTCGCTCTGCTCCTGTCTTCCTGGATCGCCCAGGCTCGCTCTGCTCCTGTCATCCTGGGTCGCCCAGGCTCGCCCTGTCTCTGCAATTTGGCATCGCCCAGGCTCGCCCTGTCTCTGTCATCCTGGTTCGCCCGGGCTCGCTCTGCCTCCGTCATCTAGGATCCCCTAGGCTCGCCCTACCTCGGTCTTGCTGGATCGCCCAGGCTCGCTCTGCCTCAGTCATCCTGGGTCGCCCAGGCCCACGTTGCCTCTCTCATCCTGGATCGCCCAGGCCTACGTTGCCTCTCTCATCCTGGATCACCCAAGCTTGCTCTTCCGCCGTCACCTGGACCGTCACGTCACTAACTAACCAGTGCCTTCCCGAATCGCTCAGGTCATTTAACAGCCCAGCTCCGGCCTGAATCATTCAGGCCCTTGTTACCTCCCGTGTCGGTCGGTTCAATTAACTATTTCCCTCCTACAGCGTGGGTAGTCTTCTTGCCCACTTATTCAGGCCTACCCCGCACTGGCTCCAGGCACAGTTCAGCCAGATAGATCTTGGAGGGTGATAGGCATCCCTCCCGACTCCACGCCAATGTACACCTCAGCCCCTACCACAAGTATTAAGGCTGGTTACAGCCTGTATTTGTGGGCGGGGCTGCTGACTATATCTCCCTCACGCGTCCTCACCCTGAGGACGGTTGCTTCATGCCCCACCCTCCCGACCCTTCTTTCTTTCATTCCACTCTCTTGGGTGGCCCACTTATTCAGGCCTACCCCGCACTGGCTCCAGGCACAGTTCAGCCAGATAGATCTTGGAGGGTGATAGGCATCCCTCCCGATTCCACGCCAATGTACACCTCAGCCCCTACCACAAACAGAAGTTGCTCCAATTGCCCTGAAAGTTGGTATGTAGCAGAGTTTTTTGGAAAACTTATCTCTTTTCCTTTATTTATTACGAACTTTCTTTTTCCCCATCTTCGCCCCCCTCCCTAAGCTCTGAACCACTATGACAGCAATGGTAAATGATGTCTGAGTGATTCTGACATACATAGCTATGGGTAGACGCACATTTGATAGCATTAACATACAGTGTGTTTAAAAACATGCCAGCACATGTGTTATGCTTTTTCATATTCCAAAGCTTCCAAAAATTGTCCCTTATTATCACATGGTGTGATGGGATAAAAAAAAGTGTCTTGCATCCAAAAATTATACCTTGACAGGGTTGAAATACCTACCTGTTCGAAAGTGTTGATTGTCAAATTAAAAGTGGTTGGTCGTGAATGAGCCTAAAAAAAATCTCCCTTTTAATTGAGAGCAACAGCGGTAATGCCGGTAAAAAAATCATATTCCCCTCATCCAGTTGAGTGCGAAGAGGCTGCCGTGGCCATCTTGTTCGAAGATGCCATGTAAAATTCTGTGTGCGGTGACGTATGATGTCACCACGCCGGCCAGCATGAAGAAGTTTCATCACGTGCAGCATGAGATTTTGGGTGGGATCTTCAATTGAGATGGCCATGGCGGCCTCTTTGCGCTCAAATGGATAAGGTAAGTATTATTATTATCTCACTGATTAACCCCAGGAAGCCCTATTTTTTATTCTCCAAGATGCCGCGATCAGCTATGAACGCGGCATCTTAGGTCTTCAATGACAGGGGGGCAGCGCAGTCCCCTCTCCCGTCATTGTGCCCGCTATTTATATAGAAATGCACTTCATGACAAAGTAATTAAACTTCACTTCATCTCTAGTCATCATCCTCTTTCTCTTGCAACTCCGGATCATCTTCCTCCTCCTCAAGTGGCAGCACCTCCTCCACCGCCACCTGTTGTATGATCATCAGAGTCTCTTCAAAAATACATATGAGGGGGTGAGGGACAACTACAGCATGAAAGGCATGAGTTGCCACTGCCTGACCTGGAAACAACATATGCTCCCTGCTGAGGAAGTCTGGTGCATGATCATTTTAAAATGCCATGCAGGGAGCGTGTGTTATTTCCCTCAGGTTCAAGGCGGCCAGGATGTTGTGCCCATTGTCGCTGACCACCTTGCCCAGTTGGAGTTAACGAAGTGACAGCAAGCAGGATGTTTTCTGCTTGACATAGTTGAGCAACTTCTTGCCAGTGTGACTACTCTCTCCCAGGCTGATCAGCAACAACACGGTGTGGCAACGCTTGACTTTACACATGTGAAAGGAAGGGGAGGTAGTGCAAGCAATGCTGTTCCCTGCTTCTGTTGGGAATGGCACTGTGTCCAAGGAGGAGGAAGTGGAGGAGGCAGATAAGTTTCTGATGTGGGAGCAAACCCCATGATAAGGTAGGACGGGGTCAAACGGGCGTGACCATGTTGCTGGGGTGCTGCCTCTCCACTGCCACAAAAAACATTGACTCAGTGGGCTGTGAAAGACATATACTATCCTTGCCTGTACCAGCTGCTCCAGGTTTCCACTGTGGTGTGCAGCCTGCCACACAGCAAGAATCACAAGGAGTGGCCTGCATTCTCTGCCACGTGAGAGTACAAGGCACTACTACAATGGTACTGCAGCAAAAGGTACAATGGTACGCCAGTAACGTGGGCAGGTGGGGGTTCAGCTTGTAGACAAGCTAATTGCTGGTGGAGATGTTTTTTTCATGGCCAGACATTCAATTATAGATGTCTCACGATGGAGCCGAGGGCAAGGAGTCTTATCAAGAGAAGAAGAAGGTGATGATGATGATGACAAAGATTCTGTATTTCTTGGGGATGCGGTTTGACTGCCACAAAGAGGACCAGGAGAAGAAGGACAGAATTTTCTTATTGGGAATGCTGGCTAGTTGTGTTTTCCCAAAGGATCCAGTAATGCCTCCTCATGTGCAGCAATATACCTCTGGTAGCTATAATTGTGTTTGAACAGGGATGGATTATTTTAATCCTGTAGATCTTTTACACTGGAGTGATTTTGTGTGCCCGCCTTGTGCAGAAAAAGTGCCATATGGTAGTTGCTCTTACAGAGCTATAGGCAGCCAAGCTAGACTTAGCTATGACACATTATGGATGGTACCAGCGCTGGAAAAAGAGGAATAAGTGATTTGTTAATTTTTTATGCTAGTTCGCAATTACCTTATTCCGGTAGGACAATGACTCAGTCAGGTAGGATATACAACGGGTATCCGGTCCAGCAATAAGGTAAAGGTAGCTTGTAGTGCTTCTTGCTCAACCTCAGAGCGCGTATGCCGCCCCGGCCGGTGGCTGGCATGCACGCGAGGGAGCTTGTGTTGGTACGAGGTTCCGGAGCGTGTAGCGTGACGTCACGACAGACCTACGGAGCGATCCAGAGACCAAAAAGCGATCCTACGCGTTTCGAAGCCTACGGGCTTCTTCGTCAGGGATAATTGCTATGTTTGTTCCCTGGATTTAAATAGGTGCCCGAAACGCGTAGGTTCGCTTTTTGGTCTCTGGATCGCTCCGTAGGTCTGTCGTGACGTCACGCTACACGCTCCGGAACCTCGTACCAACACAAGCTCTCTCGCGCGCACGCCAGCCACCGGCCGGGGCGGCATACGCGCTCTGAGGTTGAGCAAGAAGCACTACAAGCTACCTTTACCTTATTGCTGGACCGGATACCCGTTGTATATCCTACCTGACTGAGTCATTGTCCTACCGGAATAAGGTAATTGCGAACCAGCATAAAAAATTAACAAATCACTTATTCCTCTTTTTCCAGCGCTGGTACCATACATCAGTTTGTTTATCTTTGCATATTTTTTGGATCGGAGCAGCTGATATCCTTCCAGGTACCTAACAGCGGCTCTATCTGCCTTAGTGCATATAGAGACAATTACACAGCGACAGCGCAGGCACAACTATATACAATGACACATTATGGGCCTAACCACCCACAATGTCAGCCGCATCACCAGATCCTGAGGCAGACGTGGCCCTGGCAGTTCTTTGGGATGAACATAGACTCTGACTCTGCTCTTTATTGCTGCCCCTACTCCACTGATGTTGCCTCCTCCTCAGCACCTCGATCTAGCTCCCAGGTCCTCGTTAGCACACAATCTTCATCGGAGTCCTCACCCTTCCTGACGCTTTTATCAGACTGTAAGATATCATGGTGAGCTCCTGGGCCTCCCTGCCCTGCTCTGTTTTTTTTTTTTCGACTGCCACTGTCGCTGCTTCCACTGCCAATGGGATGCCTATGGGTGCGACTATTACCACCAATAGGTATGCAAGGGGTCACCAGCCTCCACCCCCAACCTCTTCCTCAGGGCAGCCCAAATGGTGAAAGTTCTTAAACAACTCATCAACAGGAAGACTGTCTTGACTATCTGCTGTAGGATGTGGTGGGGTTTTCTTGTCACTTCTTAGGAAAAAGGAAGGCACCCCACTAGGAAGGAAGGACATTTTTCAATTTCAATGCAATTAAAGCAGCATATATGTAATCAGTACACCAATACATGGGCTAGGGTAAAAATGTACCTATCAGCGTTAACAAGATATTAAGGGTCAGGTCTCAATCGTCAATTTTTGGGGACTTCAAGTGGTTCAATTTAACTAAACCAGCATTTATATGTCATTACTACAGCAATACTGTAATAAACTTACCTGTCCGGGTTCCAGGGGCGTGATCCTCAGTGTTGGCGTGGCCCCCTGGTGACGTGACAACATCCTTAGCAACAGGATGCAATGCTCTGTTTATCTCTACAGTGGGCGTGTGGTGGGAGAGATTAGCAGCGGGATGATTACTCAGCTGCTCTTTTACTGTGTACTGAGTCTTGGACCTATCAGGTTCTAATACAAGAACTCTGTGCTCTATTTAAACCCTGTCCTGGCCACTCACTAGTGCGAGTGATAGTCACTGACTCACATGCGGTGTTCCTGGTTCCTTGTTCCTGTGCATATTGGATTGCTCATTCCTCTGACCCCAGCTTGTCTTCTGACCACTCTCTGTGTCTTATTTGATACTGTGTTGTTCATCTGGTTTTTATCTCTAGATTGATAGTAGAACACTTGTTGGTACAGTTTTTGCATCTTCCATCCCCCACCCCCTCCACTAAAAGTATTTCTGTGAAAATTGGAAAAAAATCGAAGTATTTCCTTGCAAGTAGCTGCTTTTGAGGCAAAGCGGCCACAGCTGCTCACTCCCTCCTCTGACATCTTCCCTGCTTGTTCCTATTCTACACACACACAATTCTTCTTTTTTGTAATTCTAGTCTTTCCCTTCACTCCCTCTGGCAATAGAATACAAGCTTGATTTATTTCCTGATACATTTTTTCACTCTCTCTGACTCCCTAAGATTGTTTTTCTGTCACACACTGAAAAACCCAACCACCCTCATACACAGCCCAGCACAGAATGGAATTCTGCTAGGGCACCTCCCTGCCTGCTGCAACATTGATTTGCTCATCCAGGCTGTCTGTCAGCCTGGGAGCCAATCAGAGCAAGCCCTCCTCCACACATTTCCTGAGGGCCATGTGAGTCTCTGTCTTCTTCGTCCCTAGTCCTTTTTTCCAGCTGATGTTACACATCGTTTTAGTGGGTATTCGAGTTCGTCTGCCATCTGAAAAATAACATAGTTCAGAGTAAACCTGGTTTGCTCATCCTTACTATGTTCTGCTTACCTAGCACAGTGTCTCAGACCCACATACAGTTGTCTTCTTCCTGGTGGATCAAATCGCCTGGTTGGCTCTGTTACTCCATGTAATCTGCAGCCTGCTTGCCTGCAAGGCATTTCCTGCTCTGCCTGTAGGGGGCACTTGCTCCCTCCAGATTCACCAGCCAATGGCTGGCAAACTTAGGGTACTTAAAGCACCTTCCCCTGGGGGAGAGTGACTGAGCTATTGGTGTCCTAGTGTGCTAGTATCCTGCAAAGGTGTCTGTTCTGTTGTCTGCCCATGTACTGAGTTTCTGACCGTTTACTGGATTCTGATCCTCCTCTGCCTTACCTAACATGTGCATGACCTCTGTATTGACCCTTCACTGCCTACCCTTACCTCAGACCATTTACTGAATAGCATGTACTCTACCTGTCCTGATCTCAGCCTGTCCCTGGCTATGGTTCTGCTTGACCCCTCGGAGCCATGCACTGGTGTTTCTGTCTCCTGTGGTTCAGCTGTCAATCATGCAGAGACTACTCCAGGAGGTAGCAGTCAGGGGTTTCCACTGCAGTGAAGTCCAGAATCCTGCACAGGGGTTTAAGTGTGAAAACTAGGGGCCTTAGAATCAGCCCAAAGTCACATCTGTTGGTTATTGACACAGTGGTTGTACACCCAAAGCCATAATACATTCTCTTCTCTACAACTCTGCTCAGGCGATACAGGCTCAAATGAAAACATCTTAGAAACCAAAAAGTATTTGGCCAAAAAACACAGGAAGTGAGGAGCAGAGGAGGCTGGACAAGTGTTACAAAGGTAGTGGTGGGGGATTGGTGCTCGTGGCTTATTTTTTATTTGTAGTCCTAATGAAATAAATTGACAACTGGGTGGTACCATTTGTCAAAAGCGTGTGTCTCTAAACAGTCAGATAATGTTAGCACTCAATGAACAGTTTCACAGTGTGTAGGGACACAGTCCCATTGACAAGTGGAATGTTAATACCCAGTTGTCAGTTTATTTATACATTTCCAGGGGAAATAATATAGGCACAACACAAGGTAGAGTTCTGAGAAGAATTTCTCCAGCAGTGTTCTTTCGTGAGAAATGCAAATAATTACTAAGATAGATCAGGAAAGATATCAAGTTCTCTTTTTAATGGGATGCACATTTCACCTTCAGAATGTAATTATGTGTGTTTTCATATTTTCTCATTTCATATTCCTCGCATGGAAATCACCTTTTTACAGCATACAAACAAATCCTGATAGAACATTTGTGACCCAGTAAAATACTTACTTTCGAGTAAATCTAGTAGATTTATGCTAAACTTGATTTCACGCAGCAAGGTTTTAATGGTGAATAAAGGATGAAGGAAAGTAACCGTTTAAATAGCTGCTTGGCTTGAAGGAACATTTATATTTTTTTTTTGCGTTGAGTGGTTTTAAGAAACCATAGTGTCATATTCTTGGTCCATTTTCAAGATTAAAAAATTACAGTTCAGGGACCAGGTTGAACAGATTTGGATCAATGCACTGTACAGCTGCAGTATATTGCTTGTCTGAAGAATATAAGGCATTAGAAAATTATAAGGAAACAGCAGTAAAATGGCAACGATAAGAAATGTAATCATGACATGTATGGAAAAAAGATCTACTGGCCACCTGGCAGTTACAGAACCTTTCAGTATAGCTGTACTAAAGGGAATATAAAGTGGTGGAAATACAAATATCAGAATACACAAGCATTCACTTCTTGGTTTCCTTCATGTATTACCGATTGTCCCACAGGCCCACCTACAGTTCACTGAATAAGACAACCAATATTAGTGCCCATAATTACATAGATTTAATAATAGAATTAATATAATTGTGTGATGTCTGTAGTTGCATCCCCAACCGAAATGTACAGTTTGTAGCAGGAGATACATCAGAAGGGGTAGTTTGGTTATCACATGACATCTGGTAGCATAGTACTCCTAGTTATGTCTGATATCTCTGCTTTCCCTTCCTCTCAGTGTTAGAGTTAGCAGCAGGGAGTGGGAGGAGGCTTTAAATGGCAAATGAGATACAAGGTAGGTAATGAGGGCTGTACTGTATAAAGTAGATAGGGGGTAAATATACTCAAGGCAGTGATAAAATTGAATTTTCAGTTTTTCTGGGTTCGCAACTAATTATAGGCAAGAGTAAAAGAGTAAAATTGTGTTGATTGCTGCATTGAATGTATGCTTTTATAAGATATAAGTAATGAGGCATATGTTGTTCTTACAGATATGTTTTTAATGACAGACTTGCAAGGAGCATAAGTAAAAAAGCACACGCACCTGGAAGTGAGAAATGAGCATATATTCTGCTCTCTCTCCTCGCTGCAAAGGATGGAAAGGAGATTGGTCCATATAACGTACAGACCAAAAGTTTGGACACACCTTCTCATTCAAAGAGTTTTCTTTATTTTCATGACTATGAAAATTGTAGATTGACACTGAAGGCATCAAAACTATAAATGAACACATGTGGAATTATATACATAACAAAAAAGTGTGAAACAACTGACAATATGTCATATTCTAGGTTCTTCAAAGTAGCCACCTTTTGCTTTGATTACTGCTTTGCACACTCTTGGCATTCTCTTGATGAGCTTCAAGAGATAGTCACCTGAAATGGTCTTCCAACAGTCTTGAAGGAGTTCCCAGAGATGCTTAGCACTTGTTGGCCCTTTTGCCTTCACTCTGCGGTCCAGCTCACCCCAAACCATCTCGATTGGGTTCAGGTCCGGTGACTATGGAGGCCAGGTCATCTGGCGCAGCACCCCATCACTCTCCTTCATGGTCAAATAGCCCTTACACAGCCTGGAGGTGTGTTTGGGGTCATTGTCCTGTTGAAAAATAAATGATGGTCCAACTAAACGCAAACCGGATGGAATCGCATGCCGCTGCAAGATGCTGTGGTAGCCATGCTGGTTCAGTATGCCTTTAATTTTAAATAAATCCCCAACAGTGTCACCAGCAAAGCACCCCCACACCATCACACCTCCTCCTCCATGCTTCACGGTGGGAACCAGGCATGTAGAGTCCATCCGTTCACCTTTTCTGTGTCTCACAAAGACACGGTGGTTGGAACCAAAGATCTCAAATTTGGACTTATCAGACGAAACCACAGATTTCCACTGGTCTAATGTCCATTCCTTGTGTTCTTTAGCCCAGACAAGTCTCTTCTGCTTGTTGCCTGTTCTTAGCAGTGGTTTCCTAGCAGATATTCTACACATCTCTAGAACAGTTGTTCTAGAGATGTGTCTGCTGCTAGAACTCTGTGTGGCATTGACCTGGTCTCTAATCTGAGCTGCAGTTAACCTGCGATTTCTGAGGCTGGTGACTCTTATTCTCTGCAGCAGAGGTGACTCTTGGTCTTCCTTTCCTGGGGCGGTCTGCATGTGAGCCAGTTTCTTTGTAGCGCTTGATGGTTTTTGTGACTGCACTTGGGGACACTTTCAAAGTTTTCCCAATTTTTCGGACTGACTGACCTTCATTTCTTAAAGTAATGATGGCCACTCGTTTTTCTTTACTTAGCTGCTTTTTTCTTGTCATAATACAAATTCTAACAGTCTATTCAGTAGGACTATCAGCTGTGTATCCACCTGACTTCTCCACAATGCAACTTATGGTCCCAACCCCATTTATAAGGCAAGAAATCCCACTTATTAAACCTGACAGGGCACACCTGTGAAGTGAAAACCATTTCAGGTGACTACCTCTTAAAGCTCATCAAGAGAATGCCAAGTGTGTGCAAAGCAGTAATCAAAGGAAAAGGTGGCTACTTTGAAGAACCTAGAATATTACATATTTTCAGTTGTGTCACACTTTTTTGTTATGTATATAATTCCACATGTGTTAATTCATAGTTTTGATGCCTTCAGTGTGAATCTACAATTTTCATAGTCATGAAAATAAAGAAAACTCTTTGAATGAGAAGGTGTGTCCAAACTTTTGGTCTGTACTGTACTTCTATTGAGCCTGTCTACTGCAGCAAGGAGAGAGAGACTGTGATATGAGAGCGCTTCTCTCTTCTCCTTCTAGTGATCAATAGGGGTCTCAGTGCTCAGACCACCACCAATCAGATCTTTTTTTAAATGTCTCTGTGACATATTTCAAGTTTTACCAAAGCTCAGTGACCCTTTAAAAGCCAACATCACTTTTTCAGACATTGTATCTAAAGTCACTCATTTGTCAGAAATGACTAAGGGCAGGAGAGGGAACAGGCATAGACAAATTACGTGGATTTAAAAAAAGAAACAAGAGGAAATATTGAATTGAAACGTGCATGGGGTTTGAAGGAGTTAGCAAACGTCACATCTACACCTGGCGCAGGCGCACTGAGAAAGGAGCGGTCGAGCGAGCGTCCTCCTCTCAGTGCACCTGCGCCGACTGAAGACTGGTAGGGCGCAGGTGCGAGATTTAGAACGCAGACAGGGCCAGCCAGGGGACGAGAGCGCTCGCTGGCCCTGTCAATCAACAGGAGGAGGGGGCATTTTTTTGAAAGCAGGATGCGGCTGCTACCAGCAAGTAACCGCCCTACTTGCTGGTAGAGAGGTAATTTACATATGATAAAAGTGCAGTTTTTAAAGAAACTACTGAACGAAAAAGGGTAAGAGCACTATATAGTGAAAAATCGCAGTATAAGGATTTTAAGTAGCCCAAAAATGAAAAATGACTTTTGGGGGTGACAGAAGCCCTTTAAACAGCATATACAAAAAAATCGGAAGACTGAGCTCTTATTACCTCATTCATTTTTATGACTTTATTTGTTTCAGAAATGTAATGTAATCTTGAATAACTCAGCTCTGATGTATAATACGTGTCACAATTCCTTATGCTGATTCTAGCTAACCTCTAGTCTTCCTTATTGCTGTAAACAGTGTAGAGCAGGGATCTCAAACTGCGGCCCTCCGAGCTGTTGCAAAACTACAACTCCCACAATGCCCGGACAGCCTACAGATATCAGCCTACAGCAGGGCCTTGTGGGAGTTGTAGTTTTGCAACAGCTGGAGGGCCGCAGTTTGAGATGCCTGGTGTAGAGCTTTTGAAGGCAATGCTATTCTTTAATGTCTGATATGTAATCTTCTACCTGTTGTCATTTTTTGCTTTGTTTTTTTCACATAAAACCCATAACCTCTTGGTTTCAAGTAGCTTCTAAAATAATAGATTCCTCCTGCAAGTCAGTTGAAACATTTATTATTTAGAGTTTCTATCTTCCAATTACGTGGGCTCATAAGAAAAGGCCTAAGCCAGCAATGATGTACAACAATCTGACATGCATTGGCATTGATTCAAGTGCACCTAATTAACAGAAAGCAGAAGAACTTTTCCAGTTTCCTGACCTCTGCCTCCACTTTTACAATTTATGTTCTTGTGAAACTAGAGGGAAAAAAATGTTATTAGAGACAAAAAAAATATGCAGATTTTTATGACTCGGAGAAACAATTATTCTTATTTTTTTTTATCACTGCAGTAATTGCAAATACAGTATAGTATACCCTTAGAGCAGGCATGCTCAACCAACGGCCCTCCAGTTGTTGCAAAACTACAACTCCCATCATTCCTGGACAGCCTACAGCTATCAGCCTACAGAAGGGCATGGTGGGAGTTGTAGTTTTACAACAGCTGGAGGGCTGCAGGTTGAGCATCCCTGCCTTAGAAAATACACTTTTACTGCACTCACGTTAGTGTACTCTGCACATTGTGGCACCAGTCCAACCTATTCTCCAGCATTACCCTGGGTTCACACCTGAGCGTTCTGAAACGAGCGCTCTCTATGCGCGATTGTACGGGCGTTTGCAATCGCGCATACAGAGACAAGTGAACGCCCATTGTCGCGCGTTCCCGAAAGTCTATGTACGGGAACGCGCGACAAACGCCCCAAAAAAAGATCAAGAACTTGTTTGAGCGTCGGGCGTTTTACAGCGCGATCGTACGCGCTGTAAAACGCCCAGGTGAGAACCATTCCCATAGGGAAGCATTGGTTTCTCCTTGTTGACCGTTTTACAGGAACGCGCTGTAAAACGCTCAGGTGTGAACCCAGGGTTAGTGTTCTAGAGCATAGTTGTCAACAGTCAGTAAAAAAAATTATGTGCTGGAGGAGCTTGTACAGATGATCGTGGTTGTAATTATCAACATATTAAAATTCACAGTAATTGCTGCTGAACTATATACATATGTCACTGATAATCTTTATACTTGGAGACATAGTTTCACCACTGCTGGAATGCATGAGGTTAGCTATCACTGGTATAGCCTACAGTCGTGGCCAAAAGTTTTGAGAATTTCATAAATATTGGAAATTGGAAAAGTTGCTGCTTAAGTTATTATAATAGCAATTTGCATATATTCCAGAATGTTATGAAGAGTGATCAGATGAATTGCATAGTCCTTCTTTGCCATGAAAATTTACTTAATCCCAAAAAAAACTTTCCACTGCATTTCATTGCTGTCATTAAAGGACCTACTGAGATCATTTCAGTAATCGTCTTGGTGAGAATGTTAACGAGCACAAGGCTGGAGATCATTATGTCAGGCTGATTGGGTTAAAATGGCAGACTTGACCTGTTAAAAGGAGGGTGATGCTTGAAATCATTGTTCTTCCATTGTTAACCATGGTGACCTGCAAAGAAAGGCGTGCAGCCATCATTGTGTTGCATAAAAATGGCTTCACAGGCAAGGATATTGTGGCTACTAAGATTGCACCTCAATCAACAATTTATAAGATCATCAAGAACTTCAAGGAATGAGGTTAAATTCTTGTTAAGAAGGCTTCAGGGCGTCCAAGAAAGTCCAGCAAGCGCCAGGATCGTCTCCTAAAGAGGATTCAGCTGCGGGATCGGAGTGCCACCAGTGCAGAGCTTGCTCAGAAATGGCAGCAGGCAGGTGTGAGCGCATCTGCACGCACAGTGAGGCGAAGACTTTTGGAAGATGGCCTGGTGTCAAGAAGGGCAGCAAAGAAGCCACTTCTCTCCAAAAAAACCCATCAGGGACAGATTGATCTTCTGCAGAAATTATGGTGGATGGACTGCTGAGGACTGGGTCAAAGTCATATTCTCTGATGTAGCCTCCTTCCGATTGTTTGGGGCATCAGGAAAAAGGTTTGTCCGGAGAAGAAAAGGTGAGCGCTACCATCAGTCCTGTGTCATGCCAACAGTAAAGCATCCTGAGACCATGTGTGGGGTTGCTTCTCATCCAAGGGAGTGGGCTCACTCACAATTTTTCCCAAAAACACAGCCATGAATACAGAATGGTACCAAAACACCCTCCAACAGCAACTTCTTCGAACAATCCAACAACAGTTTGGTGAAGAACAATGCATTTTCCAATGTAATTTTCGATAAAAGCCTTTGAAATGTATGAAGTGCGTGTAATTATATTTCACTACATCACAGAAACAACTGAAACAAACATCTAAAAGCAGTTTAGCAGCAAACTTTGTGAAAACTAATATTTGTGTCATTCTCAAAACTTTTGACCACGACTGTATACAATTTGTAGTGAGTCAGTGAACATTACATAGAGGAGGATACAGTAGGACAGAACTACAACTCCCAGTATTAGGATGTTATGGGCTATCCCAGGACACCACTCAACTCCCCTCCAAGCACAGCACAGAAGCTCCTCTCCAGATTGTTCACCATTTTTCCTCTGCATTCCTGAGCTCCGTCTCCCTACACTGGTCACATGGTGATAACCTCACAGGTCACTTTAAGTACTGTATCCATTCCCTGATCACATAATGATAACATCAATGCAGGTCCATCTCCACATTGGTTTTCTCACAGCTAGCCATGTAATTTGGTGGCAGGGCCTTTTCTGCACAGTGGGTCCCCTTCCTCCACGGGCCTCATAACAGCTGCATGGTCTGCCTCTATTGAATGTAAATCACAGAAAAAAATAATAAAAGAGTGTGCGTCTATGTTCTAAACTACTCATCAAAGTGAAAACAGGACAGCACCACTTGTTAGTCGATTTCTGTGTAAAAATGGCGGCGGTGCTCGCAGTGCCAGGCCCCGACCTGAGGGTCCCATTGGTAGCCCAAAAAATAGATGAAAAACCGCACCACTCCCAGTCTTGAATCCAATTTTGTGTTTATTAAAACCCCCCAAAAAATAGCAACGTTTCGACAGCAAAGTCTTTTTCTATACATTATATAGCTTGAAAAAGACTTTGCTGATGTTTTTCGGTATTAATAAACACAAAATTGGATTCAAGACAGGGAGTGCTGCGGTTTTTCATCTATTATGTTGTAAACTAGTCACTGCCTGTATTAGACGCTAAAAATAAACAAAATAAACTAGTGTATTTTCTAGTGTAAGTTAAAAGGCCTATATAGAAATATAAGCTACACTTGGCACCCAGCACCCTGGTAGTAGGAGAAGGGTATATTAGGTGTAAGTGACGAGAGAAAAGGGGTGCTAACACTTAGCACTCAATGTCACCTCATAAGTAGTGATGAGCGGCAGGGGCAATATTCAAATTCGCAATATTTCGCGAATATTTCGGCGAATATTCGTTATACATTCGCGAATTTGAGAATTCTTGATTATTTTCTTGATTGCGAAAATCGGCAAAGTATTATGCGCATATTGCACGCGCATTACAGGCGTGGGTCACTGTTGCTACATTTTTCAAGCTGCTAGAAGTTTACTGAGACTGGAGAAAATTGTTGGCACGGCAGAACATTACAATAGCTTTATATGCAGATAGAGTGCTCCAATATATTTGCGATTGCGCAAATCGGCAATTAATGATGCGAAATACGTGCAACTTCACATTTTAGCAGGTCTGACTACATATTACTGGTCCAAAGGAAAAGAGAAGTCCAGCTCAGGTCAGGTGTGAATACGTGGCTTCTTTATTTCAGCGGTTATAAAATTCCACAAAGCAAGGTGCAACAAGTGACGCGTTTCAGACCTCTATAACATCAGGGTCCTTCTTCATGACAAACGCACAATGCTGTGGGAGCACCCCCTGATAAATCCCCGCCTAATCACAGACTGATACTGATCACCTGGGAGAGGGAGGTATAAGGGGGAGGTCCCACAGATCCTCAGGTTAAAAGGTACAAAATACAAAGTGCGGCTTAATAGTTAAAAATCGTGGGAGGAGATAATACGTTCACAGACACGATCACATTTATATGAATAAATGTTCCAATATGAGTATAACAAAACATAACAGACAGAAAGCTGAGAGAGACTCAACAATAGGTGAGCATGCAGTATTGAAAATAAATACAAAATACTACATGTTAGCAGTTTTCTAATATTGCAATATGAGGTCATGGCGTTTATTGAGACCTGATGGCTGGCGGGATCCCAGTTGGAAAATCCAAAAGGCCTCTCTGTTGAGAAGTTTCCTTCTGTGGTCCCCTCCTCTAGGTGGTAAGAAAACCTTCTCTATACCCTGCACTTTGAGACCAGATGTATCCCTAGCATGTAATACCGCGAAGTGAAGACTAGCGGCTGAGACGTTGCGGCTCTTATAGTGTGGTATGTCTGAAATGTGCTTACGTATCCTATTCTTCAAAGGATTAATTGTACAGCCTACATATTGTAGTGACCACATTTCACAGGTAATCAGGTATACCACATATTTGGCATTGCAATTAATATGCGATTGTATACCAAATGTTTTACCTGCTGTGGACCTGAAAACCTTATCAATAACCGTATGTTCACAACAAATGCATTTTCGATGCCCGCATTTGAAGCTGCAGTTGGAACTGAGCCATGTTGGTTGTTTGCGTTATCCCTCAGTAAAAAAACTCGGACTGAATAGGTTGCCTACAGTAGGAGCTCTCCTAGCAACGCATCTCATGCCATCCGATACCACATTTGCCCACTGACCGTCATAATCTAGAACATGAAAATACTTCTTCATGATTTTACAGATCTCTGGAAATTCATGGCTGTATTGTGTTACAACGTGGGTGGTATGTTTGTCCTTATTGGGAATGCTGACAAGAGCCTGATCCGTACGAAGCCTCGGAAATACCAACTGGTTTATTAGCCTGTTCTATGTTGCCAGGTGTATATGCCCTGCGCAACAACCTAGTTCGTATTTCAGAGGCTTCCTTATTGTAATTGTCAAGATCTGAACAATTACGGCGTGCCCGTATCAGCTCTCCCTTTGGAATATTCCGGATGGTGTGGGGTGGATGGCATGAGCGTGCAAATAGCGTAGTGTTACCTGCTAGTTCTTTGCGGTAGGTAGACATATTAACCCTACCAGCTGCCCCTCAGGCACAAATCCAAAAATTTAATTTCTGAAGTATCAAAGTGAAAAATAAATTGAATTGGATCCAAACAAGAATTAAAATAAGCAACCAACTCCGGTATGGACGCCACACCACCAGACCATACCATAAGCAGGTCATCGATGTAATGTCCATACCAGAGTTGGCGATCCACAAAAGGTGAGGTGTCGATGAGGAGAAAGCAACCCTCCCACCATGCCATAAAAATATTGGCAATGGAGGGAGAGAACTTAGCCCCCATCGACACCCCTGACACCTGCAAATAAAAATTGTCAAATGAGAAATAGTTGTGCCTGAGGAGGAAATCCGCAGCTGAAAGGATATACGCACTCAGTTCAACAGTATAGTTGCTGTAGTGGTTCATGAACCAGCTAAGGGACGTGAGTGCTAAATTGTGTGGAATGTTGGTGTATAAGGATTTAATATCTGCTGTGATCCACACAAAATTATCCCTCCATTCAAAATCTGAAAAGGCCTGTAATACAGATCGAGAATCTTGTAAAAAAACAGGAATAAAATGGATCAGGGGTTGAAGGAGGGAGTCTACCCATTCTGAAAATCGTTCAGAATAGGACCCAATTCCAGCTACAATGGGTCTGAGGGGGGGGGGAAAGACATTTTTGTGGACCTTGGACAATGCATGGAAAATAGGGATCACCGGATGTTCCACATAAATGTAATCCCTATATTTGCCACTAAGACATCCAAATGACACCCCTATTTCCAGAATACTCCTCATTTTATGCTGGAAAGATGTCAGTGGATCCCCAGATAATCGGGTATGGACCTGAGTGTCCTGTAGCATGGTTATAACGAGCTGTTTGTACAGGCCCCTGTCCAAAATGACTACAGCCCCATGTTTGTCGGCTTCCCTTATTATAATATCCTGTCTATCTCTTAGATCCCGAAGTGCAGCTCTCTCTGCCCAAGTCATTCTGAAATGACTGTTGGATTGTATAGTATCATGTAGGAGACATAAATCCCTTCCTACTAATTCTTGATACTTGTCTAATGCTGCAGATCTAGATTGTATCGGGTAGAAGCCTGGATTGGAAGTCCTGAAATGACTGTTGGATTGTATAGTATCATGTAGGAGACATAAATCCCTTCCTACTAATTCTTGATACTTGTCTAATGCTGCAGATCTAGATTGTATCAGGTAGAAACCTGGATTGGAAGTCCTGAAATGACTTGAAGAGTTACCAGGCTCATTGTTCAGCATGGTCTGTAAGGAGTTGCAGTGAATCAGCTCCACATAACCCAGCCCACTGGTACAGCTGGTGGTGGATGGCACACGGCAAGTTCTAATTATTTGACTACATATTACTGATTGGTGCACTAGGTATTGTTGTGACATCACAGCACTATGTCTGTAGCATGTATGTATGGACAGCAGAGAAACAGTAATTCCTATCACACTACCTAACACCATGCACTGGAACCAGCTACACTATATCACGGTCTAACCTACACTGACTATCTCCCACTAATTATCTGTATTATATATATGAGCGAACTAACTAGCTATCTAATGTAATTAAACAGTAAAGCACAGAGCACAGCAATGACACTGCTGTCTCTCTCAGAATGCCATAAAACTACAGAAAATGGCTGCTGGGTAGTTTCTTATATAGTAAGGGGTGGGCAACTTTCCTATTGGTTGCTATGGATGTTGCTAAGCTCCGACAAAGATATTGCAGCCTTCTCATTGGCCCACAAGCAAGAAGGGAGGCTACTGATGAAAAAAAATCTAGAATATTCGAGAACACAAATATATAGCACTATAGTCTAAATCTTCGTGAATTTTCAAAGTGTATATTCGCGATTTGAATATTCGTGCCCAACACTAATTATAAGGCTAAGACACCAAGTATATAATAACCACACATGTATAGTGTTCAGTGGGGGTCTGTGTAATTCCCAGCTGATATTTCCTGTACCACACTGGTTATAGGGTGCAAGGCAAGGGGACATGGCTTTTAACCACACCTCAGAAGAATGGCAGAATACGAAACAGGCCACACATCAGATAAAGTTCAACAGAACTTTACATCACACAACTCCACTCAAAGGTGCAAATAATGAAGGTCACAGTATCTACAGGTGGTATATGTAAAGTTGGGACTTTACGGACATTATCATTTTTTGCTGTCCCCAATGAAGCTCACCCTATAGGTTCCCTATCAGTATATCTTAGTTTGGAGTATGGGAGGAAACCAGGGTATGCGGAGGAAACCCCACACAAACACAGGGAGAACATGGAAACTCCATGAAGATGTTGTCCTTGGTCAGATTTGTTTCTAGGACCTCAGCGCTGGAAGGCATCAGTGCTAACCACTGAACCACCTTCTATATATTGTAGGAAGGAACAAGGGGCCGTCATTGATGGGCGTTATGTGTCACCGAGGTCCTGGCCTCGGTGAGGTAAGAGACGGTTTTTCTCAAGTGTCAGTATTGCAGACTGCAGTCTGACACTTCAGCTGTTTAGGATGGCTGTAAAGCTGATCCGTGACGGCTTTTACTGGGAGTAGCCAAAGCGCTGGGTGGGTGGCTACTCCCCACATTCCAGACCTGGTCTTGGAAGGCTTAAAAAGCAGTCAGCACTATCAGGTGGTGTAGATCTACCTCAATCTGACAGTGAAGCTGTGGAGCCTCTGTGCTGAAGGCTGAAGACTGCAAACAGGTGTGCAGGCCACCTGGAAGACTGCCAGTGAACTTTTCTGTGGCTGAGCATTTAGCCGGGTGTGAACTGACACCTAGGATTCCAGGTGAACACTGTTTTGTTTTGCTGTGTGTGAAAAAAACACTGAAGTTTGATTTACAACATGGTTCCTTGCCTATATACTGCGTCCGCTAACCTGTCTACCAGAGCAAATCCCCACAATATTTTTATAGAAAAAAGTATAAACAGTGCAGGAATAGGTCAGGAAGGGATCACAGCACTCCAATGTTGATGCAAAAAATGTGGTGTGTTTAGTCACCTGTGTCCATAGTGATGTTTCAGCTCCCACATGGAAATTTTTTCAAGCAATGTGATATCTTACAAATAGGAAAGATATACCCACATTGGAGTGACATCATAATTAGAGTATGTACAAATACTAAAAAACAAATCTAATAAAATATATAGCGAAAACATGTGACAGAAATAGCAGTGAGGATGTTGCTACTGATGATATCAGCACTGTCTACAGACTCAAGCATAGTCAAAAGAAATAATTTAGAAATCCATCATTATGCTAATCAATCTACGGGCATGCATCAAAAGCCACTCACCAGTGGGACAAGGCTTTTCAAAAAGCAGTTTGCGATCCTTTGCATGTGTAATAGGAGTATATGTGTACACTCCATACAGTATTTCATAAGCCCTTCTCCCAAGTGCTGTAGAACAGGGAACATCGCATGGCAATGCTTCACATGTGAAAGGAAGATAGGGGAGTGTGAGGGACCCTGTACCCTGTTGCTGTTGGGGACGGGAGGAGGCGGATAAGTGCCTGGTGTGTGAGCCAGGTCAACACAACACAATCATAGGGAGGTCAAAAAGACCTGGCTTTGATGCAGGGGTGCTGCCTTGCCACTGCCAGAAAAAATATTAGCCCAGTGAGCCGTGAATAACATGTAGTGTCCCTGCCCGTAAGAACTGCTCAAGGTGTCCACCGTGACATGAACCCGCAGAGTGAGAATTGCAGGGAGTGGCTCACGTTGTCTGCCTTGTGAAAGTACAAGGCAGGGATAGTTTTATGGGAGAAATAATGCTGGCTAAGTATCTTCCAGTGAGGCTGAGCGCACGGCATTAGCTCTCTAAAGGCAGCAGATTCAACTAAATCAGGGATGCTCAACCTGCGGCCCTCCAGCTGTTGTAAAACTACAACTCCCACCATGCCCTGCTGTAGGCTGATAGCTGTAAACTGTTCGGGAATGCTGGGAGTTGTAGTTTTGCAACAGCTGGAGGGCCGCAGGTTGAGCATGCCTGAACTAAATGGTACAGCAGCAACTTCACCGCCAGAAACTTGGCCAGGTAGGAATTAAGCTTGCTCACCATCGGATTGCATGGCGTGTAGAGTTCTTTCCTGGCCACGCATCCCTTTATCGATGGCTGATGATGAAGCAGCAGAGGAGTCTGCGCGGGAGAAGCGGAATGAGACGATGACGATATGAAAGCCACTCTGGCTACTGGCTGCAATGGGGAGTGGGAGAGGAACAGAATTCCTGCTGCAGTAGCTGGCTGCAACCTTTGCTTGCCCATGGATGGGGTGATGCTGCATCATGTGGTGTCTGCTCTTTATTGCTGTCGCCAACACCCTCCTCTTCTGATGTAACCTTCTCCTCAGCGCCCCGATCCCGCTTCCAGGTCCTGTTCTGTACACAATCATCATCAGAATCTTCACCCTCTCTGCCACTTCTATCAGACTGTGGAATATCATGGTGGGCCCCCCTCCCCTGCTCTGCATTTGCCCCAACTGCCACTGTCACTGCCCCTAATGCCAATACCGCAGCTACGGGTTCCACTACTGTCACCACTAACACGGCTATGCCTGGGGTCTGCAGCCTCCTTCTCTACCTCCAGGGCAGTACAAACGCTGACTGCTCACGCACAAGTCGTCAACAGGGAAACTCTCTTGACTCTCTGCTGTAGGACCTGGTGGGGTTTTCTTGCCACTTCTTAGGAAAAGGGAAGGCGCTCCACTTGGAAGAGGCAGTGAAGGCCGAGAGAACTCCACTGAAAGCCTTCTCTGGGGCTGCAAGGAGGAGGAACAGGTGGGATGCTGTGACTTCTGGCTCCACAGCATGGTATCAGACTCAGGAGTCACCTCCACATCATCCTGCTGTGACTGAGAGGAGAAGTGAACCATCTAATCCAGAATCTCTTTCTCCTCAACAATAATGTTGCGCCTTTCCGAAGCCAGCAGGGACAACTGCGGCCTACTACTACTACTACTACTACTACTACTTGTGGCCGGATAGCTGATGCTACTACTACCCACATTTTAGCTCTGGGTCTTTCGTTTCAAATCCTTCTGTAGCCCTGATATTTTTAGTCCTCTCAGATAATATTGTGCGCTACCCTGTGTATTGGTGTAGTAATCAGGTATGTGCTGGTTTCTAGAGATGAGTGAAGTTTTGAAAATTAGATTTGGCAGCTTCACAGAAGTTTGACAAGAAATGTGATTATTTACAAATTAATTCATCATGAAGCGCTATAAATCAGGTATACCCAGGCCAATCTGCCTAAAAGGAGCATTTTCAAATCCAACATAAAACAAATTGCAGACGGAATTAAAGTGATCGAACATTAGCTTCCTTTTTAAAGAAGAGGCAGGCAAATCCAGGGGGGCAAGTGGGGGTAATTGCCCCCCCAAGGTTATTCCTTGCCTCCCCACGTCCCCCCCCCCCCCCCCGCTGATTCCCATTTAAAACGCTGGCCGCCGCCACCGTTAGCACAGTCAGGGCTGTCTTTAACGCGGGACAAAAGAGGCAGCTGCCCTGGGCCCAGCTGCCTCTTGAGTCCCCCCCGCGGGCCACTGCTGACATGGGGGGCAGCAGCAGGGCACAGGGAGAT
The DNA here is from genome assembly GCF_014858855.1 of Bufo gargarizans. Taxonomy (NCBI): domain Eukaryota; kingdom Metazoa; phylum Chordata; class Amphibia; order Anura; family Bufonidae; genus Bufo; species Bufo gargarizans. The sequence goes on along the minus strand of NC_058087.1, from coordinate 157,039,382 downwards.
GAGCGCTTCCATTGTGGAAGCGCTCATCTCCATAGTGATCTGTATCACCGTCCTCAGGACAGCGATACAGATGGAAGTGCTGCGGCGGGGCAGGGGAGGGAGAGGCGTCTCCCTTCCCCGTTCCCCTGATAGACTGCAGGCCTAGTGCCTGCAGCCTATCAGAGGCCGGTGCAGGCGGCATGATGACGTCATCGTGCCACCTGAGCCGTACAGCGTGGGACACAGGCCGGAAGAGACCTGCATCGCATCGCTGCCAGCCTGATGGAGGTAAGTATAAGTGTTTCTTTTTTTATATGGTACTACTACTGGCACATGATTGGGGAGCATCTATGGGGGCACCTGTTACTAGCACATGATTGGGGGGCATCTATGGGGGCATCTATGGGGGCACTTGTTACTGGCACATGATTGGGGGCAAATATGGGGACACTTGTTACTAGAACATGATTGGGGGCATCTATGAGGGCACTTGTTATTGGCACATGATTGGGAGCATCTATGGGGCACCTGTTACTGGCACATGATTGAGGGGCATCTATGGGGGCACCTGTTACTGGAACATGATTGGGGGGCATCTATGGGGGTACTTGTTACTGGCACATGATTGGGGGCATCTATGAGGGCACTTCTTACTGGCACATTATTGGTGGCACTTTTTACTGGCACATTATTGGAGGCATCTATGGGGGCACATCTTAATGGCAGAACATTGGAGGGCACTGTGGGGGCATCTATGGGGGAACTTCTTATTGGCACAATATTGGTGGCAGTCACTTCTTACTGGCACATTATTGGTGGCACTTCTTACTGGCACATCATTGGGGGCATCTACTGAGGTCACAAAGAAGGGGTGTTTTATATGGGGGAGAGGAACACAATGGGGGCTTCTACTGAGGCAACAAAGAAGCGGTATTTTATATGGGGGCTCTGTATAGGATTATTTTATATTGGGGCACATTATGGTGGGTACTATGGGGAAGTGGAGAGAGCAGTACTATGGGCTCATCTATGGGGGGCACTAAGAAAGGAGAATTTTATACTTGCAAATTATGGGGGACACTGAGGGCATCTACTGAGGCACTATATATGGGGCATTTTATACTGGTACATTATGGGGGCACTAGGAAGAAGGGAGAGAGGAGCACCATGGGGCATTTACTGGGGGCATTAAAAGGGGGTATTTTTTGCACTGGCACATTATAAGGAGAATTATTACTACTGGGGGCATTATGATGGGCTTTATTACTACTGGGGGTCTATGGGGAACATAATTACTAGTATGGGCACTATGAGAGCATTATTACTTTTGGGGCACAGTGGGCACATGTTGGGGGCACTGTAGGAGCACTATTACTACCATGTGTGCTCTAGCAGAGAATTATTTCTATTGGTGGGACTTTTGGGAGCACTATTACTGTGGAGGCACCTTGGCACAGTATCAGCTTACCACAATTATTTTTGGGGGACGTTATGTTTACACTATTAGTGTCAGGGGCACTATTTGCTGGGCGCAGTTATTTTAGGGCACTGTGTGCCAATAATTATTGAAGGGCACTATGTGCTTGGTACTACTATTATCAGGGGGTTTATCTGTTTCTGCAGTATAGTATTGGGGAGCCCAGTGGCACAGTATTGGGGGTGGTAGGATGATTTGTCCAGAAGAAGGGAGGATGATGGAAAAGTAGAAAACTAAGATTTTGTCAAACTGCAGAGACGAGAAATGGCTGAAAAATGGAGGTCTGGTCTGAAGAGCTAAAAGGAGAAGATGAGGAAAGAGAATATCTACATCAAAGAGCCGTCACTGGATGTAAGAGGTATGTGGCGCTGTATTACCCTGTATGTAGGGGTAAATGGAGGGGTTAGTAGTACAGTACTATCTGCACATTGAAAAAAAAAAAAAAAAAAGTAATCTGCAAAATACTATATATTTATGTCAGAATTTGTACTTTTTTTTAATTTTTAGAATAATGATGCAGCCATTTTATTTGATACTTCTGTGCTGATTATTTTTTTCCCTCTATATTAAGGGACACTATAGTCACCAGAACCACAACAGCTAAACGTAGTAGTTCTGGTGTCTATAGCATGTCTCTGCAAGCTTTTTAATGTAAACACTGCCTTTTCAGAAAAAAAGGCAGTATTTACATTACTGCCGAGGAACAGCTCTAGTGGCCACTCATCATTATTAAAGTTTACTACTCTATGTGGTGTGTGGATTTTTTTTTGTGTGTGTGTTGTGGTGGAGGCCGTGATTGCATGCTAGGGTGTGTGAAGGCGGGATCCAGGGGGCCCAAGTAAATTCTTTCCCAGGGTCCAATCAATATAAAAGACGGCCCTGAGTACAGCGACGATCTGTCAGTTTTGCCAAACTGAAAGTACTGCCCATGCTGCCCTTCCCATTCACTACGGGCTTCCTCGACAGTTGGCAGCCAAGTGAATCTTCCGCTGCCCACCTCAGCTGCTATTGGCTGGGAGAGAGAGGGCAGCACTGCCATTGGCTGCCTGTGTATTTCAGCCTAGCAGGGCGTGCAGAGGCAGAAAAGAATGCGGCTTGGGGATTTAACATCAGGAAACATCGTCGCCCCTCCCCCTGCCACCACGCCGGAAGAAGGCACGAGGACAGAGCACATAAGAACTGTAAGTAACTTTTCTATCTGCGATGCACCCCTGACCAGCGCCCCCTGCATTACATGCACCCCTGACCAACACCCACTGCATTACATGCACCCCTGACCAGCGCCCCCTGCATTACATGCACCCCTGACCAGCACCCCCTGCATTACATGCACCCCTGACTAGCGCACCTTGCGTTACAAGCACCCCTGACCAGCGCAACCTGAGTTACACGCACCTATGACCGCCGCACTCTGCGTTACAAGCAGAATAAGTAGTATTAGTTGCAAACACCAACAACACCCACAGGGTTTTTTCACAAATGGGTGAAGACTTTGGAGAAGTCAGGAGAAGTGAACAATATAGGACAACATAACTGATTTGAAAATAATTCTCCAATTCAGCTCACTTTCCTATTCAGTTATGTTGTCCTAGATTGTTCCCTTCTCCAAACTCTTCACCCCCTTGTGAATAAGCCTGTGAGCGTCTGTTCATTCTTTAGTGACATGTTTAACATATGGGATTATTTACACAGCCCTGGTGTTTGCTGAAACTGCTTTAAACTATAAAGAAAAGTTTTGGAGAGTGTTTTTCTCCTTCTCAGGTCTGAAGCAATACCGAGGAAGGAAGGAAAACTCTGGAAAGCTTGTCTTTTAGGTATTATGTTAGTACAATAAAAAGGTATCCCTGCATACCGCAATACTCTCGTATTTTGTAATCTTATTTATATATACTTATTTTAATTTTTTTTCCAGTAGTATGATTAAGTGGAGAAAATTATTAGTACCCCCCCACTATATATTGTTCCTAGAGTCACCACTGACCGCACAGTTATGTACATGGTGATAAATTGCAGCAGAGCCTGTAGTTCAGCAGTCTCCTACGCTCTCCCTCTACTCTCCTTGCACTCTCCCTACAGCCTCCATCCAGTCTACATTCAATCTCCCTCTCCAATTTTATCTTAAACTCTCTGTTAACAGCTTGCAGCAACACTGTCACTAGTGCATGATGCTCAGCTAACAGGAAAATGGTGGTAACTGTACAGGATCAGGGTTTTATAGGGCTCTGCCTACCTGTGACATCACAGGGAGGTTGCTAGCTGTGGATTGGCTGGGTGCATGGCATTATGGATGATCTCTCGTTCCGGGCTTGCCTCCTCTATACTTACTTTCACTTTCTAACACGTACATACCGGCATTTTAGGAAATATTATTAGATACCACAAAACACAAGTAAATTCGGATTCCGTTGGAATTAAAGTTTTCCTAAACTTTGGACCAAATTCCACTTTGAATGCTTTGCTTCACTCACCACTACTGGTTTTAATTTCAAACCCTTCCCCCCAAAAATAAATAAATAAAAAATTTGATTGGAAACGGATTTAAGCCTACATTCATTTTATCACTCACATATAATTTTGTGCGCTACCCTGTCTATTGGTGTAGTAATCAATATATTTAACAACCCCCCAAGAATATTGACACCGTGCAGAGATAGAAAATAAAGGAAACGGATTTAGGCCTAAATACATTAACACTCACAGCTAAATGGTTGACCTACCCTGTGTATTGGTGTACTGATGACCTATATACTGGTTTAATTAAATTCAGCCAACCTAAAATAATGAAGTTCTAACTGTGTGGAAATACAATAAACGGAAGATTAAGGCCTGGCGCTTAATTTCACTTTAACACTCACAGGTAAATTGATGCTCTACCCTATGTATTGGTGTACTAATCACTAGGGATGAGCGAACTCGAACTGTATAGTTCGGGTTCGTACCGAATTTTGGGGTGTCCGTGACACGGACCCGAACCCGGACATTTTCGTAAAAGTCCGGGTTCGGGTTCGGTGTTCGTCGCTTTCTTCGCGCTTTTGTGACGCTTTCTTGGCGCTTTTTGAAAGGCTGCAAAGCAGCCAATCAACAAGCGTCATACTACTTGCCCCAAGAGGCCATCACAGCCATGCCTACTATTGGCATGGCTGTGATTGGCCAGAGCACCATGTGACCCAGCCTCTATTTAAGCTGGAGTCACATAGCGCCGCCCGTCACTCTGCTCTGATTAGCGTAGGGAGAGGTTGCGGCTGCGACAGTAGGGCGAGATTAGGCAGATTAACTCCTCCAAAGGACTTGATTAACTGATCGATCTGCAGCTGTGGATCATTGAGCTGCTGATCCTCAATTGCTCACTGTTTTTAGGCTGCACAGACCGTTTGTCAGTCACATTTTTCTGGGGTGATCGGCGGCCATTTTGTGTCTTGTGGTGCGCCAGCACAAGCTGCGACCAAGTGCATTTAACCCTCAATGGTGTGGTTGTTTTTTGGCTAAAGCCTACATCAGGGTGAAGCTGTCACACCAAGTGCATTTAACCAGCAATAGTCTGTTCATTTTTTGGCCATATACTAAATCAGGGGCAAGCTGCGCCTGTCACCAAGTGCATTTAACCCTCAATGGTGTGGTTGTTTTTTGGCTAAAGCCTACATCAGGGTGAAGCTGTCACACCAAGTGCATTTAACCAGCAATAGTCTGTTTATTTTTTGGCCATATCCCAGTCTAATTCTGTCACTAAATCCATACCGGTCACCCAGCGCCTAAATACTAGGCCTCAAATTTATATCCCGCTAAATCTGTCCTTAGTGCTGTAGCTGGGCGAGTTATTTAGTGTCCGTTCAAGCACATTTCTTGTTCTGGGTTGAAATACAATTCCCAATTTAGCAATTTCATAATTTAGTGGTTTCTGCTATATCAGAGCTATTTGAAATCTATCCCTAAAAGGGTATATAATATTCAAGGTGCACATTGGGTCATTCAGAATAACTTCACACACACCCGCTACTGTGTATTTCCAAGTCTAATTCTGTCACTAAACCCATACCTGTCACCCAGCGCCTAAATACTAGGCCTCAAATTTATATCCAGCTAAATCTGTCCTTAGTGCTGTAGCTGGGCGAGTTATTTAGTGTCCGTTCAAGCACATTTCTTGTTCTGGGTTGAAATACAATTCCCAATTTAGCAATTTCATAATTTAGTGGTTTCTGCTATATCAGAGCTATTTGAAATCTATCCCTAAAAGGGTATATAATATTCAAGGTGCACATTGGGTCATTCAGAATAACTTCACACACACCCGCTACTGTGTATTTCCAAGTCTAATTCTGTCACTAAACCCATACCTGTCACGCAGCGCCTAAATACTAGGCCTCAAATTTATATCCAGCTAAATCTGTCCCTAGTGCTGTAGCTGGGCGAGTTATTTAGTGTCCGTTCAAGCACATTTCTTGTTCTGGGTTGAAATACAATTCCCAATTTAGCAATTTCATAATTTAGTGGTTTCTGCTATATCAGAGCTATTTGAAATCTATCCCTAAAAGGGTATATAATATTCAAGGTGCACATTGGGTCATTCAGAATAACTTCACACACACCCGCTACTGTGTATTTCCAAGTCTAATTCTGTCACTAAACCCATACCTGTCACCCAGCGCCTAAATACTAGGCCTCAAATTTATATCCAGCTAAATCTGTCCTTAGTGCTGTAGCTGGGCGAGTTATTTAGTGTCCGTTCAAGCACATTTCTTGTTCTGGGTTGAAATACAATTCCCAATTTAGTAATTTCATAATTTAGTGGTTTCTGCTATATCAGAGCTATTTGAAATCTATCCCTAAAAGGGTATATAATATTCAAGGTGCACATTGGGTCATTCAGAATAACTTCACACACACCCGCTACTGTGTATTTCCAAGTCTAATTCTGTCACTAAACCCATACCTGTCACCCAGCGCCTAAATACTAGGCCTCAAATTTATATCCAGCTAAATCTGTCCCTAGTGCTGTAGCTGGGCGAGTTATTTAGTGTCCGTTCAAGCACATTTCTTGTTCTGGGTTGAAATACAATTCCCAATTTAGCAATTTCATAATTTAGTGGTTTCTGCTATATCAGAGCTATTTGAAATCTATCCCTAAAAGGGTATATAATATTCAAGGTGCACATTGGGTCATTCAGAATAACTTCACACACACCCGCTACTGTGTATTTCCAAGTCTAATTCTGTCACTAAACCCATACCTGTCACCCAGCGCCTAAATACTAGGCCTCAAATTTATATCCAGCTAAATCTGTCCTTAGTGCTGTAGCTGGGCGAGTTATTTAGTGTCCGTTCAAGCACATTTCTTGTTCTGGGTTGAAATACAATTCCCAATTTAGCAATTTCATAATTTAGTGGTTTCTGCTATATCAGAGCTATTTGAAATCTATCCCTAAAAGGGTATATAATATTCAAGGTGCACATTGGGTCATTCAGAATAACTTCACACACACCCGCTACTGTGTATTTCCAAGTCTAATTCTGTCACTAAACCCATACCTGTCACGCAGCGCCTAAATACTAGGCCTCAAATTTATATCCAGCTAAATCTGTCCCTAGTGCTGTAGCTGGGCGAGTTATTTAGTGTCCGTTCAAGCACATTTCTTGTTCTGGGTTGAAATACAATTCCCAATTTAGCAATTTCATAATTTAGTGGTTTCTGCTATATCAGAGCTATTTGAAATCTATCCCTAAAAGGGTATATAATATTCAAGGTGCACATTGGGTCATTCAGAATAACTTCACACACACCCGCTACTGTGTATTTCCAAGTCTAATTCTGTCACTAAACCCATACCTGTCACCCAGCGCCTAAATACTAGGCCTCAAATTTATATCCAGCTAAATCTGTCCTTAGTGCTGTAGCTGGGCGAGTTATTTAGTGTCCGTTCAAGCACATTTCTTGTTCTGGGTTGAAATACAATTCCCAATTTAGCAATTTCATAATTTAGTGGTTTCTGCTATATCAGAGCTATTTGAAATCTATCCCTAAAAGGGTATATAATATTCAAGGTGCACATTGGGTCATTCAGAATAACTTCACACACACCCGCTACTGTGTATTTCCAAGTCTAATTCTGTCACTAAACCCATACCTGTCACCCAGCGCCTAAATACTAGGCCTCAAATTTATATCCAGCTAAATCTGTCCCTAGTGCTGTAGCTGGGCGAGTTATTTAGTGTCCGTTCAAGCACATTTCTTGTTCTGGGTTGAAATACAATTCCCAATTTAGCAATTTCATAATTTAGTGGTTTCTGCTATATCAGAGCTATTTGAAATCTATCCCTAAAAGGGTATATAATATTCAAGGTGCACATTGGGTCATTCAGAATAACTTCACACACACCCGCTACTGTGTATTTCCAAGTCTAATTCTGTCACTAAACCCATACCTGTCACCCAGCGCCTAAATACTAGGCCTCAAATTTATATCCAGCTAAATCTGTCCCTAGTGCTGTAGCTGGGCGAGTTATTTAGTGTCCGTTCAAGCACATTTCTTGTTCTGGGTTGAAATACAATTCCCAATTTAGCAATTTCATAATTTAGTGGTTTCTGCTATATCAGAGCTATTTGAAATCTATCCCTAAAAGGGTATATAATATTCAAGGTGCACATTGGGTCATTCAGAATAACTTCACACACACCCGCTACTGTGTATTTCCAAGTCTAATTCTGTCACTAAACCCATACCTGTCACCCAGCGCCTAAATACTAGGCCTCAAATTTATATCCAGCTAAATCTGTCCTTAGTGCTGTAGCTGGGCGAGTTATTTAGTGTCCGTTCAAGCACATTTCTTGTTCTGGGTTGAAATACAATTCCCAATTTAGCAATTTCATAATTTAGTGGTTTCTGCTATATCAGAGCTATTTGAAATCTATCCCTAAAAGGGTATATAATATTCAAGGTGCACATTGGGTCATTCAGAATAACTTCACACACACCCGCTACTGTGTATTTCCAAGTCTAATTCTGTCACTAAACCCATACCTGTCACCCAGCGCCTAAATACTAGGCCTCAAATTTATATCCAGCTAAATCTGTCCCTAGTGCTGTAGCTGGGCGAGTTATTTAGTGTCCGTTCAAGCACATTTCTTGTTCTGGGTTGAAATACAATTCCCAATTTAGCAATTTCATAATTTAGTGGTTTCTGCTATATCAGAGCTATTTGAAATCTATCCCTAAAAGGGTATATAATATTCAAGGTGCACATTGGGTCATTCAGAATAACTTCACACACACCCGCTACTGTGTATTTCCAAGTCTAATTCTGTCACTAAACCCATACCTGTCACGCAGCGCCTAAATACTAGGCCTCAAATTTATATCCAGCTAAATCTGTCCCTAGTGCTGTAGCTGGGCGAGTTATTTAGTGTCCGTTCAAGCACATTTCTTGTTCTGGGTTGAAATACAATTCCCAATTTAGCAATTTCATAATTTAGTGGTTTCTGCTATATCAGAGCTATTTGAAATCTATCCCTAAAAGGGTATATAATATTCAAGGTGCACATTGGGTCATTCAGAATAACTTCACACACACCCGCTACTGTGTATTTCCAAGTCTAATTCTGTCACTAAACCCATACCTGTCACCCAGCGCCTAAATACTAGGCCTCAAATTTATATCCAGCTAAATCTGTCCTTAGTGCTGTAGCTGGGCGAGTTATTTAGTGTCCGTTCAAGCACATTTCTTGTTCTGGGTTGAAATACAATTCCCAATTTAGCAATTTCATAATTTAGTGGTTTCTGCTATATCAGAGCTATTTGAAATCTATCCCTAAAAGGGTATATAATATTCAAGGTGCACATTGGGTCATTCAGAATAACTTCACACACACCCGCTACTGTGTATTTCCAAGTCTAATTCTGTCACTAAACCCATACCTGTCACGCAGCGCCTAAATACTAGGCCTCAAATTTATATCCAGCTAAATCTGTCCCTAGTGCTGTAGCTGGGCGAGTTATTTAGTGTCCGTTCAAGCACATTTCTTGTTCTGGGTTGAAATACAATTCCCAATTTAGCAATTTCATAATTTAGTGGTTTCTGCTATATCAGAGCTATTTGAAATCTATCCCTAAAAGGGTATATAATATTCAAGGTGCACATTGGGTCATTCAGAATAACTTCACACACACCCGCTACTGTGTATTTCCAAGTCTAATTCTGTCACTAAACCCATACCTGTCACCCAGCGCCTAAATACTAGGCCTCAAATTTATATCCAGCTAAATCTGTCCCTAGTGCTGTAGCTGGGCGAGTTATTTAGTGTCCGTTCAAGCACATTTCTTGTTCTGGGTTGAAATACAATTCCCAATTTAGCAATTTCATAATTTAGTGGTTTCTGCTATATCAGAGCTATTTGAAATCTATCCCTAAAAGGGTATATAATATTCAAGGTGCACATTGGGTCATTCAGAATAACTTCACACACACCCGCTACTGTGTATTTCCAAGTCTAATTCTGTCACTAAACCCATACCTGTCACGCAGCGCCTAAATACTAGGCCTCAAATTTATATCCAGCTAAATCTGTCCCTAGTGCTGTAGCTGGGCGAGTTATTTAGTGTCCGTTCAAGCACATTTCTTGTTCTGGGTTGAAATACAATTCCCAATTTAGCAATTTCATAATTTAGTGGTTTCTGCTATATCAGAGCTATTTGAAATCTATCCCTAAAAGGGTATATAATATTCAAGGTGCACATAGGGTCATTCAGAATAACTTCACACACACGCTTCTGTGCATTTCCAAGTCTAATTCTGTCACTAAATCCATACCGGTCACCCAGCGCCTAAATACTAGGCCTCAAATTTATATCCCGCTGAATTTGAATACAATACATTGGGCCAAATAATATATTTGTTGTTGTGGTGAACCATAACAATGAGAAAAACATCTAGTAAGGGACGCGGACGTGGACATGGTCGTGGTGGTGTTAGTGGACCCTCTGGTGCTGGGAGAGGACGTGGCCGTTCTGCCACATCCACACGTCCTAGTGTACCAACTACCTCAGGTCCCAGTAGCCGCCAGAATTTACAGCGATATATGGTGGGGCCCAATGCCGTTCTAAGGATGGTAAGGCCTGAGCAGGTACAGGCATTAGTCAATTGGGTGGCCGACAGTGGATCCAGCACGTTCACATTATCTCCCACCCAGTCTTCTGCAGAAAGCGCACAGATGGCGCCTGAAAACCAACCCCATCAGTCTGTCACATCACCCCCATGCATACCAGGGAAACTGTCTCAGCCTCAAGTTATGCAGCAGTCTCTTATGCTGTTTGAAGACTCCGCTGGCAGGGTTTCCCAAGGGCATCCACCTAGCCCTTCCCCAGCGGTGAAAGACATAGAATGCACTGACGCACAACCACTTATGTTTCCTGATGATGAGGACATGGGAATACCACCTCAGCATGTCTCTGATGATGACGAAACACAGGTGCCAACTGCTGCGTCTTTCTGCAGTGTGCAGACTGAACAGGAGGTCAGGGATCAAGACTGGGTGGAAGACGATGCAGGGGACGATGAGGTCCTAGACCCCACATGGAATGAAGGTCGTGCCACTGACTTTCACAGTTCGGAGGAAGAGGCAGTGGTGAGACCGAGCCAACAGCGTAGCAAAAGAGGGAGCAGTGGGCAAAAGCAGAACACCCGCCGCCAAGAGACTCCGCCTGCTACTGACCGCCGCCATCTGGGACCGAGCACCCCAAAGGCAGCTTCAAGGAGTTCCCTGGCATGGCACTTCTTCAAACAATGTGCTGACAACAAGACCCGAGTGGTTTGCACGCTGTGCCATCAGAGCCTGAAGCGAGGCATTAACGTTCTGAACCTGAGCACAACCTGCATGACCAGGCACCTGCATGCAAAGCATGAACTGCAGTGGAGTAAACACCTTAAAACCAAGGAAGTCACTCAGGCTCCCCCTGCTACCTCTTCTGCTGCTGCCGCCTCGGCCTATTCTGCTGCTGCCGCCTCGGCCTCTTCCTCCGCCTCTGGAGGAACGTTGGCACCTGCCGCCCAGCAAACAGGGGATGTACCACCAACACCACCACCACCACCTCCGTCACCAAGCGTCTCAACCATGTCACACGCCAGCGTTCAGCTCTCCATCTCACAAACATTTGATAGAAAGCGTAAATTCCCACCTAGCCACCCTCGATCCCTGGCCCTGAATGCCTGCATTTCTAAACTACTGGCCTATGAAATGCTGTCATTTAGGCTGGTGGACACAGACAGCTTCAAACAGCTCATGTCGCTTGCTGTCCCACAGTATGTTGTTCCCAGCCGGCACTACTTCTCCAAGAGAGCCGTGCCTTCCCTGCACAACCAAGTATCCGATAAAATCAAGTGTGCACTGCGCAACGCCATCTGTGGCAAGGTCCACCTAACCACAGATACGTGGACCAGTAAGCACGGCCAGGGACGCTATATCTCCCTAACTGCACACTGGGTAAATGTAGTGGCAGCTGGGCCCCAGGCGGAGAGCTGTTTGGCGCACGTCCTTCTGCCGCCAAGGATCGCAGGGCAACATTCTTTGCCTCCTGTTGCCACCTCCTCCTTCTCGGCTTCCTCCTCCTCTTCTTCCACCTGCTCATCCAGTCAGCCACACACCTTCACCACCAACTTCAGCACAGCCCGGGGTAAACGTCAGCAGGCCATTCTGAAACTCATATGTTTGGGGGACAGGCCCCACACCGCACAGGAGTTGTGGCGGGGTATAGAACAACAGACCGACGAGTGGTTGCTGCCGGTGAGCCTCAAGCCCGGCCTGGTGGTGTGTGATAATGGGCGAAATCTCGTTGCAGCTCTGGGACTAGCCAATTTGACGCACATCCCTTGCTTGGCGCATGTGCTGAATTTGGTGGTGCAGAAGTTCATTCACAACTACCCCGACATGTCAGAGCTGCTGCATAAAGTGCGGGCCGTCTGTTCGCGCTTCCGGCGTTCACATCCTGCTGCTGCTCGCCTGTCTGCGCTACAGCGTAACTTCGGCCTTCCCGCTCACCGCCTCATATGCGACGTGCCCACCAGGTGGAACTCCACCTTGCACATGCTGGACAGACTGTGCGAGCAGCAGCAGGCCATAGTGGAGTTTCAGCTGCAGCACGCACGGGTCAGTCGCACTACAGAACAGCACCACTTCACCACCAATGACTGGGCCTCCATGCGAGACCTGTGTGCCCTGTTGCGCTGTTTCGAGTACTCCACCAACATGGCCAGTGGCGATGACACCGTTATCAGCGTTACAATACCACTTCTATGTCTCCTTGAGAAAACACTTAGGGCGATGATGGAAGAGGAGGTGGCCCAGGAGGAGGAGGAGGAGGAGGAGGAAGAGGGGTCATTTTTAGCACTTTCAGGCCAGTCTCTTCGAAGTGACTCAGAGGGAGGTTTTTGGCAACAGCAGAGGCCAGGTACAAATGTGGCCAGACAGGGCCCACTACTGGAGGACGAGGAGGACGAGGATGAGGAGGAGGTGGAGGAGGATGAGGATGAAGCATGGTCACAGCGGGGTGGCACCCAACGCAGCTCGGGTCCATCACTGGTGCGTGGCTGGGGGGAAAGGCAGGACGATGACGATACGCCTCCCACAGAGGACAGCTTGTCCTTATCCCTGGGCAGCCTGGCACACATGAGCGACTACATGCTGCAGTGCCTGCGCAACGACAGCAGAGTTGCCCACATTTTAACCTGTGCGGACTACTGGGTTGCCACCCTGCTGGATCCACGCTACAAAGACAATGTGCCCACCTTACTTCCTGCACTGGAGCGTGATAGGAAGATGCGCGAGTACAAGCGCACGTTGGTAGACGCGCTACTGAGAGCATTCCCAAATGTCACAGGGGAACAAGTGGAAGCCCAAGGCCAAGGCAGAGGAGGAGCAAGAGGTCGCCAAGGCAGCTGTGTCACGGCCAGCTCCTCTGAGGGCAGGGTTAGCATGGCAGAGATGTGGAAAACTTTTGTCAACACGCCACAGCTAACTGCACCACCACCTGATACGCAACGTGTTAGCAGGAGGCAACATTTCACTAACATGGTGGAACAGTACGTGTGCACACCCCTCCACGTACTGACTGATGGTTCGGCCCCATTCAACTTCTGGGTCTCTAAATTGTCCACGTGGCCAGAGCTAGCCTTTTATGCCTTGGAGGTGCTGGCCTGCCCGGCAGCCAGCGTTTTGTCTGAACGTGTATTCAGCACGGCAGGGGGCGTCATTACAGACAAACGCAGCCGCCTGTCTACAGCCAATGTGGACAAGCTGACGTTCATAAAAATGAACCAGGCATGGATCCCACAGGACCTGTCCGTCCCTTGTCCAGATTAGACATTAACTACCTCCCCATAACCATATATTATTGGACTCCAGGGCACTTCCTCATTCAATCCTATTTTTATTTTCATTTTACCATTATATTGCGAGGCTACCCAAAGTTGAATGAACCTCTCCTCTGCCTGTGTGCTAGGCCTAAATATATGCCAATGGACTGTTGCAGTGGTGGCTGACATGAAGCCTGATTCTCTGCTATGACATGCAGACTAATTCTCTGCTGACATGAAGCCAGATTGTCTGTTACGGGACCTCTCTCCTCTGCCTGGGTGCTGGGCCTAAATTTATGACAATGGACTGTTGCAGTGGTGGCTGACGTGAAGCCTGATTCTCTGCTATGACATGCAGACTGATTCTCTGCTGTCATGAAGCCAGATTGTCTGTTACGGGACCTCTCTGCTCTGCCTGTGTGCTAGGCCTAAATATATGCCAATGGACTGTTGCAGTGGTGGGTGACGTGAAGCCTGATTCTCTGCTATGATATGAAGACTGATTCTCTGCTGACATGAAGCCAGATTGTCTGTTACGGGACCTTTCTCCTCTGCCTGGGTTCTGGGCCTAAATTTATGAAAATTGACTCTTACAGTGGTGGGTGACGTGAAGCCTGATTCTCTGCTATGATATGAAGACTGATTCTCTGCTGACATGAAGCCAGATTCTCTGTTACGGGACCTCTCTCCTCTGCCTGGGTGCTGGGCCTAAATTTATGACAATGGACTGTTGCAGTGGTGGCTGACGTGAAGCCTGATTCTCTGCTATGACATGCAGACTGATTCTCTGCTGACATGAAGCCAGATCCTCTGTTACGGGACCTCTCTCCTCTGCCTGTGTGTGTGCTGGGCCTAAATATATGCCAATGGACTGTTGCAGTGGTGGCTGACGTGAAGCCTCATTCTCTGCTATGACATGCAGACTGATTCTCTGCTGACATGAAGCCAGATCCTCTGTTACGGGACCTCTCTCCTCTGCCTGTGTGTGTGCTGGGCCTAAATATATGCCAATGGACTGTTGCAGTGGTGGCTGACGTGAAGCCTCATTCTCTGCTATGACATGCAGACTGATTCTCTGCTGACATGAAGCCAGATTCTCTGTTACGGGACCTCTCTCCTCTGCCTGTGTGTGTGCTGGGCCTAAATATATGCCAATGGACTGTTGCAGTGGTGGCTGACGTGAAGCCTCATTCTCTGCTATGACATGCAGACTAATTCTCTGCTGACATGAAGACAGATTCTCTGTTACGGGACCTCCCTCCTCTGCCTGGGTGCTGGGCCTAAATATATGCCAATGGACTGTTGCAGTGGTGGCTGACGTGAAGCCTCATTCTCTGCTATGACATGCAGACTAATTCTCTGCTGACATGAAGACAGATTCTCTGTTACGGGACCTCCCTCCTCTGCCTGGGTGCTGGGCCTAAATATATGCCAATGGACTGTTGCAGTGGTGGCTGACGTGAAGCCTCATTCTCTGCTATGACATGCAGACTGATTCTCTGCTGACATGAAGCCAGATTCTCTGTTACGGGACCTCTCTCCTCTGCCTGTGTGTGTGCTGGGCCTAAATATATGCCAATGGACTGTTGCAGTGGTGGCTGACGTGAAGCCTCATTCTCTGCTATGACATGCAGACTAATTCTCTGCTGACATGAAGACAGATTCTCTGTTACGGGACCTCCCTCCTCTGCCTGGGTGCTGGGCCTAAATATATGCCAATGGACTGTTGCAGTGGTGGCTGACGTGAAGCCTCATTCTCTGCTATGACATGCAGACTAATTCTCTGCTGACATGAAGACAGATTCTCTGTTACGGGACCTCCCTCCTCTGCCTGGGTGCTGGGCCTAAATATATGCCAATGGACTGTTGCAGTGGTGGCTGACGTGAAGCCTCATTCTCTGCTATGACATGCAGACTGATTCTCTGCTGACATGAAGCCAGATTCTCTGTTACGGGACCTCTCTCCTCTGCCTGTGTGCTGGGCCTAAATATATGCCAATGGACTGTTGCAGTGGTGGCTGACGTGAAGCCTCATTCTCTGCTATGACATGCAGACTGATTCTCTGCTGACATGAAGCCAGATTCTCTGTTACGGGACCTCTCTCCTCTGCCTGTGTGTGTGCTGGGCCTAAATATATGCCAATGGACTGTTGCAGTGGTGGCTGACGTAAAGCCTCATTCTCTGCTATGACATGCAGACTGATTCTCTGCTGACATGAAGACAGATTCTCTGTTACGGGACCTCCCTCCTCTGCCTGGGTGCTGGGCCTAAATATATGCCAATGGACTGTTGCAGTGGTGGCTGACGTGAAGCCTCATTCTCTGCTATGACATGCAGACTAATTCTCTGCTGACATGAAGACAGATTCTCTGTTACGGGACCTCTCTCCTCTGCCTGGGTGCCGGGGCCTAAATATCTGAGAATGGACTGTTCCAGTGGTGGGTGACGGGAAGCCAGATTCTCTGCTATGGAACCTCTCTCCAATTGATTTTGGTTAATTTTTATTTATTTAATTTTTATTTTAATTCATTTCCCTATCCACATTTGTTTGCAGGGGATTTACCTACATGTTGCTGCCTTTTGCAGCCCTCTAGCTCTTTCCTGGGCTGTTTTACAGCCTTTTTAGTGCCGAAAAGTTCGGGTCCCCATTGACTTCAATGGGGTTCGGGTTCGGGACGAAGTTCGGGTCGGGTTCGGATCCCGAACCCGAACATTTCCGGGATGTTCGGCCGAACTTCTCGAACCCGAACATCCAGGTGTTCGCTCAACTCTACTAATCACCTACAGTATATGGTGGTTTCATTAAAATGAACCCACAAAAAAAAATTACATTTCAAACGTGTAGAAATACAATAAACGGAAACGAATGATTGAGGCCTTTCACAGCAAAAATAATGCACTAATACAATAGATGCAAATATTATATATGGACTAAGCCCTCACTCTGATATGATAAAAGCTGAGACTCTCAGTCAATATATTTCAATCAAAACACATCTGTGCACTCCTACTAGCGCCAAGGTGGTAGCACTCAGGCAGGTCCTACTCTAAACCTATCTATGCCATTGGGCATCTCTATTTAGGAGAGCAGACCCTGCACATATAGTGTGCTGCTCCTTGTTATCTCTGTGTGCACCAAGCAACCAATGAGAGGAGAAACCCGCGCAGCTGTATGCACCACCTAATCAAGGTTGTCTGCGTGATAGCTGGGGCAAAAGTGCGCAAAAATGCTACTCCCAAGATAAAATAGATGCTCATTCACATTTTAACGTGCCACTCCTTCAAGAGCATGCTACAAACTAATGGAGGCAGCAGCATGGTGAGTTGCATGGGTATAATGCGTGTAGGAGAGAGCAGGGCTGCTGCAGACATAGACAGCTGACCTAAAAACTGTCAAACTAGCACCTGCAGAAAAACCATTTACCTATGTCTAGTCATGGTGAAAAATACTTTATTCAAAGGGTTAAATATGCTCCCAGCAACAGTATTATCTTTTCTCGGGAAGCACAGGTTAAGCTATTTAGCCTCTTGTAGGGCACAAATATAAGTGATGACTGGTAAAGTGTATTCAATCTATGGATATGTCTCTGCAGGATCAATATTAATTAAAATGCGACCAAAGGTCTTTAATCACTTTCTGCTGCTCTATGATATGCATGCAAAACTGCCTGAACACTGAAGCAGCTATAAAGCTTGGAGACTGGAAAAGCTTAAGGGCTGTTTCACACGAGTGAGTCCATTGCGGGAATCACGCTCCGTGTGTGAGTGTAATCCTCTGCTCTGGACTTGCAGGAGCGCACGGCATCATCATGATTTATAATGCTATGTGTCTCTGCATGGCCTTTGTCCCACAGAATCATAGTGACACTAAGCTGTCAGTATAATTCTGTAGAAATAAGGTCAAGCAGAGACACATAGGATTATAAATCATGATAATGCTGTGCGCTCCTGCAAGTCCAGAGCAGAGGATCACACTCACACACGGAGTGTGATTCCCACAATGGACTCGCTCGTGTGAAAAACAGCCCTAACTGTTGTGTTAAAATACCATTAAAGACTAGTACCTCGGAACCGAAGCTGTGTCCGGTTTCAAGTTTTAAAGTGGTTTTCCACTTTAAAAATTAACTACCAAAGTTATTCAACAAAGTCACTCGCGACTTCGCAAATAACTTGCCAGTGTCCTGTTGTTTTGTAATTGTCCAGTGCTCCAGCTCATGGAAGGACATCACAGGTCACGTGGGCAAATGTCCCACATGACCTAGGGAGTGCTCTATTTAAATAGGCAACTGCTGGCCACAGTTGACTGTGATTAGGTGTTTTCCTCATATACCCTGCAATATTGTGTTTCGGACTTCAGCATCTTCTGGATTATACCCCTTTGCCTGATGTTTTGAACCTGATGATACTTCTTGGTTTGACTTCTTGGTTTGGTACATTTCTGTCTTCCGATTTCTGATTTGGTGTTAGATTTGATTCTCCTGGTACTGACTCTGGCTTGTACAAGTCTACTATAATCTGCTTGGTTCTGACTATCTGACTATCCTGTAAATTAACTACTGTGCATATCTGTCACTACGTTTATTATTTTGTCACTGTTTTCTTCCCTATAGGCTCCTGCACTTACTTCAGAAGGGACCGTTGTCCAGTTGTGGGCCATCATTTAGGGTGGATCATGCAAGCAGGTAGGGACAGCGATGCAGGCAAAGTTCAGGGCCTCACTGATATCTATGAGATACTATTCCTTGCATAATAATTAGTATATAATAAATCAGCAATCAGACTTTCGGAATAACACAGCATCTTATGTGTGGACAGGAAGTCAGTTTATCTAGGTATTCCTATGGGAGCCTCAATAGTCTCATAGGAATGAATAGAGAAGTAACTGAATTCCTGTCCTGTGTCAGTTGGAAAGTGTGTTGGTCACATGACACAGCTTAGGATCAAGAGGGAGGTTATAACTCACAAATACAAACACTGGTAAGAAGATTACCTTCAATATAGTTTACATAATTTACCATTCTAATAGGTCAAAGAATAAAAATGTTTGTGGGAGTGCTTCCTTAAGTAGAAACTGTTCTGTTTGAACTTAGCCTAAGGGAAAATAAAAAAGAGCATTTCAAAACATGCACGTATTGAAATCAATAGTAAAAAATGCTACAGATAAATAAACAAAAAGGTTATTTAACCCTTTCTACCCCGGGCCAGTTTTCACCTTCCTTCTCAGGCCATTTTTTGCAAATTTTTGGCAAATCTGACGTGTTATTATGTGGTAATAACTTTGGAACACTTTTATTTCTCCAAGCCATTCTAAGACTGTTTTCTCGTGACACATTGTACTTCATGATAGTCATAAATTTGAGTCAATATATTTCACCTTTATTTATGAAAAAATCCCAAATTTACCAAAAATTTTGAAAATTAGAAGCAATTTTTAAAATCTTTAAAGGGGTTGTCCGGGATAAAACACATTTTTTTAAACATGCAATATCACCTTGTCTAGCAGTTTCAATGTCCCCCTGTTGGTTTTCAATATTTTCAGTACTTCTCCAGTGCTGCTACGGTCCCCCACGTAATGTTTAAATTTCTGAAACTGGGTTATGTAATTTCTGGCCGCAGTGCCTTGTGGGTCCCATCGCCGATGCTAGGCTATATGTCACAGCAGTCTCCACTCCTCCGTGTATTCCTCCCCCTCATTGCTATTCCGCCTCCTGCCACTCATACGTAAAGTAGATGGGAGGTGTGGACTATGTTAAATAGCATAGTTCTCTGCCTCCTTCTTCAGAGGATTGCGCTCCTGAATGCCCGGAGGGGCGTTGCCTAGCGCTGCCAGTTACCGCCTACTAACCTCCCTCCCTGCGCTGTGCAGAACGCTCGTGTGTGCCTGTGACGTCACCGGGATCCTTCGGAAGCGGAAGAAGAGGCTTCACTTTCCACAAAGGAGCCCGGTATGTCACTCACATTTAGAAAATCCTCACTTCCGGCTCGCAATTTAGATCTGATGAATCAGGGGATCACAATAGAAAAATAAAGGTAAAACACTGATATATATACTCTTAAGGTGACTTTGGTGCTATTAAAATAAAGGTAAAACACAGATATATATACTCTTAAGGTGACTTTGGTGCTATTAAACTAATTTTACCAATCCCGGACAACCCCTTTAAGAAAATTTCCAAAACCCACTTTTTAAGGACCAGTTTAGATCTGAAGTCACTATGTGGCACTTACATAGTGAAACCCCCCATAAATGTAGAAACTACACCACTTAAGCTACTAAAATCTGATTTTACAAACGTTGTTAACCCTTTAGGTGTTGCACAAGAATTCAAGGAAAAAGGAGATGAAATTAAAAAATTTCACTTTTTTGGCAGATTCTATATTTTAATACATTTTTTCTTTAACACATAGAGGGTTAACAGCCAAACAAAACTCAATATTTATTACTCTGATTCTGTGGTTTACAGAAACACCCCACATGTGGTCGTAAACTGATGTAAGGGCACACGGCAGGGCGCAGAAGAAAAGGAACGCCATATGGTTTTTTGGAAGGCAGATTTTGCTGGACTGGTTTTTAGATGCCATGTCCCATTTGAAGCCCCCCTGATGCACCCTTACAGTAGAAACTCCCAAAAAGTGACCCCATTTTGGAAACTAGGGAATAAGGTGCCAGTTTTATTGTACTATTTTGGGGTACATATAATTTTTAATTGCTCTATTGCATGTTTTTCGTGAGGCTAGGTAACAAAAAAAATGGCTGTTTTGGCACCGTTTTAATTTTTTACAACATTCATCTGACAAGGTAGATCCTGTGCTATTTTTATAGAGCTGGTTATTACAGATGCAATGATATCAAATATGTCTGCTTTCTTTGTTTGTTTGTTTCAGTTTTACATAATAAAGCATTTTTGAAAAAAATGAATGTTTTTGTGTCTCCATTTCCTGAAAGCCATATTTCTTTTACTTTTCTGCCGTTCGTCTTGTGCAGGGGCTTATTTTTTGCAGGAAGAGTTGACGTTTTTATTGGTACCATTTTTGGGTACATATGATTTTTTGATCATTCATTATTACACTTGACTAGGGATGAGCGAACTCGAACTGTATAGTTCGGGTTCGTACCGAATTTTGGGGTGTCCGTGACACGGACCCGAACCCGGACATTTTCGTAAAAGTCCGGGTTTGGGTTCGGTGTTCGTCGCTTTCTTGGCGCTTTTGTGACGCTTTCTTGGCGCTTTTTGAAAGGCTGCAAAGCAGCCAATCAACAAGCGTCATACTACTTGCCCCAAGAGGCCATCACAGCCATGCCTACTATTGGCATGGCTGTGATTGGCCAGAGCACCATGTGACCCAGCCTCTATTTAAGCTGGAGTCACATAGCGCCGCCCGTCACTCTGCTCTGATTAGCGTAGGGAGAGGTTGCGGCTGCGGCAATAGGGCGAGATTAGGCAGATTAACTCCTCCAAAGGACTTGATTATTGATCGATCTGCAGCTGTGGGTCATTGAGCTGCTGATACTCAATTGCTCACTGTTTTTAGGCTGCCCAGACCGTTTGTCAGTCACTTTTTTCTGGGGTGATCGGCGGCCATTTTGTGTCTTGTGGTGCGCCAGCACAAGCTGCGACCAAGTGCATTTAACCCTCAATGGTGTGGTTGTTTTTTGGCTAAAGCCTACATCAGGGTGAAGCTGTCACACCAAGTGCATTTAACCAGCAATAGTCTGTTTATTTTTTGGCCATATACTACATCAGGGGCAAGCTGCGCCCGTCACCAAGTGCATTTAACCCTCAATGGTGTGGTTGTTTTTTGGCTAAAGCCTACATCAGGGTGAAGCTGTCACACCAAGTGCATTTAACCAGCAATAGTCTGTTTATTTTTTGGCCATATACTACATCAGGGGCAAGCTGCGCCTGTCACCAAGTGCATTTAACCCTCAATGGTGTGGTTGTTTTTTGGCTAAAGCCTACATCAGGGTGAAGCTGTCACACCAAGTGCATTTAACCAGCAATAGTCTGTTTATTTATTGGCCATATACTACATCAGGGGCAAGCTGCGCCTGTCACCAAGTGCATTTAACCCTCAATGGTGTGGTTGTTTTTGGGCTAAATCCTACATCAGGGTGAAGCTGTCACACCAAGTGCATTTAACAAGCAATAGTCAGTTTATTTTTTGGCCATATACTACATCAGGGGCAAGCTGCGCCTGTCACCAAGTGCATTTAACCCTCAATGGTGTGGTTGTTTTTTGGCTAAAGCCTACATCACGGTGAAGCTGTCACACCAAGTGCATTTAACCAGCAATAGTCTGTTTATTTTTTGGCCATATACTACATCAGGGGCAAGCTGCGCCTGTCACCAAGTGCATTTAACCCTCACTTTTTTGTTCTGGGTTGAAATACAATTCCCAATTTAGCAATTTCCTAATTTAGTGGTTTCTGCTGTATCAGAGCTATTTGAAATCTATCCCTTAAAGGGTATATAATATTCAAGGTGCACATAGGGTCATTCAGAATAACTTCACACACACGCTACTGTGCATTTAAAAGTCTAATTCTGTCAGTAAATCTATACCTGTCACCCAGCGCCTAAATACTAAGCCCCCAATTTTTATCCCGCTAAATCTGTCGTTACTGCTGTACTGTTGTGGCTGGGCAAGTTATTTAGTGTCCGTCAAAGCACATTTTTTGTTCTGGGTTGAAATACAATTCCCAATTTAGCAATTTCCTAATTTAGTGGTTTCTGCTGTATCAGAGCTATTTGAAATCTATCCCTAAAAGGGTATATAATATTCAAGGTGCACATAGGGTCATTCAGAATAACTTCACACACACGCTACTGTGCATTTCCAAGTCTAATTCTGTCAGTAAATCTATACCTGTCACCCAGAGCCTAAATACTAGGCCTCAAATTTATATCCCGCTAAATCTGTCGTTACTGCTGTACTGTTGTGGCTGGGCAAGTTATTTAGTGTCCGTCAAAGCACATTTTTTGTTCTGGGTTGAAATACAATTCCCAATTTAGCAATTTCCTAATTTAGTGGTTTCTGCTGTATCAGAGCTATTTGAAATCTATCCCTAAAAGGGTATATAATATTCAAGGTGCACATAGGGTCATTCAGAATAGCTTCACACACACGCTACTGTGCATTTCCAAGTCTAATTCCGTCAGTAAATCTATACCTGTCACCCAGCGCCTAAATACTAGGCCTCAAATTTATATCCCGCTAAATCTGTCGTTACTGCTGTACTGTTCTGGCTGGGCAAGTTATTTAGTGTCCGTCAAAGCACATTTTTTGTTCTGGGTTGAAATACAATTCCCAATTTAGCAATTTCCTAATTTAGTGGTTTCTGCTGTATCAGAGCTATTTGAAATCTATCCCTAAAAGGGTATATAATATTCAAGGTGCACACAGGGTCATTCAGAATAACTTCACACACACGCTACTGTGCATTTCCAAGTCTAATTCCGTCAGTAAATCTATACCTGTCACCCAGCGCCTAAATACTAGGCCTCAAATTTATATCCCGCTAAATCTGTCGTTACTGCTGTACTGTTGTGGCTGTGCAAGTTATTTAGTGTCCGTCAAAGCACATTTTTTGTTCTGGGTTGAAATACAATTCCCAATTTAGCAATTTCCTAATTTAGTGGTTTCTGCTGTATCAGAGCTATTTGAAATCTATCCCTTAAAGGGTATATAATATTCAAGGTGCACATAGGGTCATTCAGAATAACTTCACACACACGCTACTGTGCATTTCCAAGTCTAATTCTGTCAGTAAATCTATACCTGTCACCCAGCGCCTAAATACTAGGCCTCAAATTTATATCCCGCTAAATCTGTCGTTACTGCTGTACTGTTGTGGCTGGGCAAGTTATTTAGTGTCCGTCAAAGCACATTTTTTGTTCTGGGTTGAAATACAATTCCCAATTTAGCAATTTCCTAATTTAGTGGTTTCTGCTGTATCAGAGCTATTTGAAATCTATCCCTAAAAGGGTATATAATATTCAAGGTGCACATAGGGTCATTCAGAATAACTTCACACACACGCTACTGTGCATTTCCAAGTCTAATTCTGTCAGTAAATCTATACCTGTCACCCAGAGCCTAAATACTAGGCCTCAAATTTATATCCCGCTAAATCTGTCGTTACTGCTGTACTGTTCTGGCTGGGCAAGCTATTTAGTGTCCGTCAAAGCACATTTTTTGTTCTGGGTTGAAATACAATTCCCAATTTAGCAATTTCCTAATTTAGTGGTTTCTGCTGTATCAGAGCTATTTGAAATCTATCCCTAAAAGGGTATATAATATTCAAGGTGCACATAGGGTCATTCAGAATAGCTTCACACACACGCTACTGTGCATTTCCAAGTCTAATTCCGTCAGTAAATCTATACCTGTCACCCAGCGCCTAAATACTAGGCCTCAAATTTATATCCCGCTAAATCTGTCGTTACTGCTGTACTGTTCTGGCTGGGCAAGTTATTTAGTGTCCGTCAAAGCACATTTTTTGTTCTGGGTTGAAATACAATTCCCAATTTAGCAATTTCCTAATTTAGTGGTTTCTGCTGTATCAGAGCTATTTGAAATCTATCCCTAAAAGGGTATATAATATTCAAGGTGCACATAGGGTCATTCAGAATAACTTCACACACACGCTACTGTGCATTTCCAAGTCTAATTCCGTCAGTAAATCTATACCTGTCACCCAGCGCCTAAATACTAGGCCTCAAATTTATATCCCGCTAAATCTGTCGTTACTGCTGTACTGTTGTGGCTGTGCAAGTTATTTAGTGTCCGTCAAAGCACATTTTTTGTTCTGGGTTGAAATACAATTCCCAATTTAGCAATTTCCTAATTTAGTGGTTTCTGCTGTATCAGAGCTATTTGAAATCTATCTCTAAAAGGGTATATAATATTCAAGGTGCACATAGGGTCATTCAGAATAACTTCACACACACGCTACTGTGCATTTCCAAGTCTAATTCCGTCAGTAAATCTATACCTGTCACCCAGCGCCTAAATACTAGGCCTCAAATTTATATCCCGCTAAATCTGTCGTTACTGCTGTACTGTTCTGGCTGTGCAAGTTATTTAGTGTGCGTCAAAGCAAATTTTTTGTTCTGGGTTGAAATACAATTCCCAATTTAGCAATTTCCTAATTTTGTGGTTTCTGCTGTATCAGAGCTATTTGAAATCTATCCCTAAAAGGGTATATAATATTCAAGGTGCACATAGGGTCATTCAGAATAACTTCACACACACGCTACTGTGCATTTCCAAGTCTAATTCTGTCAGTAAATCTATACCTGTCACCCAGCGCCTAAATACTAGGCCTCAAATTTATATTCAGCTGAATTTGAATACAATACATTGGGCCAAATAATATTTTTGTTGCTGTGGTGAACGATAACAATGAGGAAAACATCTAGTAAGCGACGAGGACGTGGACATGGTCGTGGTGGTGTTAGTGGACCCTCTGGTGCTGGGAGAGGAGCGGGAAGGCCGAAGTTACGCTGTAGCGCAGAGAGGCGAGCAGCGGCAGGATGTGAACACCGGAAGCGCGAACAGACGGCCCGCACTTTATGCAACAGCTCTGACATGTCGGGGTAGTTGTGAATGAACTTCTGCACCACCAAATTCAGCACATGCGCCAAGCAAGGGATGTGCGTCAAACCGGCTAGTCCCAGAGCTGCAACGAGATTTCGCCCATTATCGCACACCACCAGGCCGGGCTTGAGGCTCACCGGCAGCAACCACTCGTCGGTCTGTTGTTCTATACCCCGCCACAACTCCTGTGCGGTGTGGGGCCTGTCCCCCAAACATATGAGTTTCAGAATGGCCTGCTGACGTTTACCCCGGGCTGTGCTGAAGTTGGTGGTGAAGGTGTGTGGCTGACTGGATGAGCAGGTGGAAGAAGAGGAGGAGGAAGCCGAGAAGGAGGAGGTGGCAACAGGAGGCAAAGAATGTTGCCCTGCGATCCTTGGCGGCGGAAGGACGTGCGCCAAACAGCTCTCCGCCTGGGGCCCAGCTGCCACTACATTTACCCAGTGTGCAGTTAGGGAGATATAGCGTCCCTGGCCGTGCTTACTGGTCCACGTATCTGTGGTTAGGTGGACCTTGCCACAGATGGCGTTGCGCAGTGCACACTTGATTTTATCGGATACTTGGTTGTGCAGGGAAGGCACGGCTCTCTTGGAGAAGTAGTGGCGGCTGGGAACAACATACTGTGGGACAGCAAGCGACATGAGCTGTTTTAAGCTGTCTGTGTCCACCAGCCTAAATGACAGCATTTCATAGGCCAGTAGTTTAGAAATGCTGGCATTCAGGGCCAGGGATCGAGGGTGGCTAGGTGGGAATTTACGCTTTCTCTCAAATGTTTGTGAGATGGAGAGCTGAACGCTGGCGTGTGACATGGTTGAGACGCTTGGTGACGGAGGTGGTGGTGGTGGTGTTGGTGGTACATCCCCTGTTTGCTGGGCGGCAGGTGCCAACGTTCCTCCAGAGGCGGAGGAAGAGGCCGAGGCGGCAGCAGCAGAAGAGGCCGAGGCGGCAGCAGCAGAAGAGGTAGCAGGGGGAGCCTGAGTGACTTCCTTGGTTTTAAGGTGTTTACTCCACTGCAGTTCATGCTTTGCATGCAGGTGCCTGGTCATGCAGGTTGTGCTCAGGTTCAGAACGTTAATGCCTCGCTTAAGGCTCTGATGGCACAGCGTGCAAACCACTCGGGTCTTGTCGTCAGCACATTGTTTGAAGAAGTGCCATGCCAGGGAACTCCTTGAAGCTGCCTTTGGGGTGCTCGGTCCCAGATGGCGGCGGGCAGTAGCAGGCGGAGTCTCTTGGCGGCGGGTGTTCTGCTTTTGCCCACTGCTCCCTCTTTTGCTACGCTGTTGGCTCGGTCTCACCACTGCCTCTTCCTCCGAACTGTGAAAGTCAGTGGCACGACCTTCATTCCATGTGGGGTCTAGGACCTCATCATCCCCTGCATCGTCTTCCACCCAGTCTTGATCCCTGACCTCCTGTTCAGTCTGCACACTGCAGAAAGACGCAGCAGTTGGCACCTGTGTTTCGTCATCATCAGAGACATGCTGAGGTGGTATTCCCATGTCCTCATCATCAGGAAACATAAGTGGTTGTGCGTCAGTGCATTCTATATCTTTCACCGCTGGGGAAGGGCTAGGTGGATGCCCTTGGGAAACCCTGCCAGCGGAGTCTTCAAACAGCATAAGAGACTGCTGCATAACTTGAGGCTGAGACAGTTTCCCTGGTATGCATGGGGGTGATGTGACAGACTGATGGGGTTGGTTTTCAGGCGCCATCTGTGCGCTTTCTGCAGAAGACTGGGTGGGAGATAATGTGAACGTGCTGGATCCACTGTCGGCCACCCAATTGACTAATGCCTGTACCTGCTCAGGCCTTACCATCCTTAGAACGGCATTGGGCCCCACCATATATCGCTGTAAATTCTGGCGGCTACTGGGACCTGAGGTAGTTGGTACACTAGGACGTGTGGATGTGGCAGAACGGCCACGTCCTCTCCCAGCACCAGAGGGTCCACTAACACCACCACGACCAAGTCCACGTCCGCGTCCCTTACTAGATGTTTTTCTCATTGTTATGGTTCACCACAACAACAAAAATATTATTTGGCCCAATGTATTGTATTCAAATTCAGCGGGATATAAATTTGAGGCCTAGTATTTAGGCGCTGGGTGACCGGTATGGATTTACTAACAGAATTAGACTTGGAAATGCACAGTAGCGTGTGTGTGAAGTTATTCTGAATGACCCAATGTGCACCTTGAATATTATATACCCTTTTAGGGATAGATTTCAAATAGCTCTGATATAGCAGAAACCACTAAATTATGAAATTGCTAAATTGGGAAATGTATTTCAACCCAGAACAAAAAATGTGCTTTGACGGACACTAAATAACTTTCCCAGCCACAACAGGACAGCGGTAACGAGAGATTTAGCAGGATATAAATTTGAGGCCTAGTATTTAGGCGCTGGGTGACAGGTATGGGTTTAGTGACAGAATTAGACTTGGAAATACACAGTAGCGGGTGTGTGTGAAGTTATTCTGAATGACCCAATGTGCACCTTGAATATTATATACCCTTTTAGGGATAGATTTCAAATAGCTCTGATATAGCAGGAACCACTAAATTATGAAATTGCTAAATTGGGAATTGTACTTAAACCCAGAACAAAAAATGTGCTTTGACGGACACTAAATAACTTTCCCAGCCACAACAGGACAGCGGTAACGAGAGATTTAGCAGGATATAAATTTGAGGCCTAGTATTTAGGCGCTGGGTGACAGGTATGGGTTTAGTGACAGAATTAGACTTGGAAATACACAGTAGCGGGTGTGTGTGAAGTTATTCTGAATGACCCAATGTGCACCTTGAATATTATATACCCTTTTAGGGATAGATTTCAAATAGCTCTGATATAGCAGAAACCACTAAATTATGAAATTGTTAAATTGGGAATTGTATTTCAACCCAGAACAAAAAATGTGCTTTGACGGACACTAAATAACTTTCCCAGCCACAACAGGACAGCGGTAACGAGAGATTTAGCAGGATATAAATTTGAGGCCTAGTATTTAGGCGCTGGGTGACAGGTATGGGTTTAGTGACAGAATTAGACTTGGAAATACACAGTAGCGGGTGTGTGTGAAGTTATTCTGAATGACCCAATGTGCACCTTGAATATTATATACCCTTTTAGGGATAGATTTCAAATAGCTATGATATAGCAGGAACCACTAAATTATGAAATTGCTAAATTGGGAATTGTACTTCAACCCAGAACAAAAAATGTGCTTTGACGGACACTAAATAACTGTCCCAGCCACAACAGGACAGCGGTAACGAGAGATTTAGCAGGATATAAATTTGAGGCCTAGTATTTAGGCGCTGGGTGACAGGTATGGGTTTAGTGACAGAATTAGACTTGGAAATACACAGTAGCGGGTGTGTGTGAAGTTATTCTGAATGACCCAATGTGCACCTTGAATATTATATACCCTTTTAGGGATAGATTTCAAATAGCTCTGATATAGCAGAAACCACTAAATTATGAAATTGCTAAATTGGGAATTGTATTTCAACCCAGAACAAAAAATGTGCTTTGACGGACACTAAATAACTTTCCCAGCCACAACAGGACAGCGGTAACGAGAGATTTAGCAGGATATAAATTTGAGGCCTAGTATTTAGGCGCTGGGTGACAGGTATGGGTTTAGTGACAGAATTAGACTTGGAAATACACAGTAGCGGGTGTGTGTAAAGTTATTCTGAATGACCCAATGTGCACCTTGAATATTATATACCCTTTTAGGGATAGATTTCAAATAGCTCTGATATAGCAGGAACCACTAAATTATGAAATTGCTAAATTGGGAATTGTACTTCAACCCAGAACAAAAAATGTGCTTTGACGGACACTAAATAACTTTCCCAGCCACAACAGGACAGCGGTAACGAGAGATTTAGCAGGATATAAATTTGAGGCCTAGTATTTAGGCGCTGGGTGACAGGTATGGGTTTAGTGACAGAATTAGACTTGGAAATACACAGTAGCGGGTGTGTGTGAAGTTATTCTGAATGACCCAATGTGCACCTTGAATATTATATACCCTTTTAGGGATAGATTTCAAATAGCTCTGATATAGCAGAAACCACTAAATTATGAAATTGTTAAATTGGGAATTGTATTTCAACCCAGAACAAAAAATGTGCTTTGACGGACACTAAATAACTTTCCCAGCCACAACAGGACAGCGGTAACAAGAGATATAGCAGGATATAAATTTGAGGCCTAGTATTTAGGCGCTGGGTGACAGGTATGGGTTTAGTGACAGAATTAGACTTGGAAATACACAGTAGCGGGTGTGTGTGAAGTTATTCTGAATGACCCAATGTGCACCTTGAATATTATATACCCTTTTAGGGATAGATTTCAAATAGCTCTGATATAGCAGAAACCACTAAATTATGAAATTGCTAAATTGGGAATTGTACTTCAACCCAGAACAAAAAATGTGCTTTGACGGACACTAAATAACTTTCCCAGCCACAACAGGACAGCGGTAATGAGAGATTTAGCAGGATATAAATTTGAGGCCTAGTATTTAGGCGCTGGGTGACAGGTATGGGTTTAGTGACAGAATTAGACTTGGAAATACACAGTAGCGGGTGTGTGTGAAGTTATTCTGAATGACCCAATGTGCACCTTGAATATTATATACCCTTTTAGGGATAGATTTCAAATAGCTCTGATATAGCAGGAACCACTAAATTATGAAATTGCTAAATTGGGAATTGTACTTCAACCCAGAACAAAAAATGTGCTTTGACGGACACTAAATAACTTTCCCAGCCACAACAGGACAGCGGTAACGAGAGATTTAGCGGGATATAAATTTGAGGCCTAGTATTTAGGCGCTGGGTGACCGGTATGGATTTAGTGACAGAATTAGACTGGGATATGGCCAAAAAATAACCACACTATTGCTGGTTAAATGCACTTGGTGACGGGCGCAGCTTGCCCCTGATGTAGTATATGGCCAAAAAATGAACAGACTATTGCTGGTTAAATGCACTTGGTGTCACAGCTTGACGAACCACACTACTGAGGGTTAAATGCACTTGGTGACGGGCGCAGCTTGCCCCTGATGTAGTATATGGCCAAAAAATGAACAGACTATTGCTGGTTAAATGCACTTGGTGACGGGCGCAGCTTGCCCCTGATTTAGTATATGGCCAAAAAATGAACAGACTATTGCTGGTTAAATGCACTTGGTGTGATAGCTTGACCAACCACACTACTGAGGGTTAAATGCACTTGGTGACGGGCGCAGCTTGCCCCTGATGTAGTATATGGCCAAAAAATGAACAGACTATTGCTGGTTAAATGCACTTGGTGTCACAGCTTGACCAACCACACTACTGAGGGTTAAATGCACTTGGTGACGGGCGCAGCTTGCCCCTGATGTAGTATATGGCCAAAAAATAAACAGACTATTGCTGGTTAAATGCACTTGGTGTGACAGCTTCACCCTGATGTAGGCTTTAGCCAAAAAACAACCACACCATTGAGGGTTAAATGCACTTGGTGACAGGCGCAGCTTGCCCCTGATTTAGTATATGGCCAAAAAATGAACAGACTATTGCTGGTTAAATGCACTTGGTGTGACAGCTTCACCCTGATGTAGGCTTTAGCCAAAAAACAACCACACCATTGAGGGTTAAATGCACTTGGTCGCAGCTTGGATGCACTTGGTCGCAGCACCGCACAAGACACAAAATGGCCGCCGATCACCCCAGAAAAAAGTGACTGACAAACGGTCTGGGCAGCCTAAAAACAGTGAGTGAGCATTTGAATTTCAGCAGCTCAATGATGCACAGCTGCAGATCGATCGATTAATCAAGTGAAGTCCTTTGGAGGAGTTAATCTGCCTAATCTCACCCTACTGTCGCATCCGCAACCTCTCCCTACGCTAATCAGAGCAGAGTGACGGGCGGCGCTATGTGACTCCAGCTTAAATAGAGGCTGGGTCACATGGTGCTCTGGCCAATCACAGCCATGCCAATAGTAGGCATGGCTGTGACGGCCTCTTGGGGCAAGTAGTATGACGCTTGTTGATTGGCAGCCTTTCAAAAAGCGCCAAGAAAGCGTCACAAAAGCGCCAAGAAAGCGACGAACACCGAACCCGAACCCGGACTTTTACGAAAATGTCCGGGTTCGGGTCCGTGTCACGGACACCCCAAAATTCGGTACGAACCCGAACTATACAGTTCGAGTTCGCTCATCCCTACTCTCCAATTGATTTTGGTTAATTTTTATTTATTTAATTTTTATTTTAATTAATTTCCCTATCCACATTTGTTTGCAGGGGATTTACCTACATGTTGCTGCCTTTTGCAGCCCTCTAGCCCTTTCCAGGGCTGTTTTACAGCCTTTTTAGTGCCGAAAAGTTCGGGTCCCCATTGACTTCAATGGGGTTCGGGATGAAGTTCGGATCGGGTTCGGATCCCGAACCCGAACATTTTCGGGAAGTTCGGCCGAACTTCTGGAACCCAAACATCCAGGTGTCCGCTCAACTCTACACTTGACCCAAAAATGTGTAATTTTGGCACAGTTATTAATTTATTTTTCCAGCATTCAACTGAGTGGTTAGGTCATGTGATATTTTTATACAGCAGATTGTTACGGATGTGGCAATACCTAATATATATACTTTTTCTTATTTATTTAAGTTTTACACAATAATAGCATTTTTGAAACAAACAAATGTTTTAGTGTTTACATAGTCTGAGAGCCATAGCTTTTTTATTAGACAGGATCTAATTTTTTGCGGGGTGAGGTGATGGTTTGATTAGTACTATTTGGGGGGAGCACACGCTGTTTTGATCGCTTGGTGTTGCAATTTTTGTGATGTAAGGTGACAAAAATGGCTTTTTTTTTACACAGTTTTTATTTTATTTATTTTATTTGTTTTATGGTATTTATCGGACAAGGTGGATCATGTGATATATTTATAGAGCCGGTCATTACGGACGTGGCGATACCTGTGTTTTTGTTTTCAATTTTTTATTATAAAATCAGGGGAAAAGGGGCATTTTTATTTTTTCACATAAAACTAGATTTTTTTTATTAAAAACACCGTTTTTTTTTTAACTTTATTTCTGACTTTAACTTTTGGGGGTCTGATCCCCTCTGAAATGCATTACAATACATCTGTATTGTAATGCATTGGCTGTTAGTGTATTACACAGAGTAATACACTAACAGGTTGCCTAGCAGATCAAGCCTCAGATCAAGCCTCAGGCTGCACCTGCCCGATCAGCGGGCTGTAATAGTACGGTGCTGGGCGACAAGTCACGTCCCGCTGCGACGTACTATTACACTGCTGCCGGGAAGGGGTTAAAAAACGTGTGAATACAAATTATTTTCCATTAATTTCCAACTAATGTCTGTCTGCTACAGTGTTTAAAGTTTAAAAAATGCATGAAAATGTAGCCTATAACACCTAGTCATCAAAAATTTCTCTCTCTCTCTCTCTCTCTCTCTCTTTTTCTCTCCTTGAGCCTGCTTTCACAGTATAGCTATCTACGTACGTATTACCATTCTTCTGCTTCGTTATTGGAGCAGTAGAACGAAAATTACAGAACTGCCGGCACATAACTAACAGGAATAGATCCTAACATATCCCATTGACTATAATGGTATATGGGTACATTTCTTATTTTTTTAGCGGAGAAAAAATCCTACATGCAGGACTTTTCTCGACAGTATTTTTGATGAACTCTGTGATGGAGGCCCCGATCCTGTGTGAAATATAAATTATTGTTGTGTATTTATAGCATAAAATCATCTACAACCGTAATTAGGACTGCACTCTATAGCCGGTCTGAATTTTTTATTGTTGTAAGGTATTGAAGGTGCCACATGGCGATTAACAATGCAGACCGGTGTGGTCTTCATTAGTTAAATAAAAGGCAACTGTGGCCTAATAGGCCATGCACTACTCGTGGGGCTGCACCCCGGATGGCTCACGACCGAGTGGTCCTACCCATAGGCTGCATGCACAAGGTACAAGTTTGTAAGCAGAAAAACTGCCTCAAAACTTCTTGCGGGTTTTCTGTTTATGTTAACAACCCCATTGACGTCTATAGGGACAAAAACACTACATATACAGGGAGTGCAGAATTATTAGGCAAATGAGTATTTTGACCACATCATCCTCTTTATGCATGTTGTCTTACTCCAAGCTGTATAGGCTCGAAAGCCTACTACCAATTAAGCATATTAGGTGATGTGCATCTCTGTAATGAGAAGGGGTGTGGTCTAATGACATCAACACCCTATATCAGGTGTGCATAATTATTAGGCAACTTCCTTTCCTTTGGCAAAATGGGTCAAAAGAAGGACTTGACAGGCTCAGAAAAGTCAAAAATAGTGAGATATCTTGCAGAGGGATGCAGCACTCTTAAAATTGCAAAGCTTCTGAAGCGTGATCATCGAACAATCAAGCGTTTCATTCAAAATAGTCAACAGGGTCGCAAGAAGCGTGTGGAAAAACCAAGGCGCAAAATAACTGCCCATGAACTGAGAAAAGTCAAGCGTGCAGCTGCCAATATGCCACTTGCCACCAGTTTGGCCATATTTCAGAGCTGCAACATCACTGGAGTGCCCAAAAGCACAAGGTGTGCAATACTCAGAGACATGGCCAAGGTAAGAAAGGCTGAAAGACGACCACCACTGAACAAGACACACAAGCTGAAACGTCAAGACTGGGCCAAGAAATATCTCAAGACTGATTTTTCTAAGGTTTTATGGACTGATGAAATGAGAGTGAGTCTTGATGGGCCAGATGGATGGGCCCGTGGCTGGGTTGGTAAAGGGCAGAGAGCTCCAGTCCGACTCAGACGCCAGCAAGGAGGAGGTGGAGTACTGGTTTGGGCTGGTATAATCAAAGATGAGCTTGTGTGGCCTTTTCGGGTTGAGGATGGAGTTAAGCTCAACTCCCAGTCCTACTGCCAGTTTCTGGAAGACACCTTCTTCAAGCAGTGGTACAGGAAGAAGTCTGCATCCTTCAAGAAAAACATGATTTTCATGCAGGACAATGCTCCATCACACGCGTCCAAGTACTCCACAGCGTGGCTGGCAAGAAAGGGTATAAAAGAAGAAAATCTAATGACATGGCCTCCTTGTTCACCTGATCTGAACCCCATTGAGAACCTGTGGTCCATCATCAAATGTGAGATTTACAAGGAGGGAAAACAGTACACCTCTCTGAACAGTGTCTGGGAGGCTGTGGTTGCTGCTGCACGCAATGTTGATGGTGAACAGATCAAAACACTGACAGAATCCATGGTTGGCAGGCTTTTGAGTGTCCTTGCAAAGAAAGGCGGCTATATTGGTCACTGATTTGTTTTGTGTGACCACTTATCTAATCCCCCAAAATAGGACATCATACCGAGGAGAGTGGGGCACAATACTACAAAACACAGGATGGAAACCATAGTCTATATAACAGTGTCAGCCAAGTTTAACTACAAATCTATAACATAAATCATTACATTTCGCACCAAACTTGCCGACTACTTGTAATACTTAACTCCTTTCCTCGCTGCCTCCAAGAGTTTGCTATTGGACATTAGAGGAAGGAAGTATAGCAGGAGAGAACTACAACTCCCAGCATGTCCCCACTATTATTATGTGACATAAGAGGACATTAGAGGGAGGAGGTATAAGCCCCTGCATGTCCAGGATGTTATTATGCTATCAGAGGACAATAAAGTAAAGAGGTATTGTGAAGAGAACTACAACTCCCAGCTTGTCCAGGATCTTATTATGCCATCAGAGGACATTATAGTGAAGAGGTATTGTGGAGAGAACTACAACTCCCAGCATGTCAGGATGTTATTTTGCTATTAGAGGACATTATAGGGAAGAGGTATGAGGAGAGAACTACAACTCCCATGATTTGTCTGGCTCTCACACTGAATCCATCACTTCCACATGTGACATGATATCATCACAGGTTCTTTACCACCACTTCTCTCCGCTGCTGAGCTCAGCCCCATCCTGTTCTGCTCATATGATAGTGATGTCATGACGGGTCCTTCAGTTCTTGCAGGGTAGCAACTTGGCATAGGGGTAGAAAGTGGGAAAAAACCCTCTCAGCCCCCTGCTGGGGGGGGACCCTAGCCATGTGCCCTTGGGGTGCACCACCAATGAGGTCAGGTGAGGCGATCGCCTCAGGCAGCACCAAATAGGGGCAAGAGGGGGGCAACGGAAGGGCCATGGGAAATGGGCGCTTTCATTGTGGCTTTGGAGGGGGGTGCCTTTTTAGTTTTCACCACAGGCAGCAGAAAGGCTAGGTGCACCCCTGGTGCCTAATTGTAAATATGACCCTGCAAATAAATTAAAAATGTTAAAGGGGTTGTCCAATTCCACGTTTTCCTCCCCTGGTTCTGTGCAGGGAAGCATGCTTACCTGCTTCCTGCTGCTCGATTCCGGCTCCTTCAGTACATGGCTGCATTCACTGCACTCCGGTCAACTTGTAAACCTCTAGCACAGCTGTATGTCACGTGTGCTGCTGCAGCCAGTGTCCGACCATAGCGGGGATGTGTACATGATGCTGCCACTGCACAATTGGCTGTGCTGGAGTGGCTGGCGATTTAATGGGTGAGAGATGGTTATTTTTTATGCTATATCATTTCCAACTCTTAGGTTATTTTTGCCCCCATGTAGCAACTGTGTGTAGTAGGTGGTTTGCAGCTTAATTTGGACAGCTTAGGGTGGGTTCACACTAGCGTGAGGGATTCCGTTATGGATTTCCGTTATAACATGGTTATAATGAAAAATAACGAAATGCCCAGACAGAATGGAAAACGGAAGCCTTTAAAAGGCATTCTGTTTGCTTTCTGTCCTAATAGAAGTCTATGGGAAAGCATAACGGATCCATCAGGACTTTGTTTTCCATCTTGCATAACGGGACCCAGACGGATCCGTTTTGATTACAATAATACGACACTTTTGTATTTTTTTGTGTTTTAATAATTAAAAAACAATAAAAATGTTGGGAAAAAATAAAGTGTGAGGGCTCATTTTTTGCAGGGCAATATGTGTTTTTTTTATTGATACCATTTTGGAGTGTGTATGACTTTTTCATCACTTTTTATTCTTTTTTTGTGAGTTTTAGTGCTGACAAAATGGAGAATTGGAAATTTAGATATTTTTTCCTTTCACTGTATGGGATAAATGGAATATGGGCATTCACTGTATCGGATAAATACATTTATATTTTAATAGTATGGGCATTTTGGGATGCGATGGTGCAATTTTTTTATAGTTTATTTTTATTATGGTAAAAGGGGGTCATTTAAATGTTTATATTTTTAATATTTCTAAATACTTTTTTTGCACATATTTTAAGTCCTCTTAGGGGACTGTCCCACAAACTGCAATAAATTACCATTGCAACCTGTGGGACATTCAATACATTTCTATGACGTCCTAAAACTATTGCTCGGATCCTTCAGAGAGACCAAGGCCACCACAATGAATGAACGACTTCCCCGATAGCAGCGCAATGGAGCTGTTCGGGTCCTGGAAACACAGCACTCCCAGGGAAACCTGCACAGATGCCATGGTCTCAACTGAACACTGCATCTGAAGGGTTAAATATCTTTGATGAGCATTATCGAGAATCACAGACATTATCTCTTGGTGTTTGCTGTTTAAAACCATTTTTAAAGAATAAATTACCACTGTAGATGTATGGTAGATATTCTTCAGGGGTTAAAGATCATTTTTGTAGCTGGACAACCCCTTTAAGGTCTGAGTATTTTGGCTTAGATGTTTGCAAGGTGAACACATCTGAGTTTGCTACTACTTATTGAATATATGATGTTAAAATATAATTAGGAATGATACAAAGCCTTCTCTCTACATGGATGTGGTCTTGTGCAGACCTCAACGATGACGTGTCCCCAAACAGCATATGACCCAGCAGTGATGTGCCACTTGGTGACATGTCACCGCTTAGGCTTTCCTGTCCACGCAGGAAGTTTACATGCGAGGTCAGGAAGTGCTATGAAGACAAGTCAAGACCTATAGAACCGGAACTGAGCAGCGTGGAGCAGGTAAGTATAGTTTCTTCATAGGTTTGGAAGGATGGGGGCGAAATTTAAAACAAAAAGTCAATGTTGCACAGCCCCATATTTCACTGTATGTGTTGGGAGCATTTCCCCATGCATATGCTGCTTGTATTGCCGAAACTCCATGTGAACCTGACCGTATTCACATGTAAATATTCAACATTTAAACCCTGAACTCCTTTCAACCAGTAACTTATGGATTACAAGTGTTTCTTATGGTTGCATTCTTATTTAACACACAGTTTTGTACAATCCAAGCTTTAATATATGAAATCTTTAGACCAAATATAGACTTTATGAAAGTACAGCTGGGTATCCTAATTTTTTCTCAACTCTCAGTTGCTGGGGTATAAAAGTATGTCATGTATAACAAATGACGTTATAAAGAGTCAGATTGGGACCATCTTTCACAGGGGATTCAATATAAGCTTACGTGCTTTAATGTTTTTATTAAAGTGTATTTCACAGAGTTGCTCATCCCAAGTGTCCTATTAGCCTCAAGCTTCATAATGTTCCTATGCACATGATCTGACCTTTGTAAAAGATTCCACAGCAGTGGATGCGGATTGCTGATATGGGAGATGCTATTTGTAACAACAATTTAATTTTGCAGCTAGAATTTATGTTTATTAAAAGTATTTACTGGTACTTGGGAAAGTTTATTCAATGCTATTATGATTACATTGATTATGTGTATTATGTACAAATTACACACTGTATAATTACACAATATATTAGCAAAGCTTTGACATGGCTGGGAACGATGAGCTTTATGTAGGAGCTAGTATTGCATTTTATAAACGGTTGGCAAGAAATTAGCATTTCGTTTTTTCATATATTAAAGAAAACAATATTAAATTAAAAATTAAGATTCCTATATTTTTACATGTTTCTTGTTATAACTGCCCCAATAAATACCCTCTACTTATCTCCTTATCTGTATTTTTCAAGCAGGCACAAAACACAGTCACTGCTGGGTCATGTGCTACTTGCAGGCATATCCCTGCTAAGCCATGATTTGCTGCAATGGTGGTATGTTCAGATGTTTACAGGAAGACTGCTGAAGGGAACCAGGAAACTGAAATGTAATGGTGGGGATCTGGAGAGTATGATAAAACAGGTCACATGGCCTAGCCGTAGCTCAGCCCCATTCAAGTGAATAAGCCTTAGCTGCAATTCCAAGCTCAGCCACTATACAATGTACAGTGCTGCACTCGGTAAGCTTGTAGGAGGCCACAGTGCTCACCGGAGTGCTACAGCCTCTTCAAACAGCGGATTGGCAGTGTTGCTGGGTGTCAGACCCGCAACGACCAGAAATTGATGACCTGTCCTGAGAATAGGCCATCAATATAAAAATGTCAGAGAACCCCTTTAAGATGTTAGTTCCTGTGTCTTTCTGTATTTATGGTCTGTACGAATATGATACTTAAAATGAAGCTTCTCCAAAAATCCCTATATGTTTTCCATTATGTCCACATGAAGATGATTAAAAAAATATTTAATTTAATTAAGCGATATTTAAAAATAATCTATAGAGTGGTAGTCTGCCAGAAATGATTGCACAGCAAGTTAGCTTATAGTATTTATTATACTTCCTTAAGAGGTAAGCAGCATTGATGGCCTAACAACAAAAATAATTCCTCCCATGTTCGCTAGACTTTGCACCTCACATTAGTTTGAGCCGATTCAACTACACCAGTCTGATTCCAGTTACTGTCTTGCAGTCTGCAGTCTACTCTTCACATGTGCCAGTACACATACTTTCATTACTGCCATTTTTCCTTATTTAAACCTCAAAAAAGGAAAGAATATTTTACTAGCGAGGGAGGACCCAGAGAGACTTATGATATATCTGAAATCACCGCTCCGCTTTCATAGTTGAGATACTAGAGACAGTGGAGCAGACTTACTAATCCTGTGTAAAATGTAAATAAAATGTATCACAGTGCCCCACGCTGTATGACAGATTTGGTGCATGGGTAGATGCTTTTGCCAACCTTTACACCAACTAGCTTGGCTTACTTTGTACCAACCGTCTGCTAAGTCAAACCCCCTAGTCCAGGTCAACAAACAATCAGAAGAGTTAGGTACCTAGGGCTATTCTTTTTGGCACATTTGCCTAATAAATAGGTCTAAAGCTTCACGCGACATCAAAAATTGGCACATTTTACGACAAGGTCTAGGCTCCATTACATTAGTAAATTTATCCCAACGTATACAACTGTTGTCCAGGTGGTGGCAAAAAGAAAGCTGTTATTGAAAAAACTAGTTATTACCTCTGGACTATAGTTTGTCATGCCGGAGAGTCAAATGGACACAGGTTCAATGGTCCTATGAAACCAAAACTGAGATTTAGAAAAAAAATCCCTAAGTATAGCTGTTTTAGAGACTCTTCGCTGCATCAGGAAGCAAGATGTAAGGAAAAACCTGCTGCAGGCTGCAAGAGAACTGTGGGAATTAATTTTTAATTTGACATTCCATAAAACCACAGCTACATGAGAATGGCTTAAAACAATAATGTTAATATCTTTTAATAGGCAACAGAGTCTAAACCTTTATGTGATGAGAGCACTAATTTGAACATAGCTGTTCCCTAATGGTCCACATGCAAAGCCTAGTGCTGATAGAGTCCTAACTAAGCAGATTTAGGACAATTTATTGAATTTAAGACTGTAATTGCTACCAATGGCGGCTCTGTTAGATCCTGACCTGAAGTGGGGAATAGCAAAGCAATATTTTATGTTTATTAGCTATAAATTAATGTGCAGTAGATCACTTAATATAGATTGACACAACAAAAAGGAAAAAGACTACAAGACATTTAATAACATAAATAACTTAAATATAAAATACATCTTTATTACAATGAAGTCAAAGTGACTTGCCAAGTATTGCAAATCATTCTAACCTGAGAAGAGAATTAACAGGAGACAGTATGTGGAGTATGGCCTTTTGGATAAAGTGAATATCTCTTCAGTCAGATCAGTTTATGTAATTGCCTTCAGCTCTGCTCATCAGTCTGCCCAGCTGTCCAGAAATCCAATCTAATGTAGTCAGTCACACAGAATGCCTGCGCAGAGCTTATAATCACCGTGCTGGCATTTATTTAGGTATCAGTAAAGTTTGTTAATCAACAGTACAAGTACATAACCTTTTGCTCTTGCTTTCTTACAAATCCAGTCTAGCTGTCAGCTGGCACTACATGTATTTTTAGTATAAATGTTATATGTTGCACTGGTCATGTACAAGTGATCCCTCAAGTACCAAAATTAATTTGTTCCAGGACAACCGTTTTACGTTCAAACCATTGTAATTTGAGACCACAATTCTATGGAAAACTAATAATTGGTTCTAAAGTCCCCAATATGGCAATATAAAACGAAAAAAGAGATTTAAGAAAAATCAGACGATGACTAATACAAATATAATAGTCATGAACTGGGCTAGGGAGTTGGTAAGCCAAACTTTACACTGAGATTCCTTTACTTTTCCACACTCTCCACACTTTCCAGCTCTCCTTCATTAAATTGCTAATGTCCAATAGTTAGTAATACACTTATTGTAAAAATCCTGGTTTCAATATTTTCAGCACCATCTAACAAAATTTTTATTTTGACACTTCTAGTGTTCTACTGACTCCAACCAAAGCTGACTGCCAATCCACTCTGAAAACTCTAATAGCCCTTCTATTTAGAGAACAGGAACTTCTTCAGGGTACTGAAAGCACACACATGCACCATCAAAAAAGTAAAATGCAACTGCTATAGATGAGTGAATTTTCCAAACATTTTGGGTTCGATTCAGTTGAAGTTAGTGTTGAGCAAGCATGCTCGTCCGAACTGCTGTTCGGCTTGAGCATCTCTATTGCAGTGCTCTGCCGAATACTGCGGGTGCTCGAGTACAATTTAATACAATGAAAGTCAATGGGAGACCCGAGCATCAAACCAGGCACCCCGTGCTCTGAAGAAGAGAGGGTGTCTGGTTCACAAAAAAAAAGGTTAGAAATTCATGGAAACCCCATCAAAATGATTTGGAAACAGCATTAAGAGGATGGCTGGATGCGTCTTGGACTCCTATTATCTATGACCTACAATAGACAACCACACAAAGGCTATATGCCAAAAGTCAGGTATGTGGAAGCCAACAATCTATCCATGAGACAGATAACAGTCAGCATACCTTACAATGGCAGCCTCGTGTACTATGAGACATTCCAAACCAGTTATTTTTTTATCAGATAGGAATATTTACCATCTATCACTCATAAACGTTCCATCCCATCATCATCAGACTTTATTGCATACTTTCTTATCAGGTTCTATCATTCCTAAATGTTCCATCCCATCTGAGGCATTCCAAACTAGCTCTCTAGCGCAATTACTGTTGGGGGCACTGTAAGAGCACTATTACTACTAAGTGCACTCTGGCACAGAATTATTACTATTGTTGGGATTTTGGGGAGCAATATTACTGTGGAGGCTCCCTGGCACAGTATCAGCTTAGTGCAGTTATTTTTGAGGGACATTATGGTTACACTATTAGGGTCAGGGGCATTATTTGCTGGGTGCAGTTATTTTTTTAGAGCATTGTGTTCCAATAATTATTGAAGGTGGTGCTATCTGTGTGTAACTAGTATTTTCAGGGGGTTTATCTGTTTCTACAGTATAGTTTTTGGGGGCACAGCGTCTCACAATTGGGGGTGCATCATGGGACATTGAGAAGGTGGGAGGAAAAGTAGGAAACTAAGATGTCTGTCTGTCAAACTCTGCAGACATGAGAGATGGCTGAAAGAAATCATCATAGTGGTCTGGTCTGAATGGAGAAAATGAAGAGAACATATACATCAAAGGAGACATCACTGGATGTAAGAGGTATGGGCGCGATATATGGGTGGGGCTGTGTGTGGGTGTGGCTTGAGGGTGGGCAGGGACACAGGGGCCCCATAATCTCCTATTGCTCGGGAAGTGCCCCTCCCGAGACCAGGCTCTGGATCTGCCACTGGTAACAACAGCCTCTTTAGAAACACACTGCACTGTTGGATTTCTTTCATAAAATAAAAAAATGGTCCAAAAATATCTCCTTCTCTGTCTTCTGAACTGTAAAATAGTAGTAAAATGAGAAGTCTCTCTTGTGGAGAGATTTTTTTTCATTTATTCATCTGGTGACAATTTTTTCTGACCTATCTGCCTATTTATAAATAACCCTATTTTGAGCATAGAGGGCCACAGGATATCTGTAGCTAACAAACGGCAACTTGACCAGGATATGTTGACTAGGGTGACATGGTAAATTGTTCCTTCTTGCTGAACGTGGTAATGGTATGAGGCTAGAAGAAGCTAATAACTTAGAGATGCGCTTCAAGCAATGTTGTTAAGATTCAAGTCCACCTGCACAGAGATTTGCTACATGATGTTCAAACATTCTGATAGTTGGAGGTCAGCCTAGAAGTTTAGACTCAGATCTACAAAAGTCAGAAATGCTGAAATGACCCCCATAAGGCTACATTTATGAGAAATTGTTTTCAATTTTCCCCCAAATTTTTTTGATGTTTTGTTTACTAAGTACAAAGAAAAAAAAAAACATTTTATTTAGCTTTCAGAAGATCCAGATAGAGAACATTATGAAGAAACACAGGTTTATCACTGAAGCTTTTTTGAGTAAAACACACACTCTTTTTGTAGCCTATTGGCAAACATTTTCCCTGCTGCTTATGTAGATCAGATTGGGATTCTGAGTAATCCAAACCTTTCCACATGAAAAATTTAAAAAAGTTTCTTTTAAAAAGTAGTATCACATATTAAACTGTATGTTACACACATATGCAAATGTCCAGAAAAAGCTATAAAATATATACAAACCGGATTCCAAAAAAGTTGGGACACTATACAAATCGTGAATAAATACTGAATGCAATGATGTGGAGGTGCCAACTTCTAATATTTTATTCAGAATAGAACATAAATCACGGAACAAAAGTTTAAACTGAGAAAATGTACCATTTTAAGGGAAAAATATGTTGAATCAGAATTTCATGATGTCAACAAATCCCCAAAAAGTTGGGACAAGGCCATTTTCACCACTGTGTGGCATCTCCCCTTCTTCTTACAACAACCAACAGATGTCTGGGGACCGAGGAGACCAGTTTCTCAAGTTTAGAAATAGGAATGCTCTCCCATATAAATGGGGTTGGGACCATCAGTTGCGTTGAGGAGAAGTCAGGTGGATACACAGCTGATAGTCCTACTGAATAGACTGTTAGAATTTGTATTGTGGCAAGAAAAAAGCAGCTAAGTAAAGAAAAACGAGTGGCCATCATTACTTTAAGAAATTAGGGTCAGTCAGTCCGAAAAATTTAGAAAACTTTGAAAGGAGAGTGATGGGGTGCTGCGCCAGACAGATGACCTGGCCTCCACAGTCACCAAACCTGAACCCAATCGAGATGGTTTAGGGTGAGCTGGACCGCAGAGTGAAGGCAAAAGGGTTAACAAGTGCTAAGCATCTCTGGGAACTCCTTCAAGACTGTTGGAAGACCATTTCAGGTGACTACCTCTTGAAGCTCATCAAGAGAATGCCAAGAGTTAGCAACGCAGTAATCAAAGCAAAAGGTGGCTACTTTGGAGAACCTAGAATATGACATATTTTCAGTTGTTTCACGCTTTCTTTTAATGTATATAATTCCAAAATTTTTCATAGTTTTGATGCCTTCATAGTCATGAAAATAAAGAAAACTCTTTAAATGAGAAGGTGTGTTCAAACTTTTGGTCTGTACTGTACATGCAATTTAAACAAATATAAAAGATAATATTAAAAAAGTGTAAAGAAATTGTGAAAAAATAAAATAAAAATGAATAGATAAAAAACAACATGTGATTCATTGTGTGAAAGAAAGAGGAGGGGGGAAGGGGACACAAGGGAAAAAAGAGGGGGGGGAAGGGAAATGGGAAAGAGAAAGTGAAAAGTGCAAAAAGTGTTCTCTTATTGCAAAAAGTGTAGATATATATATATATATATATATATATATATATATTTATAGTGTCACACATACACATAGTGTCCAAAATGGATGTTCAAAATAATATATTCAGACCATACAAAGGCGTAATAATACAGTATATGCAAATTACTAAAAAATGGTATGAAAAGCAAAACTAGTTAATGGTGAAAGTAAAAAAATAGAAAAATACACGAATACCCCATCATATAATATATTACATAAAAGTGAATTTTATGGTACATATCAAATAATACATATGAAAACTAATTGATATAATTAATGTATTAATGTATACAAAGTGTAATCGGGATAACAAATGACACATAATTCCACAGTGAAAAGTGATCACATCAATAAATCCAAGCGATGCAGGGTGCCAAATTGGTGGATCAACAAACACAACATCCTATGGGGGAAG
Source organism: Bufo gargarizans (assembly GCF_014858855.1). NCBI lineage: Eukaryota > Metazoa > Chordata > Amphibia > Anura > Bufonidae > Bufo > Bufo gargarizans. Next base: position 156,994,502 of record NC_058087.1, on the reverse strand, counting down.
AAAAATACATATTAGATAAGACAAACATAATATAAAAAATTCAAAATATCTGGAGATTCACAGTCATGGTCTCAGTGGCTAGAGAAATGATGAGAAAACACAAATTTTCGTTTAGGCCCCAGGACGTATAGTCCCAAGAGTCCAAATCCAACGACTCTCCTTTCGAGCCAATCTTTTGGATACATTGCCTGCACGTAAATCGACCTTAATGCAATAAATCTCTCTTACCTTTAGAAATCTTGGATTAAATAAGTAAAACTTTTTAAAGTGTCTGGCAATCGGTTTAAGTATTTCATTCCTTTTTGTGTCTTGTGCGTTAATGATATCTTTTACTTGTTCACGTACACGAACCTTCAATTCACGTGTTGTCAGACCCACATATATTTTAGGGCATGGGCAAGACACATAATAAATTTTGAAAGACTTCTGTCCGGAAGAGTCCACAAAATCGCCTGCCCGCTCCATATTAGGGCATGCAACGCATCTGCCACAGGGTCTAAAACCAACCTGTGGTGTACCTTGTCCAACAAAAAGCTGAGGAGATGCCGATTGAAGGTAACTCTTCACCAAATTATCACGTAGAGTGTTTGCTCTACGGGCCGCAATCATAGGTCGTGTAGATAAAAGTTTCTCCAAGACAGGATCTTTCAGTAGTATAGGTCAATATTCAGCCAAAAGTTTCCTCATCTCCTCCCAAAGAGAATGGTATGCAGTTACATACCTGATTTTATTATTGTTCACTCTATCCTTTTTTGGTTGTAATAGGTCCTCTTGTTTCTGTGTCTTTGCTCTCCAATATGCCTTCTTGATGGATCGATGGCTCTAGCCTCTTCTAAGGAAGCGATTCTTCAAGTCAATGTAGAAAATCGGATGTGTCCCTAACATATGATGATAGCGTTTCAACAATAGGTTTTAAATGAAAGTCTAATAGCTTGTGCATACATTTTCTACCATACTGTTACATCCAGATATAATGAGCTTACCTGGAGGTACAGAGGCGTTTTTGTGGATTTTAGGTAGTAGGTACAGGGTGGGGATGGAGGGTTCCTGGATGACAAGGGCTTCATATAATTGTTTGGAGATGATGTTCCTCTCCAGTCCATTATCCAGGATTTTCATAAATTCACCTCTAAATGAAAGTAAAGGATTGAATGTTAGTTTTTGATAACATTTTATTCCTCAGTTGTTTGTAATCTTATGCTAGGTACATACTTCGTGGCCATACCACGAAGTTGCCCCCCTTATCTGCTGGTTTGTAGACCACATCAGATATATTCCTCAGATTTTTTAGACTCTGTCACTGACCATCTATGAGATTATCATGATGAATAGATGTAGACATTCTCTGAAAGTCTTTGCTGACCATCTTCACAAACTGATCTATTGCAAGACATAGCGACAATGGGGGAAAATTTTTAGATCTTCTACATATTTCTAATGGTACATCTTCTTTAACAGACCCCTCCTGTTCCAACAACAGGTCCACCAAAGTACGGAGGGCCAGTTGTTCGCCTTCTGTATCAATAATCTCTGAAAAATCTTCTCTGAAATGCCACCTCCTCATCATAAAGGACCGCCTGAACAAATGTAAATCCTTGATGGCTGTAAACTGATCAAAGTTGGAACTGGGTGCATATGATAAACCCTTCTCCAACAATGAGATGTCTGTATCAGAGAATACATGATCAGATAAATTAATTACCTTAGGCTCTTTATGTCACCGCCAGGTCTCTGAGAAGTTCTGACAGACGTTCTTCAGTACCTCCTGCATGATGTTCTTTTGTTTTGGTTTTGCTTTGACATCTCTTCTCCCTCTTCCAGCTGTCATCTATTAGCAGTGATTGCATCCCTTTATATCCCCTCCCATACTGCCTCATTTTGCTGTTTATACTACTTCCTGGATTGTGCTTACTGCTAGAAGTTTGCTACTGCTGGTTTCTCAGATAAGTCTATCCCTTTATTTGTGTTTTCCTGTTGGCTTGATTCTAGGTGACCCTGACTCCCTCCGTATTAAGTGCAGGGAGCCGGTGGTCGTGTCCCCTCACTATTATAGGGTTTTCGGGTGTCACTCAGTCTAGGTATGTGGACATGCAACTTTCTATCACAGAGATCTTTGCATGGGCTGAGCAGTCAGGGAGAGCTCTAGGGCTTTTATAGGGCTCACCCTTTTGTTCCTTAGTTTGGGATCAAGTCAGTCGGATCTTAATTTGTTAATTCTTGTTTTCTGCAACACCATCCATGACATTATAAACCGCCAAAACCGTCTTAAGCATGAATCCGGTTTCAGCCTTGATTGACCACATGCAGGCTCTTTCACTGGAGGTAGCAGATCTCCAGAAAACTGTCTCTCAGTTTGAGGTGACCGTTTCTGCTTGCGTTCATGGAATTTGTTCTGAGCCTAAAATCTCGCTTCCGGATAAGTTCTCTGGGGGTAGTGAGAATTTTGTTCGTTTTAGAGAGGCTTGCAAACTCTATTTTTGCCTACTTCCCCATTCCTCTGGTGATGAGGAGCGGAGGGAGGGGATCATCATCTCGCTGCTCAGGGATAACGCTCAGTCTTGGGACTTTTTGCTGCCGGTGGGGGCACGGCCCCTCCATTCAGTGGATGATTTTTTTTTAGCCCTGGGTCAGATATATGATGATTCAGATCATATTGCTCTGGCTGAATCTAAACTGCGTCTTGTATGCCAGGGTAAATAGTCCGCAGAGATATACTGTTCAGAATTTCGGAGCTGGGCAGCTGATACTGGTTGGAACGATGCTGCACTCAGATGTTAATTTTGCCATGGTCTTTCAGAAAGATTGAAAGATGCATTTGCCTTTCATGAGAGACCTACCTCCTTGGAGTCTGCCATGTCTCGGGTTGTTCGTATTGACAGGCGTCTTAGAGAGAGAGGAGCGATCACTCCTTCCTGTCATACTCAGTCCAAGGACAGTGGGGTGGTCTCAGTGCAGTTTCTAGGTAAAATTTCTCTCAGGGCGAGTGTCAAAAAAACTCCCCCCCCCCGTGAGGTACAGTGAGTGAGCGCCGCCGCCCACACTGCCTGCCTGTGGGGGGACATTATTTTTAATAAGGATCACTATGGACATTATTTAGAATGGAGGCTGCTGTGGATGTCATTATAACTGTATAATGTCTGATAGGCCTAGTCCTGAGTTATATTACCCTGCCCTGTATAATAATGTACCCTGATACCCCTTAGTTATATTACTCCAGCGGGGTAATATAGCTAAGGGGT